>NC_090937.1:986643671-987249549 GCF_040938575.1 Ambystoma mexicanum | reverse complement strand
AGCATTAGAACCGGGCACTATGGAAAAACAACACCTACACTTTAACTGCTCCAACACACGCCCTCACACACAGACATAGCGACCTACCCTGGCACTAGAACCAGGCACTAAGAACCCGAATGAAGCCATAAACACGCGACCCCACACGTGCTAACTCATTGCACACACACCTATACACTACACTCCACACTCCAACACACACAACAATAAGCTTACAAAGCTATGCAATGCAGATAACATTACAATATGCATGATAAAATAGGTGCAGACAATACTTGAAATGTCACCCAGGTCCTGGGTAATTTCATCTACCGATTGATCTGGGATGGCACGCTGGATAAACATAAAGTTCCACGCTGGATGAAAAACAGTGTTCCATATAACGGAGGTCACACAATGCACATGCACTTATGTTCACATTACTCAGTTCGCGAGTAAACCTCAGTGCACACTCCCTGAGATTAATGTCACACTGGAACGACATTCCGCCCCTTCGATGAACAAAAACAATAGCCAAGTCATTTACGGAATGTCGTTACATTTACACCCCCACCCTTACCAGAGAGATGGAAAAAGGGAAAGGCACTAAACCCGACTACATAGGGTTATATGCTCCCCACGGAAGGCCACAACAAAGGACACCACAGGCAACAAACAACGTCCTTCAAAACCGAACACAGGACACCCCCCCCCCCGGGACTTAAATGAGGGCGCTGGGTACCTGTCAGATAACATGGGCCACAACATATAATATGCACCCATACCCACTCACACGGCCCGATACACTAACCTGACCAACGTCCCATAGCCACGTTGAACACCAGGTAGGTTCCAAAACTCAATTTGCCCAGAATGGAATCAGCGAACGTTACATGAAATTACTCCAATTGCTTCAGGATGGTTTGACTGGCTTGAGTCAGTGACCCACCAAAGCCGCTCTAATCCCAGTGATACGCTCTCTCTCAGGTGCATACCTCCTTGCTTCCAACCAGCTGAGAACGGGGCTTGAGATGCAGGAAATAGCGATCACTGCCACGTGACCCACTAGGAACGCCTCTCCCAGCTGTGTCGTCACCAGTAGGCATGGACTCGCTGGCCCAGCAACATTAACGGAGCTGCTACCAAACTCCATCCAAGCGCACATCAAAATGCCCCAAGCACCACAAAGGCTGGCAATCTCTCCTCCAGAGCACCGCGGGCGACAGCCGAAATGCTCTCTGCGACATCTCCAGCACCACTCCAAACCCAATGCCATGAGGGAAGGACCTGAACCACAACTGCAACACGGAACGGAGCCAGCTTCGAGGGGGCCAACTTCCCTGCGCAGTTCTGCTGAACCAAGACCTCACTACGCTCGGCTAAATGAACAAAACAGTCCGCTCCACGATGCCGCACGGCGCCATGTAGATAGACTCCCAGGGAGACACCAATGGCTGGATCCATACTCCTCCAGCAGCCCTAGCGCCTGATACCTTGGTGCACCACAGAAGCCGCTCTCTATTCCTGGTCAGAGGAGCGCCTGCAATCTGACGGCTTTACAGGCACAATCCGCATTTCGATGGCTGGAGCAGTGAAGCACCAGCAAGATCCCGTTCTTCACTACAGGAGCAGTGAAGCACCAGCACGGAATGAGGAGAAGGTGAGCACATCGGTGCTAATCCCTTGAAACAGATTGCTTAAACCCAACCTGCTATTTAAAAATAGTCAATGGCTGCCGCATCAGCTGCCCTTTCTACAGCTGCGCCAGCGTCGTGTCGCTAGGCAACCATCTGCATTTCAGCAGACGCACATCCGCCGGCGAGGCGGAAGCCGGCCCACCGCTGCTAAGGCCCGCAGTGCAAAGGCCATGTTTTGCGCCTGTGGAAGCCATTTCCACTTTGCAGCAGGAGAGGGCAGGAGCCCTTTCCCACCACGCTGCACCTGACGCCCATTACCCACCAGGCACGATCCGCAATTCGACAGCTGGAGCAGTGAAGCACCAGCAAGATCCCGTTCTTCACTACAGGAGCAGTGGAGCAGTGAAGCACCAGCACGGAACGAGGAGAAGGTGAGCACATCGGTGCTAATCCCTTGAAACAGATCGCTTAAACCCGACCTGCTATTTAAAAATAGTCAATGGCCGCCGCATCAGCTGCCCTTTCTACGGCTGCGCCAGCGTTGTGTCGCTAGGCAACCACCTGCATTTCAGCAGACGCACATCCGCTGGCGAGGCGGAAGCCGGCCCACCGCTGCTAAGGCCTGCGGTGCAAAGGCCCTGTTTTGCGCCTGTGGAAGCCATTTCCGCTTTGCAGCAGGAGAGGGCAGGAGCCCTTTCCCACCACGCTGCACCCGACGCCCATGACCCACCAGGCACGATCCACAATTCGACGGTTGGAGCATTGAAGCACCAGTGAGATCCGTTCTTCACTACAGGAGCAGTGAAGCACCAGCACGGAACGAGGAGAAGGTGAGCACATTGGTGCTAATCCCTTGAAACAGATCGCTTAAACCCGACCTGCTATTTAAAAATAGTCAATGGCCGCCGCATCAGCTGCCCTTTCTACGGCTGCGCCAGCGTCGTGTCGCTAGGCAGCCATCTGCATTTCAGCAGACGCACATCCGCCGGCGAGGCGGAAGCCGGCCCACCGCTGCTAAGGCCCGCGGTGCAAAGGCCCTGTTTTGCGCCTGTTATGCGCTGGAATGCGCACCGTCCCCGTCTCCGGCGATAGTATAAGGTATGCTCTAACCTTTACATTTCGCTCCTGATATATCTATTCAGCACTTAAATACAATCCCCCATGCTCGCTAGAAGACTATCTGCCCCCTCGATCTGTACACCAACAAATCCGTATCAATTAACGGGCGGCTACGAACGCTGAACAACCTCCACCTGCCCAAACTTCCGGCCCACAACGTAAGACTAAACTTCAAGGATCCCAAACAAACTCTTCCTGTAACTGCACAATACTCACCTTTTGTCCAGATAGTCACCCCCTTAACCTATTATGGGTTACATATGCAACTGTCTCACACTGATAATCATACCTATACTAACCTACCTATGCAATTGATGTTAGCTTACCTATGCTATTGATACTGGCCTATTTGTGCAATTGATATTAGCCTACCTATGCTATTGATACTGGCCTACTTGTGCAATTGCTATTAGCCTACCTATGCAATTGATGTTAGCCTACCTATGCTATTGATACTGGCCTATTTGTGCAATTGATATTAGCCTACCTATGCTATTGATACTGGCCTACTTGGGCAATTGCTATTAGCCTACCTATGCAATTGATGTTAGCCTACCTATGCAATTGATGTTAGCCTACCTATGCAATTGATGTTAGCCTACCTCTACAATTGATGTTAGCTTACCTCTGCAATTGATATTAGCCTACCTATGCTGTTGATACTGGCCTATTTGTGCAATTGATGTTAGCCTACCTATGCAATTGATGTTAGCCTACCTATGCTATTGATACTGGCCTATTTGTGCAATTGATATTAGCCTACCTATGCAATTGATGTTAGCCTACCTATGCAATTGATGTTAGCCTACCTCTGTAATTGATATTAGCCTACCTATGCTATTGATACTGGCCTATTTGTGCAATTGATATTAGCCTACCTATGCAATTGATGTTAGCCTACCTGTGCTATTGATACTGGCCTACTTGTGCAATTGATATTAGCCTACCTATGCAATTGATATTAGCCTACCTGTGCAATTGATATTAGCCGACCTCTACAATTGATATTAGCCTACCTATGCTATTGATACTGGCCTACTTGTGCAATTGATATTAGCCTACCTATGCAATTGATGTTAGCCTACAATCCCCCATGCTCGCTAGAAGACTATCTGCCCCCTCGATCTGTACACCAACAAATCCGTATCAATTAACGGGCGGCTACATACGCTGAACAACCTCCACCTGCCCAAACTTCCGGCCCACAACGTAAGACTAAACTTCAAGGATCCCAAACAAACTCTTCCTGTAACTGCACAATACTCACCTTTTGTCCAGATAGTCACCCCCTTAACCTATTATGGGTTACATATGCAACTGTCTCACACTGATAATCATACCTATACTAACCTACCTATGCAATTGATGTTAGCCTACCTATGCTGTTGATACTGGCCTATTTGTGCAATTGATGTTAGCCTACCTATGCAATTGATGTTAGCCTACCTATGCTATTGATACTGGCCTATTTGTGCAATTGATATTAGCCTACCTATGCAATTGATGTTAGCCTACCTATGCAATTGATGTTAGCCTACCTCTGTAATTGATATTAGCCTACCTATGCTATTGATACTGGCCTATTTGTGCAATTGATATTAGCCTACCTATGCAATTGATGTTAGCCTACCTGTGCTATTGATACTGGCCTACTTGTGCAATTGATATTAGCCTACCTATGCAATTGATATTAGCCTACCTGTGCAGTTGATATTAGCCGACCTCTACAATTGATATTAGCCTACCTATGCTATTGATACTGGCCTACTTGTGCAATTGATATTAGCCTACCTGTGCAACTGATATTAGCCGACTTGTGCAACTGATACTGGCCTACCTGTGCAATTGATACTAGCCTACCATTGCAATTGATATTAGCCGACATGTGCAACTGATATTAGCCGACTTGTGCAACTGATACTACCCTACTTGTGCTACTTTTTACCTAGTGCAATTGTTGCACAATCAACGCTAACCTGGGCGATAGTGTCCCGACTCAAAACACCATCTGAGACCCCACGGCAAGCCCTGAACATGCTTGACAACCTAAAAACCCTACCTTTAGTACTTACACTTAGCATCCTAGTGACAATGGCTCTACCCACCCTCCTAACGTGCCCTCCTCCGGACAGAAGCATGAGACTTAGATCTAGACTATCCCGACCAACAACCGAACAGTGTTAACTATGCCTAATAACCGAACTATGGCCAATATAGTAAAAAGTAATGTTGCCAGTCCCAATACACCTATAATTAAACTCCCCCCTACCCTGCAAATAAAGGCACAGTATCCCTATCGGGATCACTTATCAATGCCAGATCCCTAGTAGCCCATGCCTCTGAAATTGCAGACACATTACACAATGAGAATCTAGACCTACTAGCCGTAACTGAAACTTGGCTCCATGACGCGGCAGGTCCTGCCCTCATGATAGCAATACCCGAGGGCTACCAGATTATCAGAGTGGATAGGCCTAACTCTCGCGGTGGCGGCCTAGCCATTATCGCCAAAACTAGCCTCTCCATCAGACTTGCCACTCCAACCACATGCCACTCATGCGACATCCTTACGGCTAAACTTCCCCTATCTAACAATCGCACTTTAACAATCCACTTGATATACAGACCTCCCGGCCCTTTAGGAACCTTTGAGGAGGACCTTACAGATATCATAACTAGCAACACTAAAAACCACTCACAATCCTTGATACTGGGGGATTTCAACCTCGACTTCGATGAGGCTGGAAACAAACACTCCCAAGCTATAGCTGCACTTCTAAAAGACCATGGACTAGTACAAAAAGTCCTATCCCCCACCCACATCAAAGCTAGAATCTTGGATTGGGTGGCTGACTTGAACTGTAACATTATTATTACTGATAATGTACCACAATTATGGTCCGACCATCACCTTATTACATTCTCAGCCACACTCGACCTACTTAGTCCTAAAACCATTGAGATGGCACCCCACTTCCTAATAGAAGCAAAAAGGACATCACAGCAGAAAAACTACTCCCGCACCTCCTCCCTTCTTTGAATAATGTTAACAATAATGCTGACCCTAAATCCTTAGTGGAAATCTTCAACACAGCCATGTCCCATGCCCTGGATTCTACCGCCCCACTAAAAATCCGCAAAGCCAGACAAAAATCCCACCTCAATGCATGGTTCACACCTCAACTTAAAGAGTTAAGATTAGAGAAAAGAAAATTGCAAACAATCCGGCGCCATTCCCCGACTACTGCGAATAAGGCTAAACTAACAGAACTTTCCAAATACTACAAAAAAGAAATAACCAACTAAAAAGAAAATATATTCAATGATAGAATTGCAAAAGCCAGTTCCAATACTAAGGAACTGTTTTCCATCCTCCGCGAAATGGAAGCCCCAATTCCAACTGCAGACACTGTCCCGAAGGACAAGCCATGGTGCACGGCAATTCAAAAAGCCCTCCTAAACAAAATTATTACACTCCAACAGAAAATTGCTATGAAAAAAGCTTCTCTGCCACCCTCTGAGCAACAACCACCCCCTGAAACAGGTTGTAACACAACTACTCCATTTACCTTTAAAGAAATTTCTATTCTCGACACTGAAAAAATCATTCTTTCCCTAAAACCTTCAAACTGCAAGGGCGACAGTTGCCCGGCACAAATTATAAAGGAAGCGGCTAGAGACCTTGCCCCATTTATCTCTAAGCTGGTAAACGCCTCCTTTAAAACCAATACTGTACCTAATAACCTCAAAGAATCCTGCGTCCTCCCCCTGCTTAAAAAACTAATCCCTAGACCCTACCATCCCCACCAACTATAGACCCATTACCACTGTCCCTTTTCTACTTAAAACTATTGATAGAGTGGCTTATATTCAAATTCAGGAATACCTGGAAGCCGATCATCTACTAGGATCTCGACAGTCTGGCTTCCGCCCACTCCACGGCACAGAAACTGCCTTGCTAGACCTTAAGACTCAAATTGATGAGTTGAAGGACAAGGGACAACCAGCTATGCTACTTCTCCTAGACCTCTCTGCAGCGTTCGACCTAGTGGATCATGTAGTCCTATGTAACCATCTTAGGTCGGCGGCGCACTTTTCAGGGGAAGCCATAGCTTGGGTCCAGTCCTTCCTGGCCAACAGGACAATGCGAGTCTTCTCCCCACTAACTGCTGCTGACCCAACTCAAATCTCCTGCGGATTACCCCAAGGATCCTGTGTCTCTCCCACTATGTAAAATATCTTTACTGAGCCTTTGTTCGACAAATTGGACAGATTGGGTATCACTTACACAAATTATGCAGATGATACCCAGATCCTCATTCCCCGTTCGGGCAACTTTTTGGAGGACACAGCCTTAGTAAACAGAGTATACCTCCTCATTCAGGCATGGATGGCATCACATGGCCTCTACCTGAATGATGAAAAAACTGAGATACTGATCCTAGACTCTGAAACTAACATAAAAAAACTTAGCCCGAACTATACCGCCTTCAATATCGACAATAATCTCATCAAAGTGATGCCATTGGTCAAAACACTAGGCTTCTATCTTGATGCCACTCTCTCACTGAAGAAACAAGTCAACTCACTCTCAGCCTCCACAGCCTATACCTGTAAGCTTATTCGAGCTTGCAGACCATTCCTCTCTACCTTGAGTTGCACCACCCTCGCCAATGCCCTTGTAATGTCTAGATTAGACTATTGTAACGCTCTCTACTCAGGTGCCAACAAAAATATCACTGATAAATTACAAATAATGCAAAATAATGCCATAAGAGCTGTACTGAATATCCCTAGGAGAGAACACATCTCCGACTCTAGAAGAGAAGTTCATTGGCTAAAAATATCTGACAGAATACTTCTAAAAACAGCCTCCAAATGCTTAAACAACTTGGCCCCATCCTACCTTGCTGAAAGGATAAATAGAAGATCGTCCATACGTCCAACGAGAACAGCCAATGCCCACACTCTGGAAACGCCTAGATTTAAGCGTGCCACAGCAGGAGGATCTAGCTTCCCAGTCATTGCAGCACAAACGTGGAACGCTCTACCGCACGACCTTAGAAAGGAACAACCATATCTGAAATTTAGACTCAATATAATTAAATGGCTACGAACAAATGACTGTTAACTCACCTTCCAAGCACCACCTACTCTTGTCTCTGCTGCTTGTTTTTTAACTTGCTTTTCCTTTGCATGCCACTGTAACTATCCTAGCAGCATATCCTTCTAACTGTTTTGTATATAATATGCTTCTTTGTACACATTATGTAACCATTATATGCTTCTTTGTACACATTATGTAACCAAGCTTAAGCTGTCTTGACTTCTACTGCGCCCGGCTACCTAATGGGTTTGGCGCGCATTATCAAATAAATAAACAAACAAACAAACAAACAAACAAACAAACAAACAAACAAACAAACAAACAGCACCGCCACCATCATGATAAATGGCCTTCTTAACTCTGAACAGCAACACAAGCCAACGCTGCCCCTCCGACGAAGTGAGGGGTTTCTGGCACGGCCTCACTGGGGGCAACAAACTTCTTACGACGGGCCAACTGGATACAGGCCCGCCTGTGTGTGGGGGACCCATGAGGGTGGTGGTCCTGAAGTGCTGCACCCCCCCAGCAGTCCACCTACCATCCCATCCTGTTCGCCAGTGTAACAAAGTGGACGTCCGGGACATCAAAGGTAAGTTTTTGGTGATTTATTGTCCTGGTCCTGAACTCGATCAGTTAAACACGGGGATGATAGGGGACACGGATGACACAACATCATAAGGGAAACACCGGGCTCACCCCACACCCATACTGCTCAGCTCTCAGCTCTCTCTCTGTCTAATGGTCACCCAGTAGAACACTCCGACCCTCACATTCCACCAGCTCATGACATCACTCACTACTACTCCAAGCCACATTACAACACAGAGCCAGGCCAGAACTTTAGAACTTTGTTTCTTAAAGCCTCCCTTGGCTCCCTCCCACAAGGCTTCTCTATATTGGCAATACCGAAGTTCCTATGGTCTATGACTGAATCCCTTAGAAACTTGGCCCTGGGTACTGGCATTCGTGATTTCCTAACTTGAATATTGCGAGGAAAGGAGAACAAAGTACAGCCTTTAACAGGTTGACCCACATCAATAGGGCCTAGCTTAAACTTCTCCACATCCACCAAGGGTGCAGGGTAATGACCTTCAGGGCCTCCATTACTCCCATCTCCTTTGGTAGGGGGAACACAAAGCCCAACTATTTCATGAGGGCCAGTAGTGAGACTCAACTTATTGGGTGTTAACTGTGTAGATTGTGGATCACAGTCCTTTTTCTTTGGTAGGGGAGCCAACTGGGTGCAGGTATTCACTTGGGCTAGGAATTGATGCGTCTTCAAAGGACTTAACAGCTCAGTTTGATAAGATTCATCAACCTTGATGAGATGGTAATTCCCTACACAATTGTCCAGGTAGTCCATCCAGGTGCAAAAACAATCAACACTGTTACAGAGATTCAGATCTTTAATTATATTGGCTCTGACTAACACCAACTGATCAGAGGAGATCTGCACCTGAGACTCATCCTCCAAATTGGGCAAAGCCAATACTGCCGGGGGGGCTGGAACGCAGAGTTAATCTCAGACCCCTCTATACCAGAGCGGGACATTGTGGACGAGGAGGGCATACAGGTATCCCCCATAAGTGTTGATGAGTTTGAGGTATTAGTAACCACATCTATTGTCCGATTAAGCATAGTCAATCAGTATTTCCACTATTCAACAAAGTGGCTTCAGGGGACAGGTCTGGCCTCTCCGAACACAGCCTTTGTCTTCTGGATTGGCTCAGTGCCTGGACCTCGGATATACGGTCCCCTATGAGGGCCGGGAAGTCACCCTCGGCGTAGCCGTAGTAATATCCCACCGCCGGGCTCCATTAATCACTGGAGAGGTAGCCATAGGGGTAGCAGTTGGGGGTGTATCTCCCAATGCCTGTTTTAAGGGAGTCATGGTACAATTGTCAATTATTGAACCACCCCCGGGTTTTTTCTGGAATGCCTTTTTTAATAATTTTCCTTCCCTTAGGCATCCCGCATCAGAGGGGAGAAGCGCTCAACAAGAATGGTGGGGAGCTCAATTACTCATGCACAGAAGACACCAGAAAACAACGCAGCAAGTGGCAGATAGTTGGTCATCCAACCGGTTCCCCCTGGACATCCCAGGTGGATCACAGTGAAAGAGATGGAGAAAGAGGCACACAGCGCCAACCAAGCACTGCCGCAGCCGAGCCGCTGCACTAGCTGTCATACTTCCTGGCAGGTTAGAGGAACGGACCTAGAGGAACAGACAAAGGAACTTCAAGCCACACTGCTGCCTAGAGCAACTCTACTACGTTCACAATGATGTGTTTGTATAGAAGAACATCTTTGCATGAATATGAAAAATACCAAACTGTATGAATATGAAAAGTGTATGTAAACTATAGGTGATTTCACACACATGTCCTTCCAGTCGTTTGGGTTATCCCACCCAAACAAAATCCACTTTAAGAAAAAGTAAGGCGTGCACATGTAATCCTGGGAACAGAAACCATGCGAAATGTACCACTGTGTTAAAAACATGAATTTAGCACATTGAGAGAAACAAGTTCACTAAGGGAATGCACCATTATTGCTCTATTTATGACATTAACGTTAGAGCACTACCATGATGGGGGAGTCGGGGAGGCCCAACATATACTCTGTCCCTCCACCTCGAATGCCCAACCACACAAAATAGCATACGTAGACTCAGAAATGTTGACCCATACATAATTAGACTAGGCAAACTAAGTTAGAAATGAGTGCTATATCCTAGGATTATTACAGCGTACTAAAGTGCACACCTTGGGGAACATAGTGATTAACACAGTGGGAGGGGAGCTGACAGGCTACATGTAAGTGGGTAAGAAAGGTTACGCTGTTGGTCGATGGGGTTACGTTGTCAAAAATCTGCGTGGCTATAAGACACTTGTCAAACAACACCATGTGTATTGCTTTTCAGAACATGAGATGCTCTTGATGTTCTCTCTGCAAGCTTCCACCTCAAGGGCAGTGTCGTTCTTATGAGCTAGTGGTGATTTTCCTCTGGTAGCTGGATGTCAGGTACCTGTCCCATATACAGTGGGGGCTGTGCCGAAAGGCAGGACATTGCAGAGGTTATGTGGTGTGGCAGAGGTTTCCGGAGAATGTCTTTTGCTGCCATTATTGGACGTGTTGAGAATGTGTTTGTGTTTTATGTTTTGAGAGATCAGTGAGTGTACCTTCACAGTAATCCAATTGGCTCTTGACCAGAGCAAGGACTAGGCTGGCTTGAAGCTCTGCTGTGTGGAGGTGCAGAACATTCCAAAGAGTTGGAGTTGTTAGTGGAATGAGCACCCTTGGTGAAGGCAGTGAATTGAGGGTTTTGTGACAAATTGGAATCAATGATCAGCCCAGGTTTGCTGGCCTTGGATGTGACCATTTGGGGAGGAACAAAGTGGGGCTCTGGGGTGAAAACTCCCGAATATTAAAACAAATTAAAACTCACTGTAAAGCTCTCGAGTGAAAAAGACCAGTACAATGCCGGTTTTAAGATCAAAAGAAAATCGGTCATTGTAAAACGTGTCTTTTGCACTTGAGAGCTTTAAAATGAGGTCATTTCACACATAACCCCTCCAGAACCCTGGGAGGTTTCGGGGCAGGCAGATCTGCTGTGAGGATCCCAGAATGACAGTAATAATCCTGACAAGGACTGTCTGACAAGGCGCACAGGTGCTGGAACAGCACCCAGCTCACTCACCTGGCATTTGATGCTGAGGGAAAGGCCCATATTGCTGGTACCACCATAAAGAGGTCATAGCTAGCTTCCCAACTAGTCAGAGCTCACATAGGTCACCTTTGCCTTGAAGATTCGGTCATCTGGAAGCAGGGGCTCTGGCACACATCATTTCGGTTTTAGAGAAAGGGAGTACGAGTGTGTTCAGAGCTGTGTGGTCCTCCGTAGGTCTGGTAAAAAAGGGGCTTAGCGGGTAATTCATCACACAGCTTGGGAGAGAACGTTTTGAGTTTTTACACAACACCTCAGAGAGTTGGCTGTGGTATATATTTATGAAAGCTTTACAGCTGACGGTTTGAATACAGTGATCTTTTATTCTTTTTTTCCATATAGATTTTTATTAACATTTTCACAAATTTCCAGCACTTTGTAACCCCCTCCCCTGCCCGTCCTGAAGTCCGATCCTGGATAGTTAACCTTCCTTTTAATTTGTCCCCAAACAATGACTCTGTGAATCGAGTGTCCAAAGTTATTCAACCAGTCCCAACAGTCTCATTCTCCTTGGGCACCAACTACCTCTTGCCCCTTTCTGAAGAAACCCCAGGATTTGAGACCAATCCGCCAAGAATCCTTAATGGTCTCCTTGTAAAGAATAGGTTGCCCACTCCAGGGCTGCAAAGTTCCAAACTCTATCCACCCATGCGTGCTCCATGGGAGGGTCCTTCGATTTCCATTGGTGCACCACCACCAATGCACCCGCATCATCAAGATTACGTATACTTTACGTTCTGCTCTAGTGGTCAATTCTTCCAAAGGGCCCCCTAACCCCAGGATTAACATGCCTCTATTGCCTCCTCCCTTTAGACCCAGTAGCTCTGCCAGTGCTTGCCATATTAGCCTCCAATATTTTTGCATAGAAGGGCAATCCCACCAAATATGAGTCCACGTCCTCACCATACCACATTGCCTCCAACATAGATTCGGCACTGAGGTGTAGAATTTATGTAATTTATCCGGAGTTAGATGCCATTGTAGAATTAATTTAATACCTGTTTCCTGGATTTGCAAAGATCTCGTTGGCTTGGGTATTTTGGCCCACAGTTGCTTCCATTCTGTTACCTCTATCACCTGGCCTGTTACCCCTTCCCAAGAAGTCATGTATTTCTTTTCCCCCGGTTCCTTCCCTGTTTGATATGTAAATATATCACCCCCACTAGATGTTTGTCCCCAGGGTCTATCATTAAGAATTTCTGGAAGGGCGTTAGACTTCGTGTCACTGCCTCACTGAAGGAAGGCTGCATTAACCAATGCCTTATTTGAAAGTATCTAAACCTCTCCCCTTCTTCCAGCTCAAAGTCCACCTTACATTGGGAGAAATGTTTTATCTCTGACCCTTCGAACATGTCCCGAACCTTTTGGCAGCCACTTTCCCGCCATGCACCAAAGCCCGTTTCTCCATTCCCTGGAGGGAAGTGAGGATTACCATAAATTGGTGTAAATGGGGATGGGAATGTAATGATTTGGGGCCGCCTTATGAGCTCATCCCATAAGCCTCCTACCACCTCCAGTATCTTGCTGCACTACATATTGTATGGTCTATCCCCCTTCGGTTTCCATAGTACTTCCTCAAGATTTCCCCCTACCACTGCCTTGTCCATTCCCCTCCATGTGTTTTCCCGGTCATCATTCAACCAGTCGCTCATCACCTTTATTTGTGCCGCCATAAAGTATACTTTAAAGTCTGGTTCCCCCATTCCACCCCTGCTTCTTAACATCATCATTACCCTTCTAGATTTCCTTGGTCTTTTATTATTCCATAGACATTTCCCTGTGTATTTATGCATGGCGCAGGAGAAGGGGGCAGGGACCTGTATTGGAAGAGTAATAAAGTTGTACAACAACTGGGTAAGTATAACCATATTTAAAACATGAATTCTACCCATCAAGGTTATCGTTAGCGGTCCCCAATCGATCAGTTCATGGGCAAGTAATAATTGGCCGCGTAAAGCTTGTCCACTGTTCTAGTTAATTTGATCCCTAAGTAGGTTATGGACTTCTGAACCCATCTATATGGAAGCGCAACCTTAAGGCCTGCTCTGTCTCTCTCGGTATCATCAGGTTCAGGATTTCTGTTTTGTGGGGATTTATTTTTGGCCCTGCTACCGAGCCAAACCTTATAATCTCTCTCTCCATTGCTTTAAGCGAGCGTACCGGTTCAACCAAGGTCAACAACATGTCGTCGGCGAAGGCGGCAATCTTGTGGGTCCTGCCCACAGATATTATCCCTTCAACCTCCGTGTTGGTTCTTATTGCCACCAAAAGCGTCTTACAATAGATTGCGTAGGGCAAAGGCGAAAGGGGACAGCCCTGCTTAGTGCCCCTTTTCACTCTCATGGACTCAGACAGTTGACAGTTAATTGCTAGCCTTAGGGATGGGTTTTGGTATTTGGCTTTAATCATTATTAAAAACGTATCGCCAGATTGCATTCTCTTCATTGTGAGGAGCAGGAACCTCCACTCTACACTATCGAACGCCTTTTCAGTTTCTAGGGTTACTAACATGGCTGGAATTTTCTTTTCATTAACCTTTTCTATAAGGTAGGCTATCCTCCTTGGGTTGTCAATCGTCTGTCTACCCTGATGAAACATGACTGGTCTGGGCTGATTGTTCCTGGAAGAATTTGGTGTAGGCGATTCGCAAGGACCTTCATATAGATTTTAGCTTCCACATTGATTAAGGCTATCGGCCTATAGGATCCACATACAGTCGGGTCCTTGCCTTCTTTTGGGATGAGGACTACTTTTGCCTCTTCCATGGTAGCTGTGATTTGTCCCCTAGCCCCAATTACATTGAGGAGGACCAGATGTGGCAACAATGTTGCCCTGAAAGATCTGTAAAATTCAGGAGTAAAACCATCGTGTAAAACCATCCGGGCCTGAAGACTTATTACGGGGCAATGACATAATTGTCAAGGATGGCACTCTGTACAATAGAAATGGGTAAACTAAAGGGGAGGACAGAGGAGTCAAGGAAGAGAGCAAGGGAGCAGCAGCCAGGAAAGAGGGGGGCTGCAAACAAGGAAGCAGGGCTGCAGTACCGAATGGCACAAGGTACAGAAAAACTGTAGTGGATTGCAGAGGACTGTAGTAGGCTGCAAGGGAGAGAGTCCAGAGGAGCAGGACTGAGAGCTGTAGTAGGTGGCAGACAGAGAGCCCAGAGGAGTAGGGCAGCAAGGAGCGAACCCAAAGGATCAGGGCGTAGAGGCAGAGAGACCAGATGGTCAGGGCTGAAAGCAGAAGAGAGTAGCAGGCTGCAAGGCAGGGAGCCCAGCGGAGCAGAGCAGCAAGGAGCAAGCTCAGAGGAGTAGAGCAGCGAGGCAGGGAGCCCGGAAGGCTATGGCTGTAGGCAGCAGAGTGTAACAGGCTGCAAGGCAGGAAGCCCAGAGGAGCAGGGCTGTGAGGCAGGGAGCCCAAAAGGCTAGGGCTATAGGCAGCAGGGTGTAGCAGGCTGCAAGGCAGGAAGCCCAGAGGAGCAGGGCTGTGAGGCAGGGAGCCCAAAAGGCTAGGGCTGTAGGCAGCAGGGTGTAGCAGGCTGCACGGCAGGGAGCCCAGAAAGAGCACTGGAACAAAAGCAGGAAAATGCAGCAGCAGGAACAGCATACAAATTCAAGTCAAAAGGCAAAAAGGGGCTGGGAGGACTCTTGATGCAAGAGACTGAGCTCCTGCAGGCAGCTGCTTAAAAACCGCCCTGCCTTGTACTGAGGCAGGCTAATAGGCAGCACCTGGAGCAGCACACCTGAATACAATCTGCCTCCTCCCTCTCTGGTCCTGAGATGGTTGAAGCAGCTCTGATCCCTAGGGCTTCTGGGGATTGTGGTTCCAATGCTGACGAATGGGAATGGCCAGGAATTGATAGCTGTAGCAAGGTGCATTGTGGTACATGTAGTTAGTTGGGTTAAATAAGAAGGCACCAAAGTCACGCAAATGGGAATTAAGTACCAAAGTGTGAATAGGGGTTGTTCCAAGAGTATTCTGAAGATAAATGAATAACAAATAGTCCATGATGGTTGCCAATGTGTGCGCCCATGGCACAAGCATGACAATAATGACCATCTGCACCTCATCCAATGTAATGTGTAGCTCAAGTGCTTCTCTTTCCTGTTGTGTTATTTGTGTCAATTCCATTTTTTCTATACAGTCCTCCTAGCTATGTTCAGCTGGGTTTGCTAATCTTTATAGCTCTGTGTAGAACCCCGAGAATTCACGGGTAATGTCATTAGTGTCAGTGCTGTTCCCCCCCCCCCTGCCATTGCATTTTTATTTTTAGAATTGTTTTGGCCTTCTCTTCCTTTCTCAGCATCCTAGCCAAAAGTCTGTCTGATTTATTTGCCTTAATATAATATTTTTGTTTTAAGAATTGCAGGGATCTTTGCATCTCCTTGGACTGCAACATTTTCAATTGACCTTTGATGGCTCTATACTCTTTTCTCGTTTCCCCACTCACTCCTACTCCCATCCCGGCCATTACCCTCTTTAGTTTTTCTTCTCAAATTTTTTCTATGAACCTTATTTCTCTATCCCTGCGGGCCTTAATTGAAATAATGTCCCCCCTAATTGTAGCATTAAAGGCATCCCACCTCGTCTGTGTGAATGTATTCTCCGAATTGGTGTCCTCGAAGAAGTGCTCAAACGCTCCCTTCGACTCTTTCCTCAAGGGTTCATCCTTGAACAAAAAGGTAGCGTACCTCCATTTCCAGAGTCCTAAGGGGCCTGACCTCCTAGCGATGTTCAGTGTCAGGGGTGCATGGTCTGATAGAATTATTACCCCCACCTCACTAGCCGTCACCCTTCCCAGGAGTACCCGAGATGACCACACATAGGGCCTCATTACGACCTAGGCGCTGGACCATGGTGCTATTAGCACCATGGTCCATGCCGGTCTCCGGCATGGTGGATGGCGGAATTACCATCCCCATCACAAGGTTGGCGGGGGCGGTAATTCCCCATTCACCATTTGCCCTTCCCCATTCCGATTTTGCCCCATAGGGCATAATGGGGATGTGGAAGGCGCTAATTACGGCACCGTAAATTACGGTTGCCGTAATTAGCTCCAAGGTCCCTTAGCGGGTTGGATTTTAACGCCTGCAAAAAGCAGGCGTTAAAGCCTCCAACCCGCTAAGGGACCTTGTAATCAGGCGCTAATGGTTTAACGGCGCCGACGTTCTTTACGGTGCCGTTAAACCATTAGCGCCAGGGTCGTAATGAGGCCCATAGCCTATTCTCAATGATGATCGGTGGACATGTGAGATAAATGTATATGCCTCCTTGTCCCCACCCTTTTCCCTCCATATGTCCACTAGCGCCAGCCTCTCCACTTTCTCTAATAGTTTTTTTGATGGTTTCCCCTGGACTCCCTTGGTTTTCATGGATCTATCCTTCTCAGGGGCCCAAGCCATATTAAAGTCCCCAGTCAAAATTAAAGGTCCCTTCGCAAATTTCTCAGGTTTGACCATGGCATGTTGAATGAAGGCATCTTGTCCCATGTTTGGAGCATAAACTGTTGCTACCGTGTAACCCTACCCCATCCCCTTCAGATCCAGGGCTAACTATCTCCCTTGGGCATCCCTATCCATGTCAGTAACTATAAGATCCAGGTTATTCCGTAGGGAACACTCCCTCTTTGTTGTTTTTGTCTGTGGACTGGTAAATGTGTTGAATACCTTGCAGTCTCAGTCGTTCCCTATCTCGGATCTGTACATGGGTCTCTTATAATGTTATTATGCCAGGTCCCTCCCTCCGAATATATCTTTCCAATTTTTTCCTCTTTAGGGGGGAGTTTAATTCCTTAATATTCAAAGATATAATGCCTAGTTTATTATGACTATCCATTTTCATAGGAGTGGCAAGCAATTCTGTACCTCCTTTTCAGATCCTGGTCGGACTCCCTCCTCCCTCCCCCTTCCCTCACACTCTCCCGCCCCCATTCCTTCCCCCTATTTCTCCCCCTCCCCTTCGCTAGTAGGACTCAACTGGCCTCTAGCCCCTGAGTCGCCCTCTCGGGAATTGAGCCCCTTACCCCAACTAGCTCCCCAACACATTCCGGATTCCACCCCCACCTCGCCATCCCCTCGAGACCTCCTGTATCCTCCCCATTGTTCGCCCTCCCGGGTTTGCTGGTCTGTTAGCCCTTTGTACCTCTGATCATCTCAAGATATTCTGTGCTTTGCAGGCAGTAGCCTCTTCTCTGGTCTTGTCGGAGGGCCGGACCTTTCAATTGGGGCTGGTAACCCCCTTCTTATTTCTCTTTGGTTTCACAACCATTGACCATTCCCAAATTTTGTGCTAACTTTGGGCTTTTGCCCGAGGGGCCCTTGAGCCCTGATCTTCCTCCTCGATCCCCAAGATTCTTACTCCCTCTTCAAAGGAAGCGATACGATATTGCTTCTCCTGCCACTCAAACACCAAATCAAACGGGAATGTCCAGTGGTATCGGATGTCCTTGTCTCGAAGAACCCTCAGGACCGGAGCCATTTTCCTCCTTTTGACCAAAGTTATCTGGGACAGGTCTTGGAACAGCAATATTTCAAACCCGTTGTAGGTTTTTTGTTTCACCTTCTTTGATGTTTGCAGAATCAGCTACTTTGTTTTATTGTCTTGGAGGGCTGCCAGTACATCTCTAGCCATGCCCCTGGTTCCGTTCTTCGGGGACCTACTCTGTGGATCCTGTCAATCCTCACTTCTGGATGCCTTTCAGAACAGTTTCAAGGTCTTTGTCTGGGACATCCTCAGGCAGAATTTTTTATTCGGATGTTAGATCTCCTTGACCTATTTTCTTGGTCTTCGGTCTGGAGCTCAAGATTTTGGGTTGCGGTTGCCAATTGCTCCACCCATGTTTCCGTCTTCCTTGAGTCCTCTGTCAGCTCTTGTATTGCTTTTTAATTAGTGTCCACCCTTTCCTCTATTTTATTCACATCCCGCTTTATCTGCTGGAGCGCCGACGCCAGGTCCTCCCTCATTATGGTCATTTGCTTCTGAACTGTGTCTCCGATTCTGTCCCCAAAGTCGCTAAAGTACTGCTTGAGTATTGACGGCGTCACATTTTGGTCTAGGCCTTCTTCCATTTGGAGATGTCCCTGGTCAGTTTGCTTCTGGCTCAGTTGCGTTCCCTGTGGCAAACTAACTTCTTTACTCCACATCCTCTAGAGGTTGCTCTCCTTCGGTTACCTGGGTCCCTTCGAAGCTGGTGGTGGATCCTTTCACCTAGTCTTGGACATTTTCGCTTGCCCTTCTTCCTCAAGAGCGTGCCTTCCGTCTCTGGTGTCGAGGGGCATTACAACTGGGGCTGGTTCCCCCCGTATTACTTTTGATTTTCCTTACTCTAGAGGGAGAGCTTGTTTCAAAATGAGATTCTAAAGTTAGCTGTATTTAGAGCTAGTGTGGCGGGCGTTTTTCAATATAGCTCGGTTGCTTTTTCTTATGGCCTGTAGCCCTCTTGCCCTTCAGGGGAAAGCGTTTGTCCTTTCCTCGCCTCACGGGTTGTTGTGTTCCCGTGATTTGCCCACCTATCCGTCGAATGTGTGGTTAGTTCCTGCGATCAGGGCCCCTGGTATGCTGGTGCTATGTTTCTGGCGTAGGCCTCGCTCCCTCCGGCGGCCCCCCACTATGGGGTTATTCCCCCTTATGATGTGCCTGGGCTTTTTGCCCTGCCCACTCCCCAGTCAGTGCAGGTGGCACCCTGTAGATCTCCCCAGGCTGCTCTGGTTTCCTGGGGCAAGGTTTTGTTTGGATCTCCCTCCCTGGTAGCTGCCTTGCATCGGCTGGTCCCACCCAGAGCCTCTCTTTATATGGGTACTCCTGCTCTCTGGTCAAAGCTCACCACCCTGATGTCTCCTGGCGTAGTGAGATGTTGCGAGCGGGTCATCGGTGAACTCCTTCTAGGGGTCAGATCCTTCCGGAGTTGAGAGTTCCCTCTCCGGTCCCACTTCCTCTCTTCTTTGCCTCTTCCAGGCTTCTGGGTAGTGTCTCACCGCACAGGCCCCGGATGACTCTGCGCTCGCCAAGGTCTCCTCGAACGCCTCACTTTAATGTCCCTGCAGCTCGCTCAGGAGTTAGAGGTCACCGGTTTTGGTTTGTGGTCACAGTTGGGTGCGCACACGGTTCTGCCACGCGACTACAATGTAGTCATCCCTCAGTATTAGAAAGCAGGTTTTTCTTTAGAGCGGAGGGAAATCGAGTCGGCCCCCACCTTCACGGGCGCTTCCTCTACAGCACCCGATTGCTGGGGAGGGCGTCATTTAGGTGTCATTGGTGTCCCGAGGTTCAGGAAAGCATCGATCACGGTGCTCTCCTAGTGGCGATCATCTTGGAATCCGATCTTTTTATTGTTAACATAACAATTGCTTGCTCTTTTTATTCATTTTGGTTATTTGGTTGTGGTATATGTGCTGACCAAAAGCTGAAACTATTGGCTCGGGAAGCGAAGATCGGAGAGAGGTGGAATGTGAGGAGGGACACACAGCCTGTGGGGGTCGTTTGGAGTTTTAACCACCCATTGACCATCCATGGTTATGCTAGTCTTAATTTCTATTCCCACCAGTTACCTGCCCCTCCCTGGGATTAATTTGAGCTAGCTCTGTGCAGTAAGGGGAAGATGTTTTTTTAAGCCGTCTTCTGAAAAAGAATTGCTTAATTGCAGCTTTAAACCAGGTCATGGTTTCATGAAAATATCTTATCCCAGCGTGTCTTCAGCCACTTGATCTACAAGAAATATGTGTGTCCTTGCATCTGTTCCCTATTACGAGTTACTGTTAAAAACAAACATTGGCAAATTCAACATTTTTGATTCCTGCATAGTCATTTGCCAGGCACTGGCATAATATGTCCGGGTACTAAAACCATTTTCTGCCTTTTGCCATCTTTGGGCCAGATTTTATCATTACGGCAATACCCAAAAAATGCATATCCCACGCCTGGACAAAAGCCAAAACTGTTGGCTTTTCCAATGCTTGTCTTTAATGGCTGCTGCAGTCTCCACCAGTCAATGTTGTTTTGCTTTGTGAAGTGAAGTTCCCCGTGCACATACGTGGTGGTGTTCTCTCGCTGCTGGGAGCTTCTTTATGGTATCCAGCTGGGGATGGGAGGGAAGGGTCCACAGGAAGGTGTGAGGATTCTACAGGTGTGGGTATGTTTCATCTCACTGATATCTGAGAGAGACAGATTCAGAGTCAGTCTATGTGTGTTGTTCGGCAAGTCTGGATTAAGAACTGTGAGAGGATCACTGGATTCTGAACAAGCACCTATCGATGTTATTTGGAACATGGGTTTAGTGTAAAGCTACGTTATTTATTTATTTATTTATTTAATTTGTTGAATGTGCCCAGACCCAGATGTATCACAGCACTAGAAGGTTACAGCATAGGTAGTAGAAATACTGTTAATGTTACACACAGTAGGATTCTGGCAATATGCAGGTACATGTTAGAGTTGTAAATCATGACTGAGGGCGGTACATTTCAGATGAAATCGTGCTGGATTCAGGGGCATTTGTTGAACAATGCCGATTTTATTTTTTTGCGGAAGGAGGTTCCATTATGTATACAGGGCGGTAGGGTGTTCCAAAGAGCGGGCGATAGTGGTGAAGCTGGATCCGCCAGTTCTCTTTCTGTTATATCTAGGTGTGGAAAGTGTGGTGGATGAGAAAGAGTGCAGGCTGGGTGTGTGTGGATTTTTTGAGATGCGGTGGGCAAGGTAAGGGGGGCGGTGTTGTGAAGACAGCGATGCGTGATGGACAGGATTTTGAACTCTATCTGTGCTTTGATGGGTAGTCATTGTGCCTCACGTCTAGCAGACGAGATATGGTCTGATCATTTCAGGCCCCAGTCTGCTCTGAGGGAGTTTTTCTGAATAAATTGTAGTTTGCATGTTATATTTGTAGAAGTGCTTCCTCATATGTAATGACGTTGAAGCGCTGTAGGATGCATGACACTTTAGCAGACCGTAGTCTGAAAACAAGTGTGTTTAAGCATGTTTGGATAGCTGTCAGAAAGCTGCGATACTTTCAGACGTTAATTAGGCAATAAGTCTCGAGACTGCAGGCCATTACTGCATAAGGTAATGCCCCTGGGGCTCATAGTTACAGGCCCGAGCCTAGCAAGGGCCTTAACTAAGGCCCCGGGTCATTACAGTATGCGGTAATGGCCCGCAGTCGAGGGGCTTATTGCCATTATTACCACAGCCCGTTAGACCGGGGTACTAATGGTGTTTTCTTTCCGGCTGCGAGATGCATTGTGATTCCTAGCCGGAAACAAAAGTAAAACAAGTTTTAAAAAATATCTGCCACAGACAGGAACACATAGTCTGTTTTCTCTTTCCGTGGCGGCCATAGTAAACAAAGAAAATGGCTGCCATGGAAAGGGAGAAGGGACAATGCATAGTAACAAGGTCTTGGAGAACTAGAGAAGAGAAAAGAAAAAAGCTAATGAGAACAGCAAGATCTACAAAAATGCATTTGTTTGTTCTCGAACGCGTGTTGGACGACGGTGAACACATTATTTTAAATAGAAGGACGGCAATGGAGCTTTTACATCACATTCCATCTCTGAAGACGCTAACGTCTGAAGACATTGACATCATCAAATTTTCCAACGACAAGGGGACGGACAGAGTGTATTTACACATTGAAATTCCAGTAGTGAAAAATCTGTTGAGAGAAGCCAGAAGGAAACTGAGGTCACTAGGATACGACCTCGTGGAAATAAGCCATCGGTCCTCCTACATTACGAGGACGCCTCCAAGGGCCTTATCAAGGCAAAGATGTGTTAACCAACACTCAGCTACTGTTGCTACTGACAAAACACGCGTCGGCTATAACTCAAAGCCGATGGATGACAGAAATTCCTCTCATTGGAATACTTGATCCCATGTGGCAAGTACAGACAAGCAAGATCATTTTAGGGGCAAGTCGAAGACCCTACAATCCAAGCTTCTTCTTGGTAGTTCATCAAGACAATCTAAAGAAGAGGACGACAGGGGCTGGCTTTGCTCGCCTATAGCTAAGCCTAAAAACTCAAAAGCTACGAAGTCTCTACGAGTTGAGCAAGGATCCGGTCACCAGGAGGTGCGACCTGCGGGAGCTCCATTAAACTTTCTTAACAGCAAGCTCCTCCCGATAAACACCTCAAAAATTGAATTCGACCTGTCGTTTGAAAAAGAACGGGTCCCTCATGTCCCTCAAAAAAACTGGAACATAACAATAGCACAAGACAAACCTAATAATACGACCAGAAGTGCTGCCATTGGAAAGAATCCCACAAATTGGGATTGGCTGCTGGAAGTCTTGGGTAGGCCTAAACAATTCTAGCAATCAAATCAACATTTACATCATGTTCAAAAAGCATCACCTCAGATCAATTCAAACCACAAGCACACTGACACATACATTGGATCTTGGAACACGCAAGGTTTTGCACATCTAACAAGTACTTCTGATGTCAACTTGGGCAGTTTTGATGTCTTGTGTTTACAAGAAACCTGGACCATAAACAAACCCACTATCGACGGGTGTGATGAGGCTTTCTCTCTGGCAATCAGAGCACCTCGAGGAAGACCGAAAGCTGACCTGATTATAGCCATTCGAACAGGTAGGGCTCTCCACCTGGAAAAACTCTCTTGTGTGAGCAGCACATATTGGCCATTATATTCCTATGGTCAAGTGAGCTGATCTCTAAAGACTCGAAGAAGACGGAAAAGTTACTCCTGATTAATCTTTATTGGAACCCTAAAGATCCAGCTTCAAACCAAATAATCCCAAAAATAGAAGCCTTGTTGGATGTTTCACGAGATGTGCATCAAGTGGACCACATCATAATCTGTAGTGACCTGAATGCTTCTACACATTTAGACCTTGCGACTCGACCCTGACATAAGTTTGCGGAGGCAAGAGGAAAACTATGGACCAGTTGCAGGAACGCTAACGACATGCACAATTTACACAGCCTCTCGAAGCCTGGTTCCTCTCCAAATGCAACATGGGAGTGTTGAGGACTCAAAGCAATGTGAGAACACATTTATGTCTCTCGTGACCTTTTGGCAAGGGTCTTGACCTTTGAGATTATACGCACATGGAATAGTGACCATAACCTCCTGAAAGCGAGTTGGAAGCAAGCAAACCAACAGAACAAATACATGACGGCCAGCGTGGAATCTTATAATGGGGGAACCCGAGTACGCCTAAAGACACGGGCAATCGAGGTAATCACCAAAGAATATCTTCAGGCTAGAGCAAGGTCTAGCAACGTTGCAGAAATGGCACAACTCGACTATTGCCTGCTTTTAGCACCGTATAAGATCTCAGCAAGAGGGGCTCAAAAGAATAAAGGACACATTCATGCTAACAATCAACTCTTGAAAGTACGAAGAAGCGAACTTCGCAAGACCATTAGGAAAGCCAAGAGCCTTCCATCTCAGCACAACATCAAGGAAGCAATTACAGCAAAAAAACATATAAAAACTAGCTGAAAGGTTAAAACTTATCCTGTACCAAGAAGACTCAGAAATGATGCTGAGAACCTTGTGTGGAAAATAATCTAAAGCATTCTGGTCACTAATATCGGCGAGGGGCATGCAACTCAAGATTCTCTCTTAAGTAGTGTGAACGAGAAAACCTATTATCACACTTCTCAAACCTGTTTGACCCATTGCCGACAACATCTGGGAGAACGCAACACACTCTAGGTGATTGGGACATCGTGCTAGTCAAAAAGTATATTGCATATAAAATCGGCAAATTGAAACCGTCCCGAGCCCCAGGTCCGGGTGGGCTTTCAAATCTTGATCTAAAGGCCAATGACGATGCCTGGGCACTTTTGATCTCAGAAATGTTCTAAATAGTTTTAATTGATTTTAAGAACATAAACAACCAAAAGCAACCGGACAATGATCAACCGTCATAGGTACAAAAATAATATGAGCTGTCCATCGCCTCCCTTCTACTCCCCTCACCCTCCCGAGCTTACTCCACTACATCCTCTTCCATCATGTTCTCTAAAGGTGTGCTTCTTCCTGCGCCTGTCGATGAGTAATCTCCTCCTGAGTCAGTCCGAGCCGGCTCAAATGTGTGTGGCGACTAGAAGCCTCCAAGCCATCAGTGTCTCCCCCAGGTCACCGGCCCCCTCACACTGCTGTCTCCGTGTCCACCCATTTCTGGCGATCGTGCCACCACACTTCCACCCTTGGTCTATTTGTAGCTTCCCAGTCCATGGCTATTCTGCGCTTGGCTAGTATGTAGTCCAAGTCCTTGAGTTTGCTCACATGTTTAATCTTGCGTGGCCTGGAGAACCCTCCCACCATGCACGCCCACATAGATTCTTCTTCCAATTTGATCCCTTTCTCATTCAAGCGGTGGGCTACCTCACCCCAAAATCTCCCTATTTCAGGGCATGCCCAGAACATGCGTATCATTCCCGCGTTTACTTCCCCACATTTAGGACATGTTTGTATCCCGACATTCTTAAATCTTGCAATCCTTCGAGGGTCATATATGCCCTATGGGTAATATACAACTGGATTTGCTGCAATCTTGCGTTCCTTGACAGTTTTCTGTGATACCGCTGGACTCTCACTCACAACCCGTCACCCATCGGCTCACCGGCTTCCTCTTAAAACGATCCCTTCTTCATGGAATACAGCCAACGTTGTGCCCATCTTCAAGAAAGTGGACAAGGGGGATCCCCGCAACTACCGGCTGATAGCCTTGTTAGACTTCATAGGGATGATTTTTGGCTCATTTCTACTTGACAAATTCAAACTTTGGGTTGCTTCTTCAGCTGGCTTTGACCCTTTTCAAACTGGTGTTACCAAGAACATAGGAACAACAGCCAACACCCTGATGCTCAGTATTCTCAAAGTTAAGGTGACAGAAGATGCCCCGAGTCTTGCATTGCCTTTTATCGATCTCTCACAAGCTTTCGATAGAGTCAATCGAGACAAACTGTGGGAGAAATTTAACAACTGGAAGTGTCCAGGGGCCATTCTCGCCCCGATCATAGAACTCGATTCTGAAACATCGATGCGAGTACGGCTCAGTGGAGCAGGTTTGCTCTCGAAGAACATCCTCATGTATAGAGGAGTCAAACAAGGTTGCCCACTGGCGCCAGCGCTGCACAATGCCTACACGGGCGATATACAGGACTCAGAAAAATCTATCAGAACATTTCCGCCGACAGTGGGCAAAGAAAAAATAAGTAGGCTATTATATGCAGACGACATCATCCTTATAGACCAAACGGCGGTGGGTCTTCAAAGGAATTTGGACAATTTAATAGCCTACTTACAGTTCACGATCTTGAGATCAACATCAATAAAACGAAAGTGATGAGGTTGGAAAAAACAGTCAAAAGAAAGGTCGCTAAACCTTGGCATCTAGGAGAAATCCCCCTCGAAAAAGTTCAATCTTTCCACTACTTGGGGTTACCTTCAGTAAATACAATCGGGAATTACTGATGCAAGAAACCCTACACATGAAAACCAAAAGCCTGATTAATCAAACTAAAAAGCTTGATAAGAAATATGGTTGCTTTTCCATCCTTGCGGCCCTGAAGTTCTACAAAGCTAAAGCTGTTCCGACTATCGTCTATGGAGCCGAGGCCATGCCAGGGATACCTATGGACATCTGGAGAAAACTAGAAGGTCTTTTTTGGAGGGCAGTTTTACACCTCCCACCTTTGACTCCGGTTGTCCTAATTAGGAGGGGACTAGGCCTAACTTCCTTGGAAACCAGAGTCGGACTCAATACCTTAATGCTTTTCAGGAAAATCCTAATTTCAAAAGAAAGAATCTATGGGATTATTCATGAAGAACTAACTAAGGGTTCTAGCAAAATGTTAACCAAATGGTCACAGAAGAATTTGATGCGTTTGGACAAAATCGGAAGTTCACAAGAAGAATTAATAAACAATCCAACGAAAACGTTGAAAAGACTGAAAGAACAGGACTGGTGTAACACACAAGATACAGCAATAAGATATAAATCTGCCAGTCATCTTCCAGTGAACATACAAAAATTTAATGAGCCAAAAAGTTACCTGTCTAAATTTCCGAACAAAGCATTGAGATCGACCTTTATGAGAGTTCGACTGAATCTTATAAAAACTAACAAAGTCCTCACCATCCGAGATAAAACCAGAGCAAGTGGGTGTAGATTCTGTAACCAGTCGAACCTAATTGAAACACTGCGACATTTGCTTCTCAAATGCAAGTGTCTCGTCTCAAATCGAAGGACTCATCTTGGCCATCTGTACATTGAGTATGCCAGTATGGATGAGGACCTTTGGTGGACCTATCTAATGAATGGGGTCAATAGAAATACGCATATTCAGCTAGTGCACGTTAGGTTTTTAACTTATTCCCGTGTCCTTGTTTAGAAAGGACCGGCTAACTGCAACAGAAAAATCTGAGTCTCCATAACGAAATTCGTTTAGAAGCACACCTCATCGGTGGTCTGATGAGAACATCTTCGTATGTATAAATAACCACGAGTATCATTGCAAGCAGCTTTAAAGTTGAATATATCATGGCATACTTTCAAGAAATGCTACATAGGAGTGTATAACAAAAGTAGTTTGCAGCCAAACAGTGTGCAACACATAATTGTGAATGGAAGGAATTGAGCAATAAGGAAAGCATACAAGAATCTGGCAGAAACCCGCCCTAAGGAAGGACACAGTCCGAAATGCATCGGCAAGGGCTTCTGCTATAAGGACCACAATAAAGAAAATTTGAAAATTAAAGTGTAAAAGCGATTGAAATTTAAGTAAACAATGGGAGTCGATCTACTAATGATTGACCACACTGGAAGCATTACAAAATTAGAACTTTGAATAGAAGTACATTTGAAGTAGTATTTACTACAAGAATAGGCGTCTCCAAGCTCAGTGGATGTGCCACTGAGCTGTTTTCTCCTGTCAATAGAAAACCAGTTATAGCAGTAGGGAACTTTGTTGAGTGCCTTAACCTGGAACTGAAAAAATGACGACATATCAGCAGGCTCCCACACCGCTACATGATAACCAGAAATTCAGATGTAAGAGGATTCCTCTCCTCTCCTCATCCTTCTTCTCATTTCCATTTCCATTTCTTTTGACTCATTTTAAAGTTTAATGGACGGATGAAGGGGAAGAAGCCATGGCAATAAAGGACCTGATTAAACTTTTAAAAACTGGTAAAACACAGTTAAATCAAGTGGAAATGGATATATATATATATATATATATATATATATATATATATATATATATATGTATATATATATATATATATTTTTTTTTTTTTTCAAACGAAAATTAAGCCCAAAAGAGGGCGAAACCTGCAGGATGCACTCCCAAGAGCAGCCAAGTCCAGATAATCCAGTCCTTAGCAAATGAAGGGCTTCACGGCAAAAGTCAGGCAGCACCAAATGTTCCTTTTTAGTAAAAAGTGCATTTCAAAGGAGAACCTGAAAGTTACAACGACGCGTTTCGCGATCAACTGACCGCTTGTTCACGATAGTAGGGCAAACACAGACAAAGGACTCCTTAAAACGCAATTCAAACTCAATGGTTGCAGTCTATAGAGTGTCTCATTCAGAACGTTACTCTAATGTAAAGAGAAAACAGTCGGCCATATTATAGTGACCAAAGTTACCTCATGTCAACCTCTGCAATCTCAAACAAGTGCATTTAATAATGGGCTTAACATAAAGTGACAGTTTGCAGATATGATTGTTGCCGCAAACGCCACTAAATTCAACAAGGAGGGAACAAACCAACGAGATGGCAAATACCTCGTGGAAACCTTAATGGTCAAAATGGGAGGTAAAGCAGTTGTAAAAAATATAACCATTGGAAAGAGGGAAGGAACCACACGTGCATAGAGTAAGGTTCCCCCTGCAAATGCAAAATACAAAAGCAGTGGCGGACTACATTGAACCTTAGTATAATATATGTAAACAATAATATGTTATATGCAGAAGGGAGTGTAGTACAATATCAAATGCCAACCTTCCAAAAATAAACAAAGCCTGCGCCAAAAGAGTAATAAGGCACACTCACAGATATATTGCCATCTCCCCATTATGGACCCTCTATGAGAATTATGCACGTGCGCGAGTTGAATGACATAAATACATTCGCCTTGACCATCAGTAATCACAATCTTACCAATGCATACAGTAAACATCGTATAAGTGTTAGGGTAAAAAACGGGTCTAATCAAACACGTATAGCTGTATTAGGACAGGGTTAAAGTGCTTAGTGCGTAAACATTTGTGCAAAGTTCTAAGTGCAAACTGCAAAGTGCATAGCAGCAATAGTAGGGAGGGGAGGAATAGACAGGGTACAGGGGAAAGAAGAAAAGGGAAAAAGGGAAACGCATGGGGATCAAAATTACATTCTCTACAGCAATTATAGTACGCATAGTGCTCTGGGTGCACTTATCATATAGTCTCAAAATTTGAAAACCAACCAAACTCCCTTAAAATAAAAGGAGAATGGCAAAAAAAAAAACGTGCAGCCATGGACGACTGGAGAATCGTAAAAATATAGATCCATATATTCTCCTACTATTACTAGTAGTAATAATAATAGTAACAAAATCTCCTGAATAATAAATGCACCATTAGCTCAAATCTAGTGGTATAGTCCCTCCACCTATTCCTAAGTGCAAACAGGAACAAATAGGGATGAAGTAGTTCTTATCCAATGTAACTCATGCAGCAATTTGCACTTTGACTCACAAATTACCCAGTCTTCAACTACATCATAGAAATGATTTTATATGATGTTTGCTCTATTACGATATATTTGCTTTGACTCATGCCTCCTCCTTCTTTCACAATATTTATGCTGTCCCTCCCCAAAGATACTGTTTGGGTTCAGGAGAAAGCATACATTTAAAGGTTGCATGCGCCTGAAAATGATAGCCTGCCTGAAGCATGGTTTGAATATCTGTGGGAGATGTGCCCTCAGGACATGATGGGGAAACTGCTTGCACACAGACCCTGTGGGAGGAAAAAGGAAACTAGTGTCTAAATGTCATAGCAATGGGAATAGGCAGAGCCATATTTAGATCACTGTGGGGGGCCTACAACTGCCTAGCCAGCGGGATACACACAAGGTGTCGCTACACTTCACTCCTCACCACATGTCTTTCTTTTTCCTCCTTTCTCTTTTTTCCACTCCATTCCATGTTCTCCCTTTAGATTTGCTTCCCCTTTTTTCTCTAATTGCTTTTTTGGTTGGCCAGAATTAACTATGTTGGGGCCTAGCGGGCTATTTACTATTCCTCATTTGTCTTTCATACTGTCACCTATCATCTGACCTATCCGGGTAGCAAAGTGCCTCCAGAGTCTACGCTCCAACCACACGTGTAAACAGGCCCTCATGTTGGATCAGTTTCTAACATTCCCAAGTACCCCAGTGCACCCTTAGTAACGCCCACATTGGGCATTACATAAGTGTTACCTAAGACTGACACGCTCTTGGTATATCCACCAGGAAGACCTTTATTCTCACAGTGGAACAGCATGCCTAAGCCCGTACCTAAACACATTGGCCCTCATTAGGACCCTGGCGCTAAGGGGTTTGCGCCAGCGTTAGCTGCGCCGACCCCTTACCGCCAACTACGAGTTCCCATAGCGCCATGGTCATTTTTCCGCCCGCTTTTTGCGGGCGTAAAAATCCATGGCGCTATGGGACCTCGGTGTTAATTACGCCACCGTAGTGTACGGTGGCGTAATTAACACCTTCCCCACTCCCATTGAGCCCTATGGGGCCGAAATGGGAATGGGGAAGGGTAAATGGGTCAATGGGGACTTACCGCCCCGCCGACCTCGGAATGGGGCGGTAAGTCCGCCATCCGCCATGGCGTAAAGGGACTTTGCGCCATGGCGGAAAAGTCCGCCGATGGCGGAAAAAATCCGCCAGGGTCGTAATGAGGGCCATTGGCATTTCTTTTAAGCGCTTGTGCCACATGCAATCAAAAGATTTCATAAACAAACCTGAAAATGTGACCTTTACTGGTGAAACTTATTGTGAACAGTTCATACACAAACATACCGCTCGCAGAGGCCATGACAGCAGTGTGGGAGGCCTTAACAGTTTTGAAAAGGATTTTAGCCTGAAGAAGACAGGCATTTAACGGATGATAATTATTTGTGCAGCAAAGCTAACATTTTTATGATAACTTTGGAACAATGATTAATTTTCAAACGGATGTGGCAGGGTGGCACCACACACTGATGCCAATATATTGATGATATTTTCTTGATTTGGCAAAAATCAGAGATGGAGTTCTGGCGACTTTTGCAATGGCTACATCAAATACCTTGTTCCACCAAATCTACAGCACAAATTGCTTCAGCCTAGATGAACCTCTTGGATCTGTGAGTAAAGCATGAACATTAATTATTCTTTTGAATGTTTTTATTTAATTTGTCATGGTTGAAATAATCAACCTTTTACATAAATTCTTTTTTTGGTCCTGACACAAAATACACAGACTGGAGCACATAATGAATGGCTACATCATGCCATGCCCTCTGGAAGCGATGACGGCATCTCTGCTGCATTCGCTGTTGCTAAAATCATGGTGCATCATGTCAAAGAAAGAAGATTTTCAAATAGGTCAACAAATGTTTGTATGGTAAGCTCAGCCAACAGTCATATTCACTGACTTTCTTGCAACAAGCTCAATCTAAACTTGCTCAGATGATGCGCGATCCCCATAAAAGAGAACCACAAGAGCGCAACACACTAATTTGCATATGAACATGTGGTCCCATTAGCAAAAACCTTTATCAGATCATAACAAAATACTGGGCGGTACTACAGGCTGACAAGGAAAATGAAGGAATTGGGAAAAGCTTATCATGGTTTGCACGGGGAAGTCTTCCAAAAGTAGGAAGCGGGAAAGCATGAAAGTGAACCCAAAAGTAGGCAGCGTGAAAGCATGAAAGTGAACCTGCTAAACATAAAAGATGGACAAACATATTTCAGGCAATGTATAGCACAAATACTTAACTTACTGGAATGCTCATTTCTAAAACCAGTTTGGAGTTTATTGAGTAGGCCTTTTGCCTCTACCCATTTATTTAGTCCCTTAAGAAGCATTATAGCAAAAATCTTCTGACTGCTGTCCATCATTACAAGGGGCCATTAATTATCCCGGTTGCACCCCCTTTTTGAATATCGGGATGAGCACAGGCATCTGCCAACTCTCGGAATATTACCTGTAATAAGGATGTTATGAAAACATTGTGACAGTGTAACAGCCCAGAACACAGGATTCGCCTTAATAACCGGATTTGCCAGACCATCAGGTCCAGGTGAGTGGTTCTGGTTTAATGCTGGCGTCAGATTATAGAGTTTGGGTTGCATTAGACCTCGTTGTGCCCGAAATCACATTATCTTCCTGAGCCATCCGTGCTGATGTACATTTCCTAAGTGATCAGCATTTTTTGTTATCGTGAACCCGAAATAACTTATAAATATAATAGGAGCATCCAATTAGCATTGGACAATGAGACCTTATGCACCTTGAGCCAGTTTTTATAACGTGTCGCCAAATTAGACTTTTTTTTATCAGAAGAGGGAATCATCCTATCTCTCTTTATTCTAGGTCTGGCACTGCAATATTCTCTTTTTTTGTTTGTATTAGGATGCTAAAATACCCATGACCAGGAGCAACTCTAGTAGCAATACTTTTATTTAGGCCAAGTTGTTTGCCCTGTACCCTGATAATCTCACCAAAATCCCAGCTATACCTTTCAAGCCAGCCTAAGAGGGGATATTCCCTAAAATGTGTTTATTAAGCTTGTTTAGGTTCCATTCTGACCATATGATACAATTTCCTTGGGAGTTTATCGTAAGCCGATTGCCAATACTTCTGCTACAACTTTGCTTGTCCAGATGTTAGACCATTTCAAAACTGCATGGTCACTGTACCCAGTATGTTGTACGAGTAGATCACTACATCGATTTGCGGCATCATAATCTGCCAAGATATAATCAAGACAGGGCTTTACTCTGCCATTATTCCATGTAGGACCAAACGTCCTTTCTTGGTCCCCACTGTTATTAAGACAGAGCATATCATATGATCCAATTAGATAGCCCCAACTCTTGCTTCTAATGCAGTGTTTACCACTTGCCTCTGTATGTGTTTTGTCACACAAAGTGTCGCCTATGAGAGCTGGGTGAGAGTACAATGTAGGAGCATTAAAATCACCCGCTAGGATTACTCTTCCCTTAGGACACCGATGAAACCAAGATAAGAAAAGACCCTCAACAACGTTCATTAAATCAGTAGGTGCTCCATTTGTCGGGGAGACATATACATGGATATAGGCATCCAAAGGCAAAAGGGGTCAGAAATGACTGCAGGAAGAATGTAGGGATGAATTGGCCCGCTAATATAAGGTGTTAAAGAAAATTGCACATGCACACCTATTGCTAATCCCCCAGTGGGATGGCCCCGAGGATGACTAATTGCCGGGCGACAGAGAACTTGAAACCCATCAATATATACATCACGAGTGAGCCAGGTTTCCCGTAACATAAAAACCTCCCTGATCCTGCAATGAGAGAGAGTCCCTCTGAATACCCCAGGAAGAGCTGTACCCACGAGTATTCCAAAACATACAATTTATACTTGGTTTAATATTGATATGTCAGTTATTAGATGATCTCAACGTATCCGGTATCCACTGTGTGTCCTACGGTTGCCCAATCACAAAATGTCTATGTTTCTAAATTCTTCTCATTTCTCCCTATTTTTTTCTTTTCCTTCTTTTCTATTACCCACCTCATCTGTGTCCCACTATGGGATCTTCGCTCCCACATAAGCGCACCATACCCTACTCAACAACCTTATATGTGAGGTCACAAGCTTAAGGCGAAAATCCCAATATTTTGAGTAAGAATCCCAATACTTAAAGTAAGAAACCCAATACTTTGAGTGCACTCTCAATTGTTACAACATCCCAAGACACAACAGCACAAATGTCATAATATACAGCCATCTTTCCGCTTTCAAATCACAGGGAATACCAAAACCATGTGGTCCTTATTCTATACCGTTGCATTGGAATACATTTCCATGAGATAAACTAAGAAACCACCTTCCACGACCGAAGCGAGCTACACTTGCGCCTAGACACAGGCGTCCATAAATAAATCATCCATAAACCAAGCTAACTGCCTCGAAAACAGGTGTCCTTTTTTGTCTTTTGTCTTTTTCATCTGCAAACTAAGCTAGTGCCTAGACAATAGGAATACTGTTAGTGTCTTTTTTTTATCCCTAAACTAAGCTGACTGCCTAGAAACAGGTATACTTTTTTTGTCTTTTTTGTTTTTTCATCCGTGACCTAGCTAAAGTGCCTGAAAACAGTGATCCTTCACAATAATACAAAACGAATCACAAACAACAATTACCCTTCCCCAATATTTGTCAGATTTCTGGACCTATACTTACATCTCTGTGGATCCACTGAAGCCCTTGGGCACCTCCCACAGCCTGCCACTCCACATTCTGGACATCCCCCCGGAGGGGGCAGGAATGCAGAGGAAATGGCATTTTGGCCAGGGGTGTCAGCGACCATCCTCTTGCTACCATTTGAAGTTGAGGAAGAGGATCCGGGTCAGAGAAAATTCACTGCACTCAGAAATGGAGTCGTCGAGAAATGTGACAAATCTTTCAGTTTATTAAAAGCTGTTGCAAAAGGCATTGCGAAGCAGTCATCACATGATTTTCAAAGCTCTCGCTCACTGTTTCAGGGATGTTATCACGTTTTTAGGCCCCAGGGACATCAGAAACAAAAGATACATTCTAAACCTTCAGATGAGACGGGATTGGGCGAACAGTATGGATAGACATACATTCTATAGGGGACAGATGCTTCAATTGGTCCGGCCATATCGGGTAGCTCTGCCTGGGCCCACTTACAAGATGTTGCAACTACAAGCATGCCAGTCTGGCACATTTCTATTGGGTTTTGCAATGAAGTGTGAACTACCGTGGACAGTGGGAAACGATTGGCTATTGCAGGCCTTCTCACCCTGGGAAAGCAATCAGCACATGAGGCGTGAGCAAGGACATTCTAGCTTCCAACATCATGCTATGTTACTTTTGTATCTTCTGTCTTCAGTTCGGTGGGAACAACGGTCTCTGACTGGCTCGAATAGGTTGGATTTGTTTCCCAGGTTCAGGTCACGTGTGCAGGGACTACAAACTTGATTATCCTGCTTGCATTTATGGGGATTTTCAGCTTTTACTTTTGCAGGTGGCTCTCTTCTGTCAACTTGAAACGTTCCCACTTTCAGTGTACTTGACAAGGCTGTGCACGATAGCTGCACTGACAGCCTGGGCTGCACTTCTCCAGGAAATCAGTGTGTCAATCCTCTCCCCGTGTTCTAGAGCCTCTCCAGTATCTTCCATTAATTTCAATGCAGCTGTGGCTTGCATCTTGATTTACATTGATGTTCATGTTAGTTGCATTTAAGCTCCAGGGAGCAGTCCATGGGTATTCTTGTGCAACTTGTTGTTTCCTTGTGGCAAAAGGTATATGTGTGTCAGTCCTCTAACTATGTCAGTCATAAGCATATTCTTTGTGTCTAAGAGAAATGCGGCCTAGTGCCTCATCATGAGTTGGGTGGAGCGGTAAAATGCGGTGGTAACGCTATTACTGCTGCATTTACCGCTCTGCACAATCTTGAGTTGGGTGGAAAGTGGGAGTTTTACCTCCAGCTTCTTGCTGGAGGTAAAATCTCCCCTTTCCGCCCGTGTTCAGCGCTATTAGCACAGCGCTAATTGCGCCAGCTCTAATAGCGCCAAGAAACCCCCATTAGGACCAATGGGAATGGGGATTTACCGCCCCACTGCAACTTGGGATCCAGCACAAATTGCTCTGGGCCGAGTTGCGGTAAAGCTAGTAGCATTGGGCGGTATCCTGGTGCGATATACCGCCCAACATATGATGAGGCCCTAAGTGTCTGCGTAACTTCGTGCAGGAATGCGTGTGCTTCATGTCTAATGAATTTATGTGTGTGTGTGTGCTCAGCCATGTCACCTCTTCGTGCTTACTTTGGTGATGTATATCCGGTTATGGTCAGGGGGGCTGCGTCAGTGAGTGGCGTCTGTCATCTTGGTGGTATGCTCGGGGGGTGGGAGGTTGATGCCCCACAATACACTAGAGACAAAACAGCCTTTGTTTTCATGACGAAACCATGATCCACATTAATGTATAGAAGGAAGAGCAACATGGAGAAGTGGGTAAGGCGAGGTGGTCACGAAGTCCCGAACTCGACCTCATATTCAGTGTTATCAGGACCATTCGTTATCAGGTCTATTCGGACAGACACACAGCCAACTCTCCCTCTAACATTACTGTCTTGAGGTGGCTGTTCACATCAGCACCCTGGACCACACCATCTGAAGTAAAGCTTCGCCTGATCCTGAATCTGTAATAACAAAATGACAAACTGCTTATCTCTGTATAGGGCGTGCAAAGTGGCAGGATAGCACGATCATGGCTGCTATCACAAGATGGAGGACCCGGGCAAGGAACGGTGGGCTTTGTGAGTGGGTCAAATAGGTTATATGCAACTGTAAGCCCTTATATTAATCAGCTGGTCACCAGGATTAATGTACACAGAAGTTTTTTTTAAAGCATGAACTAATGATAAAAGATCCTTGACAGTACCCTTTTTTGTAGGAAAACCAACTTCCATTGAGTTGATTTGCCTGTGACTTATGGAGAAAACGTTTCCAATCACATTTAACACAAGTGTTTTTCAATCGGATAGTCCAATTGAAAAACCCTTTGTAAAACAGGCCTGTGATTTCAATGGGAGTTAAAAATTACAGAAACTGCATTCTTGTGTTTATGACACAGAATCGCCATGAACCATCATGAAATTACAGAGAAGACATGTCGTTCTCGTCTGGCCAAAACTGCTGTCACTAGGTTTGTATTGTTTGCATGGGACATTGTTCAGCTCCTTGCCGTAGGTCCCTAACAAAGAAGTGTCGCTGGCTATAGCACCTGCCAACAAACACGCGTTTCTAGGATGCAGTCCGCCAACAACAACACAGTGCTGCCTCGGTGCTGCAAGCAGCCGCCTTCAGAAACAGCGAATTTACAACATTCTAAACAACGCAAAGTCGATCCAAAGGCTAATAAATGGCGGTTTATTTTCAAGGCTGACCTCTATGATTTATTTCTTGAATAACTTGATACGTTTAACCTTGCATACATCTTAAGTACTGGTCTGTTGTGCAAATTAAAACAGCAACACCCCACAGAGTTCAGCTAATAAGAAAAGCAGTGGAGCCAGATTTAGGGAACGTTAGTTACATTGTAAAAATGTTGGCTGTGTGCTGCGTTACGTGGTTTTGTGGGTGAAAGATTTTAATTTTTTTCAATTTTTTATTATATATGTATACAGTTCTTACGAACTTTTACATACAATAAATATCATTTTAAAATAACTTAATATATTATCTTACAGTTCACTACACCATGGTATATACTTCACATAATTTAAGCAAAAGCAAGCATCAATTATCACGTAAATTCCATGTTTACAAAGTTTTAATGTGCACCTGTTGTTTAGTTCCAAGCTACAGGTTTGAAGGTAATGGGTAGAAGGAACATGCAAACTCATCAAAAATCAGCAGTTTATGCCACGGTGCAACTTGAGATGATTGCAATGTGTCTTCTCTATTTACTGCAGAAAAGTCACTACAGATTTTGTTTATGCTTTTTTCCGCAAAATGTGGAATAGGTTTGAGTGAGGCAATAGGGGAGGGGCAGACAGTGTGAGGGGTGGCAGTAGGGTCTCCCCCGCATTTTACTACAAACAAATCGATACAAACCATGCTGTAAAAAAACGCACTAACAAATGTGTGGTAAAAACCCATGGGATCCATCACCGCCATCCTTCTAACCAATACATAGGATTCTGCTGGTCTGGGAAAAAAGTGCTGGTGTTTCCGTATACCAGCACTTTTCCGGACCGTCAGAGTACAAGTTTGCCGATGAGAGTTACCTGATTTACCTCCAGCCAAGAGCTGGAGGTAAATCAGGCACCCACCGGGTAAAAACAGCCAGTGTTACCGGCACCGGTATTACTGGTGCCAGTAATACCAGCAATCCCCACCATGGGACTGCATAGAATGGGGATTTACCGCCCTTCCCGGCACCTGTAATATGCCGGTCATTCCAGGATATGAGGCGGAGGGAACAGTAATAATGTGTTCCAGTATTCCCGTGGATTTACCGCCAGAAAACCTGCAAACTCCTAATGATAGTCCACTTACATACTGACACAAATCACACACTTGCTGACACCTTAATGAGAATATTTTCATGGCGTTCACCCCCAGCTAATCTAGTCGCCACAGTTCGTAATGTGTTTCTTTGAATTGGCATCTAAATGCATACTCACACCTGGTTCCATGTGTTTGTGGTTAGGAGAAAACTTTTTTTTTTTTTATTGTTTGATCAAAAAATAAGATTTTACAATTCATTATTATTCTAGAGCATTCCATCAGATGATCGGGACGAAACAAGAAAGGCTTCCACTTCACTTTCGCCGCGATCTTACAAGTCTGTCACAGTACATTTTATGTGTCTTTGCCAGGGTCCAATATTGTATCGCGGTACAGCTGAGTGTAGTGATTATAAAACTGCTTGACTCCTATCGTTTAGTAGATTGTTCTCGATATATTCAATCATTTTGGCCAATGCAATTTGCCATGTAGTTTTTTCGTCTCCTATCAAGCGGCACCACCATGTGTCCTCTTCGGCCAAGATGTCAATGCATGCCATGCATGATAGATATCGTTGCCTGATGGCAGTAGTAGCTGAACAGTGCATAATCAGATGCCTTAATGTTTCTTTTGGTGGATGAGGATTATGTTTACAGAATCGGCAATTGTTCATTAATGCCTGGCCCCGAATGTGTAGGATCTCATTTGTTTTGTATAAATTCAAGCGTGCTCGTAGAATTGTATTTCGAACCTGTCCTGTCTGCTTGGACATTGTTTTACATAGGTTTGCAACTCATTTCTTTTGACCGTGTTGCTTGGTACATGTCGTGTGAGTTTTAGCTTTGCAGCATCGTCTGTTGTAGAGGCCCAGTCATTGTCTTTTATTCTTTTCAGAATTTTACATGGATTCATTATGAGTTCCTCCTCATTTGATGCGATGTTATTTAGCACCACTTGATTTTCATCTTGCCAATCTTTTAGCATGTTGTAATTTCTGCTGTCCATTTCGCATTTTAGCAATCTGAAGACCTCATTGCTGTGTGCCATTCTACATTTTCTGTATAACATCATCGAATTGCAGGTTACTGAGCATTCTAATGATTGCAGACTTAGTTTGCGTCTTATGGCTGTCCCTGATGTTGATGTCGGTAGATGTAGCACTTTGCGCCAGAACAGTGCTTCTAACTTGACCCATAGCTGTTTTGGGATTGTGGGCATTGCTTCTACGCCATATATTATTGTAGGCACCACTTTCATTTTGTTGAAGTTTATCATTGGTACTAAGGAGAATTTTCCGAATTTGCCATCGATGACTTTGGCTTGGGCAGCTAGTTTTTTGATTTGTGAATACAATTCTGCTTGCATGGCAGACTCTTTTTCTGAACTGTCCATAATCCCTCCTAGATTGAAGTTGTTTTTTTGTTTCGTCCCACAATTCTGGAGAATCATGACCTTTGTTTTGCTCGTGTTGATTTCAAGGTGATTTTCTACGGCATATGTTTGGAGAGCAGTGAGTTTCCGTTGGAGCCCAATTTCAGTTTGGTCAAATATTGTCAGATCATCTGTGTATAATAGATGACTGATCTGCAGTGGACCCAGTTTCGGTGGAAAGGCCCTAGTTGATTCTTCTATTTTTCTAATGTCGCCGATGTAAGAGAGAAACAGTGCTGATGCCAATGGGCACCCTTGTTTGACCCCTCGTGCGCTATGAATTTCATCTGAAAGCACGCCTTCTCGGTTCAATCGTAATACTTATGATGTGTGCATGGATGCAATCAATACCCAATGTAAGCTAAATGTGTAACCACACTGTAATCTGTACCTTGCCCTACCGGCAGGCGAAGCACACCTGACATTAAAAGACCACCATGGGTGTGGTCCGAATATTGCAATAACTGCGTGGGGGCAGTGGTGGGAATCAGAAGCCCAAAGGATGTAGTGTTTGGCACCCTGCATTGTGGAGGCAGAGCCAGATACGGTCCATGCACTAGAAAGGTTTGTGTTTTAGTGGTCACTGCTATGCAAGTCTAATGACTTTGTACAGGAAGGCTATCGGGACACCTTGTTTATAGCCCTGCTCTGAAATCCTTAGGAATCCTTTCCCACTTGGCACCAGAAAGATTATTGCGCACCATTGCCACTTCTCAAAAGACTGTGCCAAAAAAGATGGCCAGGAGCAGGTTGAAAGTTCATGGGTCATAGACCAAATCCTCGAACCTGATTCCATGCTTGGATCTTGAGGAAGCGTGTTATCCCTCCCCAATATGACAACAACGGATAGGTCTCATACAAGCCTACCTGACAGTCCAAGCAAGGCAGTCAACTCACACAACAAGGGGTAGAGATTAATTCTGCTGTGCAGCTAAAATATAATAGTGTTGTTTGTTGTAGCTCCCCACACTCCTCTATCTGAAGCGGAAGAAGGTACACAATGAGGATTTCCACTATGTGCACCTTAAATCATAGATTGTGTGGGGTAAGACATACTGGTACTCTGTCTTAAAGGTTTCCATAATGTTTCCGTAGACACTCATTGCCTCTCGGGGTGGGGCCATGCTGCAGTGTGTATACAGGATACTTGAGGTTGTAGTAAGGATATGCCCATGCCAAAACAGTGATGGTTTGACACAGTTCACTTACGGTGATTATATTATCCACACATGTGTAGGAAATGTGTCACGTTCTTGTTTTCCCTGCTTCGTCACACGACAGTGGTGTATGTCAGGTCCGGTTCCGCTGTGGGCTTGCATCATCCCGATTCCACGTTGCCACCACTCAAACAATACACTTCTAATGCGAGGCACCATAAGTCGCAGAGCGATACAAGTGATCTGGTTTTGAAGAAGGATTTAAAAACGGACAAAACTAATCTGGAGCAATAACGGAACAAAAACCATTTAATCAAAAAGTTTATATGAAATTTAATTTACAAGTCATAAACACAAATTTGCATCATCAGTACATACAACAGCAACAATTGAATCATTACAGCCTAGACCCTAGTCACATACATCAAAAGCCAATCACACCATATACACAAACATCACATCCACAAGAAACTGTGTATATCCACTCACTCAAACAAACAAGGACGGGAAAAATGTAAATGACATAAACACACATGTAAATGCAATCAGGTTAATGTAAATGTGAATCAGGTGATGTCTGGAAGTAACTGGAAGACAACAATGCCATTGCGAAATTGGCAACACATCGGTTGAAATAACCTTTATTATTAAAACTGGGATTTTTTGTGTTTATGTAATTTACATTTTTCCCGTCCTTGTTTGTTTGAGTTCGTGGATATACGCAGTATATTGTGGATGTGATGTTTGTGTATATGGTGTGATTTGCTTTTGATCTATGTGATTCAATTGTTGCTATTGTATGCACTGATGATGTACATTTGTGTTTATGACGTGTAAATTAAGTTTCATAAAAACATTTTGATTAAGTGGTTTTTCTTCATTTATTGTTCCAATTTTGTTTTTACAGTTTTGATATTTGTGTTCCCTAAATCTGGAAGACAGAGACTCCTGTCTTTCTGTTTACCCGTGAAGAAGGATTTGCATGTGCAAAGTCAGACATTGAAAGGGAAGCTATAAGAGAGACAGGATTGTTGGCTCTGATCGAGTTTGTCTGCTGGGATGTCTGACTTGAAGGAGAGGCAGAAGTACTAGGCAAACTAAGAAGTGTTGCTGGCTGTGCTGGGGCCCCCCAGGATCATGGACCATAACGGCATGTCCCTTTTCAAGCACCCCTTTGCTCCAGCCCTCTAAGGAGGAAAAGCCACCATTGTTAACTTCACTCTCATCCTATCTTTGGGCCTACACCCTGTTCAACACACCAAGTATTTCCATGTCCTAATGTGACAAATTAACTGCTGCTATGCGGGAATACAAGGGTGAAAAGAGGGTAAAGGGCCCACACAGCTCTCATACTTTAATTAAACACAGCATGTACAATAATAACTAACTAGAAACACTACTAAAACCCACCCCATAGGAGAAAAGACAGAATCAAGGTTGTAAGGCAAGCAATAACCACAATGTTCTTCAAAATGATTTGTTATTGGGTGCAAAATGGATACAAGTGACCTAACCAGTCTCTATGGCACAGAAATGGACCAGGTGGGGCAGTTAGCAGTAAATAGTACCTTTTTTCATTTCTTTGTGAACCGGCAGTGGCGAATCTTACATCTTGGCACTAACTGTGCTGTGAATCCCAATGCAGGGTCTCAGGGATACGATGAACAATTACGAACCTATCAGTAATGTTCTTTCTGATGGATGTTCCTCCCACGGATTCCTCATCTATGATAATCCTATGCACAGTGCAGCTGCCCTTCGGAAACTTTTCTGCCGCCTGGGGGCACAGCACGCCTCTGCGTCGGCTCTTTCCGACGCCTCTACACGACCCGCGCTGGACATGATGTTGGGGGCAGTATATATTGAGGCACAGTGCCCTATGACCTCAGTGCCACATTTTTTTCCCAGCACTCTGATGCTAAGGGACCACAGAACTGATGATGTACTAGCTATCCCCCAAAAAGGGCAGGTAGGGAAGGCAATGAGGAATCGATGGGAAGACCATCCATCAGAAAGAACATTACCGAGAAGTAAGTAATTTGTTCTTCTAATGGATTTCTTCCTCCCCTGGATTCCAAATCTATGATAGACTCCGAAAGCAGTACGAAAATCTGAAGGAGGGCAGAGTGCAAGTACACTACCTAGACCAGAAAACTCTGGAAGACCACCCTACCAAAAGGGTATTCTGTCCTGAAAGGGAATCCAAACAGTAATGCTTAGAAAACATGTGTAGAGATGCTCACGTTGCCGACTGGCAGATGTACGGGACAGGGACTCCCCTCTACAGGGCAGAGGTGGCAGCCACTTCTCTGGTAGAATGGGTTCCGAGACCCACCAGCGCATCTATTCCAGCCAGTCTGAAGCATTCTGCGATGCAGAGAATGATTTGCTTTGACAGTCTGTTTGGTCACAGACCAGCCAGCAGGACATGAATGGAGGGACTCAAATGGAGCTCCTGTAAGGAATGTCAAAACCCAATTTAAATCCCATGCCGGGCCAGCTAACTGCGGTGGTATCAGGTATTAATGTCCCTATATATATGGTTGCCGTACATAATGTTGCTGGGAAAAGTTTGTGGTGACATTATATAGTTGACCATATATATAGGTACAGGGGGAGCATGGTTTGAGGGGCTGTCCCCCGCTCTCCTTGAAAAGAAAAGCTTTTGGGGGTCACAGGGGTCTTCCCCGCATGGTCCATGTAATAATGTCTCTGCAAAAACTGCAATTTTTAGCTAATTTTTTGCATGGCGACATTTTTGCGGGGACATTATCACATGGAACCACTGGGGTGGAGGAAACTGGTTACACAAACTCCGCAAGAACTGCATGCCAGTGGGGATTGTGAAGATCGAGCCCTGTTCCGGTGACCTCTTGATAACCAAAATAGCAATAAGGTATCCATTAAGAGTGCCCAGGCAGTGTCGTATTTATGGTTTCTGATGCCCTAGGCCCAAATAAGTGCATGCACCTCACCAGCTTTACTCCACTCTGCACCTTCACCAGATTCTGCCTCTTCAACAAAATCTGTCTTCGTTGTCCAAACTACTCCCCTTCACTCCCACTCTGTCCCCCATTTTGGCTCCCTAACATTACAAGGCGGTTTTTAAGGTTGCAGGGATTAGAAAGTTATTGCTTCAAGCCTGTTATAATTCAAGCCTGTCATCTTCTATGGTATGTTAGTTGAAAGAGTGTTTTCAGAGCTCTGCTGCCCAAGATTTGGGGAAGGAAGTGTGTTCTACAGTTGTGTGTACTTGAGGTAATTGTTACTGTTAATTCTCTACTTTCGGTTAAGTCCAAAAACAATCTTTTAGAGGAAGCGATAAGAACATAACCTGTCTGCCAACTGGACACTAGTGAGTGAAGGTTGGAATGCAGAATTGTGGTTTAAATGCATACATCTTGTTTCTCACACAAATTGCCTGCTGTCACTCTATGAGAAGCACCTAGACTGGTCTGTAATTTTAATGTATCATAACAACATTTCTACATGCGGTCTTGTCAAATGGTAAAGTTTACATATGAAATATATGCAAGTGGTACAGGAACATCTTATAAAAATGTTGAATAAAAAGAATTTAACCCCCTTCCCATGATTACAGTTCTGGTGTTAGCAAGAGGTAAAATGGAAATAAGGCAAGTAACTTACTGCAGCCGATGTGCCTCCAATCCCTTGGGCTGGAACGCCATTAAAATATGGCACAAACACAAGTGAAATCTGTATACTCTGCCTGAGCATAAACACCTCAGTAAAGACAGTTGGAGAAGATTCTTGGAATCTTTGGCTGTGCATTCTCACGATGGAGTAATGGATAAGGGCGACCCTGAATAATCATGCGTGGGAAGCAACAGTATTCCTCATAGCTGCGCAATGCAGACACGTTTTATAACAGATTTTACTGTTCACATCATTGCTGTTTGTTCAATTGTTCAAAATACCCAAAACTCCAAGAGTAAAACTGAGCAATGGATCGGGCATTCCAGCACAATATTACCTTTGTGGGTGTGGTTTAGGCAATGGGTCTTGCCAGCTTGAGTTTAAGGTAATTTAAAATGTTTGTAACTCCATAGAGTTGGTTGGACTGTACAATACATAGGTACATTTTGAGATGTGTAGGTATAGATATAGATGTCCTGCTTTCGTTTTAAGTACTGTTTCACAGTAAAAGTCCTCCCTTGTATATAAAATATAATGAATGTAAAGATTACTTTTAAGCATCACAGTTATGCATTGTGTGACATACTTTGCAATTGGTTCTCCTGGTAGTACTGAGCGTGCAGCAGTATGTCATCAAAGACACATGATAAACCCAGCAAGGATACCATCTGCCTGCTTAGCACTGAGCAACTACTGTAAAGATGGCTGAATAGATATATTTATGCGACACCTTCACAGATGTGAAACAGTGTGTACTTTTGGCACTCAGTTTTTGTTCTCACCCTTCTATGGCTGTGGGTATACATTTACACATGAGCATTCAGGTTTACTCTTCGCCATTTTAGTTTCTCTATGATCTATTTCATGCTTGCACTTTTTGGGCGGCCACAGACCTGTGAAATGCGGGCCCGGGGCGGGAAATTAGTTAGTGATTTTAGTGCCACCTGTGGGATCTCTATGCTTGACTTAAGCAAAGGTCTGCGTTTCATACTGTAAAATGATGCATCATTTTTTACCTTTACTTTTCTGAAGGGAAAACCCTAATGTTTGCATGCCGTGTATTTGAATATTACAGTGATTGCTTAACTCAGTGTATGTGTGCATTGATTAGAAAGAACTCCAAAGATAATGTTTAATGACACCAATAAAACCAATGAGGTTTTGGCTGTTTTGCATATTAAAGAGCATTTTGGGAAGTTAAGCATTACCAAAGAGTTTTATATCTGTCATATATGTCTGGGAAAGTTGTACGACTGAATGAGTAAGAACCTAAAGCAGGGGTTTGGTACAGGTGTTTCCTTTGTAAAATATATATATATATTTTAAACAAAACTCATCCTAACAATAAAGCTTTTGCAAATATCAAGCATATATACAAGTTTGGCCATCAAAAACTTTAGCTGTCAGAGTGAAATGACTGTGAACAGTTCAAAATTGTTGTGGGTCAGCCTAATTTGCAGAAGTAACATTGGCTTTATATTTAATAAATGGCAACCACTCACATGAAAATAAACTTCAATAACATTCTGCTTGTCTGGCAATCTGCTGCCCTAGGCCTAGGTCTTGTTGTGAATATGTCTGTCTGCGGGCCAACAACAAATCCAGAACAAGTGATAGCAGGCAGGATAATAGGTCCAGATCCCTCACCTGACAACAAGCCACAGATGTATGCCATCTGCAGGCACAAATAGACTTAGCAGGTCTCAGAGCTGAAAGGAACACATCAAGGAGTTGCTCTGACAACTTCCATTCCTTGTACCTCAGACTCTTGCTAGCCAAGCATGAAGGTTCACGCTGCTGAGGTTTGAGTGGAGAGCCTGCCCCTATGATTGGTTGAGCAAGTTGACTCTCCTTGGAAGGCACCAGGAAGGGCATATGGACATGTCTCATGTTCTCCGGCTCAGTCTGGAGTGTTCAGGGTCAACGTAGTTCGAAACAGGCTCAATCTCCTTACAACCAGTGCAATGACAACTGTCAGTGTGTCCCCCAGAGCTTGCTTCTAAGGCCGAAGTCTGTCTGCTCAAGGTATCCAATGTCACATTCTCTCTTCTGTCAGATTGGCTCCCGTCAGAGAGTGATGCTGTTCTCCAGGGTCCAAAACCACAGATGCATTGCACAGAGGCAAAGACTCCATACCACCTCGTTTGTTGCGGTAGTGCATGGCCACTGTGTTGTCTGTCAGCATCAGCACAGTCTTGTGTTTCACAGAAGGGAGGATGGCAACCAAGGCTAGCTTGATCACCCTCAGCTCCAGCAAGTTAATGTGTTCCTGAGACTACTCGAGAGATCACAGTCAGATCTGACAGGTGAGCACCCCAACCCATCAAGAGATGCGTTTGTTACCTGGGGCCAAGTTTGATGAAAAATCACGCCTCTGAGCAATTTGTCTCACACAGCCCATCATGCAAGATCCAGAGCCACCTGGTTCCAGACCTGTAAAAGATCCAGGATGTGGCCCTGAAACTGCATCCAGTGGCAACAGAGAACCCACTGAAGTGATCTTGTATGCAGACTCGCCTCTGGAAGCACTAGAATGCATAAGGCCATAAGGGCCAGAAGATGCAGGAAGGCTGAGATTGGGACCTGTTCCTGGGATTGGAGGAAATCTACCATCTGAAAGATGGTCGCCATTCGGTCCTTGGGTGGGAATGCCCAAGCCAGTGCCCAAGACTGCTTCGATAAAAAAAAGTGACTGATGCGACAAAACCTGCAATTTTTTGAAACTCAGGAAAAAGCCCAGGCTGTGCGATAGAACACATGTGTGTGGAAGATGCTGTAACACTAGATCTGGGGAGTGGGCTTGAATGAGCCAGTCGTCCAGGTAGAGAAAGACATGAATGCCCTCCCTCCTGGCGTGAGCTGCCACCACTGCTAAGAGCTTAGTAAAAAACCTTGTGAGCTGAAGAAGGACCGAACAGCAAGATTCTGAACTGGTAGTGATGTTGGCCCACTACAAACATCAGGTTCTTTCTGCATTTTCGAAGAATCGGCACATGGAAGTATGCATCCTGATGGTCCAGGGCTACCAACCAGTCCTGCAGATCGAGGGCTTGTAGGATCTGAGCTAGTGTAACCATCTTTAACTTGTCCTTGCACAGGAATGAATTCAACAGCTTCAGATCCAGAATGGAATGCAAGCCCCCATCCTTTTTTGGCACCAGAAAATAGTACCACCCCTTGCCTTGTTGTTCTGAGTGCAGTACCAGTTCTATCGCACTCTTTGACAGAAGATGACGGACCTCCTCCAAAAGGATGGGATACGGAGGCAAGATGCTGGTGTAAGGCCTATGGTCCTGAGGCACGAAAGGCCTACAGTAACCATGTTGAATCACCTGCAAGGCCCAAGCATCAGATGTTGTGGAATCAGAAAATACAATATTAAGGCTTTTACACCATGCAAAGAGAAATACACCGACACGGGCTTGTAAAGATTCCCAGAATCTTTATTGCAATTCTGTACAGTTTACAAAACAAAGTACACAAATAGCTATTTGGCCGTCAATACATCACAGAGACCACCAGCAGGGTTCAATGTAAGCAGTGAACAGGAATTGCTAGCTGGACATCAGAGTATTTATACAGTTTCGTTATAACGATGTCCAGCCTCTTACAAGTTAATCATGTACTGGGCTAGGGTCGCGCCAGGTTCGTTCCTAATTTACATATCTCGTGCATGCGGTTTACTTTTTAATACATTTACTAACAAACACTATTATTCTCTAGGTTTAACTTTACACTCTTTACACTTGCTTCAATACAGGTCAAACAGATGTTTCGCATGTCGTGTTTAGATAGCGTTATTGTTCTTGTATACTTGTAGGTTAACATCGCCGATTCAAGTAATCCCATGATCCCGAGGTCAACAAAGGACAAGGTCATGACCCTAACATGTAGTCTGCAGGCAGGTTGGACATTAACTCTACAGAGGTGGAAGGGGTTAAAGCAAGAACAAGAGAACACAGTTTGGCCATTTTAGGCCACAGGGTGACTTTGCACGATAAACTAAAAGGGTGGCTTTAACCTAAAATGGAGGCTTGATTCACTTAAGGTCACGACCTTGCAATACGGATTTCCTCGCAAAGCGACTGGGCATAGGCCAACATATACAATGAGGACGAAACAATATTATATCAGTTTTAACAAACCCTCCTTTTTGGCCTATGCCAAGCGCTAAACTACCTTCAATCGCTTTGCGACTAACTCCACATTTCAACGTCTATACACCCCGAATCATTGTCAGACATACCTATTGCCATTAGATCAGACACTAGAGTTTCTTTCAACACATACTCCTTGGAAACCTTATCTAGGGCATATATTTTATGCCCTAATACACTTGTTGCTTGCGCGCAACACCCCCCTAATACTGAACATATACCAGGGAGACACTGTATACAACAACAAAGGAACATAAAACTACCCAAGATAATCAGCAGGGCCGAAAAAACAACTTTCATCCCCACGACCATAGGAGGTCCCAAAACCATGCACTAAGTTCCCAGTTTCCCTCAGGAACATGCACTTCTGAACTAAGAACATGTAGATTTTGGATAGCCCTAAAGATCGTTGGAGAGGAGTCTGGTGCGTAAATGCAGCACGCGGACCCCATTAATTTACATACTCCTCCACGCTCAGCCAGAATGACATATAATGCCACCCAGTTCTGAAGAGCTACTAATCTTATTGCTTTCTGTTCTAACGTCATATTATAGAGTATGTCAGTGGTCCGGTTGATGGTTCTCTCCAATACTCTCGCTAGTCCCCTGATATCTTCTGAATTCGTAATTTGCCCAAAAAATGCCACAACGGATTTCATGATGTCTCCTAGAGTTTGCGCTGGAGTATCCCCTTTCACACCTCGTCGTGGACGAGTCTTCGAAATTTCTGCAGTACTGGCAATAAATACCCCAGGTAATAGAATCCCTAAATAGCAGGTTCCTTGCCAATGCCTGAGCAACCATGGAAATGCCACATTACCGCAAACAAAATAGACAGGTTCACCTACGTACAGAGGTCTGTTCTCACTAGTCAAATTCGCAACGTTGGTGCATTTTCTAAAATTACCCATTGACCGTGTTCCATTCCTCTATATGCAGAAGGATACTGAATCGGGGCTATGGTTAACAGAATAAGATGGAGGCATGGCATCCTTATTGCCTATAGGAGCCATTTTGAAAGAGATCAAAGACTGAAAAGGACGAGACAATCTATCAGAGGGCCTAACAGAAGCAACGTTGGCTTACTCTTATTTGCAAAAAGCGAGCATCCCAGGGGCATCAAAACATGTTTTTCAAAACTATTCAAATTTATACCATCAAAGTTCCCTGAGATGCTGTCATTCCATCGGCCAAAAAATAGTGCTCTAGGAGAAGCATAACATATAGTTGTCAACGGTAAAGGATGAATTTACCAACCTTGCCCCTTATCCCCATGTTGCGGTAGATGTGAGTAGATCCAGCAATTGGTCCTATTTAAAATTGCATGAGTGGCATTCATTATTAATGAAAGAGTATTATTCTGATAGTTCCGTCTATGCGAAGAATCTCTAGGCGATAAGGTATGCAATTGCACGGAAGGAGTGGGGTAAACAGATACATTTTCAACAGGTAAAAAGTCCTCTAGCAGATATGCTTCCTCCAGATACCATAACCCAAAACCAATAGTTACTAAAAACCCAGTTATTATTACAAAAAGGCAACAATACACTTTTGGGGTCCCATTACATGCTTGATCATTGTCTCTGCTAGTCACATATTTATCTAAAAGTTCGGTACGAGCAGTAGCGGGTGCAGGCATCGTAGTCTTCAATCGAAAAAACACCAATTGTTCGTTTGCTGGCGACTCCAGTCACGCGTCTTCTTAATGTCTTTCCCACAACCCTTAGCCAACAGAATCCTTTCGTACATTCGGGCCAAAAGGCAAGCCCTCAAATGCTTTCCTCAATCGCACAGTCAAACCGTGCTGTACGTCTATTTCGTTGGACGTAAATTATATTTCACAATTTCTGGTGCCGAAGGATCGGATAACAATATGTCGTCACTTCCCACTGGAGGTGGCGAGTGAATGGAAATGGGATCAGAAAATAATTGATCCGGAAGTACCACTGTTGGAGAGTGCGGAGACAAGATGGCCGTTTTGTCTGGCCTTGCGAATTCTGGAACGGTCTCCGATACTCTCTTGTCAGTCGTTGCTGTTTCAGGCACGTTGGTTACAGCAGTGGAAAGGGATTCTGTGTCTTCTGTATCGTATGGCACGGGCTTGCGGGATCCGTTTGGTGTGTGTCGCGTGGATCCAGTTCTTTCGCCCCGCTACCCGCACAGCAGTCTGGGTGACTAGCAGGACCTTGTAGGGACCCCTCCACCGAGGTGCAAGGCAAGACCACCTCTCGAAAACTTTTGTGAGGATCCAGTCCCCCGGTCGTAGACTGTGACCAGGACCCTCGTAACGTACAGGTAATGCCTCTTGCACCTGGTGATAAATTGAAAACAGATTTTTAGTCAACTGGTTACAGTAATCTGAAAGAAGCACATTCTCTATATCCCGCAACGAGCGACTTTTTGGTATACCCCAAATATTAGCAGGCCTCCCCATTACCACCCCAAAGGGAGAGAGCCCAGTCTTAGTTTGAGGGGTTGTTCTCATCGACAGCAACATGATCGGTAAGCCATTTTAACTTGGTGCCAGCACACGTGTTAGCGAGCTTGTTCTTTATAATGTTGTTATGTCTTTCCACTAATCCGGCACTTTGGGCATGTCTGGCCGAATGGAACCGTTTATCAATCTGTAATCCTTCGCATATTTGTAGGATTACAGCACCGATAAAGTGTGACCCATTATCCAACCAGCTGACTCTCGGCAGCCCGAACCTAGGAAAAAACTCTTTCAACAGAGTTTTTGCCGTGGTTATGGCCGTTGCATCTCTAACAGGGAAGGCCTCAACCCACTTACTAAAAGCACAAATGACAACCACCACATATTTAAGATTGTTGCAACGTTCCATTTCAATAAAATCAAAGTGGATAACCTCAAACGGAACAGAAGGTGGAGTGAAACTTCCTCTAGGAGTCGAGGTACCTTTTCCTACATTGTGCTGCAAGCAGACCATGCACCCTTGGACAAAGCGCTCCGCAATTTTGAAAATGTTATCATTGGCCCATACACTGTGTAACATTTTAGTCAATTTACGCGTGCAGACATGTGTCGGACCATGAGCCATAATAACCATCATTGTAATGTAGGCGTCAGGGAGTAACCATTTTCCTTCAACATTGTCCACCCAACACCCATCATCATCCAATCTTCCTGCACCCTCGACCAATTTCTTAGTTTCCTCTATAGTAGCATCTCTTTGAATGTCTTTTACAGAATCAATACTTTCACCAAAAGTGCAAATATTTACAGTTTCTCTTACAGCATACATTTCTGAACTGAAATCAGTGGCAGTTTGCTTAGCTATCTGATCAGCGAAAGCATTCCCTTTTCCTATATTATCTGTAACCTTTTGATGTGCTGCACATTTTATAATAGCTAACTGAACAGGGAGTGCGAGCGCTGAAAGTAATTGCACTATTAAAGTGCCATGCTGTATTTTCGTGCCATGTGAGGTCAAGAAACCTCGTTCTTTCCAAAGTCTACCGAAGTTGTGAACCACCCCAAAAGCATACTGACTGTCGGTATATATATTTACTGTAAGCCCTTCAGAAATTTCACCAGCTCGAGTTAACGCTATAATTTCTGCGGCCTGCGCGGAATTATGCATAATTCTTTTGGTTTCCACAATCGAGCTTAAAGTAGTGACGGCATAAGCAGCCGTGGATGGACCATTCGGAAGTTTAAAACAAGAGCCATCACAAAATAGCTCTCCTTGTGGGCTATTCAAAGGCGTGTCTTTCAGATCGATTCTACCCTTAGTCTCTTGTTCTGTCGCATAAAGGCAATCGTGTGATGTTTCGTCACCATCAACAGTATCTTGCGAGACAGGTAAAAGTTCAGCCGGATTTAATACACAACACCTCTGAATTTGAATGTGGGGAGCAAACAAGATCAATTCGTATCTTGTCAATCGTGCGGAAGTGAGGTGTTGCGTTTGAGTTCTATTCAATAAAATATCTACAGAGTGAGGTACCATTAGGGTTAACGCATGACCCAGGACCATTCCCTCACTCTGTTTTACAGACGCAGCAGCAGCAGCGACAGCTCTCAAACATCTCGGCAAAGCGCATGCAACAGGATCAAGGGCGGATGAGAAATAGCCGCACGGCCTATTCTTCCCTCCATGTTCCTGCGTTAACACAGCCAAAGCACATCCATCACGTTCATGCACATACAACACAAAGGCCTTTTCATAATTTGGAGTTCCTAAAACCGGCGCCGAACACAGCGCGTTTTTGAGCAAGTCAAATGCTGTCTGGTGTTCCAAAGTCCATGGCAATGGCAAAGAAATGCCCTTCTTTGTCAAAGCCAGCATTAGTTTAATCGTTAACGAAAAGTTAGGGATCCACAACCTACAGTAAGAAGCCATACCTATCAGGGCTCTAACTTCCTTCTGCGTATTTGGTACAGACATGCCAGAAATAGTTTTTATTCGTTCAGGTGTCAACCGTCTTCCCTCCTTTGATAGGAGATAGCCTAAATAGGCGACCTCATGACAACAATATTGGAATTTTTTAAGTGAAGCTTTGTGGCCATGTTTTGCTAGATGACAAAGCAACAACATGGTGCCTTCTTTACAGGCACTCCCGGAATCAGCGACCAAGAGGAGATCATCTACATACTGTAGTAACGTGCAAGTAGTAGGCAACTCGAGAGTATCGAGCTGCTCTTTTAATGCCCTACTATAAATACTTGGACTCTCAGTGTACCCTTGTGGTGCACGAGTGAATTTGAACGAGCGTCCACTCAGGGTAAACGCGAACAAATACCTACTATCCTTATGTATGGGAATACTGAAAAACGCGTTTTTGAGGTCAACAACGCTAAAGTGAGTGGCAGAAGCCGGAATCATGGTTAGTATCGTTGTAACATCAGGTACAATAGGGAATTGAGGAGCCACAATTTTGTTAATAGCACGTAAATCAATTATAAACCGAAAGGGAATCGCATTATCACCTTTCTTGTATACTGGCAAAATCGGGCTGTTACACAAACTACCCGTAATTTCCTCAATTACTCTACGATGTACAAAATCAATTTCAAAGCCTGTTCGCCTTCAACTGACATCTTATATTGTGGGATGCGAGGCAATTTAACTCCATGTTTCAGAATAATTCTAAAAGGTTCAATTTGAAGAATGCCCACATCATTATCATAAATTGCCCATAAGCATTCCGGAATATTACTGAATTCTGGCGTTAAAGGTTGAGTCAAAAACTGAGAGGCGAGTGATTGATGAGGTGAAATTATTAACCGAACTCCGTCCGGAGAACAATGTATTACTGCATGCAATTCCTTCAACAAATTTAACCCCAGTAAATTCTCCCCACAGTTTGTGGTAAGTAGAAATGGACACTGCTCCGTGAAGGGACCCAGTGTTATCGGTACCGGCAAAGAGACCGGACAAACTACAGGTGTGCCTGAAAACCCTACGGAAACGTTGGACTGCCCTGACAGGGGAATACTTGGAACCCGTGAATGGTCAATGGAACATTTCTGTGCTCCCGTATCTACTGAAAATAGATGCTTCCTATTTCCCACCGTCATCTCAACGTAGGGGCCTTTCTGATGAACGGGAATAGGTGTCGGTTCCAAATCCTGCTTCGGGCAATCCTAGCGAAACAGAATATCATCAAAAGGAAGCTTTTCAGAGAGGTACACGGCAGAAGGGTGATCAAAAATGTTTCTATTATCCACATTCGAAACTTGCTTATCCTGTGAAGGAGGTTGCTGTGATTCTGGTGCAAACTGACCTCTGTCAGGGCCCTCTGCACCTGGGCGACCTCTGGATCGTCTACCCATGTTCCCAAATGACCTTTGCTGCAAGGTCGGACATTGTGCGCGCCAGTGACCTTCCTGTCGACAATAGGCACACTGGTTAATGGTTACCAGAGCCAGGGCCGTACTTCCCTGTGGAACGTACTGACCTCTAAATTGATTACCCCCTCTAGGGTTTCTAACAATCTTTTGTAATAGGACTTTTGTTTTCAGGTCACCCTTTTTTTTCTCAAGTTTTTCCTTTTCATTATTCACATGATTTTCATAGTACTGAGCCATGTGCAGTACGTCTGATTGAGTCTTCGCCTGCCAAGCGCTTTCGGAAGGCATAGGGCCTCATTACGACCCAGGCGCTAAGTGAAAAACGATGGCGGTAAATGATTACCGCCATCGTGTTCCGCTAGGTGCGATCATGAGCCGTGACCGTTAACTACGATGCCATTAGCGGCATCGTAGTTAACGCTGCCGCTAACTGCACCAAGGACGCGCACACGCGAGATCCCACACCGTAATTACCGGCATGGCGCAAAGGTACGTGAATGCCGACCCAAGCGGACATGCACCTAACGCCATCACCCAGCCCGTTAAGTACCTTACCGCCATGGTACTAATTACGCCATCGCGAACCAACCGTAAAGGGCCATGTAAAGTGAATCCAGCTGCCACAGGTGCACAGAATCAGCACAGGTGGAGGCAATACAGACTCAGGAAGTACAAAAAGAGCACACCCAACCCCTTCCCACACCCAGTCACACTCCACAATGATACCAATAGGACTAGCAATGTTGGGGCTGGAGGACCTGATAGCAATGCAAGTGCTACAACTGCAAATACAACAACAACAACAACAACAAGAGGCTGCACAGAGGAGACGCAGGAGGAGAAGGAGGGCAAGGCAGGGCCAGCACACCCCACCAGCACAGCCAGTGGCACCACACAGGCAGCCCCCAATCCCACGCATCAGAGCCAGTCCATTCACCCTCACTGCTGAGCAGATCCACACCCTGTACCGACTGGACCGGGACACCATTACCACCATTGTGGACATAATACGACATCGTCAGCATGATTGAAACACCCACCGCCATCCCCCCCCTACTGAAGGTAGTGTCCGTGCTCCACTTTCTGGCCACAGGCACCTACCAGCACACAGTGGGGCACTTGCATGGCATATCACAACCATTATTCTCACGTACACTGATCCAAGTGCTGGATGCCCTCCTCAAGCACACAGATGACCACATCTCATTGCCACGGTCTGCCCAGGAGATTGTTAACACCAAAGTGGGTTTCCATGTACTAGCTGGCATACCTGGTTGCATTGGTGCCATCGACTGCACCCATGTGGAATTGTCGGTCCCACGTGCCATGGAGGTACCGTACCGCAACCGTAAACTATTTCACTCAATCAACGTGCAAATGGTCGGTGACTCCAACAGGATCTTCACACAATGTTGTGCCCGATTCCCCGGATCAACCCATGATTCAATGGACCTGCGTAACTCCACAATACCACGCTACATGGAGCCACATGCAGGGCCAAGATCCTGGCTACTCGGTGAGTCTCATGTCATGAGCATGGAAATGTGAAGTGGATAGGTGATCGACGTACCAATGCATACTTCACCTGGCAGAAAGGGGGGGGGGATGATGCATACTTCACCTGGCAGAAAGGGGGGGGGAATGATGCATACTTCACCTGGCAGAAAGGGGGGGGGAATGATGCATACTTCACCTGGCAGAAAGGGGGGGGATGATGCATACTTCACCTGGCTGCGACTAGCAGTAGCCAGATCATACTCTGAGGCAGTACTTACGTCATCTGACACCTGTATACGTGATGCCTGACCTAAGCAGCCCTAACATGTGAATGAAGGTGTGTCCCAACCATGACACAACCATCTTAAAGTGCATTGTACAAAATGTGACCACATTGACTCCAACGAAATGCACCTACATGCATGTCACCAAACACCATCTACTGAAAGGCCTGTCCCCCATAACTGTGCCCAAAGGAGGCACATGATGGACTGGAACATCAATGCACCACATCACAGACAGCAAGGCCCACAAACTGTCCCTATTGACATCAGTATTGTTCACTGGGGTCATAATGAGGCAGACAGCAATGTTGTGATCATGTGAGCGTTAACCTCACAGGACACGTGCCAGGTCACCTAAAGATACGGCCTGAACGTACACAGTGGATGGGCACTCACAAGGCACTTGCCCCCCCTGCATACATTATGTTTTGGCATGCAAAACAGTACATGAGAGCCATGAACATATACCGGTTGCATAGTGTGAATCCATTAGCGCAACTAAAAGTGGTGCAAAGTAACAGTTGAATGCAAGGCATGGTGGCACGTCATGTTCATAAATCAATTCCATCCCTGACACATACATTGTCGCCCACATACAGGTGATGCAGGCTATCCCCTGAAGAGGTGGCTTCTTACACCAGTCCGGAACCCACAGAACCAGCATGAGGAGGACTACAACCGTGCCCATGCACGTACCCGTGTGGTGATTGAGCAGGCTTTCGGCCTACTGAAGGCACTTTTCCGCTGCATCAGCAGGTCTGGCAGGGCACTCCTGTACCGCCATGAGAAGGTTGCGAATATCATCATGGCGTGTGTCATGCTACACAATATGTGCGTCAGACGAAATGTGCCCCTGCCCCCTGACGCAGAACTGCAACCACCTGACGATGAGGATGAGGAGGGTGGGGATGTGGCAGCACCTCAAGGAGGCAGCGATGCACAAGAGAGGCGTGAAATGCGTCAGAATCTCATTGACCAATGCTTCTAGCACACACGGCGGGTGTGTGTAACATGGAGACGGCACTTGGGGCACTGTGTGTGTCTGGGACATGCACACTGTGGACTGTACAACAATAAAGCACACATACGCAATGAGCAATGTCCACACATTGGATTTGTGCTAAACGATAAAGTGTATTATAATAGTGAAAAGGTATGACACACAAACTCCTCCCCCTCTCCCCCCTGAACACCCCAACACACCCACTCCCCCCTCCCCCTTGAACACCCCAACACACCCACTTCTCCCTCCCCCCTCCCCCCTGAACACCCCAACACACCCACTCCTCCCTCCCCCCTCCCCCCTGAACACCCCAACACATCCACTCCCCCCTCCCCCATCCCCCCTGAACACCCCAACACACCCACTCCCCCCTCCCCCCTGGAAGGAATCCCTATGAAGGTGTGGTTCAGTCTGTGCAGCAGTGTGTGATGTAGTTCTTCTCTACTGTCCGGGCACTAATGACTGTCCCCTCCCCTGGCCCCCGGGGCACCCCTGCCCGTGCTGCACAGGTTCCTCCCTGATCTGTGGATGGGGCTGCTCTGTGCAGAGCTGGTAGACGAGGAGGGTCCTGGCTGCACATTTGGGCGGCTGTCCCGAATGGTCTGCACCAGTTCTGAGAGGATGTGCCGCACAGCGGCGAGTTCTGTGCAGATGTCCTTCGTGGAGGACTCAATGGCAGCCGTGACTCTGTCTGTGCATTTCTCCATGGCATCCCTTGTCCCCACACACTCTGCAACGTGTTCATTGAGGAGGGTGGATAGCTGCTGCTGCCGGGCGACAATATCATCCAGGGTCTGCTGGTTCCTCTGGCTCATGGCCAATGGCATTGGCATGCCCATTGGGCTGCTCACCTCTGGCAGCGGGGATGGGGTGGCTGGCCAATCCTCGGCCTCCATCTGCCCCTATGTGGCATCCGCCTGCAGGGAGCTTAGGGATGTGTAGGGGGAATGTGGGTGGCCAGTGGGGCTTCCATCATCAATCTCCTTGATGCTCCGTGCCTCACTGTCGGAGGATGCTGCTATGGCAGCAATTTCACCAAGGGTGCTGCTTGCAGCAGAGCCTGTCCCTTCAGTGGGCACGATGTGTGTCATGTGCGCTGCTGCTGCTGGTTCTGTGGTGACAGTTGTGGTGGCTGTCAGTGCCCTGTCCTCTTCCCCTGGCAGGGTTTGTGGCTGATGGGGTGTCATCCTCGGGACGGCAGAGGTGGAGGCTTGCGGCCTAGGCACAGTTGTCCTGGCCCTCCTGGTGGCTGTGGAGGCAGTGGTGTCCTCATCCTGGAGGTCTGAATCAGAGCCTGTGGTGGAGCAAAGGAGGGAGAGTGTTATTGATGGGTCTGCGGACATTGTGCGTGCATTGTTACGAATGACATCTTATCAGTAGGTACATGCTGCACATTTGAGGCAGGGGCATACAGGTTGTCTGCCTTCTGTGTGGAAGTAGCATGGGGGTATGTGGGGGCCGGCAGTTAGGGTGTGCATGCTGCATGTGTACAGGGTGGATTTCGGATGTGTCTGTGGCCAGTCTCCTGCTGATGTGTTGCATTTGCACTATGGGGCAACATAGTACCTCACATGATTGGACTTTGGTGATTTTTGCAAGGCTTGATTGGAGCCACCTACTTGCATCTCCTGATGTCGGGACTCCTCTCTCCATCCCTCCGACTCCTTTTATGCTCTCCATTCCAATGGTGGATGCACATATTTCCTCCCATGCTTGCAATTTGATGGGGGAATCACATCCACCCCCGGTTGCCGTGCCCAGGTTCCTATTCGCCGAGAGGATGCTCCTGACGCGGAGCCTCAGGTCGTCCCAGCGCTTTCTGCACTGCTGTGCGTTGCGGGGTACGCTCCCCACCGCACTGACACGCTGTGCCACCAGGGACCATATGGCCTTCTTTTTGGCTATTGCCGGCCTGGACATTTGCGTAGAGAAGACCACCGCAGCATTGTCCTGGAGAGTCTCAGCAAGCATGGTTAGTTCCTCCCGGGAGAAGCGGTCCTGGCGCTGCCGGTCGCATGCTTTCTTAACAACTTTGGGCATTTTCAGATTGGTAATTGGGTGGGTTATGGGTTTGGACAGGTCTCAGGGTCGGATGTGGAATGGTTGGGGAGGTTGGCAATGGATTGTGTTTTTAAAGATGGCCGCCATGCTCTTTCCCGTTCCACCGCGATGACGCTACTTCTGGTTCCGCTTATTTATGGTCACCGCTAACTGCGGTGACCGCTAATTACGGTGACCACTCACTACGGTCGCCGCTATGATGGGTGGCGGTAGTGCACCTTGCGCGGCGTACTATGCCGGTAGGGGCCGTTTTAGGGTCATTTGCGCCATGGTGTAATTTACATTACCGGCATGGCGTAATGCTCGTGCGCGATGGGTCGGAATGTGCCGCTCTTTAAGCCATCGGGCCACGGCGTAAACGTTCATTATGCCATGCCGGTAATGTTCAATACTTACCGCCTGGGTCGTAATGAGGCCCATAATCTGTAACTGGATGTCAGGCAGCAACCACGTACAAATTTGTTGACAAACAGCCTTTTCCCTGACTCTGTGCCTAAGTCTTGTCCACTGAAATCTGAAAATACCTGTTCAAACCGATTGAAGAAATCGGTAGCACCCTCAGACTTTCCTTGGACACAGGCCGTAAGCTTGTCCCAAATGATTCTTTTTTCAGGAACTATAGTTTTTAATTTTACAATAATCCTATCAGGCAAAGTAAATATCACTTGAGGCGGTCGCTCGCCAGCTGGTCTTTCTCTGTCGAGCCTACCCATGTTATCCCATGTATCTCCTAACCCAGGTACATCATCTACAGTCCTAATCTGTTTCCACAAATCAACTGGCAGGAGTACGGGAAATAATAAATCAATATCACTTAAGGTGAATACCGATGATTGTAAGACTGACTCTATTTCTTTATAGAACCCGGTCGGATTCTTTCTTATATCGGGAATAGATTGCTTTATGGTGTTCACTTCCTGTCTTGAAAACGGGACGTGAAAAAACTGTGATACGTAATGTGCAGGAATGTCCACCGCGAGTATTCTTCGTGCAGCATCGGCCGCAATCTCAACTTTTGGGAAAAATGTCGGAGGGACCTCTCTCATAGGCAGCTGAGAAGTAGGTAGCTCCGAACGCTTACTAAGCAACAGAGCCAAATGAAGCACTAAGGCAGTCGAAGAAGTATCAATCGAAAAGGCTCTCTTATAAACACTCAACAATTCTGCGGGACAACAAATCTTTCTTTTTACACACTCATTCTGCAGGTATTCTACCATAGCCTGTATCACTTTCTTTTGCATTTCTAATGTATACTGACCATATGTGTCATATACTTCATCTGGAGTTATCGACATATCCGAAATCCATCTTATCGCATCCTTTATACAAATTTGCGCTTCCTCACCTTTTAATTCACAGCGAGGAGAAAACCGTTTCTGTAAGAACATAGCGCCTAAACTATCGCCATCTGCTTCTTCATTCTGTAACTCTTCCAACTCCTTCCTATACACAAAAATCTTCTCGACATGCTCATATACTTTCTCTGCAGTATCTCTGGACAACGCTAAGGCGTTCAAATCCCGTAACCCTTGTGGGAGATCTACATCGTTAAATCTATTCCACATTATACTCAAATGAATCCCTAATCCTTCAATAAAAACATTTTTCTCAGGAATACCTTTTAAGTTTTCAAGCGTGGAAAAAACATCAGCTTGTTCACCCTTCTCCATACAATATTTAGCCCAAGCAATCAATTCATTCTTTTTATCTGGGGACACAGTATTACGAGTCACAACCCTTGATCCCGCTCCCTGGTCTACTACAAGCGATGCGGAATAACTTGGAAGAGGAAGAGTAGGCACATTCTGGACATCAACAGGTGGAGACAAAGGGGCAGGCAAAGGAGCGACGGCTGGAAGAACAATAGGAAGAACAACAGGGAGGACCGGAGGAACTATAGGAGGAGGAATAACAACGGGAAGGGGCAAAGCGCCAGGAGGAGGGACGTACGGGGGTGGCGCGGAGGCATCGGGCCTTCGTTCATGCAAAAGTTTATGAGTCAATTCATCTGACGTATGAAAATCTTTTGAAGGGTACATTTTTTGAATGCCTAATTGAAACGCTCTGTCCGTGTTCCTAACTGACTCCAATTGTTTATTTTGATCATATAACCATGCCTTTTCGACACTTGTCATATGTCGACGCATATGTTTCTCTCTACTCTTTTGTTGCTGCAAAGCTTCTGTTTTCCAACTGTGCAATGGGTCAAATGCTGCAGGTCTAGCCTTTTTCTTTACCAATACAGACTCTAGATATTCTATACGAGGGATTTCAAAGCTATCATTGGCTGGCCACCGAAGATTAGAGTTATGTCTGGTCTGTCTGTGCCAAATGTCATTAAATTCTATACTACCAAAGCCTTTCTTACAGTACATAGTACATGCCGGCGACCCCTCCTGTTGTGTGGGACGGCTATCTTCCAAAGATTGTCTGTCGCTGCAGAATAATGCCCTAAAGCAGGCAGACAATTTCCCAGGCATATCAGAGTTCTGGTGTTACCTGGTCAAATAATTGTGCTCGCGAGTACAATGCGCCAAATTCAAATTGTCAGGGCTAAATTAAGAATCGGGTCACGAGTCACCTGACCAAAGGACTGGGAGGCCTGATCGGGTTACTAAGGACAATTCTAAGGACCCACGTGTCTGGTGATTTTGGCAAATTTACCCACCTCGATATATGGACCCTCGTCAAGACGTTATCTCGGGCTACAGCTCACCGTTCAAGGATCGGATCGTGCTGTTCTGTCGAAGAATTCACTTCTCGTCCAGAGGGGCCGTTTCTGTTGGCACCGTCCGATCCCGGTCCGATAGCCGAGCCAACCTTCAACGAGACGAAGTCGATCTTGAGGGTCCCTATACGGGCGCCATCTGTGGAATCAGAAAATACAATATTAAGGCTTTTACACCATGCAAAGAGAAATACACCGACACAGGCTTGTAAAGATTCCCAGAATCTTTATTGACATTCTGTACAGTTTACAAAACAAAGTACACAAATAGCTATTTGGCCGTCAATACATCACAGAAACCACCAGCAGAGTTCAATGTGAGCAGTGAACAGGAATTGCTAGCTGGACATCAGCGTATTTATACAGTTTCATTATAACGATGTCCAGCCTCTTACAAGTTAATCATGTACTGGGCTAGGGTTGCGCCAGGTTCGTTCCTAATTTACATATCTCATGCATGCGGTTTACTTTTTAATAAATTTACTAACAAACACTATTATTCTCTAGGTTTAACTTTACACTCTTTACACATTGCTTTAATACAGGTCAAACAGATGTTTCGCATGTCGTGTTTTGATAGCGTTATTGTTCTTGTATACTTGTAGGTTAACATCGCCGATTCAAGTAATCCCCTGATACCGAGGTCAACAAAGGACAAGGTCTACATGACCCTAACATGTAGCCTGCAGGGCGGTTGGACATTAACTCTTCTACAGAGGTTGAAGAGGTTAAAGCAAGAACAAGAGAACACAGGTCGGCCATTTTAGGCCACAGGGTGACTTTGCACGATAAACTAAAATGGCGGCTTTAACCTAAAATGGAGGCTTAATTCACTTAAGGTCACGACCTTGCAATACGGATTTCCTCGCAAAGCAACTGGGCATAGGCCAACATATACAATGAGGATGAAACAATATTATATGAGTTTTAACAATGTGATCTTGATACATTCTGTGCCAAACAGGAAAATCCCCCTCACCCAGGGAACTGTGGCAGAAAACATCACAGAGCTTTGGCCTGTGAGGTGCCGAAGGGACAGTGACTGCTGCTGCTCCTCCTCTCCTCTGGAGGCACCTCTAACTCTACCCCTCGGAAAGCATCTGCCCTGCAGCCTTCCTGAGGTAGCCTGATAATAACCCGTCGGGCATAGGAGCCTGAGGGAGGAAACCCACAGCCTCTTGCCAAGGATGCAGAGGGCTGCTGCATGACTAGGCCCAATGATTCCGTCTTGGCCTTTGAAGCATGAAATTTCTGGAGGGCATTATCAGCCTTCACCCAAAACAGATTTTGCCCATCCAAGGGCATGTCCAGGAGCTTAGCCTGGACATCATTTGCAAAGCCAGATGCCCTCATTCATGAGTTGTGCCTGAGCACCGCACTTGTGTTCATGGACCTGCCCATGCAGTCAGCTGTGTCCAACCCAGACTGTAAAATCTGGCAGGAAGCGTCCCTGCTGTCTGTCGCCAGAGACAGGAAGCCATCCCTCATCCCCCCTCAGGGATATGCTCTGCCACATTCGATACAGAGGACCATAGGCCAAACGAATATTTTGACATGGTGCAAGAAGCATTCATGGCGTGAAGGGCCAGGATGCCTGTTGCAAAGACCTTCTTCTCCCAAGCATCCCGTCTCTTAGTTTACCTGTCAGGTGGAAGAGAGGGAAATCTTGATGACTTCACATTGGCAGATGCAGTCTGCACCACCATGCTCTCTGGGGAGGTATGAGTGAAGAGAAAAACCATTTTAGAGGGGGCCGGACTATGTTTCTGGTCAGCTTTCTGCACACTGCCAAAGTCGAAACAGGCTTTTCCTATAACTCCAGTATGGGCGCTTCTACTCCCACATTGAAGGGCAGTAGCATTTCCTTCCTGAGACCCTCTTCCAGAATGTCCATTAATTTGAACTGAATTTTAGGTCTGGATGGGGCTGAGAGCCCCACAGTATCGACCACCTTTGCCATCAATTTCTGAAAGGAGGCCTGAGGCTTACTGGGAGTAAGGGATGGGAGAATATCCAGCTCAACGGGGGTGTCTAGGCTACTGGCCTCTTGAAGGTCCGAGGCCAGCCCCTGGACATCCTCCCCCTCTCCATGTAATTCTTCTGGAAAGTCCTGCTCCTACCTGGAGACCAGGGGTTCACACCCAAAAGGAACTTGGTCCCCCTTCTTGTCGCAGATATCACACATCTTCCACATAATGGATTGAAACGGAAGAGAAGCATATTATGGAGGTTCTACGGCACAAACAACGTCAAGTACGGAGTTGGGCCGGTGCTGAGATCTCTATGCCCGAAGGCAGAGTCAGGCAGAGGGGAAGTGTATTCCTCTTTTTTGCCATGCTCGAGCCCAAAGGCATGCAGGAGCAGTCCTGAGAGGTCCCCAGTCCGGCAATGTGAGACCCAGTGGGTCCTGTCGGCGCTAGGGCCAAAGTCACCGCTGCCAGAGCCGAAGGCACTAAGGCCGAAGCCACAGGCGCCTTGGCGAAGATGTCAAGCATCTTCTGGCGAAATCTTTCCCATTCCTATGGGGTGAAGGATTGGGTGGAAAAGGTATCTAATCTAACCAGTGATTGGACTAAAGCTAGCCTATTGTTAGGTTTGGGATCTGCTCCCTGTCCATGGTGTGTATGCTTAGGTCATGTCCAGAGTGTTGTTGTGGAATGGTTGGACTGAACTGTGCATGAGTGTTCCACTGAGCATGAGTGTTCCAAGGATAGCAGTTGGGACCTGGCACTGAATGGAAGAGGGGGCCAGTGGATGTTTCCCCCTGCCTATGTACTTTACCTTCCTATCCTCATGTACTCACCTGTAGACCTAACCCAGTAAAGACTTATGAAACCCACGAGCAGCTCCACCTGCGTATATTTTGACTCCCCAAACCTTAAACATAACACCTATCTTAGTGGTCCAATCCCTGTTCTTGAAAGAAGTGGACTTTGCTCCTCTGGCATCACACCCAATGTATTTAGCTCTAGAGCAAGTGGAATGGACAGGAAGGAGAGATAAAGAGGCAGAGAGAGAAACAAGATAGTGGAAGTATTCCTCCACTGTACAGAGCCCTCTTGTTCACTCTAACCCTGCCCCCTTCCCTTCTCATTATGAAAAAATACCCTTAGAAATGCATCACATTGGTCTGAGACTACTCTTTTTGAATGGGTGTGCTCCTTTGATTCCTGGGTCTGTCTCTGGTGGAGGGTGTTATCTGCTCTCACAAATAGATCAATGAAGAGGCATGGCCATTTAGTTTTCTGTCCTATCATTTGGCAGACTCTGCCTGTCTGACTAGAATACACATCAACTTCCACAGCTGTGCTTAGCTCGCAGGAGCTGACACATGTGTGATATCAATTTGGATGTGGCTGTAGCGATCATACATAGTGCCATACACTATGCCTTAACCAATGCATAGCTTATATTCAGAGTTTACCCTCCCACCACCTTATGATCACCTTAGTTTTGGTACAGGGGTCCATATCTTAAATGCAGCTCCTGTGCTGCAGAGACTTGGCTGTCACTGCAGCTGTCAAGTGGGCAGCTGTGACCTCTGAACCTGTTCTGTGCCACTTTAAGAGCAGGTGCTGCAAGTCAGGATACTGCTGCAGTAGGACACAGATAATCCATGCTTTTGGCATGGATCATATGAAATGGGACTCTGATCAGCAGATTACACTTTCAGAGATGGAATTACCTGCATAATTGCATTATTTAATTTTTAAAAAAGCCATGGCGTTCACACCCTTCCCCAGCCCTACAGAGAAGGGGTGTATCAGCTACTTTTGCTCCCTAAAAATAGACAAATACTCCCAAAAAGTAAACACATGGAATACAAATACTCCCAACTAAAAATGGGAAAAGTACACATATGACCTTGTGCCCCTGCTTTCACTCACACAGCTCCATGGGTATGCTAGTACCAGCAGTGAATGTTTATCTTTTAATTTGTATGACTAACTAGGTGCAAAGAAATAATTATTACAAAAACATGTCAATTTCCCAGTAAAAACATATTTTTTACTCGCTTATAAAATACTCCCATTGGGAATTGGACTTTCATTTGTACTCCCTAAAAAATAATTTTACTCTCAACATTAAAAAAAATAGGGCGTACAATACTCACACTTCAATATCTTATCTGGAGCACTGCCCTTCCCAGATGTCAATTCACCACACTCACAGTATCAAGTTGATTTTTTATTAATCATCCCTATCAATGACCGGTAGTGGAAGAGTGATCATTGGTATTTAATGCCTATATAATTATAGCATAGCAAACAATAAAATAGATCTTGTACTGAAACTTGTTTCATAGGTATACAATGTATTAAAGCATGCCCTTCAGCCATTCCTGTTATTTAATTTCCTGTTTCAAGTATTAATGGCATGCCTTATTAGAAAACCGTAGGGACTTGGGCTATGAACATCAAGACACTAGATATTACTGCATGGTCCTACACTGAGTTCTTTTTGAAAAAGTGAATACCTTGGAGACCCTCTGGTTATGCCTCCAGTCAATCAGTTATAATCTTAAATCACTTCTGTTATTGAGATTTTATTATATTTTCTGAATTCTGGAATTTTCTTGAAGATCAGTTACCCCATCCTGCAATAGTCAGTGGCAATTAAGAGACATTAAAAAGCACTGTGAACTGGATAACCCAGCCCTTTAAGATGAGTAGCAATTACCCTGGGGATGGATGGGGATGCAGATTCTTATTCATACATCAATAATCAAAACGACTCAGGTAGTTTCGCATAAGGATAACTGTTTTAATATCAATTATCTAAAACACGGAGTAAAACGAACATCAACGAACTCTCTCGATCCTCTTACTCCATGCATTTCATAAAAAACTGAGCTTTTGTACCAAAAACTCATCATCATTGACGCTGACCTACGTAACTATCAACGTCATCCTACGTGGCAAACTACAAAAACCTACGAGTAACTGTGATAGGCTCTAAGTGAACATCTAAGTATGTGTTCCATACTAGCCTAAAAGAGTATGAATATGTGATTGGTTACTTAACATCAGGTGGGGCACCTAAGCCCTCTCGTTAAAATGACCACTATGAATGTCACTAAATATACAACATCTTATTGGTTACACAAACTATAGGATCCCTAATTACGCGGTTCCCTACAATTGGTTGGCACTCTAACCTTTGTCAGTACTTTTTCACCTACGTCTAGCAGCACACAGGCTGGCCTTTCAGGTGCTGGTGAGCTCGTCTTAACCATAGCTTCCCACCAATTAGCATATCAATCCATCATCACCTCAGTGGTCTGCTACTCCATTAGCCTTTGAAGCTCGGCCTTGAGTTTGTTCTGTACTGTGGAGAAATCAGGGGAGTGAAGGCACGCTCTGCCCTCATGCGTAGGTGTGAGCATCTTGTTCATCCAACTTCATCCTTCCACGTGACTGAAGACCATGGAATTGAGCTTTCACTGTCTTTATAATACTATTTTTTAATAGACCTCTGAGGTCTTCCTTGTTTTGTTCCTGTCTTTTGAACAGGAGTTTTGTTCTTTCCCACGATTTGTATCCAGTGTTAGTTAACTTCAGCCTGATAAGACCTTGGCTTCTTTGACTCATCCAACCTCGCCTTTTTGAGATTCACTTTGTTATTTCAACTTTTGTTAGCTGCGGCACACTAGAAATTAGGCCTTCTTTCTAGAGTCCAGCACTGCTATAATACGTAGTGTCAACACTCTTCACTTGCCCACAAACAAATATATATGTTGGCGCTTGCCGTAATCTATTCACCATAAAGCTAGCCTCAGGATTACTTCATCTGCTTTTTCTTTTGCATCTGTACACGTGTAAAATGACTTGATGTCTCTATCAGTTCTGTAGCATAAGCTTCTTCACCTTGATCCCAAGATGTCACTTATCTTTAATACTTTCTTGATGCCTTATAGAATATTTGCATTCTCTAGTCTTCGTATCTTTTCTATGCACGTCAGCTCAGCTCTGTGTAACGTCACCATTTGTCTTTGCCATTCATTTGCTCTGCTTCTTCCGGGATTTCATTCAAATGGCCATCATATTTTCTTGTACGCAAGTAAGGTTTTCTCAATGGGAACCAAGCTTCTAGGATTCTCCTAGGTATCAGTATACCCAATGGTACTGCACGGTTTTCACACTCTGGCTCCCAACATATAGGCAATATGGGTGAGGTGGTTGTGGGGTACATAGCTCCTCCTCTACAACGGTCCTGAAGAACCCCATGAATAAATATTTTTGGAAAAAGAAAGCAATAGTGGGTGAAGAATGGTATCTATTAACAAAGAAAATGACTCCTGAATAAATCTGTAAATAACTGCAGTCGCGGCAACATGTCAACGTCTACAGAATGTGTGTGCACGAACACCATAACACACAGTTTTTAACATTAATACAATAATCCCGGAGTGGATTGGGCATATTTGGTTTTCTTCTGCTGGTCTTTGTATATCCAATGTGCGAAGTTGTGAGGGGTTCCAACCAAAATTCCATTGAGAGGATACATTGTATACAGGTGGCACACCGTCCCGCTCCTCTTTACAATATAGGCCTAATTAGATTGGTGGAGTGGGTTTGGGGATCAAGGTCTAGTAGATAACATATATTACAACAATAATATCTTATTAGACAAACAAAGTACCTCATGATTTGAACTTCCACTTGCTGTGGGCCAGATGACATTGAAACAGTGATTTATTTGCCTGGATCGTAAGGGTTCCCTGCGCACGGCATTGCTTAAAAGGACCTTTCCCCAAAAAACACTTACACATTTAATTCTCAAAATCTTTTTTTCAAAGGGAATCTGTAGAGATCACTGTCTAGATATTGATATGTGCTCCTTCAAATATCATTTGAGAGACTTGATGCCAGAGAAACAGGTAATCCTTGATTGTTCTATGAAATAACATCTGCCAATGTGTAAGCAATGAATGGATGGAGATATCCAGCACCAGTTTGATCAGGGAATCAAAGACTGATGAGGAGAGATTGTATCTGCTTGTTTGGAGGCAAATACAATCCCATTACTATAAATATGCCCTTGGAATCTCATCCACAAGAACTAAAATCTGCTGGATTTCTTGGTTGTTCATGGAACAACTTGATCGTGGGGGATGACAGGGACATCTTTTGGGGGTGCCAGGGGTAGCAGCTGCAACCCCTGGCCCCCCTCTGCTACCCCTAGACCTGTCATTGCTACCCCTGGACCACTGGACGAAGAGGCAGTTGTAAATGCAGCTAAATGTGCCACAGCTTTTTTCACCTGGAATCTTGATCTAGTTAGCTAGAGAAATAACTTGGATGCAGGAAAACCCTGAAGCTGCCAACACTAACATGTTGGCAGTCCATTAGTGAAGAATGCCTGAATGGTTGGGTTCAGAGGTGGTGCTGTCTATGCAGCTCATACACATTACAGTGGCAACAGGAAGGGTGTGTGGGCTATGTCTAGCTAGTTGGAAATGGGTAAGAGCAGCCTGCAGTACTCAGTGACAGCATGAACGCAAATCTCACCAGTGTTTCCTGTTGTCTGCTTTGCACATCCAGTGAGCCACTGGACCTGTGACGAGGGGGATGTACCACAGTAGCTTCTGTCACTAATCCTGCCTGGGCACTGTGTGACCTGACCCATATCTGCCAGACCTGCATCACAAGCACACTGTAGATGGACGCAAGGACGAATAATTCATTTACATGAAGTTGACGTCTGACTTTGAATAAAACAATCTTTTGCTTCCTCAAGAAACGAAAATGTGTATTTGGAAGGATAGTTTAGGGAGAACACACTTGCTTTGGGAACAAGAGGATGCAGTGCAACGTGGGTTCAGTTCCTGTTCCAGTGCTTAGAAGCTGGAGGATGCTGGCATTAAGCAAGATATAAAGGACCAAAGACAATAATAAAATGGGCCCTTTCTATGGGTCCTGGAGCTGCTGCTGCTGTTTACATTAAAAAAAAAAAAACCTGCAATTATTGTGACCTGCAACACTTCCTTCCCCTCTATCAGAAAATCAGGCTTGGTCCCACGTCAAAAGGGGCAGTCCAGCCCGAACTGCTAGGTCACATCCCTTCTGCACGAGACCATAGCATCCTCAGACAAGTTTCTGCCTCATTGGGCGTCATCAGTGAGGAGCAGCCTACGTCTGTAGGCCGAGCAGGCTTTTCTAGGGGTGATCTCGTGGAGCTGCTGCTGCTGTTTACATTTTAAAATGAAAAATCCTGCAATTACTATGACCTGCAACACATCCTTACCCTGGTTGTGTTGGACGTCTCTTAGATTCACAGTCATTTAGTAATATGGGCCTAAACACACAGATATTAACGCTACATATGGCGATCCATTCATGTATGAAATGTACATCATATCACAGTGATATCATAACCATATTTTTCTTAGTGTACTGAGGAACAATTCTATGTGGTGCCACTTCCTGTTTTGTCAAGGGGTCGTGTGCCATCACTTCCTGTGATGTCACTCTGGGGCGGGGACACATGACATCACTTCATGTGATGTCATCAGAGGTCAAGGGTCATGTGATTACGCTTCCGCTACTCCTGGCATTTTGAAATTACATCCCTGGCATTTTGGTGAAATTACGTCCCTGGCTCACTCCAATGCACTCCATGTGGAAGCCATTGCCAACTACACACAAACTTGTCACACACTTTATTACAGAAATATGGCTTACCCCCGCACCACTGGACTGACAATGATGCCAAAAATATCAAGCTACATCAATCTCTCGCAGTGAGGGCAACTGAAACTAACAAATACCCTCAATGCTCATTCAAAAACCTTCCTCTGTACACCTTGAAAAAACCCTCACCGACCTGGCTTCCACACTCACTCCTTCATCAGGCTTCAAAACTCTTCACTACCAGCTCAACTGCATTTTGACTTCGCCAACATTGATGCACCATTGAAACTACGAACCAACAGAACCAAGCCATCTGCACCCTAGTACACACAAGATCTCACTGACAGTAAATAAGCTGCATGCAAACAAAATAGCTGGAAAAAAAACAACACTAAGAGAGGAGCTCACCACCTTGAAAAGCCTCAGCTCAGACATCGGGACCTTCACTCCCTCAAGCAAAGCACATTGCTGTGCAGCATCCATAGCAGAAGACTCCAGCAAGAGAAGAACCCTCTTCAAGGTTGTTCAAAGACTAAATCAGCCCCCTGTTGCCCCCACAGTAACCGAATCCATGGTGAGCTCACTGCAATCAATATGTTCTTGACACAGACACAATTTATTTGTATTTGTATTCATTTTTGACTAGCTGGGGTACCCGGTGTTGCCTGTGTCCTGATCGAGTTATGTCTCATGTGCCCTGGAGGATGTTGCTCTTGTCCTCTTGTCGGCAAGTCTTGTTTCACTTTGCTCTGGTGTCTCATGTGCCCTGGAGGATGTTGCTCTTGTCCTCATGTCAGCAAGCCTTGCTTCTGTTTGCTCCAGCATCTCATTCGCCCTGGAGAAAGTTGCTCTTGTTCACTGGTCAGCAAACCATGCTGTTGTTTGTTGCTGTGTTATAGAAGCTCTTGATATTGCTTGTCGCTTTGCATCAGATGGAGCTTTTCCAAGTGATGTTCGTTTTTTGTGCAGCATGTTTCAGTCACTCAGTGGCTTTAGCACATTTGAGAAAATTTCCAAGAAAGATTGATTGATTGTGCTCTCTTCTTGTGAATGAACTTAAATAAACTGTAAACTTGCCATTTCCCATATTTGGAGTAGCGCGATAACATTTATTTAAAAATGTTTTGGTTTTTTCCACATTTTTTTGCATATACGATTTTTGCATCCAAACATAGACTATGATCTTGCCCCAGATAAAAGAGGACTCCATGCAAAATTTGGTAGAAGTGGATTCAACGGTGTGGATTTGTATAGCCGGCAAACATATACACATACATACATTCAGCTTTATATATAAATATTTATGAGGCGATTTTGCCAAGGTGTCCAGACAAAGGATCGGAAACAAAAGGATCGAATGCCTTTTGTTCGACACGAAAAGGACTGAAAAAAAGGGTTGAATGTTTTATTTATTTATTTATTTATATATTTTTTTAGTTTGGTATGCATAAAAAAAATTCAAAAGAAAACAGGGGTTTGGGGGGAACCCCCTCCCATAAAAACTAAATATTCAACCCTTTTTTCGGTCATTTTGGTTTCGAAAAAAAGGGCATTCAATCCTTTTTTTTTCGATCCTTTCACCTACAACTTTTTGCCAAAGTGTGGCACATAGAAAATAAAAGTGGTACAAACAATAGGAAGAGATAGATCGAATATGTAGTGGAAGAGCATTGCTATACTTGGGAGCCAGAAGATCAAAAGCGCAGAAGCGGTCCTGGGCACAATGGGATTTAGGAACAGAAAGTAGAAATTGGGATTGACAGAGGAGAGGACGAGGGGGAATATACATAGAAACCAAGGAGCAACGATAACCCAGTGCTAGCCCATGGACACATTTAAAAATAATACAGAGGAAACAGAATTGAATATGAGCTTTGAAGGATAGCCAATGAAGAGAAAGAAGATCAGTGGAAATAGAAGAGTCAGGGGGAATAGAACAGAGGGTACCAGTCACAGAATTAAAGGTAAAGCATTAGGGCACCAGATGGGAAGCAGGAAGACCTAAGAGAAGACATGAACAGTAATCGAGACGTGAGAAAACAAGGCAAGTAATTGATCATTTGGTAGCATGAAAGGTGAGGAAGGTACAAGCTTTCCTAATATTAAAAAGTGGAAAATTACAAAATTGAGCCATACAAGCAATATGGGAACTAAAAGAGAGAAAGGAATCAAAAAGAATGCCTCAGTTGTGGGCAGAAGATGAAAGACGAAGGAGAATAGGGGGGAAGCTAATAGGAGGAGGAGAAAGAGGGGGGCACAGTAGATGCTGGAAAGAAAAGAGAATTTCTGTTTTTATAGTGTTCAAATGAAGAAAACGAGCATCCATGCTTGGATAGCAAGTAGACAATCAGTATTGACAGAATGCAAAAACTCAGAAAAGGGTTCACAGTCGCTTATCAGTCGCCAATCCAGCAATTCAGTATGATTGACAGGGATCACTTCATGTCATTGAAGAATAGTGGCCATGGCACGGAAGGACTTCTCATGACCTGGAAGCACTTCCCAGGCCCTGGAAAACCTGTAACCCTAACCGGAATTGGTATTGCTCAGGCCACAGCTCTAGCAAAGAAAAGAACGTATGGGGTTGATTCCCGGAGCATCAGGACCTGCTATTCCCCAATCGAAGTGGGCAGCCCGAGGTACCTGCTAAATTAGGGATTCAGAAAGGACTGAATGCCAATCATTGGCAGCCTTTGAGACTCAGTGCACTTGGAGAGGATTATTGCCAATGAGGCCAGGGAAGAACAAGGTTGTGAAGGTTAAAGGTTGCCTGAAGCAGGCTATGGTTGGAGACTGGGGCTGAGGCTGGACCATGAAGAAATTACAAAGACGTTAAAGAACTGAATGGGTTCCCATTGAAAACTGGCCCAACGCACCTTTCTAGCAATGCGAAAGGATGCTTCAGGATTGTGTAGTAATGATCAGGCAGCAAGGTGTGGGGGACCATGGCCCGGCAATGTTGGTACCAGGGAATATGTGCAAGAAGTGAGACTTAAGGAGTCTGCTGAATTTTTTGAAATCATTCTCAAATCAAAGGTGAGGTGGTAGGGAATACAAGAGTGGGGAGCGATCACCCCTACATTCTCTTCTCTCTGGTTGCCCAGATGTAGAGGAGATCTTGGTAGGCCAGTCTAAGGTGTCTTGATATTTTCCACTGTTGAAACAACTCAGAGAGGTATCCTGGTGATTAACTATGTAGGGGGCTGTGGGTAAAGAACAAGGTCTCAGAATGTGCTACATCACTGATCAGGAGCTAGTTTTTAGCTATGGTGTGATGTGGCATTGGTCTCATATCATGATTCTCGACTATAGTCTCGATTCTGTCTATTCTGGAAGTGCAATTTATACTCTGTTAGAGTTTGAGAAATGATAACAGCAAGGAAAAATTGGATTTTTTGCTATAACTGGAATCAAATTCAAATCCTTCAAGGAAGTGCGGCATGACAGAGAGTTCACATCAGAAGGGTGTATGATGTGAGTCCTGAAGAGCTGGAACTTGGGACGTGGCATTCTGGCATGCCAAAACTTTCTGGAGCAGCAAAATTGCCATTGAGTGGCCGCTTCTTTCTGTGGGGCTACCAATAAAGCTTGCGGAAAGGCAGATGTGGTCTTTTACCTCACATGACCCTTCAAAGTTCTAAACCTTATTTATATAAGGAACTGTGTTATTACCTAACATAGTGTGTGGACATACCATTGTGGGAGCTTGGTGACTACACTGTACTTAAGAACCAGCCCACATCACCTCCTGAGAGCTTAAGCCTTGATTGCTCGTCCATTGCTACTGCATAGAGGATCTTGGCTGGGGTGCTCTGTGCTTCTACTCTGCCACATAGAGGGCAGGCGTACAGAAACCCCCTCCAGTCTTTACACACGTGGACTGTTCCCTTTCTCATTTTGCCCTGCACAGTATATTTGTGTGCATCTCATTCATCCCTCTGCCTGCACCGTGAGTGGTAAGGCCCCAAAAGGAAAAAGAGAAGATGGGGATGTGGCGAGGACACATTTGCCCCAGCGCAGGAGGACGTGGTATACCTCAGGCCACAGTTGACCTGGCACATGTTCGTGGACGTGGTCAGAGGCAGAGAGGTAAACCTGCACCACCAAGGGCTACACGGTCCAAAAGGGGACACCCTGCAGGTCAGGAAGAGGCTCCACCCCCTAGACCTGGCACAGGAGAAGGGTTCGCAAAGAAAGAGGTGCTTCACTGATGAAGAGCGTCAGATCCTCGTCGACTATGTGATGGATCACCAAGAGTAGAAGTCCCCCTTTGCGCACAGCACCTGTACTCCCGGACATTTTATTTATTTATTTATTTGGTTTATTACATGCTTAGCCTTACGGCTTTATGTATACATAGCAACAACAATTACACAATACACATAGAGTTACAAACATTACAATGGATACAAAAACATAATCACTTTACCTAAAATCTTTATAACCAAATTAAGATTAGAATTAAGAACATAAGGGGCTCTAAAATCAGTTGCTCAATAAAAGACCCCTTTAGATAATGCATCTAAAATTTCAATACATTTCCAATACATCTTTACCATAAAATATATAAAATTCACGTTGTCACCCTGCATAACATTTTTCCAAATCATTGATACATCGTCACAGTTTAATTGATTGTTATAAGATTTTAAAAAACATGATGTAATCATTGTTAAACTTTAACAATCCACCAACAAGTTTTTAAGCAAACCCCCTTTGATTTCTAAAACATCACTTGAGTTAAACTTTAATAAGGTGTATTGATGAAATATTTGCAGGGAAGGATATGCTTTTATATACAGGGGGGACAATAATCTTTCTGTTATGTAGCAGATAAAGGAACCATTGATTAAAGCTCAGAGCCAACACTTAAAATGAGAAATGTAGTTCTGATTCTGGTTTCTTTCATAACTCATCAACCATTTTTTATGAATAGATTGAATTTTACCAAGAGTTCCCATTTTGTGACTCTGATCAATCCTCATAAATGCATGAAACTACATCACTACTATGGTTGCATTATCTAATTTACTTAATTTCTCATAGCACATAACTTTTTTGTAAATTAACTCTGCTTCAATCCCTTTGAGGTTGTATTTTAACAACAGATATTCAACAGAAATATTGGTTGGTAATCTAAACATTTTTCAAAGGATCTTAGCCTCGAATGTTTGTAATTATGACCCCAAATTTCAAAACCATATTGTAATGTGGGGGCTATTTCTGGCTGTATATAGCAGCAGGACTGTGTGTGCAGAGTAACCAATGTTTTTACCTATAAAATACTTATTGCAGTAACAGCCTTCATGCACTTATTTTTTATTTCATTCCTATGATAGTTTCATTTCAATTTTTTGTTAATATAAACACCCAAGTATTTATAGGTTTGAACTTGTTCGAACTCTAACCCAGCATAAGTCTAACTTTGGGGTTTGGGTGTGGACTGTTGGTCAGAGAACACCATGGTTTTAATCTTTTCAATATTAACAGTACTTGCAGGGCAGGCCCCTAGGAGTATGATTTTGTAACAGAAGGTCATCCACATATGCTAACCAGTTTACAGTGATTGACCCACCCTTAACTGGACAAGTGTGAGGCTTGGATAGGTGCAAGTGAAGATCCGCTCGGTACAAATTAAAAAGGGTAGCTGCAACAATGCATCCCTGCTTAACACCGCGATTAGTCGGAATGGGTTGGGATAAATTCCCTTGGGCATCTAACGTATCCGGACAGAAGTCTCAGTATATAAAAGAATTAGCATTTTTAGCAGTCCTGGGGGAATATTCCATAATGACAGTTTGTGCCATAATTTGTTGCGATTAACTGAATCAAAAGCGGCGCTAAATTCAATATAGGTGCAGTACACTTTAGTGTGACAAAGCTTCCATGAGTATTCTATCGCTGATGACAAGATTAAAATGTTATGAGAAGTATTGGATTTAGCTCTAAATCCTGTCTGGTTCGGCAGCAGGATGTTGTTTGCGCTAATCCAGACATTCAGCTCCTCAAGTAATACTCTTGAAAACATTTTTGAAGGGATATCGAGCATTCCTAAAAGACGATAGTTGGAGGGTTGGTTCCAGGCCCCTTTTTGTATATTAGGTGCAATGCATACGCCCAATTGGGAGCGGACATCTTCAGCAAACTACTGCAGACCCCATCAAGGCCTGCAGTGTTGGAATGGTTTAATTTCACAATAATTATTGTGATATCCAATGACATAGATTTGCATTCCCACATGTTCACAGGTAACTCGACTATGTCCTCATTGATGTCCACTGCACCTAGTGTTGATGCTATATATTCTAACCAAACTGGTTCAGGCACACAATTAATGGCCAGCTCATGTTTCTTATTCCCACGGTTCTCCTTCAAGATCTCAGTATTATTGTTAGAGGTGGCAAGGTGAGCAATTTGTAACCAAATCTCTCTCGCACAATTTATTTTATGCTGTTTTACCCATTGACTATCAGCTTTTTTGATGCATTTAATTTTGTAGCAGATTCAGTCAATGCTTTACTACCAAGGGAAGGATAAATCATAGCTGCAATGTTAATATGCATTTGTTTTTTTGCTTCAACGACTCTTATGTCGTAGTTCTGGAAATTGGTTAATTCTCTAATTTGAATGCTCATGAGTGGATTTGTATTTCCTCTTATTCAATAGGGTTTCAGATATTTTCCTCATCAACAAGGCGAATGCATTAACTATTTTAGCATCACAAGTTAAAGGGTAGTGGTCACTCTCTTCGCGTGGAATTATATTCACATCTACAATTAACAACAGTCCAGTGGGATTGGCAAAAACATAATCAATGATAGATGTGCTGCTCTTTGAGACACGAGTGTAGGCCATGTGACTAACCCCTGGACAGAGGCCATTTCACTTAATGAAACCATATTGCTGCAACATATTCGCCCATGGTCTACCTTGGCGATTACATCGGACAGATTTTGTAGGATCTGATGTAGGTACAACATTTAAATCCACATTTCCCAATACAATTTTCGCATTAAAATCTCCCAACACCCATGTGGGGCAGCGTTGTGAATAGGTTCTCAACAGAAATGCTACTACTTCAATATTAGCCACTGTTATTACATAGTTAGGGGGTCATAGATAATAATAAGTAGACCCTTCAGTTGTTTATTAGTTAGCATCACTGCTAGGATAGTGTTGGTGGATTCTTTCAGCATAACAATCTCCCAGGGCTGGGCAACAGATATCAACAAAAGCGGAGAAAATTGGTCGTTGGCAGAAAATGGTCAAAGTGATGTGCTCAAAGAATACTCGAAACATTTGGAGCTTGTTGGAAGAAGCCAGGGGCTCTGGGGAAATTCCCATGATTAACCCAATCAGCGCCCAACAGTGGACAGACTTTCTTCTAACCCGTAATATCCCAGTTGGAGCGTAGGAGCAGAGCGTCACTTTTACTGTTCCCCCGAAACTCGCGTTTACTGTCTCAACGGACCAACTAATCATTAAGATATCAACAAACCACCTTTTGGGCGTCCTTTCGGGCCTCTAGTGGCTGGTTGTTGAACCGTGCTACGCCCACCAAAGTGTACCTCTTCTACTAGCATGTTTTCTGGAGCGCAATTATCGATAACATATTGATGTATTTCACAAGGCCTTCCTGTTCAAACAGATGTGTAAACCCACAGGTATTCCATGTACATATTAGGCTATTGTCATCGAGGCTGCGATTAAAAATGCTGTTTAGCGCAGCCATTGCCAATAGCCTTCGCTATAAGTATCTAATTTCCCATAGGTAGGTTCATCAGTTGAACTCTTAGGTCGTGGAAGTCTCACATTCATATTTACACTTAGGTGAGCATCACACACAACAATGCCATTGTGACCTGTCTAGAGATGCAAGGTGCCTGCATTTGATCTATTTTGGTATTTTGAATTTTGAGTTATTTATAGTGCACACACAACAAACAATCAAAAACTGGCACAGATGGAACAATATGCTAATAAGAGAAATATTCTGCCAAATGAGTATTAATGCCAGTGAAATTCACCTGGAAAAGTGTGTAGGAGCAGCACCTATTTAAATAAATAGGTCTTTAGACTGGATCTGAAAATCAATAGAGATTTTGCCCTTCTGAAGTTCAATGGAAGGCTATTCCACAATCTTGGTCTGGCGACTGAAAAACTGCAATCTACTCTTGAGAGACAGTTAGTCCTGGGAACAGTAAGCAGACATTGATCTTCCGCCCTTAAAGCCTGAGTCGGATAATACCGCTCCAATTTGTTCATTAGATAAATTAGTGCCAACCCATTGATGCATTTGTATACCAAACACCCTATCTTGAACTTTATGAAGAGAGCGGCAGGGACCTGAGGTATTTTTAGATGCACCAAATATCAATCTAACTCCTGCATTTTGAGCTTTTTGTAAATGGTAAATCTGTTTGGCCGGAGCTCTAGCCAAAAGTCTGCTACAGTAATCTTGTTCGGAATTGATTAGGGCTCCCACAACCAAAGCACGGTCAGTGTCAGGTACAGAAGGCAGTGCATGGCATAGAAGGCGAATGTTGTAGAAAACTACCTTGACTGTACTTTGGCTGATACCTGACCACTACAGGCCAAACACAGGCAAGATTTTTTACCTTACTGACGTATTTGAGACTAGACCCCAAAAACTGGGGTGATGGGGGCTGCTTTTCCCCTCAAGTAGGTGTTTAGGTCCAAATAAGGTAACCTCTGTTTTTTAGGGGCTAAATTGCAACCAGTTTTTTTCCCATCCAAACCCCTATTTCCTCCAGACACTTGCCCACCATAGCAAAAGTGTCTTCCACATCATGAAGCCTGATGTACAATTGTTTGTCATCAGCGTATGAGTGGAATCTGAGGCAGTATTTCTCCATAATATCCATTAGTGAATGAAGGTAAATATTAAATAGGAGAGGGGAAAGTGCTGATCCCTGTGGCACGCAACAACACTGAAGGAGGATTTCAGATGGGAATCCTCCCACATGTACACATTGTTTGCTCCCGGTAAGGAAGGAGGTAAACCAGTCCAAGGCACATGAGTCTACATTCACAAGATTGTTAAGCCGATCAAGCAGAATGCTGTGGTCCACCGTGTCAAAAGCGGCGGATAGATCGAGCATCACAAGCAGGGAGAGTTTGCCTGCATCCCCTGCCTGTAATATCTTGTCCCAAACCGCCATCAGTGCTGTCTCTGTCCCATGCTGTGGGCGAAAACCAGACTGCAGAGAGTGGAGAAGGCACCTATCTTCAATCTAGTTCTAAAACTGGCTTGTGACATCACCTCCTGAGAGCTTAAGTCTTGATTGCTCGTCCATTGCTACAGCATAGAGGATCTTGGCTGGGGTGCTCTGTGCTTCTACTCTGCCACATAGAGGGCAGGCGTACAGAAACCCCCTCCAGTCTTTACACACATGGACTGTTCCCTTTCTCATTTTGCCCTGCACAGTATATTTGTGTGCATCTCATTCATCCCTCTGCCTGCACCGTGAGTGGTAAGGCCCCAAAAGGAAAAAGAGAAGATGGGGATGTGGCGAGGACACATTTGCCCCAGCGCAGGAGGACGTGGTATACCTCAGGCCACAGTTGACCTGGCACATGTTCGTGGACGTGGTCAGAGGCAGAGAGGTAAACCTGCACCACCAAGGGCTACACGGTCCAAAAGGGGACACCCTGCAGGTCAGGAAGAGGCTCCACCCCCTAGACCTGGCACAGGAGAAGGGTTCGCAAAGAAAGAGGTGCTTCACTGATGAGGAGCTTCAGATCCTCGTCGACTATGTGATGGATCACCAAGAGTAGAAGTCCCCCTTTGCGCACAGCACCTGTACTCCCGGACATTGTATTTATTTATTTATTTGGTTTAATACATGCTTAGCCTTACGCTTTATGTATACATAGCAACAACAATTACACAATACACATAGAGTTACAAACATTACAATGGATACAAAAACATAATCACTTTACCTAAAATCTTTATAACCAAATTAAGATTAGAATTAAGAACATAAGGGGCTCTAAAATCAGTTGCTCAATAAAAGACCCCTTTAGATAATGCATCTAAAATTTCAATACATTTCCAATACATCTTTACCATAAAATATATAAAATTCACGTCGTCACCCTGCATAACATTTTTCCAAATAATTGATTTATCGTTACAGTTTAATTGATTGTTATAAGATTTTAAAAAACATGATGTAATCATTGTTAAACTTTAACAATCCACCAACAAGTGTTTAAGCAAACCCCCTTTGATTTCTAAAACATCACTTGAGTTAAACTTTAATAAGGTGTATTGATGAAATATTTGCAGGGAAGGATATGCTTTTATATACAGGGGGACAATAATCTTTCTGTTATGTAGCAGATAAATAAAGGAACCATTGATTAAAGTTCAGAGCCAACACTTAAAATGAGAAATGTAGTTCTGATTCTGGTTTCTTTCATAATTCATCAACCATTTTTTATGAATAGATTGAATTTTACCAAGAGTTCCCATTTTGTGACATTGATCAATCCTCATAAATGCATGAAACTACGTCACTACTATGGTTGCATTATCTAATTTACTTAATTTCTCATAGCACATAACTTTTTTGTAAATTAACTCTGCTTCAATCCCTTTGAGGTTGTATTCTAACAACAGATATTCAACAGACATATTGGTTGGTAATCTAAACATTTTTCAAAGGATCTTAGCCTCGAATGTTTGTAATTATGACCCCAAATTTCAAAACCATATTGTAATGTGGGGGCTATTTCTGGCTGTATATAGCAGCAGGTCTGTGTGTGCAGAGTAACCAATGTTTTTACCAATAAAATACTTATTGCAGTCTAAGCCTTCATGCACTTATTTTTTATTTCATTCCTATGATAGTTTCATTTCAATTTTTTGTTAATATAAACACCCAAGTATTTATATGTTTGAACTTGTTCGAACTCTAACCCAGCATAAGTCTAAATCTGGGGTTTGGGTGTGGACTGTTGGTCAGAGAACACCATGGTTTTAATCTTTTCAATATTAACAGTACTTGCAGGGCAGGCCCCTAGGGGTATGATTTTGTAACAGAAGGTCATCCACATATGCTAACCAGTTTACAGTGATTGACCCAACCTTAACTGGACAAGTGTGAGGCTTGGATAGGTGCAAGTGAAGATCCGCTCGGTACAAATTAAAAAGGGTAGCTGCAACAATGCATCCCTGCTTAACACCGCGATTAGTCGGAATGGGTTGGGATAAATTCCCTTGGGCATCTAAACGTATCCGGACAGAAGTCTCAGTATATAAAAGAATTAGCATTTTTAGCAGTCCTGGGGGAATATTCCATAATGACAGTTTGTGCCATAATTTGTTGCGATTAACTGAATCAAAAGCGGCGCTAAATTCAATATAGGTGCAGTAAACTTTAGTGTGACAAAGCTTCCATGAGTATTCTATCGCTGATGACAAGATTAAAATGTTATGAGAAGTATTGGATTTAGCTCTAAATCCTGTCTGGTTCGGCAGCAGGATGTTGTTTGCGCTAATTAAGACATTCAGCTCCTCAAGTAATACTCTTGAAAACATTTTTGAAGGGATATCGAGCATTCCTAAAAGACGATAGTTGGAGGGTTGATTCCAGGCTCCTTTTTGTATATTAGGTGCAATGCATACGCCCAATTGGGAGCGGACATCTTCAGCAAACTACTGCAGACCCCATCAGGGCCTGCAGTGTTGGAATGGTTTAATTTCACAATAATTATTGTGATATCCAATGACATAGATTTGCATTCCCACATGTTCACAGGTAACTCGACTATGTCCTCATTGATGTCCACTGCACCTAGTGTTGATGCTATATATTCTAACCAAACTGGTTAAGGTACACAATTAATGGCCAGCTCATGTTTCTTATTCCCACGGTTCTCCTTCAAGATCTCAGTATTATTGTTAGAGGTGGCAAGGCGAGCAATTTGTAACCAAATCTCTCTCGCACAATTTATTTTATGCTGTTTTACCCATTGACTATCAGCTTTTTTGATGCATTTAATTTTGTAGCAGATTCAGTCAATGCTTTACTACCAAGGGAAGGATAAATCATAGCTGCAATGTTAATATGCATTTGTTTTTTTGCTTCAACGACTCTTATGTCGTAGTTCTGGAAATTGGTTAATTCTCTAATTTGAATGCTCATGAGTGGATTTGTATTTCCTCTTATTCAATAGGGTTTCAGATATTTTCCTCATCAACAAGGCGAATGCATTAACTATTTTAGCATCACAAGTTAAAGGGTAGTGGTCACTCTCTTCGCGTGGAATTATATTCACGTCTACAATTAACAACAGTCCAGTGGGATTGGCAAAAACATAATCAATGATAGATGTGCTGCTCTTTGAGACACGAGTGTAGGCCATGTGACTAACCCCTGGACAGAGGCCATTTCACTTAATGAAACCATATTGCTGCAACATATTCGCCCATGGTCTACCTTGGCGATTACATCAGACAGATTTTGTAGGATCTGATGTAGGTACAACATTTAAATCCACATTTCCCAATACAATTTTCGCATTAAAATCTCCCAACACCCATGTGGGGCAGCGTTGTGAATAGGTTCTCAACAGAAATGCTACTACTTCAATATTAGCCACTGTTATTACATAGTTAGGGGGTCATAGATAATAATAAGTAGACCCTTCAGTTGTTTATTAGTTAGCATCACTGCTAGGATAGTGTTGGTGGATTCTTTCAGCACAACAATCTCCCAGGGCTGGGCAACAGATATCAACAAAAGCGGAGGAAATTGGTCGTTGGCAGAAAATGGTCAAAGTGATGTGCTCAAAGAATACTCGAAACATTTGGAGCTTGTTGGAAGAAGCCAGGGGCTCTGGGGAAATTTCCATGATTAACCCAATCAGCGCCCAACAGTGGACGGACTTTCTTCTAACCCGTAATATCCCAGTTGGAGCGTAGGAGCAGAGCGTCACTTTTACTGTTCCCCCGAAACTCGCGTTTACTGTCTCAACGGACCAACTAATCATTAAGATATCAACAAACCACCTTTTGGGCGTCCTTTCGGGCCTCTAGTGGCTGGTTGTTGAACCGTGCTACGCCCACCAAAGTGTACCTCTTCTACTAGCATGTTTTCTGGAGCGCAATTATCGATAACATATTGATGTATTTCACAAGGTCTTCCTGTTCAAACAGATGTGTAAACCCACAGGTATTCCATGTACATATTAGGCTATTGTCATCGAGGCTGCGATTAAAAATGCTGTTTAGCGCAGCCATTGCCAATAGCCTTCGCTATAAGTATCGAATTTCCCATAGGTAGGTTCATCAGTTGAACTCTTAGGTCGTGGAAGTCTCACATTCATATTTACACTTAGGTGAGCATCACACACAACAATGCCATTGTGACCTGTCTAGAGATGCAAGGTGCCTGCATTTGATCTATTTTGGTATTTTGAATTTTGAGTTATTTATAGTGCACACACAACAAACAATCAAATACTGGCACAGATGGAACAATATGCTAATAAGAGAAATATTCTGCCAAATGAGTATTAATGCCAGTGAAATTCACCTGGAAAAGTGTGTAGGAGCAGCACCTATTTAAATAAATAGGTCTTTAGACTGGATCTGAAAATCGATAGAGATTTTGCCCTTCTGAAGTTCAATGGAAGGCTATTCCACAATCTTGGTCTGGCGACTGAAAAACTGCAATCTACTCTTGAGAGACAGTTAGTCCTGGGAACAGTAAGCAGACTTTGATCTTCCGCCCTTAAAGCCTGAGTCGGATAATACCGCTCCAATTTGTTCATTAGATAAATTAGTGCCAACCCATTGATGCATTTGTATACCAAACACCCTATCTTGAACTTTATGAAGAGAGCGGCAGGGACCTGAGGTATTTTTAGATGCACCAAATATCAATCTAACTCCTGCATTTTGAGCTTTTTGTAAATGGTAAATCTGTTTGGCCGGAGCTCCAGCCAAAAGTCTGCTACAGTAATCTTGTTCGGAATTGATTAGGGCTCCCACAACCAAAGCACGGTCAGTGTCAGGTACAGAAGGCAGTGCATGGCATAGAAGGCGAATGTTGTAGAAAACTACCTTGACTGTACTTTGGCTGATACCTGACCACTACAGGCCAAACACAGGCAAGATTTTTTACCTTACTGACGTATTTGAGACTAGACCCCAAAAACTGGGGTGATGGGGGCTGCTTTTCCCCTCAAGTAGGTGTTTAGGTCCAAATAAGATAACCTCTGTTTTTTAGGGGCTAAGTTGCAACCAGTTTTTTTCCCATCCAAACCCCTATTTCCTCCAGACACTTGCCCACCATAGCAAAAGTGTCTTCCACATCATGAAGCCTGATGTACAATTGTTTGTCATCAGCGTATGAGTGGAATCTGAGGCAGTATTTCTCCATAATATCCATTAGTGAATGAAGGTAAATATTAAATAGGAGAGGGGAAAGTGCTGATCCCTGTGGCACGCAACAACACTGAAGGAGGATTTCAGATGGGAATCCTCCCACATGTACACATTGTTTGCTCCCGGTAAGGAAGGAGGTAAACCAGTCCAAGGCACATGAGTCTACATTCACAAGATTGTTAAGCCGATCAAGCAGAATGCTGTGGTCCACCGTGTCAAAAGCGGCGGATAGATCGAGCATCACAAGCAGGGAGAGTTTGCCTGCATCCCCTGCCTGTAATATCTTGTCCCAAACCGCCATCAGTGCTGTCTCTGTCCCATGCTGTGGGCGGAAACCGGACTGCAGAGAGTGGAGAAGGCACCTATCTTCAATCTAGTTCTAAAACTGGCTTGTGACATCACCTCCTGAGAGCTTAAGTCTTGATTGCTCGTCCATTGCTACAGCATAGAGGATCTTGGCTGGGGTGCTCTGTGCTTCTACTCTGCCACATAGAGGGCAGGCGTACAGAAACCCCCTCCAGTCTTTACACACATGGACTGTTCCCTTTCTCATTTTGCCCTGCACAGTATATTTGTGTGCATCTCATTCATCCCTCTGCCTGCACCGTGAGTGGTAAGGCCCCAAAAGGAAAAAGAGAAGATGGGGATGTGGCGAGGACACATTTGCCCCAGCGCAGGAGGACGTGGTATACCTCAGGCCACAGTTGACCTGGCACATGTTCGTGGACGTGGTCAGAGGCAGAGAGGTAAACCTGCACCACCAAGGGCTACACGGTCCAAAAAGGGACACCCTGCAGGTCAGGAAGAGGCTCCACCCCCTAGACCTGGCACAGGAGAAGGGTTCGCAAAGAAAGAGGTGCTTCACTGATGAGGAGCTTCAGATCCTCGTCGACTATGTGATGGATCACCAAGAGTAGAAGTCCCCCTTTGCGCACAGCACCTGTACTCCCGGACATTGTATTTATTTATTTATTTGGTTTAATACATGCTTAGCCTTACCCTTTATGTATACATAGCAACAACAATTACACAATACACATAGAGTTACAAACATTACAATGGATACAAAAACATAATCACTTTACCTAAAATCTTTATAACCAAATTAAGATTAGAATTAAGAACATAAGGGGCTCTAAAATCAGTTGCTCAATAAAAGACCCCTTTAGATAATGCATCTAAAATTTCAATACATTTCCAATACATCTTTACCATAAAATATATAAAATTCACGTCGTCACCCTGCATAACATTTTTCCAAATAATTGATTTATCGTTACAGTTTAATTGATTGTTATAAGATTTTAAAAAACATGATGTAATCATTGTTAAACTTTAACAATCCACCAACAAGTGTTTAAGCAAACCCCCTTTGATTTCTAAAACATCACTTGAGTTAAACTTTAATAAGGTGTATTGATGAAATATTTGCAGGGAAGGATATGCTTTTATATACAGGGGGGACAATAATCTTTCTGTTATGTAGCAGATAAATAAAGGAACCATTGATTAAAGTTCAGAGCCAACACTTAAAATGAGAAATGTAGTTCTGATTCTGGTTTCTTTCATAATTCATCAACCATTTTTTATGAATAGATTGAATTTTACCAAGAGTTCCCATTTTGTGACTCTGATCAATCCTCATAAATGCATGAAACTACGTCACTACTATGGTTGCATTATCTAATTTACTTAATTTCTCATAGCACATAACTTTTTTGTAAATTAACTCTGCTTCAATCCCTTTGAGGTTGTATTCTAACAACAGATATTCAACAGACATATTGGTTGGTAATCTAAACATTTTTCAAAGGATCTTAGCCTCGAATGTTTGTAATTATGACCCCAAATTTCAAAACCATATTGTAATGTGGGGGCTATTTCTGGCTGTATATAGCAGCAGGACTGTGTGTGCAGAGTAACCAATGTTTTTACCAATAAAATACTTATTGCAGTCTAAGCCTTCATGCACTTATTTTTTATTTCATTCCTATGATAGTTTCATTTCAATTTTTTGTTAATATAAACACCCAAGTATTTATATGTTTGAACTTGTTCGAACTCTAACCCAGCATAAGTCTAAATCTGGGGTTTGGGTGTGGACTGTTGGTCAGAGAACACCATGGTTTTAATCTTTTCAATATTAACAGTACTTGCAGGGCAGGCCCCTAGGGGTATGATTTTGTAACAGAAGGTCATCCACATATGCTAACCAGTTTACAGTGATTGACCCAACCTTAACTGGACAAGTGTGAGGCTTGGATAGGTGCAAGTGAAGATCCGCTCGGTACAAATTAAAAAGGGTAGCTGCAACAATGCATCCCTGCTTAACACCGCGATTAGTCGGAATGGGTTGGGATAAATTCCCTTGGGCATCTAAACGTATCCGGACAGAAGTCTCAGTATATAAAAGAATTAGCATTTTTAGCAGTCCTGGGGGAATATTCCATAATGACAGTTTGTGCCATAATTTGTTGCGATTAACTGAATCAAAAGCGGCGCTAAATTCAATATAGGTGCAGTAAACTTTAGTGTGACAAAGCTTCCATGAGTATTCTATCGCTGATGACAAGATTAAAATGTTATGAGAAGTATTGGATTTAGCTCTAAATCCTGTCTGGTTCGGCAGCAGGATGTTGTTTGCGCTAATTAAGACATTCAGCTCCTCAAGTAATACTCTTGAAAACATTTTTGAAGGGATATCGAGCATTCCTAAAAGACGATAGTTGGAGGGTTGATTCCAGGCTCCTTTTTGTATATTAGGTGCAATGCATACGCCCAATTGGGAGCGGACATCTTCAGCAAACTACTGCAGACCCCATCAGGGCCTGCAGTGTTGGAATGGTTTAATTTCACAATAAATATTGTGATATCCAATGACATAGATTTGCATTCCCACATGTTCACAGGTAACTCGACTATGTCCTCATTGATGTCCACTGCACCTAGTGTTGATGCTATATATTCTAACCAAACTGGTTAAGGTACACAATTAATGGCCAGCTCATGTTTCTTATTCCCACGGTTCTCCTTCAAGATCTCAGTATTATTGTTAGAGGTGGCAAGGCGAGCAATTTGTAACCAAATCTCTCTCGCACAATTTATTTTATGCTGTTTTACCCATTGACTATCAGCTTTTTTGATGCATTTAATTTTGTAGCAGATTCAGTCAATGCTTTACTACCAAGGGAAGGATAAATCATAGCTGCAATGTTAATATGCATTTGTTTTTTTGCTTCAACGACTCTTATGTCGTAGTTCTGGAAATTGGTTAATTCTCTAATTTGAATGCTCATGAGTGGATTTGTATTTCCTCTTATTCAATAGGGTTTCAGATATTTTCCTCATCAACAAGGCGAATGCATTAACTATTTTAGCATCACAAGTTAAAGGGTAGTGGTCACTCTCTTCGCGTGGAATTATATTCACGTCTACAATTAACAACAGTCCAGTGGGATTGGCAAAAACATAATCAATGATAGATGTGCTGCTCTTTGAGACACGAGTGTAGGCCATGTGACTAACCCCTGGACAGAGGCCATTTCACTTAATGAAACCATATTGCTGCAACATATTCGCCCATGGTCTACCTTGGCGATTACATCAGACAGATTTTGTAGGATCTGATGTAGGTACAACATTTAAATCCACATTTCCCAATACAATTTTCGCATTAAAATCTCCCAACACCCATGTGGGGCAGCGTTGTGAATAGGTTCTCAACAGAAATGCTACTACTTCAATATTAGCCACTGTTATTACATAGTTAGGGGGTCATAGATAATAATAAGTAGACCCTTCAGTTGTTTATTAGTTAGCATCACTGCTAGGATAGTGTTGGTGGATTCTTTCAGCACAACAATCTCCCAGGGCTGGGCAACAGATATCAACAAAAGCGGAGGAAATTGGTCGTTGGCAGAAAATGGTCAAAGTGATGTGCTCAAAGAATACTCGAAACATTTGGAGCTTGTTGGAAGAAGCCAGGGGCTCTGGGGAAATTTTCATGATTAACCCAATCAGCGCCCAACAGTGGACGGACTTTCTTCTAACCCGTAATATCCCAGTTGGAGCGTAGGAGCAGAGCGTCACTTTTACTGTTCCCCCGAAACTCGCGTTTACTGTCTCAACGGACCAACTAATCATTAAGATATCAACAAACCACCTTTTGGGCGTCCTTTCGGGCCTCTAGTGGCTGGTTGTTGAACCGTGCTACGCCCACCAAAGTGTACCTCTTCTACTAGCATGTTTTCTGGAGCGCAATTATCGATAACATATTGATGTATTTCACAAGGTCTTCCTGTTCAAACAGATGTGTAAACCCACAGGTATTCCATGTACATATTAGGCTATTGTCATCGAGGCTGCGATTAAAAATGCTGTTTAGCGCAGCCATTGCCAATAGCCTTCGCTATAAGTATCTAATTTCCCATAGGTAGGTTCATCAGTTGAACTCTTAGGTCGTGGAAGTCTCACATTCATATTTACACTTAGGTGAGCATCACACACAACAATGCCATTGTGACCTGTCTAGAGATGCAAGGTGCCTGCATTTGATCTATTTTGGTATTTTGAATTTTGAGTTATTTATAGTGCACACACAACAAACAATCAAATACTGGCACAGATGGAACAATATGCTAATAAGAGAAATATTCTGCCAAATGAGTATTAATGCCAGTGAAATTCACCTGGAAAAGTGTGTAGGAGCAGCACCTATTTAAATAAATAGGTCTTTAGACTGGATCTGAAGATCGATAGAGATTTTGCCCTTCTGAAGTTCAATGGAAGGCTATTCCACAATCTTGGTCTGGCGACTGAAAAACTGCAATCTACTCTTGAGAGACAGTTAGTCCTGGGAACAGTAAGCAGAGATTGATCTTCCGCCCTTAAAACCTGAGTCGGATAATACCGCTCCAATTTGTTCATTAGATAAATTAGTGCCAACCCATTGATGCATTTGTATACCAAACACCCTATCTTGAACTTTATGAAGAGAGCGGCAGGGACCTGAGGTATTTTTAGATGCACCAAATATCAATCTAACTCCTGCATTTTGAGCTTTTTGTAAATGGTAAATCTGTTTGGCCGGAGCTCTAGCCAAAAGTCTGCTACAGTAATCTTGTTCGGAATTGATTAGGGCTCCCACAACCAAAGCACGGTCAGTGTCAGGTACAGAAGGCAGTGCATGGCATAGAAGGCGAATGTTGTAGAAAACTACCTTGACTGTACTTTGGCTGATACCTGACCACTACAGGCCAAACACAGGCAAGATTTTTTACCTTACTGACGTATTTGAGACTAGACCCCAAAGACTGGGGTGATGGGGGCTGCTTTTCCCCTCAAGTAGGTGTTTAGGTCCAAATAAGATAACCTCTGTTTTTTAGGGGCTAAGTTGCAACCAGTTTTTTTCCCATCCAAACCCCTATTTCCTCCAGACACTTGCCCACCATAGCAAAAGTGTCTTCCACATCATGAAGCCTGATGTACAATTGTTTGTCATCAGCGTATGAGTGGAATCTGAGGCAGTATTTCTCCATAATATCCATTAGTGAATGAAGGTAAATATTAAATAGGAGAGGGGAAAGTGCTGATCCCTGTGGCACGCAACAACACTGAAGGAGGATTTCAGATGGGAATCCTCCCACCTGTACACATTGTTTGCACCCGGTAAGGAAGGAGGTAAACCAGTCCAAGGCACATGAGTCTACATTCACAAGATTGTTAAGCCGATCAAGCAGAATGCTGTGGTCCACCGTGTCAAAAGCGGCGGATAGATCGAGCATCACAAGCAGGGAGAGTTTGCCTGCATCCCCTGCCTGTAATATCTTGTCCCAAACCGCCATCAGTGCTGTCTCTGTCCCATGCTGTGGGCGAAAACCGGACTGCAGAGAGTGGAGAAGGCACCTATCTTCAATCTAGTTCTAAAACTGGCTTGTGACATCACCTCCTGAGAGCTTAAGCCTTGATTGCTTGTCCATTGCTACAGCATAGAGGATCTTGGCTGGGGTGCTCTGTGCTTCTACTCTGCCACATAGAGGGCAGGCGTACAGAAACCCCCTCCAGTCTTTACACACATGGACTGTTCCCTTTCTCATTTTGCCCTGCACAGTATATTTGTGTGCATCTCATTCATCCCTCTGCCTGCACCGTGAGTGGTAAGGCCCCAAAAGGAAAAAGAGAAGATGGGGATGTGGCGAGGACACATTTGCCCCAGCGCAGGAGGACGTGGTATACCTCAGGCCACAGTTGACCTGGCACATGTTCGTGGACGTGGTCAGAGGCAGAGAGGTAAACCTGCACCACCAAGGGCTACACGGTCCAAAAGGGGACACCCTGCAGGTCAGGAAGAGGCTCCACCCCCTAGACCTGGCACAGGAGAAGGGTTCGCAAAGAAAGAGGTGCTTCACTGATGAGGAGCTTCAGATCCTCGTCGACTATGTGATGGATCACCAAGAGTAGAAGTCCCCCTTTGCGCACAGAACCTGTACTCCCGGACATTGTATTTATTTATTTATTTATTTGGTTTAATACATGCTTAGCCTTACGCTTTATGTATACATAGCAACAACAATTACACAATACACATAGAGTTACAAACATTACAATGGATACAAAAACATAATCACTTTACCTAAAATCTTTATAACCAAATTAAGATTAGAATTAAGAACATAAGGGGCTCTAAAATCAGTTGCTCAATAAAAGACCCCTTTAGATAATGCATCTAAAATTTCAATACATTTCCAATACATCTTTACCATAAAATATATAAAATTCACGTCGTCACCCTGCATAACATTTTTCCAAATAATTGATTTATCGTTAGAGTTTAATTGATTGTTATAAGATTTTAAAAAACATGATGTAATCATTGTTAAACTTTAACAATCCACCAACAAGTGTTTAAGCAAACCCCCTTTGATTTCTAAAACATCACTTGAGTTAAACTTTAATAAGGTGTATTGATGAAATATTTGCAGGGAAGGATATGCTTTTATATACAGGGGGGACAATAATCTTTCTGTTATGTAGCAGATAAAGAAAGGAACCATTGATTAAAGTTCAGAGCCAACACTTAAAATGAGAAATGTAGTTCTGATTCTGGTTTCTTTCATAATTCATCAACCATTTTTTATGAATAGATTGAATTTTACCAAGAGTTCCCATTTTGTGACTCTGATCAATCCTCATAAATGCATGAAACTACGTCACTACTATGGTTGCATTATTTAATTTACTTAATTTCTCATAGCACATAACTTTTTTGTAAATTAACTCTGCTTCAATCCCTTTGAGGTTGTATTCTAACAACAGATATTCAACAGAAATATTGGTTGGTAATCTAAACATTTTTCAAAGGATCTTAGCCTCGAATGTTTGTAATTATGACCCCAAATTTCAAAACCATATTGTAATGTGGGGGCTATTTCTGGCTGTATATAGCAGCAGGACTGTGTGTGCAGAGTAACCAATGTTTTTACCAATAAAATACTTATTGCAGTCTAAGCCTTCATGCACTTATTTTTTATTTCATTCCTATGATAGTTTCATTTCAATTTTTTGTTAATATAAACACCCAAGTATTTATATGTTTGAACTTGTTCGAACTCTAACCCAGCATAAGTCTAAATCTGGGGTTTGGGTGTGGACTGTTGGTCAGAGAACACCATGGTTTTAATCTTTTCAATATTAACAGTACTTGCAGGGCAGGCCCCTAGGGGTATGATTTTGTAACAGAAGGTCATCCACATATGCTAACCAGTTTACAGTGATTGACCCAACCTTAACTGGACAAGTGTGAGGCTTGGATAGGTGCAAGTGAAGATCCGCTCGGTACAAATTAAAAAGGGTAGCTGCAACAATGCATCCCTGCTTAACACCGCGATTAGTCGGAATGGGTTGGGATAAATTCCCTTGGGCATCTAAACGTATCCGGACAGAAGTCTCAGTATATAAAAGAATTAGCATTTTTAGCAGTCCTGGGGGAATATTCCATAATGACAGTTTGTGCCATAATTTGTTGCGATTAACTGAATCAAAAGCGGCGCTAAATTCAATATAGGTGCAGTAAACTTTAGTGTGACAAAGCTTCCATGAGTATTCTATCGCTGATGACAAGATTAAAATGTTATGAGAAGTATTGGATTTAGCTCTAAATCCTGTCTGGTTCGGCAGCAGGATGTTGTTTGCGCTAATCCAGACATTCAGCTCCTCAAGTAATACTCTTGAAAACATTTTTGAAGGGATATCGAGCATTCCTAAAAGACGATAGTTGGAGGGTTGATTCCAGGCTCCTTTTTGTATATTAGGTGCAATGCATACGCCCAATTGGGAGCGGACATCTTCAGCAAACTACTGCAGACCCCATCAGGGCCTGCAGTGTTGGAATGGTTTAATTTCACAATAATTATTGTGATATCCAATGACATAGATTTGCATTCCCACATGTTCACAGGTAACTCGACTATGTCCTCATTGATTTCCACTGCACCTAGTGTTGATGCTATATATTCTAACCAAACTGGTTCAGGCACACAATTAATGGCCAGCTCATGTTTCTTATTCCCACGGTTCTCCTTCAAGATCTCAGTATTATTGTTAGAGGTGGCAAGGTGAGCAATTTGTAACCAAATCTCTCTCGCACAATTTATTTTATGCTGTTTTACCCATTGACTATCAGCTTTTTTGATGCATTTAATTTTGTAGCAGATTCAGTCAATGCTTTACTACCAAGGGAAGGATAAATCATAGCTGCAATGTTAATATGCATTTGTTTTTTTGCTTCAACGACTCTTATGTCGTAGTTCTGGAAATTGGTTAATTCTCTAATTTGAATGCTCATGAGTGGATTTGTATTTCCTCTTATTCAATAGGGTTTCAGATATTTTCCTCATCAACAAGGCGAATGCATTAACTATTTTAGCATCACAAGTTAAAGGGTAGTGGTCACTCTCTTCGCGTGGAATTATATTCACGTCTACAATTAACAACAGTCCAGTGGGATTGGCAAAAACATAATCAATGATAGATGTGCTGCTCTTTGAGACACGAGTGTAGGCCATGTGACTAACCCCTGGACAGAGGCCATTTCACTTAATGAAACCATATTGCTGCAACATATTCGCCCATGGTCTACCTTGGCGATTACATCAGACAGATTTTGTAGGATCTGATGTAGGTACAACATTTAAATCCACATTTCCCAATACAATTTTCGCATTAAAATCTCCCAACACCCATGTGGGGCAGCGTTGTGAATAGGTTCTCAACAGAAATGCTACTACTTCAATATTAGCCACTGTTATTACATAGTTAGGGGGTCATAGATAATAATAAGTAGACCCTTCAGTTGTTTATTAGTTAGCATCATTGCTAGGATAGTGTTGGTGGATTCTTTCAGCACAACAATCTCCCAGGGCTGGGCAACAGATATCAACAAAAGCGGAGGAAATTGGTCGTTGGCAGAAAATGGTCAAAGTGATGTGCTCAAAGAATACTCGAAACATTTGGAGCTTGTTGGAAGAAGCCAGGGGCTCTGGGGAAATTTCCATGATTAACCCAATCAGCGCCCAACAGTGGACGGACTTTCTTCTAACCCGTAATATCCCAGTTGGAGCGTAGGAGCAGAGCGTCACTTTTACTGTTCCCCCGAAACTCGCGTTTACTGTCTCAACGGACCAACTAATCATTAAGATATCAACAAACCACCTTTTGGGCGTCCTTTCGGGCCTCTAGTGGCTGGTTGTTGAACCGTGCTACGCCCATCAAAGTGTACCTCTTCTACTAGCATGTTTTCTGGAGCGCAATTATCGATAACATATTGATGTATTTCACAAGGCCTTCCTGTTCAAACAGATGTGTAAACCCACAGGTATTCCATGTACATATTAGGCTATTGTCATTGAGGCTGCGATTAAAAATGCTGTTTAGCGCAGCCATTGCCAATAGCCTTCGCTATAAGTATCTAATTTCCCATAGGTAGGTTCATCAGTTGAACTCTTAGGTCGTGGAAGTCTCACATTCATATTTACACTTAGGTGAGCATCACACACAACAATGCCATTGTGACCTGTCTAGAGATGCAAGGTGCCTGCATTTGATCTATTTTGGTATTTTGAATTTTGAGTTATTTATAGTGCACACACAACAAACAATCAAAAACTGGCACAGATGGAACAATATGCTAATAAGAGAAATATTCTGCCAAATGAGTATTAATGCCAGTGAAATTCACCTGGAAAAGTGTGTAGGAGCAGCACCTATTTAAATAAATAGGTCTTTAGACTGGATCTGAAAATCGATAGAGATTTTGCCCTTCTGAAGTTCAATGGAAGGCTATTCCACAATCTTGGTCTGGCGACTGAAAAACTGCAATCTACTCTTGAGAGACAGTTAGTCCTGGGAACAGTAAGCAGACATTGATCTTCCGCCCTTAAAGCCTGAGTCGGATAATATCGCTCCAATTTGTTCATTAGATAAATTAGTGCCAACCCATTGATGCATTTGTATACCAAACACCCTATCTTGAACTTTATGAAGAGCGGCAGGGACCTGAGGTATTTTTAGATGCACCAAATATCAATCTAACTCCTGCATTTTGAGCTTTTTGTAAATGGTAAATCTGTTTGGCCGGAGCTCTAGCCAAAAGTCTGCTACAGTAATCTTGTTCGGAATTGATTAGGGCTCCCACAACCAAAGCACGGTCAGTGTCAGGTACAGAAGGCAGTGCATGGCATAGAAGGCGAATGTTGTAGAAAACTACCTTGACTGTACTTTGGCTGATACCTGACCACTACAGGGCAAACACAGGCAAGATTTTTTACCTTACTGACGTATTTGAGACTAGACCCCAAAAACTGGGGTGATGGGGGCTGCTTTTCCCCTCAAGTCGGTGTTTAGGTCCAAATAAGATAACCTCTGTTTTTTAGGGGCTAAGTTGCAACCAGTTTTTTTCCCATCCAAACCCCTATTTCCTCCAGACACTTGCCCACCATAGCAAAAGTGTCTTCCACATCATGAAGCCTGATGTACAATTGTTTGTCATCAGCGTATGAGTGGAATCTGAGGCAGTATTTCTCCATAATATCCATTAGTGAATGAAGGTAAATATTAAATAGGAGAGGGGAAAGTGCTGATCCCTGTGGCACGCAACAACACTGAAGGAGGATTTCAGATGGGAATCCTCCCACCTGTACACATTGTTTGCACCCGGTAAGGAAGGAGGTAAACCAGTCCAAGGCACATGAGTCTACATTCACAAGATTGTTAAGCCGATCAAGCAGAATGCTGTGGTCCACCGTGTCAAATGCGGCGGATAGATCGAGCATCACAAGCAGGGAGAGTTTGCCTGCATCCCCTGCCTGTAATATCTTGTCCCAAACCGCCATCAGTGCTGTCTCTGTCCCATGCTGTGGGCGAAAACCGGACTGCAGAGAGTGGAGAAGGCACCTATCTTCAATCTAGTTCTAAAACTGGCTTGTGACCACCTTTACCAAAACTTTTCTCGGCCAACGAAGGACAGCAATAGGACGATAGTTATTGTAGTCATCAGGGTCAAGACTAGCCTTTTCTGATAAAGGGGAAACAACTGACAGTTTCAACGAATCAGGAACTACACCCTGAATTAATGATGTGTTTACAAACTTATTCATAAGCAGGGTTAGTTCTAAGGCAAGTCACCTTATTAATCTTCTTAGTTGTTATAGCTGGTGAAGGCCCTATTTTTTTGGGTACTATTATATTCACACGTGATTTAATTTGAGGTATCATAACTGTTTTACAAGCATAGCCTGTTCTATAGAGATCATCTTCATATTTTAAGACAAAGTCGAGTGTGGCTTCATGTTGGAACCACATGTTAGAAATGTATTCATGAATGTGTTCTATTTGGTCTACAATTTTTATGTCTTCTGACATTGTACCACGCAGAGGTACAACTCTATGAAAAATACTAAGAACCGCCTCTCGATTCAGTGGCGGTATTGATTCAAGATGACAGACAGGTTGTATTTGTAGCGCTCTATTGAGGCCTGCATCTATGGTGTCAGTGAGATTTAGGATAGGGGCAACAGGATTCATAATATCGGGTGTCCATAACTGCTGAAGGGTAGGTTGACTCAGTGGGCAGGTGGTGTGCTTATTATCACTATTACATTGTTTATCCGGGCCTACTGCTTTCGCTGTTTCACAAGTGGTCAGTGCAGCCAATACTTCCCAGTACCCAGAAGTACTCATAAGTACTGTTTACTGGGGCGGCGGGTTTGCTGCTGACAGGCGCTGGTCTTTCTTCACAGTTTGCCAAAGTTCCCCTTTCACGAGTGAAAAGCAACTTGAAAAACGTCAGGAGGACGTCTTTTCGTGTAGCACCTTGCAGCCTGGAAGCAACAAAACAGAAAAAGGATTCAGTTTGGGGCTCCTCCCACTGGGCGCGCACGTCGCCCGTTTTCAAAGGGATATAACACAGCTGACCTGCGCACCCGCACGCGCACCCAGAAGTACTCATAAGTACTGTTTACTGGGCCGGCGGGTTTGCTGCTGACAGGCGCTGGTCTTTCTTCACAGTTTGCCGAAATTCCCCTTTCTCGAGTGAAAAGCAACTTGAAAAACGTCAGGAGGACGTCTTTTCGTGTAGCACCTTTCTGCCTGGTGGCAACAAAACAGAAAAAGGTGACTGTTTGGCACCCCGGTGCACGTTTTGAAGACAGTTTAGTGCGCGTTTGGACCTACTCTAATGGTGCACGTTTGGACCAGCCTCTTTTGATTTAGTCTCCCCTTTCATTGGCCCTGACACTGTGCTCTTTTGTGTCTCCCTCTAGGATTCAGTTCGGGTCTCCTCCCACTGGGCGCGCACATCGCCTGTTTTCAAAGGGATATAACACAGCTGACCTGCGCACCCGCGCGTGCACCCAGAAGTACTCATAAGTACTGTTTACTGTTCACGGTGCGCGGCGCGGGGTGCGGGCGGCTGAGGTCTTCTATTTTTGGGGGGAATCTAATATGATTACATTGCTGTAGGGTTAGCTTTGGGCCTAGAGGCTTAGGCGAAAGATTTTGGATCCCCTGCCTCAAGAAGACAAGCCATTGATCTGGTGAGTGTTGCCTGGAAAACTTATGGTGCACACGGGGGGGGGGCATATTCTGCTGTGCTCCTCAGAACTTTTGAATATTTGCTACAATTGGGTGGTAATGCCATATTTGTTTTTGTGGGTATTATCGAAAAGTGTTTGAAGGCAGTCAAAGCCTACGTTCTATTTGGGATCTGTGCCACGAAATGCCATATTGAGTAAACCCAGTACCATTTGTTTTTATGGTGGAGTATGGTGGGCACACTCCGAAATGCTAAATTGGTGAGACCCATGCAAGCAGATAAAAAATTCTATCCTTTGGCCAAACCAGTTTTTGTATACAAAATGGATAATCTGTTGGCGGACTGCCCATTGTCAGATCCCACTCCAACTATAGGCCCTAGTGATGATAATTCACCAGTTGAAGAATTGCACCCACATCGCTTGATTAACGGCACAGGTACTTCCCCATCAGCTGGGGAGGACGTTCATTTGGGAGAAAAATCTCCTTATACAGGCCCGGCAGCTATCAAGATACAGAAGAGTATGTCAGGTACTCAAGAGAAGTCTCGTAGATACTCTCTGGGGCAAATAGAGGAAGGAGGAAAACCTAAAAAAGGAGCCGACAATTCTCTCTTGGCACCGGTTGTTAGGGCCGAGTTGGATAGAAGGGTTCGGCTGTCAAATGAGCTATCCACACCTATTAGACCTAGAGCTGGGGGTTTCGACAATGTGCACTTACACGAACCTACTGAGGAGGCTCCATTTTCCCCCGAGCCTTCTCCAAGGATGGATAAAAGAAATTGTGATATCAGTTATGGGAATAAGGAGACAGAGCCTTTATTGGGGGATGATGGGGGACAGGGTGCGTATGTGCCCATCCAGATAAAATCCTCCAGTCCCGTCTCACACGTGTCTTCTATGTTAAATCAATCGTTTGGAACTATCAATCCCCATAAATGACCATTTTTTGAGGGCATCAATCAAGAGGACACAGCTGTGTCATTTGCTACTTTTCCTGTGCTAACCAGGATCCTGAATCTTCTAGATAAGGGTCACGATCGTACCCATCTGGATATTCAGGAACTTAGATCAATATTATTGGTTAATACAGAAAAGATTTGCAAAATGGAGGGCTTCCTTATGGCAATAGGAAGATGTGTACCTATGGGAGGGCAGGGTAATTCTCACATGATCTCCCACGACCAGATGGTGCAGACTGATTGTGAGCCTGTGGTCTGTCCTAAATCCTATGCAGAAGTCCTTGCACAAGGAAATAAGGATTTGACGGCTGCCTGGCTGCCTGTACTGGTCGAGATTAAAGGAATGGTCTCTACTAATGGCACTCAGATTACGAGCCTAGGTGAAAAAATTGAATTGGTTTGTACAAATGTTGCAAGACTGGATGAGCAATTAGTATCTAGTATAAGCAACCGAGAGGCCTTAACTAATTTTCCCGATACGGATAGTCCATCTGTATTAATAAGGGCCCTAGAGGAGGGAGTAGAGCCAGGTGGTGATCAAACAGGTGCCTTTGATGGGGACTCTACCCTAGACAGTTCAACTAACCATAACCCACCGCCTTCTAGAAGAGAGAAAAAAATTAGGGCTAGGGCCATTAGGCGTAGGTTGGCCAGGACAAATGGCACAGCAAAAAACTGTGAAAAAAAAAAAAACGAAGAATTTACCAGCATTAAAAATCCACAATCCCGATGCAAATTTGAAAGATATATGTGGTCTGGCGGTTGAAGGTTGTCTTGACCTTTCTCAACAGGACAATGAAAGCGAAAAAGCACTGAAATTGAAAAAATTAGAGGCACCGGATAACGCGAGTCAAGGAGAGTTGGATCATCATACTTCAAGCCCTACTAGCCACTCAGTAATTGTAGATGGGGATTATGGGGAAGCATCTGACCCCTTGATTGATGCCATGACTCATAAAGGAAAGGTACAGGTACGGAAGCAACTAATAAAAAAAGATGAAATAAATAAAAAAGAAAAATCTCTTGATAAGAAAACAACTCGGGGGAAACCAGTCCAACAGTCTAAAAATATCACAAAGAGATCTAACTGTAACAAAAGTGCCAGGGCTGCAAATGATAAGATGGACATTAAGCTTTTTTTCATCCCCAAATCCAAAAAAGCCTCTGTGAGCAGCAAAGAGATTAAGAGCTCTTCGCCTACTCATACTTCCACTCCACCACAACAACTAATAAATAATCCCCTTCCCGCTGAGCAAGAGAAGATGAAAGGAGATAATGCAACCATTGAAATGCTAAGGGGGGAGGGGCACTTGCCTAACACGGGGGGGAAGAACCCGAGAGGGGAAGCACATATAACGGAAACGACACTGGGAAAGAGTGTGAAGGAGGAACTCACGTCACCCTCGACAGCCTCTATGGTTCCAAGTGAGGACATCAAAATCCTAGTAAAACAGGCATTACAGAATCTGTTTGAAGACTCAAGGAGGGCAGGTACGACAGGTGCAGATATCCAAAATTGGACTGAGGTAAGGAGTCTGAGCAGTGGCAACAAGATTAATCTAGAAGGACTGCTCTGGGATGGTATTGGAACCCGTCACACACAGGATAGAGAAATAAAAGGTTTACACCTATCCCAGCCAACAGCTGACAGTGGACGGGGCAGAGATAAAAAATATTCTGTCACGGAAACCGGAAGACTTTGGTGGACAGGGTGGGGAGCTGAGTGTCTCATCCTCATAGACGGCTCATGGAACCCAATCAGGTCAGGAAGCCACCAATTTGGTCCCCAAAGCATGGATGAATTTGGTACAAGCTGTACACCATAGTGAGGAGGGTAACTCTAGGGCGCTCTTGACGGAGGAACGGGCTACCAGCAATGAATTGTATAAAGAGGTGGTGAATATTACCGGGTCTGTACCTAGGACAGAGAGGGAAACTAAATCCCTAAACAAATGGCAAATAATAGATGGACTAACAGAAGGGACTGGAGACCTCCAGCCTTCACAGATTGTCCTAGCATTATGCTTTATTCTATGTTTTCGCAAGGGGGTCCCTCCTCTCTGAATCGCCATCGAATTCTTACTTGTTCAGTGAAATACCAAGGCTCTCTAGATCTCCTCAGGGGATATCAAACTCGTTGACTTCATACATCCACTGAGACTGGATTGTATAAGATTGGTATTCTTTTCTCAGGCTATCATGGATCTAGTCACATCAGAAATAGACTCCTTCCACCGCTTTGGACTTGATTTAGAACCATTCAATAATCAATTGATGAGCAGAGGAGTGGAGATCGAGTCCTTCGAACATGCGAATGTTGTTTCCAACTTATATTATGAGGGAGGGGAGGGCTCCATCACACAGAAACAACCCTCTGAGACGGATCTAAAATGGCTTACTGAAACACTCTGGCCCTAGCAAAGATACAGGTATTGAATGTGAAATCATAATCTGAGCCAACATTCTTAGTGGTATCCTGGAATTCACAAGGCAATAAATCTTTGGGGACAGAATCTGAAAGTTTACGCCTCCTTACGGATGCTAGCATATGCTGTATACAGGAAACCTGTGCTCTCTCTCCGTTGGTGTTGGATGGGTATAGTCTACACCAAACAACAGTGGAGAAAAAATCCAGGGGAAGGCCGTCTGGGGGTCTTCTTATGGCTATACAAAACACCATGATTTTTAAGTGCCTTAAAGTTTTCTCTCCTCATAAAGGATGTATCGCCATGTTATTATATTTTGCACCGCCCGTTATTCTTAGTTACCTACTGGTAGTTAACATATATTGGAGTCCTGATTCTGATCTAAAGGAATTCATTAGTATGGTGGATGCAATTATTCAAGAGTGTCAAACAGCATATCAAATTCTGAATATCATGGTTATGGTTGATTTCAACGCAGGTGCGGGCATATGTTCCTATAACCCTGGTTCTTCAAGGAAACAAATACAGGGCCAACAGTGGAATGTTTTTCTGAGAAATTGGGGCCTAATCTGTGTAAATGATTACCTCGGATATTTGGGAAGGCCACTTTGGCTCATTATATAAACCTTTGGTTTGTAAGTGGGTGGTTCCGGAAGAGATCTCCTCATGTCCATGGAATCTCCCTTTCTCCTTACAGGATGTGCAAAGAATGATCTCTAGGTGCTCGTCTTCTCATGCACCAGATCCTAATATGTTAACTAATGTGGTCTTCAAAGGTAATACGATACTCTGGGCCAAAATTCTCTTCTTACTGTTTAAGAACATTGTCATTAACAAGGTTTTTCCAACTACTTGGCACATGTCTTATGTGGTCCCAATTTATAAAAAGGGCGATAGATCTATACCAACCAGTTATAGACCTATCGCCTTGCTGGATACTGACTCCAAGATATTTGCCTCCTTGGTTCTTGAACATATACATGTGTGGATGGAGGAAAAGGATGTACTGTCAGCACAGCAATTTGGTTTTAGAAAAGGGGTTGGAACTGATACAGGTGGACTTCTTCTAACTATTATGAAGCAACAGACCAGACAGAGAGGTAGCCAACCTATCTACTTGGCTTCTATTGACCTCTGTTCAGCCTTTGATCTAGTGGACATAGGCACATAGTGGAGTAAAATCTTGCCGTAGATATGCCGTCACAGCTCCTAGCGATCTTATATTATCTTCACTCACAATCTAAGATAAGAGTCCGATTGAGCACTGAGGGAACCCTGTCTGAGGAAATAAATACAGGAAACGGTCTCAGACAAGGGTGTATTTTTGCCCCTACTGTTTTTAATTTGTACTTGTCTGACGTTGGTCCGCACCTGGAAGAGGCATCGTTTGCGGCACCAAAAGTTGAAGGTACAAGGATTGCGTGGACTGCGTATGCAGATGATGTGTTATTGTTTGATTTAACACCCAGAGGCCTGCAACGAGTTTTGTCTGCATTTAAGAAGTACATGGCGGACAATGCTTTAGATATAAATCAAACAAAAACTTTCATCATGCAACTCAGCTATAGGAAAAGGCCAGAAAAATGTGCATGGTTCTTGTATCACGTCAAACTCACCATATGTCATGCCTTCAGGTACCTAGGTTATCCCATTTTTGAGACTGTCACCAGGGTCAACTTACGTAATTATTTAGATAAAAAAATGACACCACTGATTTCTCAATTACTCAAAATTGTACCGTAGTAAAACGATTGCGCAGTTTAGCTACGGAATGGAACTGGTTCCGTCATGGTTTAGGAGCGAATTTGTTAAATATGAAGCACGTATGCTAAGGTCACTGGTTTGGTATCTTCCGAAATGTGTTCCATTGGCAGCAATAAGCTTTGAACTTGAGCTATACTCTCTCTCAAGCTTAATTCTCTGGCGTAGAGTCTCTTTGTTTAGGAAACTGCTTGTAAATAAAGAATCCACTCTATATGGAATCCTTGGACGGTGTCTAGTTGCGGGAAAGGAAACTTCTGTAGTAGTGTGTGATTTGGGAAAAGAGGTCCAAGAAGTACTGGCATCAGTTGGGGTCTCTAAAGAACTGCTTATCAACAACCCTACCAAGGTGAAGATACTTCTCCAGCACGCAGACTGGAACCACACTGTTGATATAATACAAAGCAAAAAACGATATGCGCATTTGGCTGGCAACTATAAAAAAAACTGTAACAGAACCCTACCTCATAAAATTCCCCAGCAAACGGCATAGACAGGAATGTATGCGTTTTCGCTTTAATGTCCTTAATATAGGTGAGATCATGACTATAAGGCAAACTTTGCCACCCCAAATGGTTAAATGTCTATTTTGTGATTTAGACATTAGAGCAGTAACTTTACAACATCTGTTAATACAATGTTTGGGTCTAAGATCGGCACACATGGATTACTTTTTTAAATATGTGCCTAACCCAAAGAATGTTGATCTGGAAGCCCTTTGGAAAGACATGTTGTATGGATCTAGGGTCAAATTTCAATTGGCTATGCTGCTCTTTCTAAAAGTTAAATGTGAACTATAGGGAGGTAGTTTGGCTACAACAATTTGTATGCTTATGTATTTTGTATGTCTTCCTCATTTTGTTCTAGTATGGTTTGTTTGGATTTATAAACCATTTATACCTTTTGGTTGTATTAGGATGTATTATAAGGAATGTATTCCTAAATGTAACCAAATTGTATGTATGTATTTTTAAGATCTGCTCTAATTTGTTTTATACTGTTTTTGTAAAGGTTACTATGTAACCAAAAACAAATTAAAAAAAAATACTTCCCTTTGTGCAGGTTTATCTATAAGCACGTCGACCAAGAGACATGCAGTAGCATCATACAGATGTACAAGTTCAGTGTTAGAATCATCACTGATGAGAATGTCAGGCTCTTTGCTCACATTGGTGTGTTCAGCTTCATTAAAGTTGGATACTTTCTTATTTGCGTAACCTGGTTTATTGTATGTTCTATACCATTTAGAATACATAAAGGCCTGTGCCACTTTTTTTTTATTTTGGCCTTTTTAATGGTCTTGAGTTTACCTTTACCTTTTTTATGGGACTTCTGTAATGTCGCCTAAGTATTCAACTACAGAAATATCCATGGAAAGGTCAAGGATGTTAGTTGTTTGAGGCTGAGGGTGTTTTTCATTGATCACATTTAACGCCTCATGTACTATGACAGTTACCTCTGTTTTAGCTGTTACGGTATTGTTTGCAACGCCCAGAATTTTGTGACTTAGAACCCATTTGTGATTTAAGTCAGCATGGGTTTACCAGACGCTAGTAATAAAGGTTCTTCGTGTATCGTAATTTTAGGCAAGGTAAGGAATTATAGTTGCTAAAAGTTTCCCTCCTATACAACCCAAGGATACACTAAGTTTGTCTATGATTTCCTTTGTTGCTATCTCTTCGTCAACCCTTTCTAATGGTTGAATTCTGGCAAAGAAAGAAGTATTTTTTTTTTAGATTTACTTGCTATGCTTGGTTTACAAATGGTTTTAGGAGTGCATGCTCTACGCATCGTGCGTCTGGGAGGGAGCGGGCTACATACAATATCGCAGTCTTGTGTTGTAGGCTTCCCACTCTCATACGCACTACCGTTTGCTAGCGCATTTTTCAGTTCAGACATCTTTCCAACTTCACTTGTCAGGAGTCTATTTAACTACTCTATTTCAGTGTAAACACTGACAAACGAGTTTCTGAGAATACCAGCTAATCAGGATTATACTTGTACACTATATATTCACAAGGAAGAAACATTTCAAAAGAGATTTCACAATCCTCAATATCCAACTAAAGAGTGCGAACTGGTTCAAACTGGTTCGCTATAAACACTCACGTGCAAAGAGATACCAATTGCACATAATGACGCACGTAATCTACTAGGAACTGGGAGTACGAGCGCTAGTCGAGGCAGTCTCAAAAGCCCAGAAATGATTGTTTCATATACAGTATTTGCTTCACAATCATATAGCGACACAGCCGCACATCGTGTGCCAGGACGCTTTCTGACTGTGTGGTGTTTTTCGCGGACAGTAGGTCTGGACTGCAGAGGTAACGCTTAGCAAAATTAAATGCAGCAACGCGAAAATACAGAAACACAGAGACCCCCGTGCAAAGCTCGAACTACTCAGTCGAGCGGATAATTACAACCCGGAAACGTCTGTTATCTACCAAGCACAAAAGTTAACACATGAAATCAAGCTCACTGTTTCATTAAGAGAGAATCAGGCTCACACTCACATCCACATCCACAACGTAAACAGAACAGACACTTAAAAAGCCACTTCGCAAATCCACACATGCGAATGAGCGAGCGCCCCTGCCTGTATTTGTATGACTTCTGGGTAAAGGGGAGGGGCCCAAGCCTACGTCCCTAAAAACAAAAAAATAAGTGTGATTAGCAAATTGTAACATCAAGTTTCCAAGTTTAGGAGGGCTGCAAGTCCATAGCAAAAGTCTGTACCACAATGTATCAGTGTGCAAAGTCACAATGTGTGATATATGTGTATCTGTTATAGCACTTAACTGCACATGTGCATGTTTATCAGGATACTCATGACTCAAAATATCATTGCCTGTCCATGTGCAGGTGATGATGCAACGGATGCAGAGGAGAGAAGAAGGGGAGGAGGTTGTACGTCAGTCCACCAGTGGAGGACATGTCGTGGTAAGCCATGAAAACCCACAGGTGCTACTGTTAGGGAGAATTCTCATTTATGGCTAATTTCCCCCACCTAGTGAGTCCCCCAGCAGCTTTGCTGGACTTCTGGAGTTTATTTTTTTCCACTTGGTAAGAGTGCAAGCTTTTTTTCCCCCACTCTTACCAATGTTTTGCCATGTGTCTTTCTCTGTTTTTATGATTGTGGACTCTGAAGTACACCACTTCAGTAACCCCCTTCTTTTTGTGTGTCACCCAGCACCTTCAGTGCCGTGGCACAGGGTTGTCTTTGAGACTTCCCCTGACTCCATTTCTGAGGCTGACTACAGTCCCCCAGAAAAGGGTAAAGTTGCCATTTACTTTACTTAGTCAATCTACCACAGATCCAATACACCCCATCTTCCATGGAGTACTGGAAAGGGTTAATTCGTATCCCTTTTTATCTGTACCTCCTAGAGCATTGTTTCGCTCTTTTAACATTTAGACTTGGCTGGTGGCAGTGGTATCTACCCTAACTTTCCTACCGCGATTATATTAGATAAACGTGGTATTGTTCTTGGCTATTATGTTAGCCTCGAACATAAACCCGCAGGACTAAATCGTCTTTCTTTTGGCTCCGGTTGGGTTTATTCGCCATTTCTTTTTGTTAAAATCCTTCTTGAGTTTTACTTTGCGCGGCAAACTAGCTTCGCCTTCTTTGTTGACCGTCTTTGGCGGGCTTCTGCTCAGAAGCCCTCCACCAGGCGCCTGGGTGTCTAGGTGGGCTGAATGTGAGGGACGGGTGTAGTCACCCCCTGCACAGGGTATCCTAGGAAACCCAAGTCGCACTTTGCCATGATTGGCTGAGGTGGTTGTCCGGGCTGGACAACCCCCCTGCTGAGTGATTGACAGCCAGGCTGTGTGAATGGGGGTTTTGCGCATAAAAGGCAGGTTTCTTGGGCTAGAAGTCAGAGAGTCGCCACTGGAACTACAAGGAACCGAGGAGAAGCGGAGAGAACAACGGCTGCTGTAACTATCCCGTCCCGGTGAAGCCCTGCTGCAGTCCTGAGCTATCTACCCTTCAACGGCTAAGAGAAGATCCAGTCCGGAGTCTTCTTCCCTTGAGCCGGTGGGGATAACCAGCTCATCTTCCACAGCCAGAGGATCCTCGTCCTTGGTCGAAATCGCTGCACACGGCTGTAGTGTTCCGGATAGCCATTTGAAGAGCCTCTCCTGTTTTTAAGGAGCGCACCTTTTATTCGTTGTCACTGCTGCCGGCTTCATCCCTGTGTGGTGCAGACCCCCTTCAGACGTCCTCCTTCACAACGAAGCTCCAGGAATCGTTGGTCTGCGGGAAACCAACAGGAACAACTGCCAGGGAACCAGCTGCACCATTGGAATAAGGTACTGTGTTCTGCTTGAGGAAACTGGGTGAACCCCTTTTCTTCATTTCCAAGGCTTGCCCTTGTCTTCCATCCTTCTTATAACTTTTGCTTCCGAACATTGACAATATCGAAGTACTCTTGGCTATGTTGAATCGTGAACTATCTGACTGTGTGATCTTCGGCAACAGGACCCCGGTTTCACTTGACCCTGCATCCGGCCCTTTGACCTTTGAACTGTTGTCTCTGAGTGTTTCTCGATTCTGTCTGCCTAACCAAAAGATTGCCTGCAATTTTTGCCTCCAACTCCCTCTGGGTATCTCAGGTGCTAAGTGTGTTTTTGCCACGGTAGCATTTCATGTCACGGATACGCGTTATTTAGTAGACCGAACCGTCAAAAAGTTATCGCAATCGTATCCATGGTAACGTGTTTTGTTCATAACACCGGTTCATTCAAACACAGGGTGCTTACCTTGAGACATACTGTACAAAGTGAATTGGTTAGTTGTAGTATAATTGACGTGTGATTTGTGTTTAAGTTTAATAGAAGTGTTGTGTTTATAACAAATGGTTTAAAAATAAATGTACCTATTATTTTTCTACCTGAAACCTTGAGTCAGTGTTTGCTTGAGTCACATTAATTGTGGTCCCTTTGTGTAATCTCTGCTACTGCTCATATACTCTTGAGATAAACCTGGCTGCTGCGCCACTGCTACCACTCTGACAAAGTAGTTGTAACGTTCACCTGGTATCCACGGGGACATCACTCAGCCTGTTCTGACCTCTTACGACCTCAAACCCTTCCCTGGAGTCTACTCGACTGGAGACTGGGCCTGAAACACAGGATTGGTAGAGTTTAACTCCCTATTGTCTCTGTGTGCTTGAACCCCTTCTTCCCCGGGGTCCAAACCTTCCCTTTGATCTACAGCTCACCTTTTTTTCTTGGATAGTGTGCTCTCCATCCTGCTTTCAGCGCAGGGGTGCTTTGATTGATGCGGGCTCATTGCTGCCTAGTTACTTCGCTGGCAAGAGTCCGACAGGTAAGTGTAATGAGTCTTTTGAACAGTTCTCTAACTTCGTTCCTTTCCTTCCTTAGATGATGGCCTGCTTCCGGGGATGGCGGCATGCTGAAGGTGAGTGAGAGCGCGATGCGACCCTTTCGTATTTGTATTGAACTGAGTTCTTTTTCTGTGTCTTTTAGGTGCCGCGACGTTTTCAGCGTGGATGCCGGTTATAAAGAAGAAATGCGGTGAGCAAGCGCGGTATGCAGCGCCTCTAGACGTTTCCACGCTAACCTGGAGTGTCTTTTCCCTCTTGCAGATGGATGAGAAGTTCCGGAGACAGAGTTCCCCCAGAGCGGTTGGCATTCAGGTAAGCGTTTGAAGCTTGTACAGTCTTTAAAGTAAGTGAAGATTTGCTGAATGCTTACTAATGCCTTTTTTCTCTTCTTTTCCCTTTTCCTTAGGAAGCGGCTTGCCGGGATGGGAATGCCACCGCCGAAGATGTCCGCAGAACTGAAGAAGCGATGAATGATGGACAGAAGCGCCGCAAGGTAAGGCTGTTCCTAACAGTGTTCTTGTTCTTGCATGAGCTGAGCGCAGAAGAAAGATGCAGGCCTACTGGAGACCGATCCGAACACGGTGAGTGTCACGCTGCTGGTGCAGAAAATGCAAAGCGTGTTTCTCAGCCTGGGCATGGCTTAAATCGTCTCTGGGTATCCCAGGTGTCTCTGGGCTGAACCACACCCAAAAGGCTAGACTGCACATGCAGTTCTGGGAACCAAAATATGTGGGGGCATCCATCTTGTCCCCATCAATGCACTACAAGTCCAATCCCCAATGTTATCCTATGGGAGTGAGTGAGTCTGGTGACACAAGTGCCAAGTCTGACTCCAAGTGGGTCTTTGGAGGGATGGAGAGGACCTTGAAGGCCATGTAGGTGATCATGGCCTGGCTCCAGCCTGACATCTTGGAGGGCTGGGGACATGAGGGGCAGGAATCATGACAGTAGTACAGGCTTGTAACAAAGGTAAAAACTTGTATTGCCACCTGTAGTCTTAATTGTGTGTAGTGGTCCCTAAGGGCACTGCACAGGATTCTGCCTAACACTGGTGTACAGCGGTGAGGATTTGGAAGTAGAGTGATTACACTTAGAGTGCTGCTGTTGCTTGGGTTCAACTAACCACAAGGCTATCAGCACTAATTCTATTTAACTAAAAAATCATGTCAAATATGGAAAGCTACACTGAAGAGAGTCTTTTACTCTATACTGCTGAGGTTCTGAGAACCATGTGTAGGGTTAAGAATCTCTTGGGTAAAGGAAAGAAATCTGAACTGGTTGCAAAGTTAATGGGAAAAAGTCTGGAGAGTGGGTCAGAAGGACCTACCACTCCAGCAAATGTGGATTTTGATGTTTCTGATTCTGAGAGTGTTACCTTAGAAGAAGTAGATGAGTCCTTGTTAGGAAACCCTACAACTCCTATGCCTGATCAGAAAACACAACCTCTGTCCATAGGGACCCCCACAGGTCCTACACTTACTCCTGAGTTTATTGCACTTGAGAAAATGAGACTTGAATTGGAAGTGAAACGTATTGATGCACAAACTGCCATGAAGCATCAAGAGTTAAGGCTCAGAGAAATGGAGCTGAACCATGAACTAGAAATGAAGAAACTGTCTCTAGAAAATGCTTCTCTCCCAGAGTCTTCTAGGTCTTCCAGCCCTAGGATACCCCGTATGCTAAAGGAGATGATTGGTATGTATGAGACTAAACTTGATGTTTTGGATTGGTTAGCAATGTTTGAGTACAATCATGGGATTCAAGGTATCTCAGGGAATCAGTTGATTCCTTGTTTTTTCTCTAGGCTCCCCCTGTTGCAAGTGATGCTGTAATGGAATTGGGGGAGGTGGATAAACAGGATTATGAGTGTGTGAAACTAGCATTAATAGCTAGGTTTGGGAAGACCCCTTCCCAGTATCATAAGAGGTTTAGAACCCTCAAAAAGCATGATGGTACCCCTTGGGCTACCTGGGTATGTGAATGTTTGAAAAACCTAGATGTTTGGGTTAAAGGTTACAAAGTGAACACTTATGAAGGTTTGAGGAATCTTGTAATGTTGGAGTCTATTTTTGATGTCTGCTCTCCTGAGCGTAGACAGCACTTGGCTGATTCAAAGGAGATAGATCCTAAGAAACTAGCTAAGGCTGCTGACTTGTGGGTTGCCAACAGGGCTACTCACAAGGATTCTGGGGCTACTCAGAAGAAGGATGAGGGGAAGCAGCCAAAGAAAGACAACACAGAGAATTCCAATAATTCCAATCCCAAAGAGGGCCCCAAACATAACCAGGGTAAGCCCCAAGGTAAACCGAATGAGGCTAGTGTACCACCTGGTTCCACACCAGATGGAGGTCAGAGCAAACCCCCATTCCAGAGAGCATTTGGGAAATGCTTTGTTTGTGGGTTACCTGGCCATGTGAAAGGAGATCCTAAGTGTAAGGGTAGACCTTCAGGGATCAACACTGTCTCCTTAGCCTTCTCCCAGGTGGATGAAGAACCTATGACCAGTGGAAACTTTCAGCTACTAGCTGATGAGCCCATGAGAGTCTCAGCTGGTGTTTCTTTAGTGTCCTTGGGTCTTTGGGAACAACAGAACTTAGATGTCTATAACTCAATCCCAGATAATACTAAAGAGTATTACAAAGATAGTGTTCTTGTGAATGGTCAGGAGACCCCTGCCATCAGAGAGACTGGAGCCAGCATAACTGTGGTTGATGAATGTTTTTCAAAGTGGAGGATGTTGCTAAGGCACCCAAACACTTAATCAAGTTAGCTGGAGGCCCTGTGCAAATGGTTCCCCAGTTACCAGCTCTCATCCAGTGTAATGACATGACTGTCAGGATACCTGTAAGTGTGCAAAATAACATACCTGGGAGGGTACTGCTGGGTAATGACCTTAAAAATCTTGGAGCTGTGTCTAGTACCCCCAGACCCCCCAGCAGAAGGAAGCAGGAGCTCACAAGGTCTGCAAGGGAGAGAACCTTAAGAGGCTCTCCTGGGGACATGATAGAGGAAACTATCACCCCAAGTCCCCAGGACTTACTTACTGACATTGCAGGACAAGAAAAGACAAAGGGGAAACCTAAGTCTGCCAGCAAGAAACCAGCAAGCACTCCTGTGCCCAGAAGGACATCTCTGAGACTGTCCAAAGGCACACCTGTGACTCCCACACCAACTGAGGCTGAGTGTGAGGTTTAACCCTGTATGGTCAAACTAGACACTTAGGAATCAGATCTAGAAGAGGATCTTACCTTGGTAGGAGATCTTGACCCTGTTGACTATCCTGAGCTGCAGTCTTTACTGGCAGAAGGTGGACCCAACAGGGAAGATTTCAGTAAGGGACAAAGAGAGTGTCCTACTTTGGAAGGTCTTCACCAACAGGCCACTTCTCAGCTCAATGGGACTGAGCCTGGGAAGTATAGGTTACACTGGGGGGATGGCCTCTTCTACAGTGAACCAACGGAGTCAACCCCTGGAGACTACAAAAGACTTGTAGTACCTCTAGTGAACCGACTCCAGTTTCTGCAGTTAGCCCATGAGGTACCTTTGGCTGGTCACTTAAGTTTTAAGAAGACCAAATAAAGGCTATCTCTGCACTTCTACTGGCCTAAGATGTGTACAGAAGTAGACAAATTCTGCAGAAGCTGCCACACTTGCCAAACCCCTGGCAAGAGTGGGTCCAAGAATGTGGCACCCTTAGTGCCTCTCCCAGTGGTGGGAATTCCTTTTGAGAGGGTTGAGATTGACATTGTTGGTCCTCTTGACCCTCCGACATCTTCAGGCAACAGGTTTATCCTGGTTGTAGTGGACCATGCCACTAGATTTCCTGAAGCCATACCTATGAGGACTGTTATGGCTCCAGCTGTGGCTAATCCCCTACTTGGTATTTTTACCAGAGTAGGTTTTCCTAAGGAGGTGATATCTGACAGGGGATCACATTTTATGTCCCACTACATGCAAACCATGTGGAAAACCTGTAGAGTCACCTACAAGTTCTCAACTGCCTACCAGCCCCAAACCAATGGGCTGGCAGAGAGGTTTAACAGAACTATGAAGAGCATGATAGGTGCTTTAGAAGAACCCCTTAGAAGAAAGTGGGACCTTCTACTGCCATGCCTTCTCTTTGCTTATAGAGAAGTCCCTCAGGAGGGAGTAGGATTCAGTCCCTTCAAACTTCTCTATGGCCATCCAGTCAGAGGTCCATTGGCCCTGATTAAGGAGGGGTTGGAGAGTGCTCCTTCCCCCAAGACAGTCAGAGTGACTGATCATGTGATAGGTCTCCGGAGGAGAATGTCACACATGATGGCAGAGGCAAGTGATAACTTGAGGGCTGGTCAAGCTCTGGTCAAACATTGGCATGACCTGACCAGAAGGCTAACTGTCATGCCCTGGGGTAGGGGGCGCGTCTGGGACCGCTGGAAAAGGGTCCGCCATTGATGGTTCCATTACGTTTTTCCTTGCATTGCTTGCAGGTCTAGTTCTTTTGCCTCGCGCCCGTCACCGGTAGTATATTACCAGCCGCTTCTGGGTGATGGACGCGTTGCAACGATCTAGGTTTCTTCCTGTGTTATTATCGCTCTGAATCATTTCTCCTTGCGTATTCGCCAGCTTTCCTGTGTTCCTCTGCCCCTGTTTTTTCTGTAGCTTTCCCTCCTTACTCCTCCCGCCCTCATTTTCTCTATTCAGTCTCTCTCTCTCTCCCGTTCCTCTCGCTGTCTATGCCTCCCTCCATTTAGCCTGTCTTTGCTTCTGTTTATATTGCAAACCTACTTCTCGAAGTCTCATCTTAATTTCTTTCACCTTTGTGTACCGAACTACCTTGCCTTCCGTCGGACTGCCTTTGCTTCTTGTTTTGTACCTGTACTGTCAGCCCGTGTACCAGAACTCCTGCCTGTCTCCCAGATTGTAATTGCCTCTTTGTTTTGTGCTGGTTTGTTCCGTTTCATCCTGGAGCCTTCTCATTTCTCAACTGACGTACTCCTTGTCCTCTACAGCCTCCACCTCCAGGATTTTGGTAACAGTTCCCGCTTCTTGACTTCGTACACCTCCTTGGGGCTTTTTGTGCCTCCGGCTTTCCCCCATTCTGGCGGTCATGGAGGATTGACCACAGCCCACCTATACTGTTGTGCTGTGGCGTCCTTCCGTGGCCTACTCTATCTCTACAAAAAAAGGAGAAGCCTAGACATAAAGGAAGAAAGAAACCGGACCCTAAGTGGAAGATCAAAGGTGAGGAGGAATGGGAAGGAGGGGAGACGGAGTCCTCTTTCGAGGAAGAGGATATTTCGGACCCGTGTGGCAGTTTGCAACGCCCAGAAACCAACATGGCAACTCCACAGCAAATACAGGAATTAGTGGCTGCTGTTCAGAATCTGAATTTGGAAGTTCAGAACCTGAAGAGCTCCAATGCTACCCTGCAGCAAAGAATGACTGAGAGGGAACAACCCTAAACGGATTTGCCTCCTCTACCATTAGTCTCGGGCAAATTCGATGGCTCGCCCAAAAGGGTTAAAGAATTCTTGGACGCATGTAACCTGCATTTTTCATTCCGCGCCCATGCTTTTTCTTCTGATCATGCCAAGGTGGGTTTCATGATCACCCATATGACTGGCAACGCCCTGGGATGGGCCACTCCATTAGTGAATCAAACTGACCCGGTACTTCAGGACTATAGTGCCTTTAAGACTCTACTTCAGCAGACTTTCTTGAGAACCGAAAGCACTTTCCTGGCTTCAGAGGACCTTTTGGACATCCGACAAGGTACTTCAGACCTACTGTCTTGTAAGTGATTTCAATCCAGCACTCCAACTAAGTCAATGCCTAGTATGGTATGCCCAATGGAAACCCTTATTTATATATTTTTATGTCAAAGTTCGTCTAATTCTGGATGATGTACCCTTATATAACATCCCTCTCTTTGAATCCCCCTGGTCTCACTGAACCAAGAGATAGGTTTGTTTTGCAAATTAAAAGATTTATTTGAAGAGTAGAACAATGTATATATCACACTTTTATAATATGGATAATGTCTGAATATCACACTTATGAATATGAACAACGATCAGCAATGGGTAATATTACAATATCAACAATCTCTTTAATCAATGAGGAGTAGGAATGGAAAAATAATGTAGCAGAGAATACTTTGTATGGTTCAAGGAAATGCAATAATAGGAAAGAATGCAGCACATAAATAAGACTTGATAGGATTTCAATCAAAAGATAATAGAATCACTTTTTCCCCCTGTTATTATTCACTCCCCCAGTATGCAATATGAAGAGGTGGAAAAGGGCACAGAGGTTTCAGGAATAGCTGATATGAAAGAATGCAGTTCAATCCCAATTCCCCCAGCAAGCTTAGAGAGAACAGGAATGCTTTAAACACAGGTCAAAATGCTTTTGAATGTGATTTACAATAAATGGGAACATTCTAAAATGATTTTAATTCACTAAATGGATTCAGAACTAGTGCGAATTGCTTTAGATTGAGTCAGGTCAACACTAGCAATGATTATAGAATGATTAGCAGATGGAAAACGAAATTCAGAAGTTGAAAGCAAGAAATAGCTGTTTTTCTATGGAATGAAACTGAGCCAAATTGAAAAGCACAGCAACTTTTCCGCATGCGGGAAACGCGATTGCGGAAAAACTATAAGGAATTGGAATGCCGTTTTGGGTTCGTTGGAAAGCTGAGGATGTTAGCTTCAAAAGTTACAGAGGTTTTTGTGAAGGTAGATTTTTCAGAAACAGAGTCAAGATTTCAAAATGACAGATGCGCTATTGAAGATTTGAAACACAGATTTCTTAATACTAAAGGGTCTATGGAGCCGCAAACTACACAACAGCACAGCCACCTATCCAGAGGTGCCTCCGGATTGTTTCTGTCTGAACAAGATGATTGCCTTTCTCCAGAAAATATATATATTAGCGCCAAGATGATTATCACTACAATTATCAAGGATTATGTGGAGGAGAGAAGAATGTAGAATAGACAAAGAGATTCAATAATACAGTTATGGATAGGTTGGAATGGTTGGATTGGGTTACTTAAGACTAAGAGGTTGGTTATGGACAGTTCTACACTAAATACTTACAGCTATGGCTTTGGAATGGAATGGGCCCGTCAAAGATCTGGTCAAGGGTTTGGCTGGGATTTGCTTGCCACCAGACAGGTCTCAGGCACTGGGTTCTGCTCTCAGCACGGCACTCTGGTCTGCGCGGCCTCTTGGACTGGATCTGATGGGTTCTGGGTTACAGCTCTGCTCTGCGGGTCTGGATCTTGGTTCTAGCATGGGGTTCTTAGCTAGAACAGCAAAACAGCTCAGCCAGGCTGTTGCATTTTGTGGGGTGCTCCTTGGAAGTTTAGGGGTTAGAATCAGGTTGCAAAAGATTCTGAGGCCTGCTGAAAAAGGGTTCAGCTTCTTGGGTTGGGCCTCTCTGCTTCAAAGTTCTAGAGTTTGGTTCTAGATTCTGGTCTCTGGATCTCTGCCTGGAGCCTGGATCTTCCTGCAGGGTGCTTTGCCAAGAAATCAGTTGAGGAGTGGAAAAAGTGTGTGTCTCCTGTCCTCAGTAGTCCCTATTTATGTATTTCCAAAGTTGATGGGGAGGCTGATTATCTATGCCCAACCCTCTAAGGATCTGATAGGTCAGAGCATTTCCTGTCCCCTGATTTGAGAAAGGAGCAGTGTGTCATCCTGTGTCATCGTGTCATGTTTATGGCTTAGGGGAAAATCCTCCCCTTTGTGTCTGTACAGTATATCTTATTTTTCATAAAAAACATATTTACAATATGCACAACTTGTTAATATTACATATACACATCACAGATTAATTAAGGCATGTCTCTGTTCAAGTCCCATGTTCCTACGAGCTATGGTTCATCATTGACAACTTTTTTCACGCTTTTGGTGGGTTTCTCAATATTAATTCTGCACCAATTTTTATACATGCATGCATATCCCATCTGGGCACATTTCTGTAATTTTTCATGTTCCTACCATAAACACAATGGCTACAATATGAATAAATTCCGGGGTTCAGCCTCAGAACATTGCACAGATTCCAAATTAGTCTTAAACTGTGAGCGAATTTTTCATTTTAACAATCTCTAAGTTTAATATTTTTGTCAGTTCTGTACAATATTTTAGAAGTATTTTCCTTAAACATATATTTAATCCAATGTCAAATCCACATTTTCAGTCTGGCCCGCCTCCAAAGCTGGGCTGAGTCAGAGGGTCACATGGCTTTCCTCCTGCCAGAGCAGTTTGTTGTCAGTCCCACTCGAATTAGCATTCCTATTCAGCTCAAGGACTCCATTGTCTGCACTGAGAGCAACAAGCCAGGGTGCCCCTCCCAGTTCCTTTTCACACCAGCCTGCCATTCTCTTATCCCAGGGCAGGGGGAAGTTTCCTTTGTTCAGGGAGAAGGTGTGGAATGTGTTTGAAGCACAGTGTGGGAACTTTAACTCTTAAATCCAATGTCTGAAATTGTCTTGTCTTAATATATAACTCACATTTTTCACAAATACATCAACCAATTTCTAACTTCAAGCCTTTTCAGAATATAGTTTTGAATTGTATCCACCTCTTAGGCTTTTGATAGCAAGTCTTTTTTTGGCATAGTTTGAGTTCAATGTTCAACTTTACACACAATGGTTTTAAATCGACGGTTTCTGACAGAGGTGAGTAACGGTATTACACCCATTTTTGACAGGTTTCTTCCAGCAAGCAATCCTCAAAAGTGGATTTTGTTCAGATAACATATGCTTCTGTGGACATTATATTTATGGGGATTCTTGAAGTAGAATGATGTTCGCCACCCAACCAGGAGGTTGGATCTTTTTGGGTGGTTTGTGAGCCATGATTTTTGTACATTTTTGACAATCAAGAAAATGGATTTCCAAACAGCTCTGTGTTTCTTTTTGGCAATCAGCATTGCTGTTTCAAGTGATTTCAGGCTACTTTGTGGGTAGCCCAATGGTGGGTTTTGCCAGTGATCTCCTGTGCTCCCTAAGATAGGCAAAAGTGGATGGCGGCCTATTTTTCAGACTGTTACTGCGCAATTTTGTGTGATTTGTAGTGAACAGCATGCTTTCCAGTGGCCATTTCTAAGGTTTCTGCTGCCAGCAATGCACAGTAATGTTGCAGGGCCTGGACCAGTGGGTTGAGACATCCCACAGTCTTACATTACCTCCTTCAAACAAGTAGCTTTCGAGGCAGGATGGCAGGAGCAAGCCCAATACACCATCTTTCGTAGAGGCCTGAGAGAAGATCTGAAGGATGAGTTAGCCTGCATAGCCCGACCTCCTACCTTTGCAGATCTTTTGACTGCAACTCTTCGCATTGATTTCCGCCTGACGGAACGTCGCTCTGGAAGGAAGAAGGCCAAGAACTACGGGTCTCCCCTCCTCGAAGCCCTTCCTCCTACCTCCTCATCTACCTCCCGGCAGTCTAAAGAGGAGCCAATGCAAATAGGTACCACTCGTGCCCCTCTTTCCCCTGAGGAGCGTAAGAGGCGAAGAGAAGGGAGCTTATGCATGTATTGTGGGGCCTCCACCCATTTACTAAGAGATTGTCCAGATGTACCTCCCAGACGACCGGGAAACGATCACCTTTGGTAAGTGTTAGGATTAACTTCCGAGGGGCTCTTGCAAGGTCTTATGCTACTCTCTCAGTAACTTCCTCTGAGAGGACAGAAGATTCCCATCTCATGGTCATCCTAGTGACTTTACAAATTGTAGATTCCAAAATACAGTCCCAGGCCCCGCTGGATTGCGGAGTTGCCGGAAATGTTATCGATACACAGTGGGCAGGAAAGATGGGCCTAACCTGCATCACCAAGAAAGAAGACCAGAAGGTCGAGGGCGTGGACGGTGAGCCCTTGAGTTCCGGCCTTATCACCCATACTACAGAGGAACTTATGATGTCTGTACAACAACACTCGGAAAGAATCACTTTGACATCATTCGTGCGGCACACTTCCCGCTCATCCTCGGTATTGGCTGGTTGCAGAAGCATAATCCCACAATCAACTGGACTAAGAACATCCTAAGCTTCCGTTCGTCTTATTGTAAGGCAGAGTGTCTACCAGAACCCAGGTTTGAGACTATTAAGACAGTATGCAGCTCTGAGTCCAGTGCCATCCATTGCTTGCCAAACTATCTAAGGGACTACACCGAGGTGGTCACATAAAAGATTCCTTTAGAGTTACCACCTTATAGGGCAGAAGACTGCAGCATTGAACTGACTCCTGGAGCTCTGGTACCCTTTGGTCAGATGTTTCCTTTGTCAGTGGAAGAGAAGAAATATCTCAGAGAGTACCTGGATAACAATCTTGCCAACAAATTGATTTGTCCTTCTAAATCTCCAGCTGGAGCATCTTTTTTCTTCATTCCCAAAAGAGGGTCCCAGGAATTACGACCCTGTATAGATTACAGAGGCTTAAATAAGGTGACCGTCAAAGATCGGTACCCCATGCCACTCATAACAGAAATAATACAAGCCGTCCAAGGTTCTACAATATTTACTAAATTAGACTTATGGAATGCCTACCACCTGCTCCGAGTCCAGACTGGTGACGAATGGAAGACGGCCTTTCGTACCCCTTTTGGGCTTTACGAATACCAAGTGATGCCTTTTGGGCTAGTCAACGCCCCCTCCATATTCCAACGTTTTATGGATCACCTTTTCTCTGACTTGTTGTGCCAAACAACCATTATCTACCTTGATGACATCTTGGTCTTTTCCCGCACTCAAGGAGAACATGAAAGACACGTCATGGAAGTATTCCAGAGGTTACAAGATAATCATCTGTCTGTAAAACTGAACAAATGTGTCTTTTCTGTTACATCCATTTCATATTTGGGTTTTATCCTTTCCAATGACGGTATCGCAATGGACCCTCAGAAAGTCACCTCCATTCTTGAATGGCCTTCCCCAAAGACAGTCAAAGAGGTTCAAAAGTTTCTTGGACTCGCGAACTTCTAGCGGAAGTTCATACCTAGCTTCTCTCAGATGGTTCTGCCCATCACGACTCTTCTCAAGAATTCCTCAACTCCGCTTTGTTGGTCCCAGGACGCCGAAGACAGTTTTCATCATCTCAAACAGTCCTTTTGTTTAGCGCCTATCTTACGTCAGCCAGATCAAAGCCTCCCTTTCATCTTGGAAACAGCCGCATCCTCTGCTGCCGTAGGGGCAGTGTTGTTACAGATTTATCAGGACAAGGAGCATCCTATATCCTATTTTTCCAAAACACTCAAAGCTAGTCAAAGAAACTATTCGGTTATTGAACGGGAACTGTTGGCTATGAAGTTGGCCTGTCTGGAATGGCGTCATCTACTTCAGGGAGGAGAACATCCTTTCATCATCCGTACTGACCATAAAAACCTACAGGTTTTGAAACAGTTTGAGTGTTATAACACCCACCAGGCAAGATGGGCTCACTTCTTCTCACAGTTTGATTTCAACATATCCTATATACCAGGTGCCCAAAACCTATTGGCCGACGCTCTCTCCCGGCGCAGTGACTACACCTCTGACACGGAACCAACAAAGGAACTGATGTTTCCCCAGACCAAGCGGATTGGGGTACTCTCCACCTTCCTGCGGCAAGTAAGAGAAGCATCCGGCAGAAACTTTGAGGTAGAAGAACACCCCAAGATAACTCACTACGACATCAATGATGGACTCTACCTCATAGAAGGAAGATTGTACCTACCTACACGGTCTTTGAGGAAGACCGCGTTAACCTGGTGTCATGATTCCAAGATAGATGGTCATAGGGGCTGCAAGGGTACCTTAGACTACCTCCAAAGATATTTTTATTGGCCAGACATGAAAAAGGATACCTTCCAATAAGTACAGTCATGTACTGTTTGTCTTTGCAGCAAGACTCCCACTCAAAGGCCTCTGGGGTTATTAGAACCTAGTTCTGTACCTACGGGCCCCTGGAATAGGATCTCAACTGACTTCATTGTTGAATTACCAAGATCCCAAGGGTGTACTTGTATAATGGTCGTGGTAGACTCAGAGCTGTGAGCCTGAGGTGTGAGCCAGTCTGCAGCACCAGTCCACATCGTTGTGTGGAAGCGCCAGGAAGTGCCTATTTTTGCTGTGAAACACCGCAGAGCGGTGAGCGGAGCTGGGAGCCTGAGGTGTGAGCCAGTCTGCAGCAGTCCGCTGCAGACGCGAAGCCAAAGCTGAATGGAGCCGGAGGTACGTCCCCCGAAAGGTTTGAAAAGTCCTAAAACTTTCCGGAAGGACTTTTATTCGAAAAAAACATCATACTCGGTAGGGAAACTAAGCCCGGGAAAGAGGAGGAGTAAGTCCGACTCGGCTCCCAGACCGAGGACCATCCCGATGGCGTCCCCCTCTATCCTAGAGTTGTTACAAACGGCTCAGTTATCCCCCAAACAGGCCACAAGCTTGGCTGCGACGAACATTCAAGCACCAGGGGAGGAGCCTCCGATGAACATCAAACCAGGAAACGCTAACGTACCTGACTCGCGAGGGCAAGCGGAGGACCCCAGAGGGGCGGCGGCAGCCCAGTCGGTGTCGCTGTCGGGGAAAACAGGGGAAGAAAGAGCGGAGGAGCAGCACCCGAACACGCAAGTGCCCGAGCCGGCGCCTGCGCCTGTGTCCGTCCCCGTTTGGAGGCTATCGGCCCGCGGAGGCGAGAAAGACATGGAACCCGAGCCTTGGAATGCTCTCCCCTCCCATACGAGACCCTGGTACAGAGGAGACGCGGACAGAAGCCAGAAATTCCACTGCTGGCCATATAGATGCAAGTGGGGGAACGGTGACAGGGTTTGAAGAAATGACAACGGACGAACCCAAAAAAGAAACCCAAACTCAGCTAAATACTTCTGAGGGGGAGAGAAAAGCTCCCGTGGTGGAAGGAAAAAGGGCAGCTAATCTGCTAGTTGGAACAGTAAAAACCGACCCCGTGCCTAATGCGATATCCATTCAAGCTATGATGCATGAGACTGATCGTGACAGCGAGAAAACCGTGTAAGGCCGGGGTAACAATAGGGCAAGGTTACCCAACCTTGCTAGAGAAGTCAGAGACACTGTGACAATCGCCGATCCAGATAAAGACATGGATTCGGTTGAAGAGGACTCGGACAGTGAAAAACAAACGGAGGGTGAATCAGAAGATTCTAATAAAGAAACGGACGGTAAACAACTGAAAACCGGAGCTGGTCCTAAAAGAAAAAAAAGAGGTACATCGAATACCCGAGCAACAACCAGGCCGCAAAGAGAGAATAAAAAAACGGCAAATACAAGATTGCCAAAAAATACCATGCTGGGGGATCAAAAGGTAAGAAAACGTAACAAAAAAGGACTGCCAAATCCTCTGCTATCACGCCCATTAAAAGCTTTCTTTACACAGCAACAGAAAACAAAGCATTGATACGGAAGTATCAGACGCGGAGATGCTGGAAATAGCAATAGAATCCCAGCCCGCACAAAAACAGAGGAAAACTGACCCTTCTACAGTGGCGAGAGACAAACAAGCCCGGTCAAACAGCTTTCAGCAGGAAAAAGCCATACCCATAAATGATCCACATATCGACAGTGGAAAAGCAAAGGGCCCAGAGACTCCGGAACCGGTCCCTTCGAGCATAACTGACAACCTGAGAGGGAGGAGCGGAACTCCCCAAACTCAAAATGCCCTAAATGAGGTTCCCCAAACTATAGAGGAGATCCTCGTCTCGGATGATGACCAGGAAGAAGAGGGCTCAAAGGGGGCACAATCCGATGGGGGATCCAATTGTATGGACCGGGCCCAACAAGACAGAGAGGATCGTTTGGCCTGGACAAAGCCACATTTGTCCAGGAGGTTATCCTCGGTTTCACCCCTGTCATCGACGAAATTTGTATCACCAAGATACCCCATAAACACCGATAGAAATCCAAGATTAACAGGGGAATGTCCGGACATTAACTCATCAGTAAATTTGAAAAAAACGGATAACATCCAAGCCTCACCGAAAAAGAGACGACTTAGCGAAATTGCAGTGGCTCTACAAAATGAATCGCCAAATAAGTAACCAGAAATGATTGCCATCATGTCGGCCATGACCATTGTTCTAGCTCCCTTCTGTAAGCTGTATGAAACAATTAAAGAAAATGTACAAGACAATACAGCAATTCTTTCCAACATAATGGCTAAATTAGCCCAGATGGACTCCCGTCTAACAACAAACGCTGAAAATTCATTCAATCAGAAACCTCACTGGGAAAGGATAATTGCAGCATTGGAGAAAAAGATGGAGAACATGGAAAACCCGATCGGAATTAACCCAGTAAGACCGATAGATGGACCACAGATTTTGCCAAATCAGAAAACAACGTGGGAAACCAAAATTGAAGCACTCGAAAAAAAGATCGAGAGCTTGGAACTCTTGAATAAAAGGTCCTTAACAAGGCCATTGGCCCTCAAAGATGTGGGAGATGAGCCCGTGACACAGACAAATGAAAAAAAGAAAACTGTGCTGATTTTGACTCAAGAAAAAACAGAAGGGAGGCCACTGGTCAAAGTACAAAAAACACAGCCCCCGAAAAGTGATTTGATCGTAAGGAAATTAAATCCAAAAAAGGATGCCAGTACGTCGGTCAAAGAAGACCTAAGGGTGCAGGGCTTTGGCGAATCCCTAGCGAGCAAAAATCGACAAGATTCGAGATCTAACGCAGAGGAAACCGGCCCCACGAGATCTCCAAGAACAATAGAGGAATTTCTAGGTTGTACCGACCTAATGAACATCTCTACCCACTCAGAAAAGGGGCCACTGGAACAAAAGGAATCCACCACAGAAATGGGGGTGAAAAACCCCTCAGATCGATCAGAATGTCACACAGCCAAGCCCAAAAGGGACAGGGAGCGACCAAGCCAGAGGGAAAAGAGCGTACCAAGCCTGCCAGCTACACAGGGAGCAGGCAACCAAGCAACTCCGGAAAATGAGAAGCTTCAGACCTATGTGTCAAGAATAAGAAGAAGCCCTCCTCAGTCGAGAGATCACCGTGAAAGAGCGGATACTCAAAGAAGCCCGCGGAAGTACCGACCAGAAAAAAATGAATTGGAAAGTAGAAAAGAATCCAAAGAAGAGGTACGAGTTTTTAAGCTGGAACAAAACGAAGTGGAGAAAAACGTCCGCATTCTAAATAGACCAACAATACTTCAAATAACAAAGAGAATGAGAACCTTGAAAAAGATCAGAACAGAGGACCTCCTGCTGGTTGAACCCTATCATAGGGAAAAGAAGGCGAAAGCATATCTACATCTAAAAGCAGTTGCTATCAAATATATCGACGAGTCAGTCTGCGAAGAATTCGATCAACTGAGCTTTTCCCTGATGGAACATAAAAGGAATACGGACAGTCAAGCCCCTCAAGAGGTAATGACGGAAAAGCCTAAACGCCAATACCACTACAGATCCAAAACGGAGGACTTATACCAGCAAATCTGAGGGTATAAGACTCAGGAAAGGCAGGAGACGTATAGACGTCCATACCACCAAGGCTGGAACATAAAAGGGCCCATGGACCGGACGGAGAGAGATCACACAAATCAAAGGCATTACCAACGCACTAAAGATCAGTCCGACTGTACGGGGAATTCTACAAGCTACAACAAAGAAGAACAGAGATACGTCGGATCCCACACCAGATCAGATCGTGAACGTTCAGAGGACACGACAAATAGAGAGGTCCCGCATCAGGAAAAAATGGCAGACGAAAGACATCCGAATGGCCCATGGAAGTGGCTAATGACAAACTGGTTGAAAAAGAATGGTAAATAGCAACGACCAGGGTTAGCTTGCCTCAGCGACTCCAGCGAAAGTTTCCGAGATAAAAGCAGCGAGCAACCCGTAAAGGAATCCTATATTTTGGGCTCATGGAACACAAGAGGCCATATGCACCTCAGGATACCCGGAGATGTCGATCTGGGTTCTTACGACATCCTGTGCCTACAAGAAACCTGGCTCGTCTACCAACCAGTTCTCGATGGGTTCTCAGTGATGATCTCCCCCGCAGTCAAAGGCCTTTTAGGTAGACCGTCATTGGGTCTTCTAACTGCCATAAAAACAGGTACGGGACTGAGCGAACCAAAAAAGTGGAAACAGTCCTACGAAATGCTAGTCATCTTGCCCTCGCAAATCTAGGGAAAGGCCGAGAGGGAAAATGGCTTTCAGAAGACAGTGGCCATAATAAACTGTTACTGGAATCCCCAGAGAATGTCAACCAAAACTTTCTGTGATAACATCTCTGAAACGATAGACCAGCTCTATGCAGAATTCGACAGAATCAAGCTCATCATATGCGGGGATCTGAACGGTAAATGTATCGAGGCTTTGGGTGACAAACAATGCTCTGCCGCGCAGCGTGGAGGTCTCGATTCACCCGTCAAAAGAGGTAAAGCCTGGAATGAAGCTATCAGCCAAAGAAATGTGCAAAATGTTGCCTCTTTGTTCCCCAATCAAACAAACAGTCCGACATGGGAACGCAACGGATCCAAAGCAACGTTGGATTGCATCTTCATTTCCAATGGACTGATTCACGGGCTGACAGGCTTCAAGGTCCAAAAGACCATCCATAGTGACCACAATCTACTCCGTTGTACCTGGCGTACTACAATCATGAGATCGAAAACGTATGACTGGACGATCGAGACAAACCTGCAACAGACCCGCCTTTGTCTAACGGAACAAGACATTGGGAAAATCAATCAGATCTGGGAGAAGAGAGTCAGCGATCATGCCCGGAATGACAGGAAAGAAAGACCGAACTGCTTACCCTTACTTCTTTCCTTCCAGGTGAAAGGCTCAAAGAAACCGAAAAATCGCCTAGACAACAAACATACGTATGACAAAGCCTTAGTGGAAAAAAGAAAAGTCGGCGGTCAACTGCTAAGAATAGCAAAGAAATCTAACGCCGAGTGCGATTAGAAGAGCTGGCGCATGGAAATCAAAAGCTATAATAACTGGCATAAACAACACAGAGCCACACAATATCAAAACGACGCCGAAGCAATGATGCAGAAATTATAAACCAAAAAATCGAGTGAATTCTGGAGGTTGATAAAAGAGATGAACGACACCCAGTCCGCCTCTATGTCTAACGCAGTAGCAGAAGAAAATTGGATCCAATACTTTACTGTGGAATTTGAAGGTCCGACCACCGACACACTAACGACACAGCAGAACTCGGAGACATCGTGGGTCGACTTGTCAAATATTGAAGACATAGAAGCATCGATACGGAAGTTGAAAACATCTAGAGCCCCAGGTCCGGATGGACTAACAAATATGGACTTAAAAATGTCTCCAGAAAAATGGGCGGAAATGATCAGCAAAATCTTCTCGGAATGTGGCAGAACGAACATGGTGCCCGAATCATGGCAAAAAGCGGTGATAGTCCAGATTTATAAAAAGGGTCAGAGACAAGAACCGGCGAGTTATAGACCTATCGCCCCCCTGGACATTCTAGGCAAACTCTACGCTACCCGCCTCCTTATTCATTTTCGAACATGGGAAAAAGACAGTCAGGCTAAAGATCGACTCCAAACAGGCTTTCAAAAAAATGGTTGCACCTCCAACAACCTCATGCTACTCAGCATCTTGAAAGCAAAAGTCAAAGAGGGAGCGCCCAAGGTATACCTAGCTTTCGTGGACCTCTCCAAGGCATTTGACAAGATTGACAGACAAACTCTTTGGGCTAAGCTTCAAGGTTGGAACTGTCCTGCAAGTATACTGGACCCCATAAAAGCCCTCCATTCGAAAACAAAAATAAGAGTCAAACTCAACCAACAGGGTGCACTCTCAGAGGAGATAAATGTGAACCGAGGAGTTAAGCAGGGGTGCCCTCTGGCGCCGGCTCTGTTTACGGCATTCTTAGGCGATTACCAACTCTCCGAAGAAAAAATTAGATCTTTTCCCCCTAAAATCGGGAAAGCTGAGATCCCTCGGCTGCTTTACGCAGACGATATTATCGTGATCGATCAGACGAAAGTTGGCCTTCAAAGAAAACTTTCCAATCTGGAGTCCTACATTGTGGAAAACATCCTTGAACTCAACAAAGCGAAGACTAAAGTTATGGTGTTTGAGAAAGTCCCCAGCAAAAATACGAAGAATCTAAAGATCTACCTGGATAAGACCAAAATTGAAATTGTAACTAGTTTCAAATACTTGGGGATACAAATGGACAGCTCCGGAGTAGAAAAGAGCCTCTTAAATCAACTATGGGAAAAAGCGAAAAGGTTAACGACCCAAATAAGAGCAGTGGACCGCAAATACGGAAAATGTTCCTTGATTCCGTCCATAACATCCTATAACGCAAAAGTGGTCCCAGCGTTGACGTACGGAACGGAGGCGGCGTTATTCCTCCGGCGGAATACTTGGAACAAACATGAAGGCGACCTGTGGAAAGCGGTCTTGGGTCTACCCAAATCCACTGCTATGCCGGCGATAAGGAGAGACTTGGGCCTCATATCATTAGTGTCAATGGTCGATGAAAGCGTTATGCGCTTGTACAGACGAATCATCATGTCAGACACGTTACCGTACAACATCATTGCAACATCATTCGAGAAGAAATTGAATTAAGTAAATGTGAGGCCCTGAACAAATGGGTGAATGCCAGAAAGAATGACCTGGCTAAAATCGAATGTACGGAGGAAGACCTGAAAGAAAATCCGGACCGAATTAAAAGAAAAACTGAAAACATGGACTGGATTTGGACAACAGAGAAAGCGGTGGGGAATAAACTTTTAAAAATCTACCCCCGACTTTCAACAAGGGAAAAAAACCCTTACAATACTGTGCAAAGATCCCTAACAAGAATCTGAGAAATTCGATTATGAGAGCCAGACTTAATCTCCTGCCTACGAAAGAGATTATAACAATCAGAGGAGATGGTGTCGAGAAGCGCTGTCGATTATGTAAAGACGATCTAGCCATCGAGACTTTGAAGCACCTATTGATAGAGTGCCCCAGCACGACAGAAAGTAGAAAGCTATACCTCCCCTCATTGGCTGAAAACCTGTGGATTTTTCAAACAGATGAACTATGGAACAGACTAATCTCTGGTGAGAACACAAGATGGAGCCAAGCCCTGGCCAAACTGATCGAACTCGTGTTTGATCAGATAAACAGTCTACAGCCTGAGGGTGGCCCGGTCTTGGGTTCTGATCCAGCGGAAAGATGACCTAAATCAGCCATGTCAGCTGTTTCTCTCCTGCGACAGAGGCCTGGCCAGCCCCACCTGGGGAGGTATTTGCATGACCCTCCTTTTCCTGTCGCTACTAGCGGAACCTAGAAGGTTTTGACAAAACTTAGTGATAACTGAGTAAAGTTCAAATAAAAAAATAAATAAATAAATAATGGTCGTGGTAGACTCTTTTTCTAAGTTGGCTCACTTTTCCCCCCTACCAGGGGTACCCTCCGCAACCGAGATGGCAGAAGTCTTCAATAAAGACGTGTTTCGTCTACACGGTATCCCTACCAAGATTATCTCTGACCGTGGTAGCCAATACACATCACGATTTTGGAAGGATTTTAGCGAAAGGTTGGTTATCTAGAGGGCTCTGTCATCGGGCTTCCACCCCCAATCCAATGGGCAGACAGAGCGCCTCAATGGCACACTTACATACCTTCGTTGTTTCACCAATCTGCAACAGGATAACTGGGTGACACTCTTACCCACTGCTGAATTTTCATATAACAACTCAATTCACTCAGCTCTGGGAATAAATCCATTTTACTGCACCTTTGGGTACCACCCACGTGGGTTATCATCTGGGATCCCATCCATTGACTTTTCCCTAGCTCTCATTCATGAGGCCCATGATAAGGCTAAGGCAAGTCTCTTGGAGGCTAGGGACCGTAATAAGTACCAGGCTGACAAACATCGCAGACCAGTCCCGGGTTGGGAAGCGGGATCTCGGGTAATGCTTTCCACTAAATATCTACCCCGATGGGTTTGTCCCTCTAAGCTGTCCCCTAGATACATCGGGCCTTATGAGATCACACATAAAATAAATCCTGTAGCCTTTCGGCTTAAGCTTTCAGGAGGTTTAAGACGAGTCCATCCAGTATTTCATGCTTCCCAGCTAAAGGCTTTCCAAGTCGATAAATGGACACGTACCCCAAAGAAGGTCACTTTACCCGTGGGTTCTACAGAAGAAGAGTGCGAAGTCGCTCAAATATGTGATTCCAGGTATCATCGGGGTAGGGTGGAATACCTTGTACACTGGAAAGGTTGTCCCTGGTCAGAGAACTCCTGGGAACCTAAATCCCATATTAACGCCCCCCTTTTGGTGCTTAGGTTCCATCGGTGTCATTCGGGCAAGCCAGGGGGGGTGTCCCTCAGGAGGGGGCATACTGTCATGCCCTGGGGTAGGTGGCGCATTTCAGACCGCTGGAAAAGGGTCCGCCATTGATGGTTCCATTACGTTTTTCCTTGCGTCGCTTGCAGGTCTAGTTCTTTTGCCTCGCGCCCGTCACCGGTAGTATATTACCAGCCGCTTCCGGGTGACGGACGCGTTGCAACGATCTAGGTTTCTTCCTGTGTTGTTATCACTCTGAATCATTTCTCCTTGCGTATTCGCCAGTTTTCCTGTGTTCCTCTGCCCCTGTTTTTTCTGTAGCTTTCCCTCCTTACTCCTCCCTTCCTCATTTTCTCTATTCAGTCTCTCTCTCTCTCCCGTTCCTCTCGCTGTCTATGCCTCCCTCCATTTAGCCTGTCTTTGCTTCTGTTTATATTGCAAACCTACTTCTCGAAGTCTCATCTTCATTTCTTTCACCTTTGTGTACCGAACTACCTTGCCTTCCTTCGGACTGCCTTTGCCTCTCGTTTTGTACCTGTACTGTCAGCCCGTGTACCAGAACTCCTGCCTGTCTCCTGGATTGTAATTGCCTCTTTGTTTTGTGCTGGTTTGTTCCGTTTCATCCCGGAGCCTTCTCATTTCTCAACTGATGTCCTCCTTGTCCTCTACAGCCTCCACCTCCAGGATTTTGGTAACAGTTCCCGCTTCTTGACTTCGTACACGTCCTTGGGGTTTTTTGTGCCTCCGGCTTTTTCCCCATTCTGGCGGTCACTGAGAATTAACCACAGCCCACCTATACTGTTGCGCTGTGGCGTCCTTCCGTGGCCGACCCTATCTCTACAAAAATAAGGAGAAGCCTGGACATAAAGGAAGAAAGAAACCGGACCCTAAGTGGAAGATCAAAGGTGAGGAGGAAGGGGAAGGAGGAGAGACAGAGTCCTCTTTCGAGGAAGAGGATATTTCGGACCCGTGTGACAGCTAACATGATTGAGTTTACTCAAGATCAGCTTGTTCTTGTTATGGTCCCAACAAGACAGAGATCCTTGCACGACAAATGGATAGGACCCTTCAAGGTTGTGGGTACATTTGGAGAGGTGAACTATCTGGTGGCAATCCTAAGGAGGCTCCCAGAGTCTTTCACACCAACCGTTTAAAGGCTTATGTCTCTAGACCTGATATAGGAGCTCTGCTTCTAGCTTCAGCTCAGGAGGAGGAGGAGAGTGAACCTCTGCCTGACCTCCTCAGAGGCTTACCTTTAGATGAGCAAGTGGAAGGAGTTCATCTCTCTTCCAGTCTCACATCTGACTAGCAGGATGAGTGCAAGTTACTGTTAAATCAGTTTGCCTCCCTGTTCTCACTTTCACCAGGCTTGACCCATTGGGGCCAGCATGACATACACACTGGTGACTGTTTGTCTGTCAAAAGCAGGGGGTACAGAATGTCAGACAATATCAAATCCCACATAAGGAATGAGGTCAGCAAGATGCTTGAACTCGGGGTTATAGAGCCCTCTACTAGCCCATGGTCTAGCCCAGTTGTGCTTGTACCAAAGGCAGTATCCACGGAGTTGAGATTCTGCGTGGACTATAGAGCTCTAAATGCAGTCACCACGACTGATGCCCATCCTTTGCCTAGGACAGATGAGCTGGTGGACAAACTTGGTGCAGCCAAGTACCTCAGCACATTTGACCTAATGTCAGGCTATTGGCAAATAGCCCTAACAGACCATGCCAAGGATAAAACTGCATTCTCCACCCCAGCCGGCCTCTAACAATTCAAGGTAATGCCTTTTGGATTAAAGAATGCACCTGCTACATTTCAGAAGATGGTCAATCAAGTTCTGAATGGGATGGAGGACTTCTGCATGGCATACTTGGATGACATTGCAGTGTTCAGCCCTACATGGAAAGAACATATTGAACACCTTGGTTATGTATTGCAGGCTCTGGAACAGGCACATCTGACCATAAAGGCAAGCAAATGTCAAATTGGTCAGAGTTCAGTGGTCTACCTTGGACATGAGTTAGGAGGAGGTGAAATAAGGCCCTTGACTAGCAAAGTACAAGCTGTACAAAACTGGGCCACCCCTACTACTCAAACCCAAGTGAGAGCCTTCCTAGGTCTCACTGGGTACTATAGGAACTTCATAGAGAACTACGGGACCATAGCTTCTCCCTTGAATGTCATCTCCTCTCCCAAATGTCCAAAAAAGGTCATGTGGAATGAGGAGTGCAATCAAGCCTTTGAAGGTCTAAAGAAAGCTCTTTGTCAAGCTCCAGTCCTAAGAGCTCCTGACTATCATCAACCCTTCATTGTACAAACTGATGCTTCTAATGTAGGTATAGGTGCAGTCCTTAGTCAACTGGATGAGAAAGGTAGGGAACACCCCATTTGTTTCATCAGCAGGAAGTTAAAGGATCCTGAAACAAGGTGGGCAACAATAGAAAGAGAATGCTTTGCTATTGTGTGGTCACTGAAGAGGTTTAGACCATACTTGTATGGATCTACCTTCATCATTCAGACTGACCACCAACCCTTGAGATGGCTGATGCAAATGAAAGGGGAAAACCCAAAATTACTCAGATGGTCAATCTGCCTGCAAGGATTTGATTTTCCCATTGAGCACAGAGCAGGAAGTCACCACCAAAATGCTGATGGTCTCTCTAGGATGTTTGTAACCGACTAGAGGTCTGAGGTCCAACCAGGAGTGGATTAAATTCTCCTGTCCCTTAGTCTGGGTGGGGGGGGGGGTGTTAGGGAGAATTTTCATGTATGGCTAATTTTCCTCACCTAGTGAGTCCCCCAGCAGCTTTGCTGGACTTCTGGAGTTTATTTTTTTCCACTTGGTAAGAGTGTGAGCTTTTCCCCCACTCTTACCTATGTTTTGCCATGTGTCTTTCTCTGTTTTTATGATTGTGGACTCTGAAGTACACCACTTCAATAACCCCCTTCTTTTTGTGTGTCCCCCAGCACCTTCAGTGCCGTGGCACAGGGTTGTCTTTGAGACTTCCCCCGACTCCATTTCCGAGGCTGACTACAGTCCCCCAGAAAAGGGTAAATTGCCATAGTCAATATACCACAGATCTAGTACACCCCATCTTCCATGGAGTACTGGAAAGGGTTAATTCGTATCTCTTTTTATCTGTACCTCCTAGAGCATTGTTTCGCTCTTTTAACATTTAGACTTGGCTGGTGGCAGTGGTATCTACCCTAACTTTCCTACCGCAATTATATTAGATAAACGTGGTATTGTTCTTGGCTATTATATTAGCCTCGAAAATAAACCCGCTGGACCAAATCGTCTTTCTTTTGGCTCCGGTTGGGTCTATTCGTCATTTCTTTATGTTAAAATCCTTCTTGTGTTTTACTTTGCGCTGCAAACTAGGTCCGTCTTCTTTGTTAACCGTCTTTTGGCGGGCTTCTGCTCAGAAGCCCTCCACCAGGCACCTGGGTGTCTAGGTGGGCTGAATGTGAGGGAGGGGTGTAGTCACCCCCTGCACAGGGTATCTTAGGAAACCCAAGTCGCACTTTGCCATGATTGGCTGAGGTGGTTGTCTGGGCTGGACAACCCCCTGCTGAGAGATTGACAGCCAGGCTGTGTGAATGGGGGTTTTGCGCATAAAAGGCAGGTCTCTTGGGCTAGAAGTCAGAGAGTCAACAATGGAACTACAAGGAACCGAAGAGAAGCAGAGAGAACGACGGCTGCTGCAACTATTCCGTCCCGGTGAAGCCCTGCTGCAGTCCTGAGCTATATACCCTTCAACGACTAAGAAAAGATCCAGTCCAGAGTCTTCTTCCCTTGAGCCTGGTGGCAATAACCAGCTCATCTTCCACAGCCAGAGGATCCTCTTCCTTGGTCGAAATTGCTGCACACGGCTGTAGTGGTCCGGATAGCCATTTGAAGAGCCTCTCCTGTTTTTAAGGAGCGCACCTTTTATTCGTTGTCGCTGCTGCCGGCTTCATCCCTGTGTGATCCTTCATCCCAGACCCCCTTCAGACATCCTCCTTCACAACGAAGCTCCAGGAATCGTGGCCTGTGGGAAACCAACAGGAACAACTGCCAGGGCACCAGCTGCACCATTGGAATAAGGTACTGTATTCTGCTTGAGGAAACTGGGTGAACCCCTTTTCTTCATTTCCAAGGCTTGCCCTTGTCTTCCCTCCTTCTTATAACTTTTGCTTCCGAACATTGACAACATCGAAGTACTCTTGGCTACGTTGAATCGTGAACTATCTGACTGTGTGATCTTTGGCAACAGGCCCCCGGTGTCACTTGACCCTGGCTCCGGCCCTTTGACTTTTGAACTCTTGTCTCTGAGTGTTTCTCGATTCTGTCTGCCTAACCAAAATATTGCCTGCGATTTTTGCCTCCAACTCCCTCTGGGTATCTCAGGTGCTAAGTGTGTTTTTGCCCCGGTAGCATTTCATGTCACGGATATGCGTTTATTTAGTAGACCGAACTGTCAAAACGTGATCGCTATCGTATCCATGGTAACATGTTTTGTTCATAACACCGGTTCATTCAAACACTGGGTGCATACCTTGAGACATACTGTATAAAGTGAATTGGTTAGTTGTAGTATATTTGATGTGTGATTTGTGTTTAAGTTTAATAGAAGTGTTGTGTTTATAACAAATGGTTTGAAAATAAATGTACTTATATTTTTCTACCTGAAACCTTGAGTCAGTGTTTGCTTGAGTCACAGTAATTGTGGTCCCTTTGTGAAATCTCTGCTACTGCTCATATACTCTTAAGATAAGCCTGGCTGCTGCGCCACTGCTACCACTCTGACAAAGTAGTACAGGCTTGTACCAAAGGTAAAAACTTGTATTGCCACCTGTAGTCTTAATTGTGTGTAGTGGTCCCTAAGGGCACTGAACAGGATTCTTCCTAACAGCTACTCTTCTGGCTCTGCAGGTTATGATGCAGAACCAGCTGCGAAGGACACATTGAGGGACAAGGTGGGTGCCCCAATGGACAGATCAGATGTGGCCGTTGAGTCTGCCTCGGTGCACCAGACTTCACAAGGCCAGTCGGTGGTAAGCCCCATTTCCTCAGTGGTTATGGCTGCAAGATCATCCTCCCATGAGTTATGGTCAGATTCTGGGATGCGCAACAGCAGCTGCTCTTGTCTAGCCTGGAGAATAAAATGCATGCTGAGATGCAATCTTCAAGGCTCTTCCACAGACTGGGCGTGGAGGCCAACATCAAGGGCTTACTGGCTGATCTGAAGTGTCTTCAGGACTTGCTGCATGCAGGTGCGAAGGCACATAGAGAATCCCTGAAGTTAGAGACTTTGGCATCGCATGGCTCCAATCGCCGTAAAATGGAGAGTTAAAGGGCTTCACTGCATGTGAAATTTCAGCCACAAGGTCACAGCTACATGAGGAGATGGACACCTTGAGGCAGACGCTGTCCAATCAGATAGATGCATCATATGTGAGCGCACATGCAGACTCTGTGGCCATCGGGAGGAAGTTCATTTGTGACCTTACTGCCATTGGGATGCTGGTGCATGCATCTGTATCACTGGTGGCCCTAGTCAATGAAGACCAGGCTTTGGCACTGCATCGACAGGATACACCGCCTTCCCCACCACCACCTGATGATCCACTGTAGGATGGCAGGCCCGGTACACCCACACCACCTGAACCACTTGTGCTGTGATGTCCATGAGCCCATGGAGGGATTGTTTTAAAAAAAGAAATTATATTGGTGTTGATTTTTTGGGAACATGGACACACAGCCTTCCCCATCCCCTTCAGGGCCGACATTTTTCCCCAGTACAAGATGGACATTTTTGGGGACTCCTGTTTGGGGTGGAGAGTTTGTGCTCTTTTTATTTCCCTGGCCAGGATGTTGTATGTTATTTCTTTATTTCAACCCCTATGTTTTGTGTGTTATTTTCTCCTTTGAGAGATATGTATATATCTCAATGGATTCATGAGTGTAGTTCTGGGCATGCAACCATGCACCAGGCTCGGACTGGCCCTTTCGGTCTTCCGGCCCGTGGCCGAATGACTTTGTGGTCCCCTGGGGCCGGTTTTCCAGCAGCCACCTCTGGCCCGTTTTTTTTTGTCATTTTTTCATTGGCAGGCCCGGCAGCCCCGGCCTAGTGTGTGTGTGTGTGCACCGAGCACCGCAGAGCAGCAGCTCGCGACTGTCTGTGGCTCCAGGGGCTCAGAGCAGGAGGCCGCCCGCGGCCGGGAAGTCAGATGGGGGGGGGGGGGTTTGGGCCGTCTGGGCTGGGCTGTGCTGTGCAGCAGGGCAGGGAGCTAGGAGGGGGAGGCGCACTTTCTGCCGTCTGCAGAATCATCATAGCAAGGCAACACACTAGCTGTTACATTGCTTTGATGATTGCATCTGCATCATGCATGCATCATAATTTATGATGCATGCAGATGCAGATGCATGCATAATTCATTCACGGAGTCGTGGGCCACCGGGCCGGCGGCCCTGCCGCCACTGCAGGGGGCCGTGCCGTGTGTGCTCGCCGACTCGCGCTCTGCTCGGGCCTGCAATGGCCAGGCCAGAACGTTTCTTTGATCTGTGGGAGGGAGGCAGACTGAAGCAATTGCAAACACACAATAAAGCAATTGTAACACCTGCCTCCCACCGAGTCCTGGCCGTGGGGGCGGAGCCTGCCTGCAGAGCTGAGGGCTGTGCTGGGGGCCTGCCTGGGGCCGGCACTGCCAGAACAGTGACACATTTCACAGACACTTGCTTCAACTTTGCAGGAAGTAAGTAACACTTCTTTGCAAAGTTGAAAGCAACTGTCTTCAACTTGTGCCTGGGAGCTGGGCTGGGGCCCGGGGCCGCCGGCGCCACAGAAAAGCCAATGAAAATTCGGCTGGGCAGGCTGCCCTGCCCACCCATAGTGCCGCCAATGCTGCTATTTCTAATTGCCTTGGGCCTCGCTTGCCTCTCTGACCCACCCCGGGCTGGCCCTGATTTATTTGGGCACGCCGCAGTCACACCGACACAGCGCAGCAGGCAGCGCTCTGGCAGAGAGACAGAGAGAGAGAGAGCCACCACCACCAGGCACCACTGAGCTGGACCTCACCAGACAACTTGGAGGCCGACAGTCCAGTGCCCACACACAGGAGGACCACCAGGCAGCAGGCGAGGCGGCCAGCAGACAGTGCCCAGTGCCACTGCCACAGGCCACAGCCCACAGACAGCAGCCCAACAGCCAGCCAGCCACTGAGGTAAGGACTAGTACTAGTACTATTCTCGTAGGGCCCATCATATCATCACCTGTCGCCCAATCTGTGACTCAGCAGCAGGCAAGGTATCTCAGTGGGCCTTGCGCCCGCTGCTCAAATCGGTGTACAGTCCCAGCGTCAGGGGTGCGAGCTCCGGCAGACCCGAGAGTCAGACCCCCCAGACTTTCCCCCTTTGGAAGTGAATAATACCATGAAATCGCCGGAGGAGAGCCAGTTATGTTGGTAGTTTAAAGGGCAGATAATGGAACCCCGGAGAGTTTGCCATAACACACAGAAATTCAGAAAACCGTGGGCAAAGTGCTTTAAGATAACGCGGCGGGGTAGCGTCCTGCTGCAGAGATGACTGTAGGCCATGGACTAAAATCTGAGCGAATGCGGCATTTGTAACGCACCTATACACAATTGTTGCATGAATGGATGCCACGGTGCCGTGGCGGGAATGGGGGAGTGAGGTGGGCTGGGTAGAGAAGGCGCAACATGGTGGTGTCGGGGGGAAATTCTGCCGGGGTCGGCCGGGCCGTCCGCAGACCTCCGGGCAGGGAGGCCCCAACTCCTCCCGTATATCCCAGATGAGATAGAGTATGAGACACACACAAGGAGCAAGGCGACTCTGCTGTTTATTTATACAAAACGGCAGGGATGGGTCAAGGAGCGTACGCGTCCGTCCTGACACACACATAATCGTGGGGCTCGCAGGCCCTTTTTACTGCATTATGACGCGCTACTTGCGTCACTTCAGAAAGTTAACAAAAAACCTATCGCCACTCTTAATTGGTTGCTCGAGTGGTAGGGTTAGTATAGTACACATATAGAGAATGATATTAGTGGACAAGGTGTAGTCAGGTGGTATATCTGGGTTGTCCCTATAATTGGATACATAAGAATTGTTACATGAAGACTCCTGAGGATTGGCTAATGTTACTGACGTCTGAGATAAGAGCCCCATGTTCTGATTGGTGCATCCGTGAGCTCCCCAGCCTGGGACCACCGTTGTTCCCAGCTCTCGGTGTACCTGTGTTTGCAACAATGTTTCAATATGGGTACGTGCAGACAATGTGAGGATTTATTCATAGGTGGAAGGCTGACCGCTCCCACTGTAGCAGGTGTCCATTGAGCCTTTCAAGTGTCTCGGCCTGTGTCTCGTAGTGAGGGACCCAGGCGCCTTTTCTCTCCTGGGTTTTGGCATCTCGTCAGGTTCGGCTTGGTCACGTGAGGCGGGACCGTGTTTGAGGCAGAATTCTGCACAATTAATATTGCTTTTCCACTGTGTGTCTGGTTTAATTTGTAGATATGACTTTAACGTTGGTACGCGGAGTGCGAGGTTGCAACATCGTGCCTTTGATGATTTGTTCTTGGATGTGGGCTTGCAACATTGCGACCTTGGCTGGTTGCTCCATCGGGTTCTTTCTGCAGGATCAGCAACCTGACTCTTGCTTTGTTAATGTCCACGGGAGCTCTTGTTTGAGGCCTACTCGGGCCTGGTGCTTAAGTAGTCTGTTTGGTGCATAGGTGCTTTAGATTATAGTAGCATATATTTCTATGACCAGTATCGTGTTTCCATTATACCTCTCATGGTGGTAACGGGTTTCAAGAGAAGCGTGAGCAAGCGTTATAGATGAGTTCATGATGCATCTTGCGTTTCTGCATTCTGAAAGCCTATGTAAAAATAATAAAGATGCACGTCCGTGAATATGCCTGTCGCCTACGTCAGAGCACTGAGTATGTTCTTCGTGTAGATTGGTGTGGAAATGTTAAGTGTGTATACTTGTACAGATGTGCTTCCCGTTGTCTAGGTCGTCATGGCATCTCTAACGACGTGTGGTTTTTAGTCTAGCTGATCCGAGCCGCAGGTGTCGGCATGGCCAGTGCGGGCTGCTGGGCAGGCAGGTGGACACATCCGTATGTTCCTGTACCAGGGTACCTGGTCGTCTGGTAAATGGACAAACTCTTCTCGCGGCGGGTGTCTGGGCCGTGACCCTCTAGGCCAAGCGCGAGAGGGGAAGGACGGGAGCCTGGTCTTCCATTCTCCCACTTCAGTCCCCCCTCTGGTCGACCTGTCGACCACAAACATATCCTTCTCGTTATCTCCTCTTACCCTCCATATCTTAGTTATCCCTCCGAGATGTCCATAATGGTTTACATGATCTTCAAATGACCAATACATGTATTCACATGTTCCTCCAGGAGTACAGTATACCCATCTTCCTATGTAGCTCCTGGGGTTCCTTGGGTTCTCAATCTTCACTGATGGTGGGTCTAGATGATTGGTGATGATTTGGGTGCGCAACTTCTCCCTTTCTTGTATTATCACACCTGTATGCTGGCCGTCATCTGCTGGCATTAAGGGGTGCATTCCCACCATTTCCAGCAACTCGTCAGTCGTGCGTGCCTTCCGGGCCTTCCAAAATCTAATTATGATCAGGGTAGCTCCAGCCAAAATAGCACATCCCACTATTATTTTCAGTCCATCTGACAGCCAAGATGGCATCCATGACCATAATAGTGAAAACCAGCTCTTATCCTTGTTTACACCGTTACTTTCGTCCATCATTTTGGAGTGCATCTGGGCCAATTGTGAAACTGCTTCTGTCAGTGTACCATTGTCAGCATCGTTGGCAGGTATGAACGTGCAGCAAGATTGTCCTATTTTTGCACAAACTCCTCCTTCCATTGCTGTGAGAAGGTCCAATACATATCTGTTCTGGAGTGCTACCATCCTTACAGCTCGCAGCTCCTCTTTAATTGCGTTGAACCCATTTACTGTTGAATTGATGGTCATCATTAGTTCCCACCTGGTTATTTGGAGCCATTTTGCGTTTGCGTATGCCTGCAGTCCCGGATGTATTATTGAGGAGAAGAACATTGCTGCTCTGCTGAATAGTCTGTGTTCTGGCGGTATTGATGTTAGTTCCGTTTCCGACCTTCCCCACAGGTAATTTCCTGTCAATGGCTCTCCTTGTCTTTTTCTCCTATTTAGGACAGTATCATTGCTGTTGGTCCTGTTTCCTTGCTCCTTCTGAAGTGGTGCAGATCTCTTTCTTCTCTTATCCCCTTCATCCATTTTAGGAAATTTCGCCACATCGACATGCTTCTTAGGTACCACTAGTGATGGTACATTGACGTGTACCATTGTGCACACACCATTCCACAGGGGAGGCAGTGTATGATATGCCTTTTCTCCACAGGCCCAATAATGGTCCATTATTACTGCTGTTCCCGCTCCCCCCTCAGGTAACTCCATCACGCTTGCACAATTGGTGTTATATCCTACGTCCACCTCTCCTTTATGCTGGTAGCATACTTTAGGCGCAGTCAATGGTAGTATAGTTATCGGGTCTTCATCTTCTTCTACCCACGTGAGCATTGGTACATACTTGATCCACGTCGTCCAACATCGATGATTGTGTGTCTCGATAGTTGAGATAGTTTCTTTTGTTACCATGTTGCTGCCAATCACTCCTATCTCCCAGCTGTTGCCCAGGAACACCTTTCCTGTTATCGTCAGTAGCGGCCTCTCCCAGCATCCTTGTTTACCCGGAACTTCAGTGGCGTACCAATCACATGGTAGATACTGCAGTGTTACCTTCTTTGTTTCTCCTTTTGCAGGGCCACTTGTTATGTACCTGAATGCTTCAGCATGTAAACTGGTCTTGTGATAACTCAGATAGGTCTTGAGGAAGTTGTTTTCATATGGGTATGAGTCTCGTGTTTTCCATGTCATGTGCACTACTGTTCCTTGAAATCTTCCTTTCGTTTGGAACAGGGCCAAATATATTATGCACTGTGCTGTTTTTTCATCTATTTCTGTGGCAACAAATGTTCGTGAAGCGCTCATGGCGTATGGTATTAATGAGCAAACGTAACAGCTATCCTCAGTTGTCTGCTTACCAATGCGGGTCATGTGCTGGTACCATATGTTGTTTGTGACGTGTGCTGAATCTTGTACATAATTATCAATACCTTTATTGTCTGAGTACGTGCTGCGTTTAACTCTATTTTGCTTGGGTGCAAAATTACTATTACCACCTGACGTAACACCTGTTGCAGCAGGGGACGAGGGTATATTAAGTTTGGGTGCAGCAATAAAATCAATAGCATAGCTGTACTGCCAGACAGAGGCAGCCAAGAACCCGGTGATCATAAAAATCCCTATTATTTTTATTACATATGCTAATTTCACCGGCATTTTGCTCTTACCTTGCTGCGGTCCTGGCAGCTTATTCTTGCGACGTTACAGTTGCCCGCCTAAAAATTCTCAAAAGTGCTCGTTATTAAATGTTAGTTTTGTTTCCTTTAAGCTCTCCCTATCAAGTAGTCATTCAGTGCCCAGGCGAAGAGCTGCTCCCACGCTACTCTAAGTGATGGGTCTCTTAGGACCGGCAAGTATGGGCGGAGGTGGGGCATGTAATATTCTATGGCCAGGAGGAAGGCTGTGTAGTATACACGTACCCTTCTCCTTTTTAAGTATGTTGGCCTCTTTATTTCGTATACAAATTGGTGTGACAATTCTTCTGGGTAGTTATCGTCTGGCAGCACCATCTACACCTGCACACTGAACTTGTTAATTAGCTTTTCTTAACAATACAATATTACGCAGTTCCTGTATGTGCGAGAGAAAAAGAGAACATTCACGTGTTTACATGTGTATTGGTGCAAGCAATGTCCTTCAATTTTAGTTACAACTGTACTTAGCAGTCAATGGGGGGGGTTTGCGCTCAGATGGCGGAAGTATTTTTACTCTTTGAGCGAGTGATCATGGGGTGGGCAGTATGGGGGTCACCCCCTTCTTCGTCAGTTATTGTCTCCGAGGGAACAATTGGGTCGTTGTCTGTGGTGGAACTTTCTTCCGCTGTCGGCGATGTTGTTGCTGTTCTTCCAATGGACCTGTCGTTGGCGCTGGGGCGGGTCTGCAGTTTGTAGATCTTTACGTCATGTAGGTGGTTCCAGGCACGCTTATCCTTTAGTTTTACTGCTCTTGTTGATACGTCCTCTACCAGATGGGGGCCAGTGAACCTCTTCTCGTTCCACTTTCTATTGAAATTGCGAAGTAGTACGTGGTCACCTTTGGCAAGTTTGCACGAGTTCTCCTTTCCCAATTCCGTACTTTCGTCTTTTTCTTGATTGCTGGTAGACCCGCCCCGTGTGCGCTCGAGCTGTTGAGACACAAACACGACACTAGTAATCAAAGAAGACACATATTGATACATTTCATCTCCTAACACATTCGCTGAACTTTCGTTGTCGGTGAATGCCCTTGACGTTGGTGTTAGGGGAAGGCGCATTTGACGTCCAGTAACCACTTCGTGAGGGGTGAGGTGGTGGTCGGACCCTGGCCTGTTTCTAAGTTCAAACAATGCTAACGGAAGGCAATACAACCAACTTTTCTTTGTTGTTTGTTGTATTTTAGCAATTGCCTCCTTCAATAGGCCATTCAGGCGTTCACATACACCATTAGCCTGTGGGTGGTATGCACATGCAAATTTGTGTTTAATGTTCAGCAGGGATGTGATATGCTGGAACATTTCATTTGCGAAATGGGGGCCGTTGTCTGATCTTAACACCTCGCACACTCCCCACCTGGGGAAGACCTCCCTTACTATGAATTTGGCTGCTCTAAACGCATCAGGGTGTGAACAGGGCCCTGCTTCAATCCACCTAGAAAATGGGCATACTACTACAATCATATACCTATTGCCTTGACAGATGTTGATCATATCAACATAGTCAATGTGAAGGTGCCGAAAAGGTCCTTCTGGCCGGGGTATTGTACCTCTTATCACTTTTAGAGTATGACCGGCCGTAAACTGTTGACATGTGAGGCAATTGCTGATAAAATTTGACACATGGGAGGTTAACTCGGGACAAAACCAATCTTCTCTAATTCGTGCTGCAATTATTTCCTTGCCCTTATGGGCAGGGTGATGTAATTGGCTCAAGGCGGTATTTAACAGTGCCAACGGTATTACAACTTTCCCAGTGCCACCCTGGCGCCATAGTGCGTCGGTTGGTGACATTGTGCATCCTCTTTTCACCCATACTTCTTTTTCGGCCATTGGTGCAGCCGCTTGTAGCTCCATAATCTGTGTGGCTGGGAGATGGGTGTACCCTTCTCTTATTAACATTTCCCTCGCTATTCCCCTCCCTCTCCCTCTCTGTGAGTCTGTGGGGTTCCATATCTCACCAAAATATGCAGCATATTTCGCATGTGCGTCTGCTGCTGCATTTCCTTTTGAAACGTAGTCTTCTCCATTGGTGTGTGCGGTGCATTTTACTAGGGCTAGTTCTTGGGGGTCGTTTATTACTTCAATTAGTTCAGCCAACAAGAGGGCATGTTGTACTGGAGTGCCATCAGCTCTCCTAAACCCTCTTCTTCTCCATTTTGATAGCCCTGAGTGGACAGTGGATGTAACATATGCACTGTCGGAATATATAGTTACTCTTTTATTAAAACTTTCCTTTAATGCCAATATTAGTGCAACGAGTTCCGCCGCTTGAGCAGAGTAATGCTGTGGTAATTGTACACACTTCATAGCCACACACACCGGCGCCTCCATCATTTTTACTACTGCTGCCCCAGTCCTTCGTATCCCATCTCCTTGATCAATAGTTGATGACCCATCAATAAACAAAAGCTCACCTCCCTCTAGTGCGTTTTCTTCAACTTTCCTAGTACATGAGTATATTTCAGTTACTTGGGTGCAGTCGTGGGCGTAATCTCCCTCTTCAATTACTTCTGCTAGGAACCTTGCAGGGTTAACCGTGCTACATCTAACAATTGCTAGTTCAGCTTTAGACAAAATAATCTCATAACCTGATGCCCTCTGTGTCGTTAATGTGGACTTAGGTTTATTCAATATCGCAAATAGTGCATGTTCCACAAATAGTGTAGTTGGACACCCCATAGTTATTGCTGATGCCTTTTCTACTGCAAAAGCAGCTGCAGCAAGACCTTGTTCACAAGAGAAGTGGCCTAACATTATAGGGTCTAAGTGACCGCTGTAAAATGCTACTGGTTTATAGCCCATGCTAGTTTTTTGGGCCAATACTGCTTTCATCACTGCTGAGTCGCAATGTGAAAATATAAAGAAGCGCCGCTCATAGTCTGGGGATGCAAGTACTGGAGCAGTTGATATCGCGTCTTTTAATTCGTCAAATGCCTCCCTCATTTCCATAGTCCATCCCAACTTTTTCTCCCCTTTATTTGCTTACTTCAAACCCTCAAGCAGGGGTCCTATGTATGAGCTGTAATCAAATACCCATGCTCTACAGTAGTTGCACAGCCCCAGAAATTGCTGCAGTTCTCTCACAGTCTGTGGCACGGGAGTGCTTGAGATGGCCTGTGCTCTTTGTGGTGCAATCCTTCTTCCATGTTGGGATATCAGTTGGCCAATGTAAAGTACCTGTTCCTGACAGTATTGTATCTTTTCCATGTCTACCTTGTACCCCTTTTCTGCCAGTATCGTCAACATTTTTAAGGAGTCCTCTCTACATTTACTTTCGTTTGTACTGCAAATTATTATGTCATCCACATACTGTAACACTGTGCTTTCCACCTCAACGTTACCCAAATCCATCTGTATTACTCTATTGAAAATTGAGGGTGATTCACAATACCCCTGTGGTAATCTGGTATGTTTCCACTTTGTATTTCGGTAAGTGAAGCTTGTCAAATCTTGTGAGTCTGGGTGTAATGGTATTGCGAAAAAAGCATTTTTAAGGTCAATCACTGTAAATCGTGATGCTTCTGCTGGAATGCCACACAATATTGTGGCCGGGTTTGCTGTTACTGGATACTCTGCTTCTACTATGTTGTTCAAGGGTCTGAGGTCCTGTATGAAGCGCCAAGACCTCCCTTTAGCCTTGCACACCGGGTACACAGCTGTGTTACATGGTGATTCTGAGGGGACCAATATGCCATTGTTTATAAGGGCCGTTATGGTTTCATATATGCCCTCATCTGCCTCTTTTGACAATGGGTACTGTTTAACTCTTGGTAGTATGGCACCTTTTTTCAATTTTATCCTTACACCCCCTATGCTTTTTATGCATCCCACGTCATAAGGGCTAATAGTCCATAATAATTTGGGCACCTTTGACATATCCTCCTTAAAAAATGGGACTGGGGTGCCTGCGGGTGCCTCAAGTGCCATTGCAATTTTCTGTGCTACTTGTTTGTGAGCCACTCTTAGCCATATTTCTACACTCATCATGAACACCATTTCATTTTCTTCCTTTTCTTCTGAGAACAGCTCTTCATCTGACACCTGGGTCAGCCTACATCCTTCTGCTAGTGCTATCACCGCCCTCCATGCTCTCCCCTCTTTATCTTGGGCGTGCACAGCAACATAATCAGCTGTTGCAATAATGCTCTCAATGTCCACTACAAACACCTTCCCTTCTAGTTCATTAACTGGTGTTTCTGGTCGGAATAGATAGGCTGCTGGTCTCCTCCATATTTTCCCTTCTATCCCTGGCATCCATGCAAATGCCATGTCAGTGCCATATTGGAATATCTCGCCATCTACTGGCTCCGCCCTAATCGCTGTCTGTCCACAGTATGCTTGCAAAATCTGTCGTGCTGCGAGCATGTTAATCCCTGGAGTAGAGCAAATTATGCCATCCTCTGTAAAGGAGATCGTCATGTTCAACCTGTTCATTATGTCCCTCCCCAGTATATTTACTGGTGAGGCACTATAATACAAGAGTGGAACTGACAGATCATAATCTCCAATAGATAAGGGAATATTATCAGTAAATGGAACCAACCCTTTAGCCCCAGAAAATCCTTGGGTGTTCATGGCTTCGCCTGACATCTTAAATTTACCTTCCCTTATGCAAGACCGGGTTGCCCCGGTGTCAACAAGAAATGATAATTTTTTGTCACCTATCGTTACCTCTATGCGTGGTTCCTCCGCACTATTAGGTGTTACTGACAGGATGGGACACACCAAGGCCGTCTGTGGGCTGGCCTATTGGGGGTACAATGATTGGCCATTCCCTGTGTAAGGGTTGTGTCCCAACACCGTCACCCCACCCAATTGTGTTCGTTCATTTTGGGGTGGTGGTTGTATTAACGCTACTTGTTGTTGTGGCGGTGGCAGGTACTGTGTTATTTGTTGTTGTGGCAGTGAATAGGTTTGTGGCTGTTGTGTTGCTTGTTGTTGTGGGTCACTCCCTTTTTGTGACGTCTGCTGTTGTTGTATGCCCTGCTGTTCTTGTAATGTCCTAGGTTGTGCTTGTTCATTCCATGCTGGTGTTCCTGGCCTGACCCTACATGTACGTGACATGTGTCCTAATAGTCCGCAGCTCCAACACACGGGTGGTTCCCTGTTTTGCCATGGGAAGCTCCCTGTGTTGTCCTGGTATACGGGTTGCCCTGTGGGGTAGTTATTTCTTAGTCCCCCAGCCTGTTGTTGGGTATTATATCCATATCCTCTCCCCCTCATAAACCCTCCTCTCCCTCTGTTATAACTATAATACCCAGTTCCTTGCATTGGGCACCCTCCTCCCATGTTTGGTGCGTGTAATTGCAGAGGCGGCACTTGCTGTATTACACCTTGTGGAGGCGCTATTTGTGCGGGATCTTGTGCAGCCACTACTTGCGTTGGGCTTTGGGCCATTGGTGTGGGCGTAGTTATTAGTGCCCCTTCCATTGTGTATTTAGTAAATTTTTTCTGTACTAATTTGGCCTCTTCTGTTTTCCTATCCTCTTCCTTTTGTTTCATTTTTCCTTGCCATGTTCTGCAGTGATGTACTATAGTCAGTTGTATTTCTGGCCATGGTTTTGCTTCCATCCCCACTACTTTCTTTAGTTGTTTTTGAACTCCTTCTGGGAGCCCTTGTACTAGTATATGATAAAATATGGCTGGTGTTTTGTCCCATTGTTCTCTAGTTTCCATGCGCCACTTCTCTTGAACATCCTGGATATAATCAACAGGATCCTCATTTTCACCCATCTTACGGGAAGTAATGGCTCCTATGTCTGATGTGTCTGGGTACTGCACTCTCAGTGCCTGCCATAGCGCATGTCTGCAGTTTGCAAATGGTGCCCCATCATGCGATGTGTTCGTTATTGTTACCCCATGGAATCCCGCTCTTTTCCAAATGTCATCCGCTCTATCCCCTAATATTGATATTAACAGGCCCTTCACATCTCCTACTGCTAGTTTCTGTCCTGCGGTGTGTTTTTCCATTTCATATATCCACTTACCCGCACCTCCACTTAGTGATGGGAGCCTACATTTTATATTTTCCTTATCCGTATGTTTCCAAGGTACATACTGTGGTCTAACCCCTCCTCTCTCCAGCAGTGGCATTAAATTCTGTCTTGTGTCACCCTTTACGCTCCATAATGTTGAGTCTTCACACCCCTCCTCTTCCCCCATTTCTTTTACTACTTCAAATTCTTCCTTACTACCTCTGCTCCTACCTCCCTCTTCTTCCTTTCCCCTTTTTTCATCATTTCCTGTGTTCAATATGGGTATGTTTATTTGTCTGTCTTGCCTGCGACTAGGGAGGTCCCTAAGCCGACATGCATAAGGTGTAAGTTCATTCATGAAGGGCGCGAGCTTTATTCTGTGCAGAGAGCGCGCGGTAGTTGAACATGTAGGGCGTGACGTGGGAGGGTGCGATGGTGATGTGGGTGGCGTGGTTTCATTGGTTTGTGTTTCCCCTATTCTTTTCACTTCCTCCTTACTTCTCTCCAGCTCCTCCCATCTTCTACTCATCCAGGGCGAATCTATGTTTGTTCTAGTAAGGTATAGTTTATCTAAGCTTTCCCTTTCACTCTTCCTTCCATCCTTCTCCACTCCTCCTTCCTCCTCACTGCAAAAATCATTCATAAATGGCACCCCCCACTCTGCCTTTTTTCCTTTTATTGTTACTGTTTTTAAGTCTATTAGGTCTCTTTCTCCCTTTCCGTTGTTACCAACTGTTCCCCTTAGTGCTGATGTTGTTGCTACCTCTCTACTTTTATATACATCTCCCCATCTTTCACTCTCCCAACCCCTCTCTTCTCTTCCTCCTTCACTCCTCTCCTCAATTTCCCTACTATTTTCCTCCCTTTTCCTTTTCAATTCCTCCATTACTTCGTTGCTCATCTGTTCCAATATCCTTTCATCCTCTTTCTTCCTTTCCCATTTCACCCTTTCTCTTTCTACTATACTCTCTATTACCTTCCCCTCTTCATATTTCTTAGTTGCCTCTGATATTATCCTCCTCCTCCATATTTCCATTTCTTTTTCCTTTTCTTCTTCTTCCTTCTTCTTCTCTCTCAGCACTACTCTTGATACCCTATCTGCTGCTCCTTTTACCCTTTCAGCTTCTCTCTTTTGTTCCTCACTTCGTTCCCTTAATTTTTCCAATTCGTCCTTACCTTCTTTCCTTTTCCTCACTCTCTCTCTTTCCTCCCGCTCAAGTTGTTTGATCAGTTCATTCTGCTCATCCCTTAGTTCTGCTAATCTTTCCTCCAAAATCTCTTCCTTCTGCCGTAGTAGCTCCTCTCCCCTCATTTCACTCTCTCTGGCACTATCCTCGTTTGTTCTCCTTACCGCCTCCCTTTCTTCTCCAGTTAGTGAGCCTCGTAATTTCAACAATATCTGTGCAGCTATCCACTCATCGTTTCCTATCTCTACAGTCTGCTCTTCTCTAATCCTCCTGTCCCCCATTGGTATCTTCCCATGAGCCACATATGGTGGAGGGCTGTATGCCGGGTTTGAGTATCCTTCAGCCGCCCTTAACTGTCCTGCTATTTCTCCTAATTCTCTTAAAGGGTACAACCCTCCTCCCTCTGTTTTCACTCCCGGTGTTATGGGTATCCCATTGCTCGGTTCCTTTTTTATGTCGTCTGATTTATCAATCTTTTCTCCTCCCTGTCTTTCGTTCCCCGTATTCTTTGTGCTTTCGCACTCCTTTTCCCCACCCGTTCCTTCTTTCTTAATCTCCTTTTCTTCCGGTGTTTCCCCCATAGAGAACATTCCATTTGGTCCTGGTCGAGACCCCTGGAACATCCTCCATAAGTTAAACACCTCCACATGGTTTGCCAACTTCTTCCCCTTGTATGTATTGTGCAGATGGTTCAGTAGTGAATGTTGGGCATATGGATCGAAACTACCATTAGGCGGCCATGGTGTTAACATTTTGTTATCTGTCCCCTGGGTCCACTCTATGCTGTACTTAATTAACTTCTCCCTATGTGGTGGCAGTGTGGTGCATATGTGCTGTAGTGGGGTAGTGAGGGTGTTCCCCCACCCTCCCGACCCTCTCCCGTATGACATAAATTCACTCCCCTTGTTACCCTTCCCCTTACTAGCAGTTTACGATATACAACCTTGTATTGCTTACCTCGCCCCGCAAGTGTGGGGACTTTCGACAATCCTTTTGACAAATTATGCAATAATAATAAATATGATGTTATATTATATTCCTTCCCCTACGGCCCCCTGCGGCCGAAGCGCACGCAGCCCCCTGCGGCTGCGTACCCCTTACGATGATCTTATACAGTCGTCCTGTTTCTCCGTTCTCCTCCCCCTTTTACACTTGCCGTGGCCGGCGTTCTCCGTGCGCAGCCACGCCCCTTTCCCCTTTTTTCGATCCACTGGTTTATAGTTTATCTCCGTACCAGCTCCTTTATCATGCTTCTCTTCCCCACCACTCTCAAACCCAAAATTCCTTGTGCTCGCGATATCCTATTAAATCCCTACTGGTGACGTCACCGATTTCTTCGAGCTACTGGTATATTCTTGTTATGTTTTTTAAGTTCAAAATACACTTGCAATCTACCCCGCTAACCCTACAGCTGTCTTCCTGTCTCTCCTGGAACAAGGTAATCTCATCAATAATATAACCGGACTGCGCACGCTGCGTCGCCTCGCGTGTGATACGCCCCTCAACAGGAGGGCTTAACCAGCCAATTATCTTCCGTTTTGGGCAACTATGTAACTAGCTACCGCCCACAGGGAAACGTCATCTACCTATCGAGTTTCTTGCTCGAACAATAGGGAACCTCATCTATTCATTGATCAATAAATGTCAAGTCGTAGGAAACCACACACACCCACCCTCACACTTAGTCGCAATTTAGACCATCAGTGTCTTACGAGCGGCTGCACGTGATATTTTCGTGCCCCGCCCCCCTCTTTCGCGTAACGTTAGCTGACTGTTACGAGCGGCTGCACGTGATGTTTTCGTGCCCCGCCCCCCTCTTTCGCGTAACGTTAGCCGACTGTTCTCGCACTCGTTTCGCTACCATTCATTCCATTAGCAACACTCAGTTAAACCTTCGCCGCACATCTCTACAATACCTCCCCCCTCCCTTATTTACTTCCTCCCCCTCCCTCACAATTTCGCATTGCTTGTTGTGCGTGTCATGCTCACCAAGTTCTCTCGATGCAGGGCCGCTCGACTGCGTGCACCCTCCAAGCGGCTCGCCACCTCCCCTCGTCTGGACCACGTCTGGGCACTCGCCGACCGCGGACGGGATACTTCTCAACCGGCTCCCGAGGGCCAATATCCGGATTGCGCTGTCCGGTCTTCTCGCGGCTCCGCGATGGTCCTGTAGTCCTCAGAAGGGGGCAACGGCAGAGGGGGCCGCGCCGCCGGGCCTCCTCGCAACGGGAGTGCCTGGAAAAACTAAAAATAAAAGTTGATCTTAAACAGATCTCAGCAGTGCCTCCAACTTGTCGGGGGGAAATTCTGCCGGGGTCGGCCGGGCCGTCCGCAGACCTCCGGGCAGGGAGGCCCCAACTCCTCCCGTATATCCCAGATGAGATAGAGTATGAGACACACACAAGGAGCAAGGCGACTCTGCTGTTTATTTATACAAAACGGCAGGGATGGGTCAAGGAGCGTACGCGTCCGTCCTGACACACACATAATCGTGGGGCTCGCAGGCCCTTTTTACTGCATTATGACGCGCTACTTGCGTCACTTCAGAAAGTTAACAAAAAACCTATCGCCACTCTTAATTGGTTGCTCGAGTGGTAGGGTTAGTATAGTACACATATAGAGAATGATATTAGTGGACAAGGTGTAGTCAGGTGGTATATCTGGGTTGTCCCTATAATTGGATACATAAGAATTGTTACATGAAGACTCCTGAGGATTGGCTAATGTTACTGACGTCTGAGATAAGAGCCCCATGTTCTGATTGGTGCATCCGTGAGCTCCCCAGCCTGGGACCACCGTTGTTCCCAGCTCTCGGTGTACCTGTGTTTGCAACAATGTTTCAATATGGGTACGTGCAGACAATGTGAGGATTTATTCATAGGTGGAAGGCTGACCGCTCCCACTGTAGCAGGTGTCCATTGAGCCTTTCAAGTGTCTCGGCCTGTGTCTCGTAGTGAGGGACCCAGACGCCTTTTCTCTCCTGGGTTTTGGCATCTCGTCAGGTTCGGCTTGGTCACGTGAGGCGGGACCGTGTTTGAGGCAGAATTCTGCACAATTAATATTGCTTTTCCACTGTGTGTCTGGTTTAATTTGTAGATATGACTTTAACGTTGGTACGCGGAGTGCGAGGTTGCAACATCGTGCCTTTGATGATTTGTTCTTGGATGTGGGCTTGCAACATTGCGACCTTGGCTGGTTGCTCCATCGGGTTCTTTCTGCAGGATCAGCAACCTGACTCTTGCTTTGTTAATGTCCACGGGAGCTCTTGTTTGAGGCCTACTCGGGCCTGGTGCTTAAGTAGTCTGTTTGGTGCATAGGTGCTTTAGATTATAGTAGCATATATTTCTATGACCAGTATCGTGTTTCCATTATACCTCTCATGGTGGTAACGGGTTTCAAGAGAAGCGTGAGCAAGCGTTATAGATGAGTTCATGATGCATCTTGCGTTTCTGCATTCTGAAAGCCTATGTAAAAATAATAAAGATGCACGTCCGTGAATATGCCTGTCGCCTACGTCAGAGCACTGAGTATGTTCTTCGTGTAGATTGGTGTGGAAATGTTAAGTGTGTATACTTGTACAGATGTGCTTCCCGTTGTCTAGGTCGTCATGGCATCTCTAACGACGTGTGGTTTTTAGTCTAGCTGATCCGAGCCGCAGGTGTCGGCATGGCCAGTGCGGGCTGCTGGGCAGGCAGGTGGACACATCCGTATGTTCCTGTACCAGGGTACCTGGTCGTCTGGTAAATGGACAAACTCTTCTCGCGGCGGGTGTCTGGGCCGTGACCCTCTAGGCCAAGCGCGAGAGGTGAAGGACGGGAGCCTGGTCTTCCATTCTCCCACTTCAGTGGTGTGTTGTGATGGTTATGATGTGTTGTGGCATTTGGGGAGCGCCACATAAACAGCTCAAGGTTGGCTGTTCTCAGTCTATGCACCATATTTAATGACTATTGGCGCATGCATTATTATCATTTATCCAAGCACAGCCAGCATTTTCCATTTCTCAACTTGTGTTTCGCCTTTGCACATTGAGTGCAATTTTTCTCCGAACTGCTGTCAACCTTGTATAGCTGGAGGCGAACGCACATTTCACACTGTGTTGTGGTTTCAATATGATTCCCACATCCTTTGATACCTTTTATTTGCATGAGGTAGTTGTGGGCAACGTTATGCCTGCATATGAGCCTCCATTTTATGTCACCAACTTAAAAATGGAAATGCAACTAATAGTGACCAATGCTCCAATTAGTCTTTTAATTTGGTCATATCATTGATATCTCGAACATGTACCCGTACATGGCATTTAAAGAGGGCCTACTCGCTAAAACAAATCTCAGAGGGGTGTGATGTACTTTCCATCCCACAAAGCAGTCATCTTTCCTTCATCAAAGCTAATTGACTTTTCTCTTTTGACATTTTGTTGTTAGAATCTTACTTTTGCTTTGTCCGTGCAGAATCTATCCTGCTTAACAGGGATCTTTGCATTAGAATTTCGACCTCCTTTGGTCTGTCGATTTCCCAGAATCCCTCTGGGCGTTTGGTCAGGAAGCGCCTTGAGGCGATTCAGTTAACAGTGCTGCGCTATGCATGTCCCTTCTTTCATTCACATGTTTCTCGGGCCCCCCACTTCCTAATAAGCAGAGGAAACGGCCGGGACTGCCTGAAGCACCATGCCTTGGTGATTTTGTTCCAGAAACAGTGTCAGTGTTTTACTGACGTGACGTTGTTGTTTTCAGGCTGGCTTTGACATCCAGCTGACATCAGCCTACCATCAGGTGCTCGAGGTCCTGGTGGATTGGCTGGCAGCTTGTCATGGACTTGATTTACTAGAGACTGCACGTTGGGATCTTAGAAACTACCCTCAATTGCCTTGTGTCATGCACTTGTATTTGCTGAGGCCCTCATCACACAAGCACTACCGTGGGCAGAGCCTGAAAAGTAGATGCATTGCACACATGCTTGAAATGCGGCCACATTTGCACCAGACCTGCAGATGCTCATTTTACTATAGCCAATATGATAGCTTAGTGGGTTGAGTGCTCGCTGCTGTGATGTGTTTGTGATCTGCAGGTTCGAATCCCAGCAAGGCCATCTCAGCCTTTCATTCTTCTGAGGTCGATAAATGAGTACCAAGACAGGTTGGGTGATATTGTATGCATATTTGTTCTATAAAAAAGGGCTTAAGCGTAAGTGCTATACAACAACATATTATCATTTGGCCTTGGAAGTCTGCTTGCATTCACAGTAATTTGACAATATGGATCTAAACACACAGATTCATATGGTGATCCATTCTTGTATGAGATGCATATCACATTAGTGAAATTATAACCATATTAGTCTGCTTTTGATGCCACTTCCTGTTTTGTCAAGGGGTGAAAGGCCGTGTTTCATTAATGGCACTGATACTGTAGAAACATCCGTGTTTGCGCAGTGAGAAGCGTGGCAGGCGATTCAGGGATGATGGTTTGAGGGCCACTTTTTTTGAGGCGCGGGGTGGGTCACTTTTTTTGAGGCGCGGGGTGGGCCTCTTTTTTTGAGGCGCAGGGTGGGCCACTTTTTTGAAGCGAGGGATGGGCCACTTTTTTTTGGGTGTCCGGCCTATTTCTTGTCCCAGTCCGACCCTGCCATGCACAGTGGTGTCAACTGCCATGGTTCACATGTGCAGGTGATGATTATTCAAATGCCTTCTGGAACTTCTGTGCAGTCTGCATGCTTTACTACTATGGCTGGTGTAATGCTACGTCACATGTTGTTGCAGGGATCCTGATTCATTTAGTGACTGCACTACATGAACGGTGCACCCTGCACCCTTTTACCTCTCTAGTCCCCATGCCCTCTGTTGGGAACAGGCCCTTCATTCACAAATGTGGAGGATCAGTTTCTGGTGGAAGTGATGTGGTAATCACATCAGGGCAGCTCTGTCAGCAGGTAAGGTTGTGCACTGTCCATCATGTCAATGTCTGTTTCAGTGTGCATCACATGCAGTTGCACACGTTGGTTTATTGCAGGTCATGTGATGTTGTGATGGTGAAGGTCTGTGCTGATGTGTGTTATACACGTGTGTGTGTGTGTGTGTTTGTCTGTGTGTGTGTATTTCCCCAGTTGAACATGCAGCACTAATCCCACTTGAGCCATTGGAAGTATTTGACACATTCTACCACAACAGCCTCATCTGCTATTCTGTGGACATGTTTACTATATATTATGATTGTTCGACTCTTGCCTCACTGACAGCTTTCTCCTACACCCCAACCCTGTGTGTCCTACGGGGACCGGCTGTTGTAATCCGTGTCAATACTTCTCTTCGACTTGTGCCAGAGGCCACTCCATACCCTTATCCGCTCACATGACCTGCCCTGCTATGAATACATGTCTTACACACACATCCATTCAAAGATCACGAAGGCCTTGTCTGCTCCCATTCATGTCCTTGCTTCTGTTTATGCAGATGTTCCCATATGTCATCTTGCATTCCACGGGACAGGCTTGGCACGCTTGGTGCATCTAGGTTAGTACTGGTTTGCCCATGTGGACCCCAGACTGACTTTGTCTGTGTTCACCAATCAAGTCACTTGTTGTTTGTTGCTGTTTTTCTGTATGTTCACTACTCCTGAATGTATGGCATGCTTTTTGTTTCCATTAGTTTTTTTTTGTGACTGTGCACTGTGGGGGACTGCACTGTATGTGTATGCATGTTGTGTACACTTGTATGTGATATATCACTCCCTTCCAACAGCTTCTGTTCATCTGTTGTCTCTGTAAGTGTTTACAGTACACCCTATGATACCCACATCCTTCCTGGGAATGCCTCGTCCAGGGTCTAATGGAGGGACAGGCAACAGCTGGGGAGTGATGTGGTGTGCAACTGGGGGTGGTTGGTGGTGGTGTAGAGTCTGGAGTTGTGGTTGTGGTTGAAAGGACTTATTTGCGTGACTGTTGCGAACATGGATCTATTTCTGGTTAACATGCTATGGTGTGCTGTGCATGTTCTTTTTTTGATGGAATACCCTTTCACAGGTGGCCTTTGTTTCACAGTCTGCCCTTTGCCCTCTCCTCATCTTGTGCCTCTTCACCGCCAACCTGTGCTATTTTTTCATTGATGTGCCTTCCAGGCTCTCTGCTCCTGCTTCCTTCTTTTCCAGTCTCTCTGTCGTCCTCTCTTTACCCAGTTCTCTCTGCCCTCACCCACTGTAACAGCCCCCATCCCTCTCCTCATCTCCCTCATCTCACCTCATCTCCCCACCAGCCAGAATCCTCGTTACTCTGCAATTCATATCTCTCACTCTCTCTCTCTCTCTCTCTCTCTCTCACTCTCTCTCTCTCTCTCTCTCTTCTCTCTCTCTCTCTCTCCCTGCTCCGTTGCAGCACATTCATCAGTCTATCTTCTCACTGCCTCTTGTCCTCTTTCATCCTTCATCCTTCACATCAGTTCCCACACATGTGCTTCCACTCCCCAGACCTTCTCCTCACTTGGTGTCCCTTTCCCTCCCATGCATCCAGGGGTAACCTAATGGCACACGTGACACCTGACAGTGGGTGTGCACAACTCTTATGCCTGCAATCGATGGCCCAGCTTGTGTCTGCATCACAGGGCAGACTGACCCCTGTGTCCAGAGTGCATGTGCACTGTGGTGGAAATGTGTTGGCTTTACTGCCAATGATTACTCTCTCAATTTGTTTTAATTTTTTTGGATTCCTTGTTGATCACGCTTTCTAATTGTTCCTTCCTTTCATTGACACTGGGTGGACCATGGCGGTCAAGTTACCTTGTTCCATACTGTTGGGGAGAAGCTGAACCCCCCCCACGGCAGTGGGGGGCCAGCAGTCATACCCTCACCAGCTATGGGAGGCCCCAACACCTCCCATATGGCCCCCAGAAATGCAACAGAGTCCCAAGCAGGCAGCAGCATGTTTCAAACTGCATTTATTTCTAGGCAAAGAAAAGAAAAAAAAACACACAAAGCATCGTGCACACCGCGAATTCAGGTGCCGTCTCCCCCGGGGGCTGGCTTGCAAGCCAGCTTTATAATCACACTGCAGGCTGACCTCACAGAATTGGATCAGTTCCCAGAAACCTATCTCCTCCTGCTATTGGCTGCAAAGTGGTAGGTTACCTATGTAGCCCTTATAGAGAGCCTGATAATTGGATATTAACCTCTTGCGTCAGTGGGTTGATTTAGCTGTGCCAGCCCCCATTACCTAATTCTAACTTGTTGCAATGTGACTTTGTTCCCATAACTTTTAGCTGAACAAACAGTTCGCACCTGGGCTCTGGGCGCAGATTGGCTGGGCTGCGCTATTCTTGTTACAAGTTATGTTTTACATGTTGTGCGAGTCCTTGAGAAAATGTCTTTCTTTCCCAGAAAGAAAAAAAAAAAACACACTGGGTTGCCGTGATTTATTCGCATTTGTGGCAGTCTTATCTTGAATGTGCGGCCTTGGCAGTTCGGGGGTTTTTGCGAGGAATGTTTGTCTGCAGAAAGCAATTTTATCTTGAATTTGCGGCCTTGGCAGGTCGGATGTTTTGCGAGGAACATTGATGAGGCTCCCGCAGCCAGTGTTCAGTGAGTGAAATGAACGTGGCTGTAATTTTCCTGAAACATGGCTTTACACTGTGCATTTAGACCATGTTAATTCATATAGGCATTTGCAAGCCTTTAAACAGGGATTTTTGTGTTTGTAGATTCTGATATTGCAGCATTGATTCTAATGTAGCATGGAAGTTGCACTGTTGGTGAAGTGGGTGTGTTTCAGCATATTTGTCACCCATGGGTGCGCTGGGGCCTGGTTCAAATGATAAGTGCGCTCCTTGTTCTTCCTGCTGTTCTTCTATATATGCGCTTGGGGTGAGGGGGCATGGGTTTGGTCTCGATTTTCCCTCTTCAGTACGAGAGTAATCAAGGCTATCCTGTTTCTTTACTTTCATGCAATGCATGTCTTTGCATGCTAACAATGTTTTTTCAGGTGAAATGGTGTTGATGCGAGACAGGTGGGTACCTTGTGCTGGTAAATTGTAGGTATGCGTGGGTTCACATGTTGTGGTGCCATTGGTGGCAGGGATGCGGGCACTATGTGGGGTGTTTATCATTGGCCCGAGGTGTGCAGGTCCGGCCGCATGGGTGCGGGGACAGATGGGGTTGGGAGGCTGGCAAGTCATTACTTAGATATTTTCTATTTGTCATGCCTGTCACACAGTATCCCATTCACTCACCTTTTCATCATAGCATGCCTACCCACACTGGCAGTTCATTACTGGCGCTTTGACTATGTCTTAGGTTGCACTCCCCCAGACAACTCCATCTGTGGGCTGCCCTGTTTGTCTGACCACAACAGGGTCGCGGTCTGGCCCCCAGACACCAGGCACATGCTGTGAGCCTGGTGTTGTTGTTTGTCATGGCAACACGTTCCATGCACAGTACCCCAGCAGCTATTTAGACACCTGTTGACATCTGCTCACACCATCTGAATGCTCCCTTCAGTTCCAAGCTCATTGGTCCACGTTTAGTTCTGTCTCTCTGAGCTCTGCCTTCCCTTCCTCTTGTCTGTTCCCTGCTCCCTTTTGCATGACAGTCTCCTTGACCTCTGTTTCTCATCCGTTTCTCTTGTCTGCTTGTCTCTTTTCTGCATGTTACCTCTGTGCCCTGCCTTCCTCTGTGACTGCTACCTGTTTGCCCAGCGGCCTTCTGCAAGATCCTGTCTTCACTGCAATTGGTGGAAAGTTTGCATTCCGTCATCTTGGACATTCCATCACCGGCTCCCCAGCCATTGCCCTGAGGTGAGCGGGTTTGGCTGCATGGGTGCAGGGACACATGGTGATGGGAGGCTGATGAGTCATAAGTTTCCAGTTGTTGCATGGCGCTCAGGAGGGCACAGGTTGTGATGTCATTGGGTGCATGAGTGTGCTATCTGCTCTGACCTTGTGTTGTTTTTCTCTACTGAGGCAGTCTGGAAGGGAAGGTGGATGCTGCTATTCAAGGGGACAGTGCTGTCTGGTGTCTGCATGCAACACGTTGGCAGAGTTGGCTTGTATTAGACACCTACAGAGGGGAGCATGGATGCATTCCAGGATACAGCTGGAGCGTGCTCACAAGGGGAAAGGTGTGAGGTGAGATGTGCATCTTTCCTGAAGTGAACTTGCAATTATCTCAGTCTGTGTGACTATTTGGATGTAAATGTGTATTGTAAGCATACTTGCTGTCAGGGAATGGGGTGACCACTTCACCTGTATGTTTTTGGGAGACATACATAGGGTGGCCAGGACAGTCCTCACTAGTGTTAGTTGCTGATTTCATTTTGTGCTGTGCCTTCCTACTTGTGTTCTCCTGTGTGTTGTAGGGGGTCTGAATGCACAATAGCTGGTAGGGGGTATGTGGAATTGGTAGGGGATTTTGTTGATTGTGTTGTGCGCTTTGGTGTGATTCCTCTTAATACAGAAGGGGGGCACGTACAGTCTTCCCTCCCACTGTTATGTCTAGTTCTTCTGTGTCTGGAACCTCGACCACCTCCCCGGAGAACCCCTGCGTTTCCAAAGTCCGAGTTGAAAGCAGAAACCTGCCTTCTTTAAGGCATGATTTTTCTGCTCCCGAATCCACCATAAAAAATAAATTGTTTGTTTCCTATCGCTGCCCCTATGAGTGGTTCCTCTGCTGCATCGCAGGTTACCAATAGTACTGGACATGCAAGTGCTCTCTGTGGGCTGTCCTATGCTGAATTCCACAGGAGTTCATCTACGTCAAAAACATTCCCCGTTACTACTGCGGTTCCTCTGCAGGGCGCTGCTGGGGCCCCATTAGCAGTAGTGGCATAAGTCTGGTTGTGCACGTGGGTAGCGTGATTACGACACTGGGGGTGTGAGGATGTGTCTGGGGGGGGCATGGGGCGCTCACCTGTGTACCTATGGTCGGGTTGGCTGTCTCTCCTACTGTCGCCCATAGGCAGCCCATCCCGGCTTCCTGGGTGCGGATGTCCGTTTGTGTATGAAGTGTTTTGTCTGCTTCGACACTCTTGCATAAAATGGTCCCACCTCCCGCACTGCCAACATTGTCTTTGCATTCCCCCTCGTGGCCCTCCATAACCTGCAACCCCTCCTCTCTGCCTCCTAAATTCCCCTCTGTTGCCTCGGCCCTCCTCTCGACTGCCACTGCTGTCCCTCATATTCTTTTTCTCCGGCCCATTGCTCCCGACCATTACCTGTCCAATTGGCCACCATCTGCATTGGTATTCCCATCTGACCGTCTTCTTCCTTCCTCTCCCTTCCTGTCGCACTGGTGGCTACTGCTGCACTGACCTTCAGTAACTTGCTCTGTACTAATTTTGCTTTGTCTGCCAACCGCCGCTGCGCTATCTCCTTCTCTTTTTCTTTGATCCTCTTGCAGTGGTGCACTATGATGCTTTGAATTTCAGGCCACCCCTTGGCTTCTATCCCAGCTATTTTATCAAGGGCCTTCTGCACTTCCTTTGGGAGTCCTCTTTTGATAATAAAGTAAAATAGGGACGTTGATTGGCACCAGGCCGTACCCATTTCCGCTTTCCACATATCCTGCACGCGGAGAATGAAGGACATCGCATCTTCCTCATCATTCATGGTACATTGCATTACTGACTATAAATCGGGAGTGTCTGGGAATGTTTCCCTCAGCGCATCCCACGCTCAGTGAGGGAGTATCGTTGTGGTTCGCTCGTGGGGTGGACGTCCCTCCCACTTCCCCTAGTGCCCATATGCGGGACAGTTCTGTGCGGGCCATTGTGAGTTGTGATTCCAAATCTTGAGCTAATATTCCGATGTCGACTGTTGAGGTGTCCAGGGGTTGTGTTACATTTTGGTTCTCGTATGGGGGTGGTGCAGTGGTGGATGGCTTGTGTACAGGCGGGCGGTGGGCTGTGCTACATACACGGGGTCACTATACCCTTCTGCAGGTACTGGTTTTGACAACAAGGGATAGACATGTGTTACTTCTATGTTCTTGTCATCTTGAGTGGGCGGCCCTGCGTTGCCAGCTGTTGTCAGGGGAGAGGCATTTTGTTCGCTATCTTTACCTGGGGGCACCTCCTCAAATAGGGGCCACAGATCCAATATCTCTCTCCTATTGTGTAGCTGCGTCCCTTTGTACTTGATAAACAAACAAGTAGCAGCCATATTTAACATTTCCCTGTCAAAGGACCCCCCTTCTGGCCATACTTGAGGTAGTCCCTCCCCTTTTAACTCTGTGACACATTGTTCATGGTATTTCTTTATTTTTTCGGCATACCCTGGTAGTGTCCTGCAAATATGAGCGAGGGGTGTTTCTGCGCCCATTGTACTTCACTCTACACACATTGTATTGGAGCATTTGTGCATTGTACTTTGCGTCTCCTATCATGCGGCAGTTAGATCACGAGGTTTGCATGTGACTTTTCCCGATGTGAAGTTGCACGTTGGATTCCATGAATTTGGTTGAGTTTGCACTTGACTGGGCGTGTGATTTCCTTGTGTGGCCCGTCCCTCAACATGCCCACATTATTCCTTGTTATTCCTCATTTGGCGGGGAGAATGAGGAATATGCATGTTCCGCCCCCTATTTATTTCTTTGCGTAGGCCCGTCCTACACTTTTCGTGGTGTGTCATGCAAAGCACTCACCAGCATGCAACGTAGGGATGGACCGCGCAAAGTCCCGAAAATACAAGCAAAGTCCCATCAATGAATCGCTGAAAGCAGTTTTGTGTGCTGAAAAGTGTGCAAATCACTTTTCAGCACGCAAAAAATTCTATGAATCAGGCCCTACCACTTTTTGCATCCTCAGTGTGTTGCTAATATCGTTGGCTTCTGCAGAGGTAGGAGGGAACTTCCATGGCTTGAAATGGTCCTTGATGACGGTTCTTGCATGGGTTGGGCCTACTACCTCGGGACTCTGGCAATTAAAGCCCCTTGTGGCAGGCATTTGACACTACATTAGAACATTGGAACGTTAATGTATCTTTTGAAAATTATTGCGTGGAAGAGGGCTATTATTGCTGGCTCAATATAATCTTTGTAACGTTCTCCCGTTCGAAACCACAATCTCAGTCCATTTTTCTCAGTCACACCTGCAGTGGCTTAGGAATTTGGAAGTGGAGAAGAACAGGCCAGGGAGTTTGATTGGGGCAGGGTAGATCAAGGTTCTGTCTCCCTTCATTCGTGGCCGCGTATTTTGAGTAATTGACTGATACACCAGTGGTTGTGCGCTCTGAGGTGTTAACCAGGCTGGCCTGAGGATGGAGGCACGTCTATGTCAAAGTAACCTTTAAAATCAGTCAATGTTTTGGAGCTCAAACCACAACGAGCTAGTTGTTCTCATATGTGAGTTGAGCTTCAGAGCCTAAAATAGCCCAGAGGCTAAAGCTTGCAATCATGTTTCCCAAATAGTTCCTTGATTATGCTGTTTAGCAATTCACCAGAAAGCATTGGCTGCAGATAGTGCTTGGAGAGATCTGTGCATCATTGCACTGGCCTCCTGAAGGCTGAGGCTGAAGAACCTCTGTGGAGGTAAAAAGCTCCTCAGTGGAGATGACATGCTCTGGGGGCTGAAACAGGATAAGCAGACACCAAACTCACTTTGTGGGTCATCCCCATATGTTCTCTGAAAATGCAATTTTTTTGGAGCATGAGGTCTTCATAGCACCAGGTCATGCCTTAGGAGGACAAAAAGTTAACTTGTGTGGAATTGGTCATCATCTGGCTTTTTGGTGATGAGAGGGTCACCTACGCTCACACTTTCAATACTTCCTCTGTTTCGCCTAGAGGAGGGCCCTCAGCGCATCTCTCTAGGTAGCAAGACATTTGTGTTTGTCCTCAGACCATTAGGCATGTACCAGTTATCTCCCTCGGTTTTCAGGTCCTCCAGTGGTTCAGGCAGACCCTTTCGTGCACCTCTGCCAAGGGGTTCCAACCAGCAGGAAAGACGAGATACAAGCCAAGCCAAGCCAGGGGCGTAGGAGACACATACAATCTGGGGGGACACAGTACAACTTGGGGACTTTGCTACAGACACAAACCAACCCATATTTAAACCAACACAAGGCAAGGCCAGCCGAGTGCCGAAGTTTTCATAGCTCTACAAAGAACAGGTGTTACTGTTGCCCAATTCACTGATACTTAGTTCTGGCACTTGTTCTTTATTTTTTTCCATGTACACACAGGGTGTGGACACTACACAACCATACAATCTGCATGCATCATGTGCATGCCATATTTATGACTCTCCACACATTGTGCGTGCACCATTCCAAAACATCTGCACACACAATGTGAGAACCAAACCAACTGCTTTTCCCACACGTTCATAAAGCTTATCGCTCTGCATGCGCTGGTATAACATAGCAACTGATTAACACACACCCTTTGTGCACTACAACTACAGTTCTACACACACTGTATCATCTGCGCTATCTACATCGGGTACACATTACGGTTTCACAGCAGAAACCATGTATGCATTATACCCACCATTCTACAAAACACCATGTGCATGGTTCCTACTCCTTATTGCGAACATTGCTCAACTCTGCAGGCCCTTTGTGATTGGTCCATCGAGCTCTCTGAACAATCATCATGTGCACCATACCTACGATTCCTCACACACAGTGTGTATCTCACCAACCAGTCTGTACACACACTATGTGGGCAGCACACCAACTGCTTTGCAAGCAGCGTGCATGCAAAATTCTCAGCTCTCTGCACACATTATGTGCAGCACATCAGCTACTCTGCAATCAGAATGTGAACCATATCTACCTATTTGTGTATACCTTATGTGCCTAATACCTAACTACTACTCTGTGACACAAACGTTTGCCAAAGCGCTGCACATAGATCATTTACATGCAATTACTATCACCCAACCGAAGTTGGTACTCATCTATCCATCTCAGAAGGATAAAAGACTGAGTTGGCCTTGCAGGGATGCCAGCCTGCAAACTGCAATCTGCAGATCCCACACAGATTTCCGCAGCGAGCGTGCAATCCATCCAGCTATATTACCAACCATATACCTACATTTATGCAGACACCAAATATATACAACACCTTCCACCATGTACCTGCACCATACCTACCATTCTATACAGACATTATGCATCAGACCTACCTCTCTGGCTATGCAGATGCCTTGTGTGCACCACCCATGAACCCTGCTGCTCACATTGTGTGCTGCATTCCCCACCATAAATAAAACGAGCACCACACACACCATGTGAGCACCCTCTGTACCCCTTTGTACGTCCCCTTGTGCGGACCATAGATGCCAGGTCTGACCTGGTGGGAGAAAAAGGCACCCGTGACCAGAACTCGTAGTTTGTCGGTCCAGTGACAATGATACCAGCAAGCTTACCGGTACCCTTTTTACCGGGCCGGCAAACTTGGAAAGAGACCCATTAACTTTTTATCAGGTTTGTTTGAGCTAAATCCTGGCCAGGCCTTGTCTTGAGGTAGGGTTGGTTGTAAAAAGGGGAGCTCGCCAGTTTTTACAGAAATTGAACTAGCTATGAGTGTGGCAGGCATTGTAATGCAACGCAAGCATATCTATGTATTTTCCCACAGGTACTACTGACCTTTACCAAGAACTCCCGTCTTGCCAATCAAATGCGACCGTTTCAAGCAAGCACTGCACAGACAGAATTTCGCTGCGCTGCATGAGCGCTGGCCTGAGCATGCATCGCTGCCTGCTCTACTCGTCCACACGTCCCATAGCTCAGCAGCAGCATTCAGACTCGGCACTGGTCACTGCCCCGGGCTGCGCTGCAGTGCACTGCGCCTCATGTGATGTGATGCGACTCATGCGAGTATGGGGATCAACACAGCAGATACAGAGGGCATGTGTGGTTTGTTTTCTAGGTGGTGCCACTCAAATGCACAGGTCCGCGCGAGCCCTTGCAGAAAAGAATTATGTGCTGTGCACCAGGCAGCCAGCCACAGCCAGTGTGATGATGAGACCCAGGCAGGCCTGGATGTTCGTTCACAGTCCAGCCCTGATTTTAGTTAACGCTGCCCTGCTGTTTCATCACTTCACTTGGGACAATAAAATCCCAGCTTTCCCTCACCTTGCTACTGATTGTGGGGGGGGGGGGTAAATAGCATTATATCCCCCCTGCCTGAATTTGTGGGGGATTTGGCCCCCCTGCACCACCCATTTCCTACGCCCATGAGCCAAGCACAGCAAAACCCTTTGCTGGCCCTGGAGGTGTGGCAGGGCGCTGGGGTGACCGTCACTGGCAAGTAGATAATAGTGTATTCTGTGCTACCTTTGTCTTCACAGCACGGGTACATCTGGAGAAGCAAACCGTTCTGTGTTCTCCATCTTGCAAATATATCTGCATGCACGCATGGGCCTCGCTGACCCAGAAAAAGCTCCCAAACACCAGTGCACTTTCCGGCAAGCATCCACTTGTACAGCTGTCTCCCAAAGCTCAACTCTTGAGTGCTGGTCTAAACTAATAAGCAGCCCTTCCCTCCCGAACCTACATGGACCCAACTCCACTTCCTATGGCGGCTTTACGTTAAAAAAGAGAAAATGAAATACCGAGGCAGAAAATAACGATTTTTTTAGTCGCGTCCCAAACATTCTTTCTTTCTTTTTTTCAAATTACGGGGGGAAGGTGAAGACCCGCGGAGCACTTCCCCCCCACATTCCGGCTCCTTAATGTATACCGTTAGCCCACCCCACATCTATTGATTAAAAAAATATGCAAAAATATGCTAAAATACAGTTAAATGAAATCGTTGTTTTCGGCCTCGTTCTTTTTGTTTTCATGTTTTTGGAGAATACCTGCAGGACCCACTGAGTAGAAGACAGACACGAGTTTGCTTTATTTCCCTGGGGAACATAAGCTGTTGCTCGGTGTCAGGCCACGTATTCGTTCTCAGGACATACCACCAGGCAGTGATAACTGATACGTATTTCCGTGCTACTGTCCATTGCTGAGTTTCGTGACATTTGTTTACCTTTACCAAACAAAGTCATTTTTGGAAAACAATATCAGTTACGGGTAATTCACAGGTTCACGCTGTATCTAGCGATACAATGAAGCTGTTTGTACGTATAGCAGTAACCAGAATAGGCTTTTTGTGAGTTTGACCGCTATGAGATTTATTTCTATAACGATCCTGCAGGCCTACGTGCAATTATTGTGCAATGCGGTGCATAGAATTTCAAAGGAGCCATGTGCACTGGGGAGTTATGGGCGACATTGTGTCCCCAGTGCTCATAAAACATTGTGTCAAGCAGCCAGCTACTGATCCTATTTAGAGGCATGGTTTGTGCAGGATCAGAGTCCTCAGTCCTTCAGTGGAGGTTAACATTAATAAGCAGAATGCAAAACACAGTGGGGGTAATTCATGGAATAAATGTGCGCCGAAATTTGTGGCGCAAGCTGGCGCAAGCGTGAAAAAGCTAGCGCACGCATGCGAATCGCACGCGTGTCATTCGTGGAAGGCCCTGTGCGTGTTTTTCCCAGGATGTGCGCCAAATCCACGTGTGACGCACACAGGCGCACACGTCACTGCGACATCCCGAACGCTGTGCGCGATGCGCACAGCGAAAGCGCACAATGTGTAGGGCACACACCAAAAAGGAGGCGGAACACGCGGAATGGGGAACAATGTGTGAAAATGAGGGTGTAACTGGGGAAGTACCGCTGGGAAACACACGCAACGCCCACACGCTAGTGAACAACACGTATTCATGGAATCAAACAGGGAAAGTCCACACAAGTCAAAACACACGCACTTGCACAAATACGTCCGCCACACGAAAGCAGGCGGAAGCGCCCCCGCGCAGCATAAAAGTGCACGCAAATAACAAACAAGCATATACAGCTACGATTAATGTCCCATTCCTCGCAGCAGTGATCGTGGGACACCGCAGGAGGAGGAGAATAGCCAGGCCCCACATTGTTTTGACCAGGACCAATCTTTTGGGAAGCCAGATGACCAGGTCTATGGCAGGTGTAGGTATCCACCTAATATCATCCTAGACCTGGTCACTGAGTGGGAGAATTAACTCACATGAATATACTGCATTTCTTGGCCACTGGGTGATTTCAGCAGACAACTGAACTGCCATAGTGGGGGGAGCGTCTCACAGCCCATGCAGTCACGTTGCCTACACCAGGTGTTGGCAATCATCACTGCGCGCCCCTCAGTCTGCAGGCACATATACATGCCCAGAACACCAGCAGAAAATCAGGCTGTGGTCCTGGACTTCTACAGGGTGGCACACTTCCTCAAAGTGCTTGGTGGCATAGATTGCACCCATGTGGCCCTACGTCCACCTAGGGCCTCTGAAAACATCTACCGCAAGCACTGCCATTCCATGAACGTGCAGGTTGTATGCGATGCTAAAGAATCATCACCTCTGTCCATGCAAACTATCCAGGGCCCATCCATTACAGTTTCATATACAGAATGACTGCCCTGATCCGGTCCGTGGAAGCTGGGAAGCATGGCGACACATGGCTCATAGGTTAGTACAAATGCCTGTGCACGTGCATGCATATCACACAGAGACAAATACACAAACCCAAGTAATGACAACCATCATCACCTCCCCAAGGGATAGTGCCTACCCTCTGAGCACCCACATGATGACGCCAATACGGAACCCCACAACACCCCCCCTGTAAGATTAAACGCAGCCCATATTGCAACCAGGGCCATAGTGGAGTGCACATTCAGAGTGCTCAAGTCACGCCTACGTTCCCTTGACCGCTCTGGTGGCCAGCTATTATATGCATCCCTAGTAGTGTGCAGGATCATTGTGGCAGCATGTGCCCTGCACAGCGTCGCAACACGGCGGGGCGTACCGGTGGACATGGTGGTGCCCCCACATCCCCAACCACATGCACAGGCACTGCTCATGGGAGGGGAAAGGGTACGTGGCGAAGCAGCCCGGACCCAGCTTGTGGCCACATTTCTCACCTAAACCCCCACCCCTTCGGAGTGCACACAGGCCTACCACATACCAGGTGACAATCGATGATGACAAAGAGACAGTCAACTGTCACAAGCATAACACCCTGAGAATGTTTTCACAAACGTGCTACATTGTGTGCATTCCTAGCTACATAACCAAAAGGAACACATGCAAGCTGCATATCCCACCACCCCCATGAAAAACAGGCTATGTAAATCACTGGTATGTCACCCAAACCCTCCCAACACCCATGACCTCTGTCCTCCATGCCATGCCATGTCATGCAACAACTGAACAGCCAACCAAATGCACAACACATGACACTATCGTCATTAAGTGCAACGTGAGAAATGTAAACCAGCATGAGACATTCACACTTGACATGGGACCAGATGAACTCACTTGGCAAAAATTTCCCACACATACCAAGGGGGTCATTATGAGTATGGCGGTATGCCATAGACGGTGCCGGTACATCACTGGCACCGTCCATACCGTACCGCCATATTACGAGTGACCCTGGTGGGTGGCGGGCAGTGTGGTGGTCGCCATAGCTGCACCTGCAGCTACCACTACTGGTGGGCCCGTGTCAGCACATGTTTCTTACTGTCGGGTCGCAAGGGTGCCAGGGTCGGATGCAACAGCCGCATCACCTGAAGCCGCAGGGGGGGTGGCATGGTTGCACCAACATGTGGCTGGACATCCTGCCCCTGTGATGCACCCCTGCCTATTCCCGTTCTACAGCCACCCTGGCCAACCTGGACTCCACGTACTCCCTGGTCACCCCAGCCACGTGCCCGACCACTCCCAACACTGGCAGGACACCCAGCTGAGCCCCCCATAACCTTTGGTGGCCTCACAACAATGGCACGGATGTACTAATGCCAATGGGAGCTGCACTGAACAGTTATCCTGGTCAATTGGGGTGAAGGGGGCAGGGTACGTGATGGTAGACGCGACCCTGTGCTTTTGTGGACCCTGGGGATAAATGACGTTCACGTCACCCCAAAAATACAAGAAAAACATATATGCAACCCCTGTAGCCCAAGTGCGTGTAAAAAAAAACTCACGCAGTACGCTGTGGCACCCAGGAACAAAAAGAAGCATACGTGATTGACACGCGGGCTACTATGACCTCAATAAATGGGGTACGCGACAAACAGGGGCCCCCGCAGTGGGAAAAATAGTGTGCAATACCGTCCGCGACTCACCGTCTGCGTGGAAAAGAAATACGCGTAGTAACTGCTGTGAAGTAATCGCGTGTGAACCCCAAAGTAGGAAAAACACACGCATCAGTCTCCACTGAAAGCACGTACAGTGCGCTGCAGACCCGCGTGGACCATTAACACGTGCAGAAGGAAATGCCTGCGTGCGTTACATCACTTATGCGCTTACGCACTAAGGCCCTTTCCTCGAATTACACGCTGACGTGCTATTTTTTTACGTGCCAATTCACTGTGCATCAAGCTGGCCATGCAACAACACATGGAAGACCACGCAACTGCCCAGAAGGCCATTTTCCTGCCTGCCTGCCTGCTGCCAACAGTGCCCTGACATTTGGTGCCTTCACATCAGCCATCTGCAGGGGTCCAGCTGCTGTGACCACCCCTGCTGGAACAGAAGACTCCCGACTGGGATCCCATTGCTCTACAGCCCAGCCCCACGACCCAGTTGCCCACCCACACCTGCCTCGGGGGTTGCCATGTCTGACACAACACCATCCTGCACCAGTGGCAACCCCCAAGCAGGAAGGCAGAGGGCTGCCAGCTTCAGTGCTAATGAAGTCGGCATCCTGGTGGAGCAAGTCCTGGGGTATTATGATGCCCTCTTCGCACCATTGCGCGCCGACAAGGAAGGACGGAAGAGGATCTGGAAGGACATAGTGGGTGCCATCAACGCGGAGGGGGTGGCACCCCGCGACATCAAACACATCCAGAAGCGCTGGGAGGACCACAAGTCCAGGACCCTCAAGAAGGCCCGGCGCCTATTGGACGCAGCAGATGCATTGGGGCACCGGGTCCACCGTACCACCCAGCAGATGAGGGTCCTGGAGCGCATTCGCCCAGTGCTTCACCACCAGATCCTCAGGTTGCAGGCCCGTCTGGAGTCGAGCGGTAAGTGCCCATGCATTCCTGTTTTAAACAGTGCATGTTGCAGTGTGCTGGTAGTTAGGTACTTGGCTGTATGTGTGACATGGGTCATGTATGGATGTGTGTGCTGCATGTGAGTCCAGTCAGGCGTGACCCACATGGAAGGTGTATGTGTTACAATGCATCATGCGGAGCAGCATGCGGAATGCACACATGTATGCATGCCTGGGTCTATACTTGAACATGTTTGGGGTGTGAGAGATGGGTGCTGATGTGATGGACCTGCATCGTGTACATTTCCATGTGTCTGAGTAGTGTGTGAGTGACTGGTCAATGCCATGGATGCATGACACATGTCCGTGACGATGTGTTGATTCACTGATGCAGCCTAGTCATCCTTGTATCCACTGTGTCTGGGGGTATACAGGGCCAGATGCATGACCCTATGGTGATGTGTGTGCATGTGATCAGCATGTCCCATGATGCATGTGAGTTTCAGCCCACCATTGGATGTTTCTACGGTGCCTTGGATATGGATGCAAATGTTTGTTGCATGTGCCATGCCTGTTCCTGCATGTGTGTTGCCTGCACTGACTCATGTGTTGTGGAGGGACATGATGGAAGTGACGTTTGAAAGTGCCACTCATGTGCTATTGCTTTCTGTCTAGGGGACAATTTTACAGTACCCTGATGTTTGTGTTCAATGTCTTCCTTTACACAGTGGTGAGTGAAGAAGAGGGCGGAGACTGAGCTGTGGAGAAAAGTGGTAGGGATGCCTCCACCGGCCGGCGACGCAAGGCCCAGTCACCCTCCCAAGAAATTCCATCATCCGGGAGCGAGGGGACTGGTGCTGCGTCCGCCACTAAGGCTGCAGCGGAAGGGGTGGGTGAGCCCCCACAGATGCTTGCGACGGCGGAAGATGGTACGGAGGCATCCATGTTGGTGGTGTGTACGGAGGAGGCCGCTTCAGAGCCGCACATGGGGCCTTGTGGGGGTGGTACCAAAGGTGCAAGTGGTGCAGTCCAGAGGCGGGGCAGGAGGCAGCACAGGTCACCGCGGAGGGGCCTGTGCATGTCACTGTCCCTGACATTGTGAATGCATCGCCATGCACCAGCAGGGATGCCCCATCTCAGGCCCGTCTGCAGGTACTTCAATATCATCTGGCACTCCTCTACCTGCCCGTGACAGGATTGAGTCCGTCCTGATTGGTGTTGCGTTGCGCACACGTGTCATTCGTGATGACGTGCATGCTTCCTGGTGGGACCACGCACATCATCACGAAGAGATGTGTGCCAATGTGGCCCAGTTGGGAGGGATCATGGTCGGGGGTTTCCTCCATGTGTCGGCCAGTCTTGCGGCCCTCTCCTCCTCTGTGCACACTATGTGCCAGTCATTATCTGTGCCGTCTTCTGGCCCAGATGCCACCATGGCCCCCTGTGAACCTGCCCAAACAACGCAGCCAGGCTGTTGGAGATCCCATTCCTGCCACAGTCGGGAGTCAGAGCTCCAGCACAGGTGTGTTAAAGACTCCAATCAAGCAGTCCCACTCAGTCAGTGCCTTGTCTGGGATTGCTCAAGGCAAGCCCTTATTTATATATTTTTATGTCCAGTTCGTGTACTCTGGATGACAACCCTTATATAACACCCCTCTCTTAGAATCCCCCTGACCCCACTGAGCCAAGAAGTAAGTTTGTTTTGCAAATTTAAAAGGTTTATTTGAGAATTAAACAATATATATATATATATATATCGCACTTTTATAATAAATTAATAATTGATATCACACTTAGACATATGACAGTGAGTGATCAACAATGGATGATGTGATACTAGCACGCTGGTTTAATTACTTAGGAGTAGTATAGAGGATAAGGTAGCTGGGAATGCTTTATATGGTACAAGGAAATGCAAGGTGGAAAAGAAGGAACACAGGAATAAACTTGATATGATTTCAGCAAAACATAACATAATCACTTTTCCCCTTTTGGCAATTCACCCCCCCTCTATGCAATGTAAGGAGGTGGAAGTAACACACACAGTCTTCAGGAATACACACAAATGCAATACAAAGTTCCGGTTCCCCCAAGCGAGCTTAGAGGAAAACAGGTATGATTTTAAACACAGGCAAAATCCTTTTAAATGTGGTGGCAATGAAGTGAAAAATATACTCAAATTGCTTTTAATTCCCTATAGGAGGTTCAGGGTGAGTGAGAGATACTTTAAATTAGTTCAGGATCACTTTAGCAATGGTCTATGAATGATTGTCAGGTTGCAAACGAATTTCAGCAAAGGAAAGCAAAGACAAATATTTTTACACGTGGCTGAAATGAAGCAAAATGTCAAATCGCGGCAATTTAGTTGCGTGCGTTGAGCGCAATTACGGAGGAAGTATAAGGAGTAGGAAGTCGGTTTAGAGCTCGTTGGAAAGCTTAGAATATTAGCTTTAAGATGAAATTATTTTCCTAGGACAAATGGTTCCGGAGATACAGACGACTTTGTGAAGGTAGATTCTCGCAATGAAATTTTAAAGTTCAGAATGACAGATGACAGTTTTGCAGCTTTGAATCAAAAGAAGGGAAACAATTTCTATGATGCAGTTCTCAATAGGTTAAAATAGCTTGAATTAGATTATTTTAAATTAAGAGATTGGGTTTTGCATAGTCCTGGCTGAGTACTCACACTATATGCTGGACAGGAATGCGACTTCGTCACGGATCGGGTCAGGATTGGCTGCGGTTCTCTCGCCACTGCGTACTGGTTCTCTGGTTCTGGATCTCTAGTTCTGGTCTGTGGTTCTGCTAGTGGTTCTGGATACAGCATCTGGTCTCTCTGGTCTCTGGAGATTGATGGATTTGAAGTCTGGCTCTCTGGATGTGAAGTCGTCTGTCAGCGTGCTCCGCAAGGAAATGGAAATTGAATGTCCCTACCTGGCTTCCAGTGGCTCTTTTTATGTGTTTTGAAAATGGGTGGGTCGGCTAATTCTGCATGCCCAACCCTCTCAAGATTCGATAGGTCAAAGGATTCTTTGGTCCATAATTTGAGAAAGGATAGTGTGTCAGAGTGATGTCAGCCATTTACGATCTATTGAAGAAACGCCCCTTTGCTTTTACCTTAGAAATCATTTTTCATAACTACACATATTTCCCAGATACACAGTTGTTTGACATTACATCTACATATTACAGATTACTTTTGGTCCATGCTTGTTCAACTCTGATCTTCCTAAGATCTTGCATTCAAAAATGACAACCTATTTTCATTTTTAGTTGATTTACCAATATCGGACATTTACCAAAAATGGCACACATGTACACCGCCTTTCTACCCATATGCCAGTAAATTTTCATTCTTCTAGCGTGAACCCTGTGGCTGCCATTTCCATAATTCATGGGGTTTTGTCTCAGAACATCGTACGGAATTGAGTTTAGACTCAAATTGTAGGTACAAATTCCATTTTAAGGATCTCCAAATTGTACATTCCTGTCATCTGGTTACAATTAGTTATCAGTGTTTTTATAAAACATATATTTGCCTTCAATTCAATTCACTTCAGAGTTTGGGTCCACCCCCAGAAACTTTGGAGTCAGGGATCACATGTCTCTTCTGCCAGGCAGAGCTCTGTTTACAGTCCACACCCAAATTAACATACCCCATTCAATTGCAAGAGACTATTGTGTCGGCTGAGGTCAGCAGGCCAGGGGGGGCCACTCTGCATTTGGTTAGCATGTCCATGTGATGTCCTGGCTTCTTGTGTGGAGTTCTGAGGTGAGAAGGTTTCCCAGCCTCTTGGACTGTTAATTGAATCAGCCTGTCTTCTGTGAACCGCAGGTGTTCATGAATTTTGATTAACCAAAAGGCTTTGAAGTTTCCAGCTGGCTCAGGATCCTTTGGCAACTCCTGAAGTACAGTTTTACTGTCAGAGTTTAGACCGCTAGTGCCGGCTTGTGTCCAAAGCTGGTACTGCGCCCTTTTTTTTTTTTTAGGAGTTGTCTTGAATTTGACAGGAGGATTTTGCCTGACAGCTCTAATCCTTGCTGCCATTGTGTTGATGGGCATCCTTACAGTAGAGTGGTGATGTGGAACCCCCCACAAGAAGGTTGAATCTTTAGAGTGGTCTTGTGCCCATGATTTTAGCAACTTTTTGACATCAATTAAAAACGGATTTTGAACAAATGGAAATGAGCATATTGAGCTTGCACTTCAGAGAAACAGCAGTGATTTCAAGGCGCTTTTGATCTAACAGGCACTGCTATTTTTCCTTTGGCACCACCTTTCATCCCTGGCGCTTCCGGTCCATCACGCTTGCACTGGTGGGTGGCAGGTTAGGCGACCATTTTGGTATGCGCAAAACTGCGCGGTTCTCCTGGTTCTGGGATAGAATGATGGGCGGCGACAGCTCAATCCCCACATCTACCCAATCTATTGATTTAGTTTTGTTCTGGGATAGAATGATGGGCGACGACAGCTCATCCCCACCTCTACCCAGTCTATTGATTTAGTTTTGTTCTGGGATAGAATGATGGGCGGCGACAGCTCATCCCCACATCTACCCAGTCTATTGATTCAGTTTTTGTTGTCGCCTAATGATTCAACATGGGTCAAAACCCTTGACAAGCCCCCCCGCCTGACTGCGCTTTGATTTCGAGTCGAGGGGGAGTCGGGTGCAACGGATGTTTTGATCCACGTGCGGGTTTGTCCGCATCATCTTCTTCCAATTCCGTAGATGGCACCGTTCAGCATCTTTTCCTCCCTCCAGTTGGATCGATCGGTTCTCCTCGCCGGTCCTGATGGGAATATTGGGCGGTACCATGGGCCCCCTCGGATCTTTGCTCCCGGTCCCTGGGTCGTTCTCCTTGGTCAGTCTCCATGGTTTCATCTCTCCTAGGATGATAAAGCAAAAGCGGCAATACCTATTCGTAGACATTTCTCCCCCACTATTGATATAGTGGGGCGGCATATACATTTTATAGTCAAAAACATGAACATATACATTTTTTTAACTCAGGAGGCAAGAACATATTCAAGAATCATAGAATTTTATAGGCTATATGTGGAATATTTTAGGGTGGAACTGAATTAATCTGGAGCGGCCCCCTCTGGGATTCCAGAGGATTCCTCTAGTTGCTGCAGAGTGTGCCTGGGATGGCAACACTTTAGCTGATTTATATGTACCCACTTGTCTTCCCCTTCCGCCAGACTACCTTTGGGGATGCGGATCTTAGAAGCTACTGGGGAGACCTTGTCTATAATTTCAAAGGGTGTTCTGGACCCCATTCCCACTTGACCCCCCCTTCAAGAGATGAATCAGGGGTCTGGTGATCTCAGTGTAGCCCTCAATGAACTTTCTGCTGTAATTAGTCAGTCCAAGGAGGCTCCTTAGTTCCCGCAGAGTTGTGGGGTCTTTTAGTTTCTGAAGTGCTTCCACTTTCTTTTCCTGGGGACAGAGACCCTGAGGAGTAATCTCCTGCCCCAAGAAATTAACACGGGTTCTACACCACTGTGCTTTCTGAAAGGAAAGTTTTGCTCCGGTGGCCCTCAACTGTGTCAGAACATAACAGATCTCCGCTATGTGTTCCTCCACAGACGGACTTTTGATGAGGACATCATCTACATAAGCCATGTTACCCCTCGCACCCAGGTCGGACATGGCCTTATGTAGGAAAATTTTGAATTTATTGCCAGAGTTGAGGTATCCGAAAGAAGTTGGGGTCCATGTGTACTGCTGGCCCCCAAAGGTAAAAGCCAGTTTGTATTGGTCCTCCCTACTGACAGGCACGGTCCAGTATCCATTGGTCAGGTCTATTGCTGTGAATACCTGTAACCCTTGAATCTGGGCCAGCCCTTGGTCAATGTAGGGCAGAGGCCATCGGGAAGTATGGACCCATTTGTTGAGCTCCCTAAGGTCAGCGCAGAGTCTCCACTGGCCGTTTGACTTCAATATTCCCAGCACCGGATTATTGAAGGTGCTGTGTACTGGACGGATTATTCCCCGGGACTCAAGGTTGTTAATTATTTCAGTAAGGGACTCCATGGATGCGAGAGGCAAACGATATTGCTTCACAAACACTGGAGTCATTCCAGGGTCCGTGGGAACTGTTGTGTGGATGTCGGTGCGACCACAGTCATATGAGTCTACCGCAAAGAGATCTTGGAAATCCAAGAAAACTTGTTTCAACTTTTGCTTCTGTTCCAGAGTCACGCAGGCATCAGCTAGGTTGACTCTCTCTTCCACCATCTGCCGGAAGCCTGGAAAGACTTCTGGTTTTGCTATCTTAGCGGCCTCCTCCAGCTGGGTGGAGAAGTCCCTGGTCAGAGTGCTGATTTGGACCGGAGGCTTCAGGTGGGAAAGGCAGCCCTCATGGACATGGAAAATCACCTCATCCCCTCTGAAGTCACAAGTCACATCTTCCTTACCATAAGGGCAAGAAGTGTACACCAGGAAGTTCCCCCATGCCGGGTAAAGATCCTGTCTGGTGTTGTATTGTCATCACTGTCACTGTCAAAACAGTCCTTGGGGATTAGTCCTAAAAGTTCATTTCCTAAATCAATGGAGAAATGTCTGTCATCAACTGCCATTCCAATAATAGTGCCTGCGGCTAGAATAATACTCTTTAAGTCGCTGTTATCCACCTCTATTGGAATGGTGTCATGTTCTATGTTGACTAATGGTGTTGGGTTTACCCCTAGCCCTTGCTGTTGGAGGAAAGCATTTAGATGAATATAAGCATCAGGGTTTTTCAATTTTTGTCCTCTTTTAACTTTCACTTCCAGGGAGAATTGTCGGGTCCTTTCTGGGATGGTGACTTCCTCTTTGACCTGAATTTCAACTGCATAAGGTAGCAATTGAGCTGACCTAAATGCTTTGTCTGGATCATCAAAGCTCATGGGATTATCCGCTAATCGGGACCGGGCTTTGAAGTTTATTAGGTCAAAACTAATGGCAAAGCGATTGAGAATGTCACTGCCTAAGTAAAAGGCGGCAGTGAAGTCTCGCACGACCCAACAATTATGGACTATGCTCTTGTTGCCAATGGAGATTTTGAGCATACACGTGTTTGGAATTGGGTGCTTCCAGGTCCATTTCCCATTTGTCTATCAGTTTGAATGTGGGAATGGCTGGATCATGTGGGAATGGCTGGATCTTTTGGGAGTTGGCGGAACATGGCTTCGCTGATGAAGCTCTTACCGTTGTTCACACACACTCGGGGATAGAACAGAGTCCTTCCCATCATTTAACTGAACAGGGATGAACAATTGCTCTCCAATTTGCTGAATATCAGCCAGGCTCTGAGCTGATTTCACATCTTTCTGGACTATAGGAGTGGGAGTTTCTGATTGTGGATTGGTAAATACTTTCAGAGTATTTCCTTCCAGTGTGGAATACCACCTTACACTGGAAGGAAGGTTGATTTTCAGAAATAGAGAGGACCCCCCATCACCAGTCTGTTGTCCTACTGCTATTACTGTCACGTCTGGAATTTGGTTGTTCTGGAAGTGAAATTCTACTTGGTCAGATTTTTGTTCAACCATGTGGCAGGTGCCGTTTAAACTAACATGGTTGACACTCTGTTTTAATTTTATTGGTCGGCTAGTCTGGGTCCAGATGACGTTGTTTACGCAATCTATTAGGGGTGACAACCTTCTCAGGAGGTCATTCCCTAGTAAACAAGGGGTGCCCTCTGGAGTCACTACTATGACCGGGTGTTTCACCTTGTGTCGCCCAATTTTGATGTCAAAATCTGCAGTCCCCTCGATGGGAATTTCCTTCCCGTCAAAGTTCTGGAGTTGTCCAGGAAGAGAGGTGAGAGGATTACGGTAATTCTCCCCCCTTCCTGCATTTAGTTCATCAAAGGCCCTTTTGGACAGAAGGGTAGCTTGGGATCCAGTGTCCACCAGTGCCAAAATTGTACCCTGCCCCTGTGCTTGTGCCGGGGCATAGTATCTTCCCTCCTTCTCCTCAAGGGGGCACAGATAATGCAAATTTTTGGACAACTGGTGGGCTATTTTTCTGGTTTTGAACATGGCGAGAGAAGAGATTTGGGCAGAATTCTGTGGAGAGCCTGGGGAATCTGAAAGAAAAAGTTGGCAACTGGCAATGGTTTCGGGTTCTGGGCCACCCCCCCCTTTTTTTGCTTTTTGGAGGCAGTCATCAGGATGGGTTTGACCAATGGGATTTTGGTATGGTTGGTTTTGGGATAAAATGATGGGCGGCGACAGCTCAATCCCCACATCTACCCAGTCTATTGATTCGGTTTTAGGTTCCCCTGGTTCCAGTTCTGGGCCGCCCCTGCCTTTTTGGAGGCAGTCACCAGGATGGGTTTGAACCAGGGGTTTTTGTTATTGTTGGTTCTGGGATAGGATGATGGGTGGCGACAGCTCAATCCCCACATCTACCCATTCTGGATTGAAATCCCTTGGGACCCATTTTTCCTTGGGAGGAGTTGGTCCATCTCTGAAGGAGAAGATCCTTTCCCCAGGATCCTCTTGGGATCCCTCTCCCTCAAATTGGAAGACCTGTACCTCCTCCACAAAATGGGTCTTTTTGGATCCTTTGTTTCTCCTACCTCCTCTCTGCTCCTTGGGTGGCAGACTTTCAGGTGTAGGAGATTTTGTTTCCGGTTCCTGGTTTTCTAGGGGCTGTTCACAAGTTGGGAAGGAAGCTTCCTCCAAGGCTTTACACCCCCCCTCTCCTTGTGCCTCTGAAAGGGGCCCCTAGGGGTCCCTCGTGCTATGGAAACAAGGCAATGACCATACACGAAAAGATGCGCCAGACACAAGGTTTCAAATTCCCAATGCTAGGGTTTATTGCAAGCAAAAGATAGTATCAATTGGCCAATTCTGATCTCACGCCCCGCGACGTGAGTTTCCTAGACCTCGGGGGACGCAAGAGAGCGAATTACGTACATCAGTTACATATATACAAAATGCATATCATACAATCAGCAAAGTCATGTTCAACACCCCTCTGTATTAAGTTCCTTTGAACTCGGGATGACGATGGACATATCCGATGAGTGTGACGATCATAATGCTTTCAATGTCTATTCTAGTAACAATGTGCAATTTAGAAAGTGCAGAGGGATCTTTTAGAACACGATGGTTCTGTTCTTGGAAGCAATCTGCACACGGGGGAAGAGCCGCATTCCAAGCTTTGCTATCTATGAGGTACTATTTGTGTCCTGGGAGCCGGCACGTTCTAAGGGGTTTTGCGAAGGGGGGCTGTAAGAGAAGCATAATTCAAGCCTTTAACTGTATTATTGTAACATATTCTACCATCGTACGAGACTGGTTGGCAGCTGTGAAGTGATTAAATGCCCTGCAGCTTCCTCCCAAGGCTACAGAGAGGGAGCGTGGGCATTCCTTTCTGGGCTACTCATGAGAAGTTCAGCAAACTCTTCAGTCCCCCGACCTTGTCCTTTCATATTCAGACAACAATGTTAACAGTTGAGCAGAGTAAGCAGAATCCGCAAGAACTGCAAGCTGCAAAGCAGTTTTTAGACAGAAAGCAATGAGCAATGGTTAACAAGCAAAATGGCGATTCTGCTACGTTTAAAATGGCCGCTTGTTGGTCAAGCATAACAGTCTATATTTCTATAATTCGGTGCATAAAACGGTTGGCCCACGGCCATCAAGTTATGTCTATCATTCAAATGAAGGGTATTCATTTTTCCAGATTGACGAACCCTCCTTTTGGCCATGTGCCAAACGTCTTATTTATTCATTGTATCCTCCTCTTCTGAGGAGGAGTCTGGGGTATCTGCATCTGAATCATCTCTATCATTAATGTCTATCGCCATGAATTGTTTTACTATTTTTGTTTCCTCAGTGTCTCTGTTATTCCGTCCATGCGTTTGTTTTCCTCTCAACACCATGTGCATACATCCCTTAGTACATCCATCAGTTATTTCACTGCATATTATTGGTAAGCATTGTATGCAACAACAGCATGTTATGAATATCCCAAGTACCATCATTAGTATTGAAATTAACTTCCATCCCCAAGACCGCAATAATCCCCATAACCAGGATTCTATCCCCCAACCCCCTGCTTCAGTAGAGAGTGTGGAACTTATGACATGTAATTTCGGGATCGCTTTAAATATCGTAGGGGAGTAATCATCGATATACACACAGCATGCAGTTTTTACGAGCTTGCAAACTCCCCCACGATCAACTAATATTATATCGAGAGCCATCCTGTTTTGAAGTGCCATCAGTCTTATTCCTTTTTCTTCTAACGTCATATTCAATAAAATATCCATTGTGGAATCTATTGTTTTTGTAATATTCCAAACAGTTTTCTTATATTGTAAGAGTTTTCTATTTGGGACAAGAACGGTATAAATTATTTGGCTATATCCATTGCTATCATTCCATCCTCACTACTCCTTTGAGTTCTACCTTTTGTTCGTCTGGCTACTTCTGCTGTCTCCAAGAGGAACACTCCTGGAAGCAGTAGACCTAGGTAGCATGTACCTCCCCAGTACCTAGGTAACCATGGATATGCTTTTTCTCCACATATAAAATAAACAGGGTCTCCCACGTACACAGGTTCTATTTCATGTTTTAAATCCACTGTGTTCAGGCAGTTTCTAAACGTTCCTACTTTATAGGAACCCTTTTTCTGTAGACATAGGGGAGCAGTTTTAGGGCTGTGATCCACTGCATAGGCAGGGGGCACAGCATCTTTGTTCCATTCATCCCTCATCCGAAATGTCATTACTGATGCTCTTTATGCTGGTGGGGTTGGTCTATTCTGCCTATGTAATCTATCTAGTCTTGTTATTTTTCGTGTATTCTTTCTCACGGGTTCTAGTGCAAATACGCGAGCTTTTTGGAATATGGAACAACCCACAGGTCTCATGATTACTTCCTCAAATTCATTCATATTGGTCTCATCTAGCTGACCCATATTACTCTTGTTCCATTTCCCAAAGAACATTGCACTTAACGTTACTTTACAGTACTAAATCAATGGCAATGGTTGTGCATACCATCCTATCCCTTTCCCACCGTGCTGTGGTAAATGGGCGCAAACCCAGCAATCTTTTTTCTTTAACACCGCATGGGTCATGTTCATGATGAGCAACAATGTATTGTTGTCGTAACCTTCTCTATGTCTTTCTTCCATTGGGGACAAAGTACCAGTGATTACATGAACCGGGCTTTCAGTAGCTGTTTTTGGCAAAAGTGTTTCTAATGGGTGTACGTACTCCAGGAACCATAATGTAATAGCTGTTATTGTTGGTACCATCATACTTAAGAAACATAGGACCAATGTCCAAATTAGTACCTTATTCTTCTCATCATGCTTTTTCCCTAAATTTACAGTCTCTAAATCTATTATCTTTTCAGCAGGGGTGCAGGAGGAGACTGAAACCGGTCTTGACTTGTTCTTCATCGTCCTTCTTCTTGCTGGCGAAGTTCGTCGTGAATGTCTCTCGTTCTTGATGCCAGAAAAGTTCAACGAAAAATGTCACAGTTCAATTCACCCAGCCTTTTCACAGCCTGGATCATTTATCCACTCCTGAGCAAGATTAGTTGTTCTTTCTCCCACTGCTCAGACGATTTCTGAACAGTTCTTTATTGATAGAGTACCATGTGCATCCAGCTTGTCCCGCTCTGGCTTAGGACACAGGTACTCTATAAGCGCACCGAGGAGCCATGAGTTTTGAATTGTCCGACTTGCACAATTCTCACACTTCTCTCCTCTACGCCCCTGGCTCCTACTCCATCCGTGAGTAGAACCAAAGGCCAAAAAGAAAAGCACCAAAGATCTGTGGATCACTTTGCCTGTCGAGGCCGCAGATTATATCGATTCACTCCTGCTATTGTATGATCCGTGAATAGTGCCCTTGCATTTCCAGTGTCAGGCTCAGTGTCAGCCTGTGGCACAATGATGGGCAGCGATGGGCGTCATGGCAATGATGTAGTTTCTTTCTCTGGCTTTGGTGCATTCGCGAGTACTGGTGGGCGCCAAAGGGGTACACGCATTGTTTCTGCTCATGTTTGCAATGCAGGGTTTGTGTCGCTCGGCAGTGATGTTGTTTCCGCTGAGCAACGTTGGGGCACTTTTCGCCCTTCCCCCTTACTGGCAGCCTCCTCAAACTCTGTTTTGAGTTTCACTTCTCGTTTGCGCTTTGTTTCAACTTTCACTTCTCGCTCAGGCTGATGCTGTGGCACTGGACTGGCAATAGTTTCTTTCGTTTCCGAGACCGTTGTCTTTTTCTCGTCGTCTGGATCAGGCAAAGTTTTCAGTGACGCTGGGAACCTTTTGGCATGGGTAGCATAGATCCATGCCTTACGTCCGTCCACTCGGATGGCTGTCTGTGTTGCCAAAAGTACTTGATAGGGGCCACGCCACCTGGGTGCTAGTGCTGTCTTCCGTTCAAAGTTCTTGATTAGCACCCAGCTCCCAGGCTCCAGTGAGTGTCCTGGTCCTGTATATCGCATCGGCAACTCCTGCACCTTCTGATGAATCAAACGCAACTTTTGTATTAAAAGTCCACAGTAAGTGCTTAACATAGGATGCTCGACGTCACACAATTTTCTAGGCTGCGGTGCGCACCATACATTTGCTGGTCTCCCCATTATAATCTCATAACGGGAGAGCCCAGTCTTAGCCTGCACAGACGTGCGCATACACAACAGCGCTAGGGGTAATGCATCCACCCAACTCAACTTGCTCCCAGCGCAGATTTTCGCTATCTTTGACTTCAGGATTCCGTTGTGTCTCTCCACAAGCCGGGCAGAACTGGGATGCCTGGAACTGTGGAATTGCTTCTCTATTTGCAGACCTGCACAGATCTATAGCACTACTGCGCCCACAAAGTGGGGGCCGTTGTCTGACCACAGGACACGAGGCAACCCAAACGGGGAGAAATACTCCTTCAGCATTACTTTTGCTGTGGACATGGCAGTACAGTCTTTTAAAGGATATGCCTCCACCCACTTGCTGAATGCACAGATTACCACTAACACGTACTTGTAGTTCTGGCACCTTTCCATTTCTATGAAATCAAAATGGACCACCTCAAACGGCATAGAGGGTGGGCCGAAACTACCTGCTGGAGTCACGGTTCCCTTTCCTACATTGTGTTGCAGGCACGTGATGCAATTCTGCACTAGCCTTTCTGCATTCTTTTTTATGTGCTCATTCTTCCATACTGTGGATAAATGCTGTACCATTTTCTTTGCGCAAATGTGGGTAGGGATATGCGCCATTATAACCATTGCGGTTACGTAACAATTTGGCAACATCCAGTTCTTTGTTTCCTTGTCCACCCAACATTCTTCCAAATCTAACTCAGCAGAGCCCTTGGCCCACCCCTGAATCTCTTCGGTCGTGGCCTCAGCCTGCATTTCTTTGACTGTGGCAACTCCATTCTCTATCATACAAGGTACTTCCTCAGTCTATACTGTCATCATTTTATTCCTCAAATCTGTGGCTGTTTGCTTCGCAATCCTGTCTGCAAACACGTTTTTCTCTCCCACTCTGCATGTTACTTTCTTATGCGCCTCACACTTTACTATAGCTAGGCGTTTTGGAAACGTGAGCTCAGACAACAATAGCACAATCAAAGGGCCATGCTAAATCCTGGCTCCATGTGATGTCAAGAAACCCCTCTCAGCCCAAAGTCGGCCAAAATTGTGAACCAAGCCAAAGGTGTACTGGCTGTCAGTATAAATATTTACGTTCAGATTCTCAGAGAGTTCACAGGCTCGGGTCAGTGCTATTATTTCTGTGGCTTGTGCCGAATTGTAGGGGATCCTTCTGCTCTCTACAACTCTCTTTAGGGTAGTAATTGCATATGCAGCCGTTGATGTGCCATCAGGTAATTTAAAACAAGAGCCATCGCAAAATAACTCCCCATCTAACTCTTTTTGCGGGATATCGCTCAAATCAATCATTCCCTTTGTTTCTTCTTCAGTGATCATTAAACAATCATAGGGTGGTGATTCGTTGTCACCAATTTCTGCTATGGGCAGTGGCATTAATTCTGCAGGATTCAATGCACTACACCTCATAATTTGGATGTGGGGTGCAAACAAGATGAGCTCACATCTTGTCAGTCTAGCTGAGGTGAGGTGTTGCGTCTGCGTCCTATTTAATAGAACGTCTATAGCATGTGGCACCATCAGAATTAAAGTGTGCCCCAATACCATTCCTTCCGTTTGTTTCACTGACGCAGCAGCCGCTGCGATGGATCACAAACATCTTGGTAGTGCGCTCGCTACAGGGTCCAGCGTGCAAGAAAAATAGCCACACGCCCTATTTCTTCCACCTTGTTCCTGTGTCAAAACCGCCAATGCACATCCTTCACTCTCACTCACAAATAGTCTGAAGATCTTTTTATAGTTAGGAGTGCCTAAAACTGGCGCAGCACACAATGCAGTTTTCAATTGCTCAAACGCTTTCTGACATTCCTCATCCCACTGTAAAGGCATATCTGCACCCTTCTTAGTCAACTTTATCATCGGCTTCACAATGATGTTAATCTTCTCCCTTCTTTCGAAAGTAGGTATCCCAAATAAGACACCTCCTTTTGATTATACTGGAATTTCTTCAAACTTGCCTTATGACCATGGGTCGCTAAATGTGTCAAGAGTAATATACAGTACTTTCTTTGCAGATCTCTTTCATGTCAGCAGCTAATAACAAGTCATCTATGAACTGCAAGAGTACGCAACCTTCGGGTAATTCTAGCATGTCTAGCTGCTCTTTTAGCGCTCTGCTGTAAATGCTCGGGCTTTCTGTATATCCTTGTGGAATGCGTGTGAATGTGAATGATCGACCTCCTAGAGTGAACGCAAACAGATATCTACTGTTCTTATCCACTGGAATGCTAAAGAATGCGTTCTTCAAATCAACTACACTAAAGTATTCTGCAGTGGCCGGTATCATTGTCAGTATTGTTGTGACATCTGGGACCAAAGGGAATTGTGGGTCTACCACTTTGTTTAATGCGCGCAGATCAATTATGAAACGATAGGGTTCTTCATTGCCTCCTTTCTTGTAAACTGGAAGAATCGGGCTGTTGCACGTGCTTCCTGCAATTTCCTCAACCACCCCCAATCTCACCAGGTCAGTAACAATGCTTTTCAATCCCTTCTCAACTTCAACAGAAATCTTATACTGGGGAATTTGTGGTAGTGTTACACCTTCTTTCAAAGTTATTTTTGCTGGCTCTATTCTCAAGCATCCTACATCATTATCATGCATTGCCCACAGACAGGTTGGTACTCTACTTAGCTCTTCTGGCAACTCTTTTGACATAAATTCCGTCACTGGTGCATCGTGAGACCACATCGTGAGGAACACCCCGTCTGCCTTACACTGTATGACTGCCACCAATTTTCTCAACAAATTTAATCCTAGCAAGTTCTCTCCACAATTCTCTGTCAAAAGAAATGGACACTGTTCCGTAAATGGTCCTATTGTAATTGGGACAGCTTTGGACATGGGGTTAATTACTGGTGTACCTGCGAACCCTACAGAAACATTCTTCTGCCCCGACAGTGGTATCTCCGGAACCAAGTGGTGGTCTATCGAACACTTCTGTGCCCCTGTATCTACAAGGAAACGGTGCTCCTTATTCCCGACTTTCATTTCTACGTAGGGTCCTCTCTGATTCACAGGAATAGACACTCGTGCCGACCCCTGTCGTGGGCTGTCCTATCGCGAAAATAACACATCGTCCGATGTGTAGTCACCGCTACTGCTATAATACGTGTTTGGTTGCGTATCAAAAATATTCCCATTTCCCCCTTGATGTCCTCCACTCTGATCATTTCTCTGTTGGCCCTGCCCGCCCTGATTTTGGTTCGAAACACTTTGGTTCAATGTCTGGTTCTGTTGTGCTTTGTTTTGGCCATATGATTGGGTTTGAGTACCTCCATTGGTATATCCCTGCTGCTGCTGCATGTTACTTCTGCTTGGGCCATTCGACCCCTAATGTCCTCTATGAGGCCTTCTCTGACCAAACCCACCTCTATTCTGTAGGTGCGGGCATTGCGCTTGCCAGTGTCCTTCCACCTTACAGTACGCACATTGATTTAATCCCAATGACACCCCATGCATATTATTCAAATTTCCCCGGCCTTGTGCATTACTTCTACCTCTATTGTATCCAATGACCTACTGCAGCAACACCCTTGTTTTTAAATTTACTCTATCCTTCACCTCTCTTTCTTTCGCCACATTTACCCTATTCTCAGAGTATTGGGCTATGTGTAATATCTCACTCACCGGTTTTGCTGCCCAGGAACTTTCCCATGTAATTAGCATATCGTGAATTGGTGATATTAGTCCCCTCACATATTTATCAACAAATAGCCTTTTCGCCGACTCTGTGCTCACATCCTGCCCAATGAAGTCTGTGAATACTCCTTCAAATCTATTGAAATAATCCATTACTGGCTCATCCTTGCCCTGTTCACATGTAGTTAATTTGTCCCACTGAATCCTTTTCTGGAATTATTTCCCTCAATCTCCGCATTATCCGTTCCGGTAGATCTGCCATGCGGGTTCCCGGATTTTCTGCTACTTTTCTATTTTTGTCCTCCAATAGTAACTCCGCCCATGTGGCGCCAAAAGCCCCCACGTCATCCACCGTCCTCATCTGTTTCCATATATCTGCTGGCAAAATGACTGGGAAAATCAAATCTATATCGCTCATAGTAAGCACTGCTGATCTCAGGGTCGACTCTACTTCCTTGTAGAAACCTGCTGGATTCTTTCTTATATCGGGAATCGTCTGTTTTATAGTATTCACCTCTTGCCTGGAAAAGGGGACATGCACATACTGAGCGGTGAAATGGGCTGGTGTTACCTGCACTCCTACTGTACCCGTCGCAGGGATCTCTACCTTTGGTACAAACGTGGGCGGGACCTCTCTCATTGGAAATGCCCCACTCACGACCCCTCCCCCTTCTCTTAGGTTCAATAGTATTCCTAAGTCCAGTGATAGGCCCGTTTCTCCTGTACTTCGCTCGAATGCTCTCTTGTATACCGCTAGTATCTCAGGTGGGCTAGCCTTATTATTTTTTATATCCTTCTCTATCAAATGTTCAGCCATCGATTGCAGTGCCTTTCTTTTCATTGGCATGGAATAGTCCTCAAATATGTCATGTATGACCATTGTTGGGATACTAGGATTCGACACCCACTTTATCGCTTCTCGTATACATACTTTCAGCTTGTCGCCCCTCTGTACAGATGACATTGAATGTCTCCGCTGTATGTATGATTCTACCGTTCCTCTCCCCTCTCTTCTAATATGCCAACCCCTGTACCCAGGTGCAGCAAACATTTCGGCATATTCATTATCCAACTCATTTTTAAGATCAAAAAGTCTATCCACATGTTCCTTCACTTCTTCATTTTTTATTCTACAACATGTTCGTTGGTTCAAATCTAACAATCGTTGTGGTGGTAATTTGTCAAGCAACTTTTTCCAGTATCCCACCAAAAATTTCCCCATGCACTCCAACATTACCTGTCTCTCGTCTCTTCTTCGGTACCCATACAATGAGGCCAATGCTGCCGTCCCATCATTTCTTTCTATGTACATTTCTGCCTCTTGCCGTAATTCAATCTTTCTCTCTTTGCTGATCGCGCTCCGAGTTACCCGTCCAAATCCTGTTCCTTCAGCCCCGCCTCTCGCCTCCCCAGTCTCAATCTCGACTTTGGGAGGGGCGGATGGTGCTGAATCTGTCTCTAGAGCGGGAGGTGCGGATGGGACAAGTGACACAGGTGGCAACTGTGAAGGGCCTTGCTGGGTGCTGGGAAATTGTGAGTCCGCGGTCTGCGCTTGTGGGAGTGCTCGTGCTGTGGGCGGGGCTTGGGTTAATGCTTGCGTGAGGGGAAGTGCTCGGGCTGCGGGAGGGGGTATGAGAGCTATTGGTTGGGCCCGCGCAGTCACTGCTGACGTGTTTGGTTTCGATTCTGGTTTTGGGCCTCGACCTGTGTTAGTTAACAAATGTTCCATTAATTCATCTGCTATGTGTAGTTCCCGCTGCAGGTATATTCTGTCTATGTTCATCTGGTCCCGTCTCCCTTCCCGTCTTAGACTCTCAGTCCACTCCTCCTCTTCCTTCTCTTCTGCTATCTCAAGCTTCGTTTTATGCCTACGCGCATGCTTCTCTCTACTCCTTAATCGAGCATCGCTTCCCTCCTCCAATCTTTGACGGTCTCAAAAGCTGCAGGTCGCGCTTTCTTTCTAATCAGCACCCTCTCTAGGTTATCTATCCTCCCCATCTCAAAACTACCATTAATCGGCCACTGATGGTCGGGTTGCTTTCTAGTTTGCCTATGCCAAATTTCACAAAATATTATCGCACCCACACCATATTTCGCATACATATCATAAGCCGGCGTTCCCCCAGGCGGTGCACTTTGGCCATATTCCAAGGACTGTCTACCGCAGCTGAAAAGCCCCGCTAAAGTGGACAGTACTCCAGGCATGTTTCTTTAACCTTCCCCTTTGGTTAGCCAACTTTACCTGGACGTTCGAGTTTGCAAAATCATCACTCTACCAAAAATCAGGGTTCTCTTTGAATCGGGGAATGACTCACCTGATAAAACAAGGTGCCTGTTCTAACGCACCCTCTCCCCACATCGTGTCTGCGCTTCTCTGGCTTCTGCCTCGTCTCGGGACCCTCGTCTCCTTTGCCCTCTGGCCCGGTACGTCGATCAGGGATCAGATGTGTGCAGATCTGCGGAAGGAATCTCTCCTCTCTTCTACACGGCGCCCCGTACACTTCTTGATCCCGGCTCGACAGTCCCGTCCTCGCCGTTCTTCCGCCTTTACTCCGTTACAACGTATACGATGGGGCAAGTGGGGGAGGGTCCCTATTCGGGCGCCATCTTGAAAGGGGCCCCTAGTGGTCCCTCGTGCTATGGAAACAAGGCAATGACCATACACGAAAAGATGCGCCAGACACAAGGTTTCAAATTCCCAATGTTAGGGTTTATTGCAAGCAAAAGATAGTGTCAATTGGCCAATTCTGATCTCACGCCCCACAACGTGAGTTTCCTAGACCTCGAGGGACGCAAGAGAGCGAATTCCGTACATCAGTTACATATATACAAAATGCATATCATACAATCAGCAAAGTCATGTTCAACACCCCTCTGTATTAAGTTCCTTTGAACTCGGGATGACGATGGACATATCCGACGAGTATGACGATCATAATGCTTTCGATGTCTATTCTAGTAACAATGTGCAATTTAGAAAGTGCGGAGGGATCTTTTAGAACACGGTGGTTCTGTTTTTGGAAGCAATCTGTACACGGGGGAAGAGCCACATTCCAAGCTTTGCTATCTATGAGGTACTATTCGTGTCCTGGGAGCCGACACGTTCTAAGGGGTTTTGCGAAGGGGGGACGTAAGAGAAGCATAATTCAAGCCTTTAACTGTATTATTCTAACATATTCTACCATCGTACGAGACTGGCTGGCAGCTGTGAAGTGATTAAATGCCCTGCAGCTTCCTCCCAAGGCTACAGAGAGGGAGCGTGGGCATTCCTTTCTGGGCTACTCATGAGAAGTTCAGCAAACTCTTCAGTCCCCCGACCTTGTCCTTTCATATTCAGACAACAATGTTAACAGTTGAGCAGAGTAAGCAGAATCCGCAAGAATTGCAAGCTGCAAAGCAGTTTTTAGACAGAAAGCAATGAGCAATGGTTAACAAGCAAAATGGCGATTCTGCTATGTTTAAAATGGCCGCTTGTTGGTCAAGCATAACAGTCTATATTTCTATAATTCGGTGCATAAGACGGTTGGCCCACGGCCATCAAGTTATGTCTATCATTCAAATGAAGGGTATTCATTTTTCCAGATTGACACCTCCTTCCTGGGAACCGGTGGGTTATCGGGGTGCTGCCCCCGTCATTGTTCTGGAGCACCAGGCCCAGGGTTTGGGGCATTGTGCGGTGGCATGCACATCTGAGGGTTCTGTTGAGCCCTCAGTATGTGACCCAGATCCCGTGCCATATTTTGGACCTGGCGCTCAAGTTGGGAAATCCGCTCAGGCTGATGCGGGGTTCTGTTTTCTCCCCTGGGCTGATCCCGGGAAGGGTAGCTATCCCTTCTCTGGTAGTGCCCCGGGTTGGGAAGATTTGGGTACCCCTCCAACCTTGGCCTCCCCTCTCCCGGATTAGGTTGTCTGGGCTCAGGGAAGTGGGGAAAGAAGGATGGATGATTTTGGGGCTGGAAATTGGGTGGATACCTGGGAAAAAAGTTCTGCCCAGTGTTTGGGGAATTTCTGCCCTCCTGTGGGAAGTTAGGAGGGAAGTTCCCTGGGTCAGGTGCTTGGCTGGATCCCCCCCCCCTTGGGCTGGAGGAGTCCACACATAACCCAGGATTGGTCTGTTTCCCTTGTAGCAGGGACTTACATAGTCAGGGGAGCGAGGGACCCCATTTGTGGGACTACCTCCTTGATTCCCTGTCTGTGACTGGCCCGAGGGCCTTCTGGGCTTAGAATTATTTTGTGCAGGCAGGTTTTTAGGCCCCCCCATCTCCAAATCTAAAACAGAGGCAACCTTTACCTCTGCACCTGGGCAGCAGCAGGGGTGCTGTTGGTTTTGTTTTTTTTGGCTGATTCTTGTTTTCCACCGGTTTCTGCACCTCATAGATGCGGGTGGCTTGCTCAATGACCAGTCTAAAGATCTTTTCTCGTGAAAATCTCTCACGAGCTGGGTCATTATGTATTTGGGGAGAGCATGGAAAAATGTGTTGATGAATTCTCTGCTGTCCGTGCGCACCCTTCTGGTGGTCTGCGCAAAGGCACGCTTCAATTCTTGCACGAATTCTTGTGGGGCCTGATCCTCCCCACATTGCAAATTGTAGGCTGCCTTGCGAGCCTCTTGGGGATTTCTATGCACAGAAAAGTGTTTCAAGATGGCCGCCCTATAGGTGGACCATCTTGAATGATTTTGGTCCTCCAGCCCCGCAAAGAAACTGGAGTATTCTGGGGAGAATGTCAATTTGACGTACTATATGCAGCTACTGCTGTCCTTCAAATGGAAGGTCTCCATCATTTGCTCAAAGAGCTCCAAGTGTTCCCACACAGAATACTTGTAGTTCTTGTGATAAGGCGTGATGACACTCCTGATTGCCTTAATCTGTTTTAAGGGGTCCTTAAGTAAGGCCCTTTTTGCCTTATTGGCCTTTTTGGTTCGGGTAACCCTGGTCCATTCATCCTCCGACTCAGAAGCACTGCTCCCAGAGGTGCCCGTCTGATCTTCCAGGTTTTCCTGGATTCTGTGAGCCTGGGAATGGCTGGCAGAATGTGGGGACCTGGTCTCCTGTGTCTTGTGTTCCTCAGAGGAGTCTTCAGATCCCTCCTTGCTACCAGGATTTGCTGGGTACCCCCCCACTGACCTAACTGGGCAGAGGTTTTCAGGATGCCCTTAGTGGGCCTACTCTCCTGGGGTTCCCCACTAAATTGCACTGTGCTTGGGTGCCCATACCCGGATGCCCGCCCATCCATTCCTGGGTGGTACTGGCCTATTACCCCCATCCGTTTGGCTGAATAGTAATCTGCCATCACTGTGGCCCTGTGCTCATGGGCGCTAGGGGACATGAGGGTGGCAGAGTACAGGGACTGGGAGAGATGAAGGCCTCTGGTACTAGGGCTCCTGAGGTTATGCTCAGGTGTTTCCCTTTCCCAGTGAACTTCATCTCTATCAGCCCCTGCTCCTGGTTGCAATGCAAGAGCCTGGGCTTTCAGTTCCTCAACCAAGGCCTTACTAGACTCTATCAGTCTCTCCTGCATGGCTACCTGTTGCTGGAGCCTATCATTGTGCTGACAGAGAGCCTCATTCTCTCGCTGTGCCTCCTGATTGGTCCTGGAATACTGGGCCTGTCTTTGCTGCAGGAGGGTTACCTCCTGAGCCCCATCCCTACTGCCCTGCTCCTTTCTTGCCAGAGCATCTTCCACCCTCCTGGTGTGCTCTAACAAGTTCTGATGCTCTTTTTGGAGGTCACCCAGCCCCTCGAGGGCCAGGTGATTTCCTTCAATGTTTTCTTTTAATTGGCAGACTTCCTGGCCTAAGGTGTTCCTTTCCTGACTAAGAGCCTGCATCTGTGCCGCCAGGTCGTCCCTCTGCCTTTGAAAGGCACCAGCTTTCTGGCGTTCTTGATCAAACTCTGCCTGGGTATCCAGGTCTTTCAAAATCAATTTATTGCTTTCCTCTTTCTCTCTGTCTAGTCGAATTTGCAGGGTGGCTACCTGCTCTGTGCATGCCCTGTTAAAGTCTAGTTGTTGCTCCAGCTTTTTCTGGCTCTGCAGTAGGGAGTCCAACCCTTCTTGGTACTCCTTCTGCAAGGCCAGAAATCTGGTATCCTGGTCAGCCTTTTCCTGTTGCAGGATATCCATATCCTCCTTCATTTTAATGATGTATTGTCTACTCTCGTTTTCTGACTCCTGGCTTCTGTGCAGCCTCTTCTCAGAAGAGACCAGGTCAGATTTGGGTTTTTCTAACGCCATCTGTTGCCTATTTGCCAGATCTTGGCCTTCAGCACATGTGTCCTGCATGGCTCCCATATATAGATACAAATATGCTGCTATCCTGGCAATCTTATTGTGTTCATCTTTGGCTTTAGGAGCCATATATAGTTCACTCAGGGCCACATGTAAGGGACCCTGATCTCTCCACATATCTGACCCAGTTGTAGTGACCTGTTGTGTGATCGCCTGCAACCAAACATTTTGGTCCTGTTCAGACCATTCACCTCTCACAAACAGTTTATGTAAGAGGTGCTCCCTAGCTATCTTCATATCTACCAAGGTCGTCATTCTGGAGATTGATTTCCTTCCTGATTTACAGACGTTTGTATTTTATTTTGCAAAACAGACCGTTTCCTTAGAGCGTTCCTTTGAGGAGTGCTTTACAGCGTAACACAGCGTGGTGATCTAACCGGATATGTATCCTGTCAACTGGCACTCTGTATTAATCTGCACAAGTGATAGATCCAATCCAGAATCCCCAGCTACGAGCCCCCACTTTGTTAAAGACTCCAATCAAGCAATCCCACTCAGTCAGTGCCTTGTCTAGGATTGCTCAAGAGAAGCCCTTATTTATATATTTTTATGTCCAGTTCGTGTACTCTGGATGACAACCCTTATATAACACCCCTCTCTTAGAATCCCCCTGACCCCACTGAGCCAAGAAGTAAGTTTGTTTTGCAAGTTTAAAAGGTTTATTTGAGAATTAAACAATATATATATATCACACTTTTATAATAAATTAATAATTGATATCACACTTAGACATATGACAGTGAGTGATCAACAATGGATGATGCGATACTAGCACGCTGGTTTAATTACTTAGGAGTAGTATAGAGGATAAGGTAGCTGAGAATGCTTTATATGGTACAAGGAAATGCAAGGTGGAAAAGAAGCAACACAGGAATAAACTTGATATGATTTCAGCAAAACATAATATAATCACTTTTCCCCTTTTGGCAATTCACCCCCCCTATGCAATGTAAGGAGGTGGAAGTAACACACACAGTCTTCAGGAATACACACAAATGCAATACAAAGTTCCGGTTCCCCCCAGCGAGCTTAGAGGAAAACAGGTATGATTTAAACACAGGCAAAATCCTTTTAAATGTTGTGGCAATGAAGTGAAAAATATACTCAAATTGCTTTTAATTCCCTATAGGAGGTTCAGGGTGAGTGAGAGATACTTTAAATTAGTTCAGGATCACTTTAGCAATGCTCTATGAATGATTGTCAGGTTGCAAACGAATTTCAGCAAAGGAAAGCAAGGACAAATATTTTTACACGTGGCTGAAATGAAGCAAAATGTCAAATCGCAGCAATTTAGTTGCGTGTGTCAAGTGCAATTACGGAGGAAGTATAAGGAGTAGCAAGTCGGTTTAGAGGCCGTTGGAAAGCTTAGAATCTTAGCTTTAACATGAAAGTTACATTACGTTCCTAGGAAAAACGGTACCGGAGATATGGACGATTTTGTGAAGGTAGATTCTCGCAATTAAATTTTAAAGTTCAGAATGACAGTTTTGCAGCTTTGAATCAAAAGAAGGGACTCGATTTCTATGATGCAGTTCTCAATAGGTTAAAATAGTTTGAATTAGATTATTTTAAACTAAGAGATTGGGTTTTGCATAGTCCTGGCTGAGTACTCACACTATATATTGGACAGGAATGCGACTTCATCATGGATCGGGTCAGGATTGGCTGCGGTTCTCTCGCCACTGGGTACTGGTTCTCTGGTTCCAGATCTCTGGTTCTGGTCTGTGGTTCTGCTAGTGGTTCTGGATACAGCATCTGGTCTCTCTGGTCTCTGGAGTTTGATGGATTTGAAGTCAGGATCTCTGGATGTGAAGTCGTCTGTCAGCGTGCTCCGCAAGGAAATGGAAATTGAATGTCCCTACCTGGCTTCCAGTGGCTCTTTTTATGCGTTTTGAAAATGGGTGGGTCGGCTAATTCTGCATGCCCAACCCTCTCAAGATTTGATAGGTCAAAGGATTCTTTGGTCCCTTATTTGAGAAAGGATAGTGTGTCTGAGTGATGTCAGCCATTTACGATCTATTGAAGAAACGCCCCTTTGCTTTTACCTTAGAAATCATTTTTCATAACTACACATATTTCCCAGATACACAGTTGTTTGACATTACATCTACATATTACAGATTAGTTATGGCCCATGCTTGTTCAACTCTGATCTTCCTAAGAGCTTGCATTCAAAAATGACAACTTATTTTCATGTTTAGTTGATTTACCAATATCGGACGTTTGCCAAAAATGGCACACATGTACACCGGCTTTCTACCCATATTCCAGTAAATTTTCATTTTTGTAGCGTGAACCCTGTGTCTGCAATCTCCATAATTCATGGGGTTTTGCCTTAGAACATCGTACGGAATTGAGTTTAGACTCAAATTGTAGGTACACATTCCATTTTAAGGATCTCCAAATTGTACATTCCTGTCATCTGGTTACAATTAGTTATCAGTGTTTTTATAAAACATATATTTGCCTTCAATTCAATTCACTTCAGTGTTTGGGTCTGCCCCCAGAAACTTTGGAGTCAGGGATCACATGTCTCTTCTGCCAGGCAGCACTCTGTTTACAGTCCACACCCAAATTAACATACCCCATTCAATTGCAAGTGTCTATTGTGTCAGCTAAGGTCAGCAGGCCAGGGGGCCACTCTGCATTTGGTTAGCATGTCCATGTGATTGATCTCCTGGCTTCTTGTGTGGAGTTCTGAGGTGAAAAGTTTTCCCAGCCTCTTGGACTGTTAATTGAATCAGCCTGTCTTCTGTGAACCGCAGGTGTTCATGAATTTTGATTAACCAAAAGGCTTTGAAGTTTCCAGCTGGCCCAGGATCCTTTGGCAACTCCTGAAGTTCAGTTCTACTGTCAGAGTTTAGACCGCTAGCGCTGGCTTGTGTCCAAAGCTGGTACTGCACCCATTTTTTTTTTTTAGGAGTTGTATTGAATTTGACAGGAGGATTTTGCCTGACAGCTCTTAATCCTTGCTGCCATTGTTTTGATGGGCATCCTTACAGTATAGTGGTGATGTGGAACCCCCCACAAGAAGGTTGAATCTTTAGAGTGGTCTTGTGCCCATGATCTTAGCAACTTTTAGACATCAATTAAAAACGGATTTTGAACAAATGGAAATGGGCATTTTGAGTTTGCACTTCAGAGAAACAGCAGTGATTTCAAGGCGCTTTTGATCTAACTGGCACTGCTATTTTTCCTTTGGCACCACCTTTTACCCCTGGCGCTTCCGGTCCATCACGCTTGCACTGGTGGGTGGCAGGTTAGGCGACCATTTTGGTGTGCGCAAAACTGCGCGGTTCTCCTGGTTCTGGGTTAGAATGATGGGCGGCGACAGCTCAATCCCCACATCTACCCAATCTATTGATTTAGTTTTGTTCTGGGATAGAATGATGGGCGGCGACAGCTCATCCCCACATCTACCCAGTCTATTGATTTAGTTTTGTTCTGGGATCGAATGATGGGTGGCGACAGCTCATCCCCACCTCTACCCAGTCTATTGATTTAGTTTTGTTCTGGGATAGAATGATAGGCGGTGACAGCTCATCCCCACATCTACCCAGTCTATTGATTCAGTTTTTGTTGTCGCTTAATAATTCAACATGGGTCAAAACCCTTGACAGGTGGTCACACCAGCAACTGGATCCCTGGCTACGAATGATGTGCAGGCACATACAAGCAGGGCACCTGCACAACGGCCCCGGGTGTTGCCATCTACCCGGAGGCAGTCATGGCGGCGCTGGCAGGCAGCAGAAATGCGGCGGCAAGCTCAGCATAGGAGGCATGTGGCCTTGGGGCCCTCTACATCATCAGGGCAGGCATCGGCCGGCGGGCAGGAGTACCCAGGATTGGGAGTGTCTTCCGTGTGGCAGCAGTTGGGTCAGCGAATAGGTGCAGAGCGGCGCCGGACGGAGAGGGCACAGCTCACAATGGTCAGGGCGGAGAACTCCATGCACAGTGCTTTGAGGTCGTCTGAGTGCCTCGAGTCAACTCGCAGGGAGTTGGAGGAGGCCATGGCTGCATCCCTGCGAGACCTCATGGGCAGGGAAGAGGCCCGCCTCCGGAATATTGACGTGGAGTTCGATGATGTCCTGGCCCGGGACATCAAAAAGTCAGCCGTCGGACTAGCCTGCCACCTTTGTACATAGTTATTTAGGTTTAGGTTTCATTTGGTTTTTATTATTATTTGGAGTTCACAGACTTTGCTCCACTTTTTGTATATAGTTGTATTTTAGATAGGGTTTTAGGTAGGTTTCCTTTTGTTTTGGGATCATGGATCCTTCTGACTTTCATTTTAAATAGTACCAGATATGTACATTCTTTCGTTATTATATCAACCCATGGAGCAATGGTTTTTTGTGCTTTTGATTTTTTCTTTACTTTCTATGGACCTTTGTGATGGACCACTTTTAATTTTTCATGTCGTGGATTTTTCTTTTTCATTGGATTTTACTTTATTTTTGTCATTGCATTCATTGTTTCTTCATTTGCATGTGTGATTTTCATTATGTCATTTTGTTTACTTTTTAATACATTTCTTATTTCTTCATTATTGGTGTGGTCTACTCTCATTGGTTGTGTGCATGTCTCTATGAGCCTCAGTCATGTGTTGCCACTGTGTGGCTCTGTTGGACATTTATTCATGGCCATGCTGGTTGTTTTCAGACTCTCATGGCATGGGTAATTTAGTAGGGAGTGGATGCAGTGGATGGTTGCGTGCTTGTACTGGGGGCGGGGGGATTTAGCTTGGCATTAGGGCCATGGGTCTGTTTTGTTATGATGTGGTGTTTGGTGTGCCCGTCAATGGGGGTGGGGTGGGGGGATATGTGTCGGGGCCTGCTGGCTGGTGCCTGTCAATGGGGGGTTAGTGGGGGGACATGAGTCAGGGCCTGCTGGCAGGTGCCTGTCAATGGGGGGTGGGTGGGAGGACATGAATCGGGGCCTGCTGGCAGGGGCCCGTCAGTGGGGGTGGGGTGGGAGGACATGTGTTGGGGCCTGCTGGCAGGTGCCCATCAATGGGGGTTGGTGGGGGGCATGAGTCGGGGCCTGATGGCAGGTGCCTGTCAATGGCGGTTGGGTGGGGGGGCATGAGTCCAGGCTCCCAAGTGCATGGTGCCATGTGGCCTGCCTGCGGGGCATGGTCAGAGTGGATGGGCTGCCTGCGGGGCATGGTCAGAGTGGATGGGCTGCCTGCGGGGCATGGGGAGGGTGGATGGGCTGTGGGGCAGCATATTCTGAGGGGTGCGCAGGGAGATTTACACGTGATTTCGCTGGTGTGAGCAGGGTACACGTATTCTGAGGGGTGTGCGGAGAGTTTCATACGCGATTTTGCTGGCGCGAGCTGGGTATGCGTATTCTGAGGGGTACGCAGGGAATTTTACACGCGATTCCGCTGGTGCAAGCAGGGTACGCGTATTCCGAGGGGTGCGCGGGAAGTTTTACACTCGATTTCACTGGCGCGAGCTGGCTACGCGTATTGCGAGGGGTGCGCAGGGAGTTTAACACGCGATTTCGCTGGCGCGTGATGGCTGTGTGGTGTTTTTAGTGCGTTTTCGTGGTTGGGGGTGCTGTATGCTGGTCCACTGGCCTTTGCGCCATGTAGGGGATTTGTGCAATGTTTTTGGCGCACAGGGCGGGGTTTGGGGCGTAACTGGTGCTACTGCAGGGTTGCTGTGCCACTCTGCGCCATGGCTGATTATGGATGTAAGTATCCATGAATACGCTGTGCGTGAAAATGGGTTTTGGCGCACGCAGATAGTGCACGCTTCTGCATGCTCCCTCTCTGCGCTGCCCAAGTGCGCTGCTTCTGCACTAAATTCTATTAATTACCCACAGTGGGTTGTGCCCATAGCAGATAGCATTGCACACATACATATATAGATATATTGGCTAAAACAAGGCTAGTCAAAACTCATCCATCATGTTATTTTGTGTTCTACTGTATTTTTCAACTTTCTTCTGTGCGATTTATTTGTAGTCTTGCATATATGTAAATCCATCTGGGCAGTTCCATTAATCCATGACGTAATCTGATCAGTAGCGCCTAGTGATTTTTTCATTGGAGGAGCAAAATGTTTCCCAATAATGAGCGAGAGTGACCAAGTGTAGTAAGGGAGTTCAAACCGTATGTGATAAAGTGGCAGTGGTTGTGGGGCCACCGTCTTCCAAGGTTAGAGAAGCCAAGGCTCCTAGAACGCTTGCGGGACTGGACAAAGATTCCGACTCCACCAGGCAAACATGCTGACAGACCTCGGATTCGAAGAACACTTGTCCGGTACTCCAGTTGATCAGAGGGTTGTGTTGTTTCAGCCACGGTATCCCGAGTATGATCCCGAACTGGGGGGTAGTGATCAGATCAAAGGTTAATGTTTCTCTGTGGGTACCTTGGATTACGACTTCCAAAGCAGCAGTCTGTTGCTTGATGGGGCCAGAAGCGAGGGAAGTATTGTCTACGGCCTGTACTGGTTCAGGACGCTCTTTGGTGATCAATGGTAGGTTGAGTTGCTGAGCCAGTGTGATGTCAATAAAACAGCGAGTGACACCTGAATCGATAACAATGTGAACCAAATGCATGCGTTCCCGGGCTGGGATCAGCATAGCCTGGACCAGCACTGGTTTAATGGGACCAAAAGCGATATCAGAGGGGGTTAGTGGAATGCTCGCCCGTACCCCCGATCTCAAGGGCGAGCCTTCTGAAAACCCGGATTTTTGTTCTTGGGTCGGCGAGGACATTCTTTTACGTAGTGGCCGCTGATGCCGCAGTAGAAGCAAGCATTGTCAGCACGTCTACGTTCCCGTTCAGTATGGGTAATGGGGCTACGGATCCCGCCTACTTTCATGGGTTCTGGGGTTTGGTCGGTTGAGGGGGAAGGGTGATGACCGGAAAGACCTGCTTCTGCCCTTCGCTCAGTCCTTCGGGCATCCACCTGTAGGGCCAGATCAACTAGGTCTGAATAGGTAGCAGGAAGGAATGGCACGACTGAGAGGGCATCCTTCATGGGGCTACTCAGACCCCTATAGAATACAACCGCCTTTTTGTTTTCAGGCCAAGCCGTCTCCGCAGACAGCTGGTTAAAGCGGGTTATATACTCTATAAGCGTTTGTCTGCCCTGAGTGAGGTCCAAAAGCTCCAAGTCCTGGGATTGCGCCCTATATCTGGTGTCGAAGACTTTTGCCATTTCATTAACCAAGAGGTCGAAATTGTATAGGGCAGGTTGGTCGCTCTCTAACAAAGGGTTCGCCCATGTGGCTGCCACTCCTGACAGATGCAAGAGTAGAAAAGATGCCTTAGTAACGGAATCAGGAAATGCCAAGGGCCGGCACAAGAAATGGAGCTTGCACTGATTTAAGAAAGTGCGATATTTCCTAGGGTCTCCATGGAACCTTTTGGGGGCTGCCAGGGGAATGGGGCTAGGGAGTACCACAGGAGGGGGCCGAGGGGGAGCCGGAGGAGCTGCGGGAGGAACAGGGTTCTGGGGGGCAGTGCCCCAAATTCGGCATCAGCGGGCAAAGGATGTTGGACGCTGTGTAAGGCGTCTAATCTATTGCGAATCGCGGTGGTAGCTGTGGCAATATCAGTCCTAAGGGCTGCGACTGCTTGCATTAAAGCGGTCACTGGCAGAAGTATCCATCTGGACGACCAAAAGGCTTCACAGTCTGTTGTGATCTTGATGGTCGTGTAGATGAAGATACCTCCGTCCTCAAGTACCACACTGGTAAGAATAATATCACTACCAATGCAATTCTTGAGGCCACAGGTGTGAAGTGCCGTCAAGCTGGAACCAGGAACACCGGAAGGACCCCCTGACCACTGTAAGGCAATGAATGATTACGGCAGACAGTCACAATGATCACAATACAATATGATGGAAGAAGCTAAAGGGCTTACCCAAATGTGCTGGTCAGGATGCCTCAAAGGGGTAGGGGAAAACAGAAGGGTCCTTGTGGGCACTCTTGATGGAGAACACCTGTAGGTCAGGTAGCCAGTGGATGATCCGTAAACAATCCGTTAACAGTCCAGGGTCGAAAGCCAAGGAAACAATTGCCAAGGTCCAATATCCAAAGTTCAAAAAGTTTGTGCAAAGCCAAAGGTTGTGATGCCTGGAGATCAAAGTTCGCCTGAGCTGGAGGAAGAAACCAAAAGCAATCCGTACAACGTTCCGTGGTCGAAGAAATCAGAATCCTTAGAAATCAAAGTTCGCCTGAGCTGTAGGAAGAAAGCAAAAGCAATCCGTACAACGTTCCGTGGTCAAAGAAATCTGAATCCTTAGCGAGATCCAAAAACGCTGTGCAGCACTCCGAAAGCAGCTGTGAAGCGTTTGTTCCGCGTTTCCCCTGTCCTTTTGACGCTGAATTGAGCACGTGATGCAGTCATGAGGGAAACGCAGAGCCGCGTCACGTGACCCTCGACTCTGCACGGGGAGTCTGCCGGCGATTGGCCGCCTGTTGCCGGCGTTTGGTCACCTGATTGGAAGCACTCCGTGCTCTGGATCGTAGTCTCCGGGCGCCCGTGGACGGGCACCGTCCCGGAGAGAAGCGCCATGGCAGATTCCAATGCAGGAAAGGTCGTAGCTGTCCCTAGTAATTCAGTCGCTGAATGCGGTGAGAGTCATGGGGAACACGCCGGATGAAGCGTGCATGGTTAGGGGTGGCGGATGTGAGTTTGGAAGGCTGTCTGGCAATGGTGTGGCAGGGAGGAGGCGTGACAGTTGCACCAAACCCATTTTCCCCAATTGTCTTTGGTGTTGTAGGGATACTCAAACAATACTCCAGCCAGAAACCGAGGAGGAGAGTCTGTTATCTGGGCTCTTAATGTATATTGAGCTTACATTATTTTGTCATCATCTGCTTCCAAATCTACTAGTACTTTCATCACTATTCTTTTTTCAGTAATCTTTTGGCATTGTGTGATGCACACTTTGATAGCACAGAAAGACAGTAATACTAATACTAGTGCTGCTGCTAACAACTTCAGTCCGTTGGCCATCCATGTTGGTACCCATGAGAAGTGATACAACAGACAACCTTCATCTTTTCCTGCAACATTTATCTCTGTCCCCATTTTTGCATGCATCTCTGATAATCTGGTAACCGCCTCATGAGTGTGCCGTTGTCTTTGTCATTTACTGGTAAGAATGTACAGCAAGAAGACCCGATCTTGGCGCAAACTCCTGGGACCAGCCTCGATCCATCAGGAAAATGGGCACACAACTATCATATATCGGTAGCCCTGACATACTTGGAGCATGTCTATGTAATCTACATGGAGATGTTGAAAACCACCTAGTGGATGAGGTATGGCTCCTCTCACTACCCTCAGGCTATGCCCCTCAGTAAATCTTTTGCAGGTAACACACATGTCTTTAAAGGTGGTCACATGTTCAGTTGAATTGGGACAAAACCACTCTTCTTCAATATGAACAGCAAGTGCATCCTTCCCCATGTGGGTAGGATGGTGTAGTTGTGTGAGTGCAGTCTGTAATAATGACAGTGGCTTCACCAGCTTGCCTGTCCTTTCCTGTCACCATAGGGTGCCTGATGGAGATATATAGCTTCCCCTCCTTACCCATAATTCTTTTTCTTCCCTTGGTGCACTTCACTGTTACTCCATTATCTGTGTCACTGGTAATGCACTGTACTCTTCCTGTAACACCATCGTGCACACACGAATACGTGTGTGGGATGGTGTATCAAAATCTGAAATGTCAACAAAATATGCTGCGTGCTTCGCTTCTGCATCTACTGCTTCATTGCCCCTGGAGATGGGATCCTCCCCCCTCATGTGGGATTGGCACTTCATGCCTGCTATGTCTGTTGGGAGTTGTGTCATCGTGACAACCCAGAGTCTACTGTACACATCACATAGGCCGAGTCCAAATAGACTGTCACTTCCTGATCCTTGCTCTGCTCTAATGCCAATATAAAAGCCACTAATTTTGCTGTGTGCTGGAAAACGTGATGGTAACTGTGTGCTTGCCACTACTTCAGCTGTCCCAGCTGTCTTTACTTTCACTACTGCCGTCCCAGTGAAAGTAGCCGGGATTCTGGGTTAGAATACCACTTGTGCAGCTTAATAAAGAGGATTCAATTCAGCGCTACAGCCAAGTCAACGCCTAGTCTAGAATACTGAATGAAAACCCTTATTGATATATCTTTATGTCCAGTTCATGCGTTCTGGATGACTACCCCTATATAACACCCCTCTGTTGGAATCCCCCTGACCCCACTGAGCCAAGAAGTAGTTCTGTTTTGCAAGTTAAAAGGTTTATTTGATAATTTAAACAATATATATTATATCACGCTTTATAATAAATTAATAATTGGATATCACACTTAATCTGGTATGATAAAGATTAACAACGGAGAATCTGGCACTAGCACACTTCTTGATAACCACTAAGGAGTTGACATGAAATGGATAAGATAGCACACTACTTTTATGGTTTCCAATGGATGCAATGTGGAATGAAATGCAGTACAGAAAATAACTTGATAGGATTTCAGCAAAAACAATGTAATCACTTTCTTGGACAATTCACCCCCCCCCCTTTTATGCAATGCAAGGAAATGGAAGGAAGCACACAGTTCTCAGAAATGCAATCAAATGTGATTCAGTTCACCCCAGCAACTTAGACTACAGAAGTTTAAAACACAGGCAAAATGCTTTTATATGTGCTGGCAATAAAGGGAAAAATATGCTAAAATGCTTTTAATTCCCTCTAGAGGTTCAGGGTGAGTGGTATATGCTTTGAATAAGTTCATGATTACTTTAGCAATGCTCTATAATGGTTGTCAGGTTGCAAACGAATTTTTGCAACGGAAGGCAAGCAGCATCAGATTTTTACACGTGAAGAAATTTGCAAATCGCGGTAAAAGTTGTGAATGCGCTGGGCGCTATTACAGAAGAACTACAAGGGCTATCAATATCGTTTTGGGGTCCTATGAAAGCCTAGGATCTCAGCTTCCAGATGAAAGTTACTGCAAGTCTCTAGCACAAACGGTCGCGGAGATATGAGCAATTGAATAAAGGTCGTTTTTCAGATTTAAATTTTAAAGTTCAAAAAGACAAGTGCAGCTTGCAACTAGAAAATGACAAGTGACAGCTTTACAAATGACAGGTGACAGTTAGGAGACAGTTCTACTTAGATTAAAATAGGATTGAATTATATTATTTTAACTAAGAGATTGGTTCTGCACAGTTTTCTAGGTACTCACACTATATTCTTGAGTGAAATGGACCTCGCCACAGATCTGGTCAGGTTTTAAACTGGACTCTGGTCTCTGCACTTCACAGTGATCTGGGTCAGCTCTCTCTGCTGGTCTGGTCTGGGTCTCTGGTTCTGCTAACAGTGATCTGGGTCTGCTCTCTCTCTGGATTCTGAAGATTGATGGATTTAAAGTCTGGATCTTTCTGCACAGCTTTCTCTAAAGATTGATGGAGGTAAAGTATGGATTTTCCAGCAGAGCGTCCCGCAGCAAATGGATTTGAAGGTCTCTATCTGTCCTGTCTCTCTGCTTTTCTGTGTTTTTAAAATGGGTGTGTGTGAGCAGCATCGCTAGCCAGCCCCTCTCCACTTATCATTGGCCAAGCTTTCATTTCTCCCCTGATTGGGGGAGCTAAGTTGTGTCAGAGTGATGTCATTTTACAGCCTGCAGAAAGTCCACTCCTCCTGTCAACTTACACACAAATCTAGATTTGAACCAAATACATATTTGCAGAGGTACATATTGTTTTAAAATCATATACACCCCTCACATATCACAGGAGGTATCTCCTGTTCAAACTCTGCTCTTCCTGGGAGCTTGCATTCAGAAATGGCAATATTTTGCACTTTTTAACTGGTTTGCAATTCCGGACATTACCCCAAATTTACACACATGTGCGCAAGGAGTATGGACATTAATTGATGAAGTGTCAGATTTTTCACATGCACACATTTTGAGTAATATCCTCTTTTCCGCTAAAACCCCCCTGAACATGCCACCGGTTCGAAAAACCTCTTAAAATGTCGGCAGAAAAATCACAAGAATTATGGTATCATTTAAATAATTTTCACAAGTCCGTACTATGAGTTATTCATCTTTTTCTAAAACCATATTCTGGCTATAGAGGTGTGTCTTTTCAGGTCACATGGTACAGAAACCAGTCTTTCCAGTTTCTGCCAAGCTCAGAGACCCTGCCACTCCCAGCTTCTGCCAAGAGGAAGCTGTTTTACGTCATCTGCAATAAAACATTTGCCTGAGTCAGGACAGGGCTTTGTTCAGAGCTCCTGTATTCTGTGGGGCTCCCCTTAATTCAATTATCAGAGAGATGGCATATCCTTAGTGTGGCCAGCAAAAGGCAGATAGGCCTGGGAACACAGCTGTGACTCAAGTTTCACTCCTGATGGGGGTGGCTGGTGGGCAGAATCCAGTTCCTTAAGCCAAGTTTCAGATAAAATGTCACTTTTTGTTCCCCAGTTTCTGCATTCAAATAAAACTAAACATTTTTACATATGCAGCTAGAATGCTGATTCTAAGTTTAAAACTATGACATTTAAACAATTTCAACCTATGTGACACTCAAAAGTAGGTCACTCAGTCAATTTGAACATTTAGATTTGTAGTGTCTTTCAGTCCAAATTTACTTAAACTGCTGAAATCCACAGCTCAGCCAGTCTTGTTATACACCTTCAAGTCACTTCAGAATATAACTTTACATTGGATCCACCTCTCAGTAAGTCTTTCTTTGGCTTGCTTTGGGTTCATTTATTCAGTTTTCTACAAAATCTGGTGGTTTTAAAACGCCTGCTTTTGGATAGTGGTGAGTACTGGTACTGCACCCCTTTTTGGGATTTAAGAAAATGAATTCCCAACAGTTATGGGTTTGCTTTTGGCAATCAGCATTGCCATTCCCAATGGTTTCAGACTACTGTGTGGGTAGTCCAATGGTGGTTTTAGGCAGTGTCCTTCTGTGCCCATAACATCGGCAAAAATGGGTGGCAGCCTATTCTTCATGCATTTCCCTGTGCATTTTCTGGGAAGCTCTGGCCATCATGATGTTTTCCATGTCAGTACTGCACAGTTTTGAGGTAGGGCTCGGATGCATGGGTAAATACATCCCACATACTGCAAACGCAGCAGCAGCCAGTGCTTGTTTGCAAGGGTAATAACCCCTCATTACTGGGTCCAATTTCCCAATATAGTATGCCAGTGGTTTGTGTCCTAAAGTAGTCTTCTGAGTGAGTACCACAATCCTCAATACTCCATTGAAGTGTGAGAACAAATAAAATGTGTCCTGATAATCTGGGATTCCTAACATGGGAGTTGTGCATATTGCTTTCTTCAGCTCCTCAAATGCATCTATCATCGCTTCTGTCAATCGTAGTGTGCCCTCCCCTCTTTGTGCTTCTTTGAGTGCACTTAACAAAGGTCTTGTGTATGTGCTGTACTGAAATACACAAGCTCTGTAATTGTTACAGCGGCCTAAAAATGGCTGCATCTGTCTCATTGTCATAGGCTTCGGTGTCCTACGGGTTGCCTTCGCCCTTTCTGGTATCACTCTCTGCCCTTCCTGCGAGATCAGCTGTCCAATGTACAGCACCACCGTTTGGCAATAATGTAGTTTTGCCTTATATACCTTGTACCCTTTCTCTGCTAATACTGTCAACATGTGTGCTGAGTCATTTCTGCACTGTGTTTCTGACTCGCTGCAGATCAAAATGCCGTCAATGTACTGTATGATGGTGTTTTCTAACTGTACGTTGCCTAGATCCATCCGGAGGACCCTATTAAATATGGAAGGTGATTCACTGTACCCTTGTTGGAGCCTAGTATGTTTCCACTTGCGGTTTCTATATAGAAAGGAAGTCAGGTCCTGTGATTCTTTGTGAAGTGAGAGAAGAAAGCATTTTTCAAATCTATTACTGTGAAGTGTGTAGCTTCCGTAGGAATGGTATACAACATTGTTGCTGGGTTTGGAACTAAAGGAAATGCTGCCTCTACAATCTGGTTCAAAGAGTGCAAATCGTATATAAAACATCATGAACACCCTGTTGCCTTTTTCACAACATACATTGCTGTATTGCACTGTGATTCTGAGGGTACCAGAATGTTCTGTTTCACTAATGCTGCCATTGTCTCTCAGATGCTCTCATCTGCCTCTCTTGATAAGGGATACTTCTCTTGATAAGGGGTACTGTTTTGCCTTGGTAAAATTTCTTCTGGTTTAAGCTTTATCTTCACTGCCCCAATTCCTTTCAGTAGCCCCACGTCATAGAGACCTGTGGTCCATAAGACACTGGGTACCCTTCCCAGGTCTTCCTCGAGAAATGACGATGGTGCATTCTGCAACATAGTCATTCTCTGTGGTACTTCCCTGTAGTGTTTTCTCACCCAATATGTAATGCTGATGTTAAACACTACCTTGGGATCTGATCGATCATCCTGGAACAGTTCTTCATCTGTCACATCAGTCAGGCTGTACCCATCCCCCACTGTAATCACTGTCCTCTGGGATCGTCCTGAGTCATCTGTCCCATGCAATGTTATCCTGTCTTCCTCCACTATAAATGCTTCAAGTTCTATTGGGACCACTTCCCCTCAGGCTCATCTATTGGAACCTCTGTCCTAAATATAGACTTGCTGGGTAATCACCATAGCTTTCCTTATATCCCAGGAAGCCATGCTATCAATACCTCCACTCCATATTGGAACAGTTCAATATCTGCTGGCACCCCCTCTGTACTGTGTGCCTACAATATGCCTGGAAAATCTCTCTGTTAAGACCCGTGACCCAAAACCCCACTGGCATGGTCACATGCCAGGTAGGGTTAGGACTCAGGGTTCACTTGGGGCCCCTAGGGCCTTGCATTATCATCATAGACTCTCCTGGAGTCAGTCCTGGCGCCTTTGGCGCCAGGCTCATGTTCAGATTGGGCCATTGTCTTGAAGGGACTACTTTTTCTGTGAAGGCCTGCAGCCAACATGGAGGCACCCACACAGTCTAGTCCCTAAGAACCAGACTGTGCAGTGCAGTGATTTAGGGTGTGGTAGCCCGGACTACTTTACCTGGACTACTTTACAGAGGACTATAAAAACCACATCCAAGCTACAGAACGTGCTTCACATTATTTTGCAGCCAGCAGCGTCATGCTCATCGTGTTCAGAGACCAGCACCCGGCGATCCTTGAATAGTGGACCTGCAGAGGAGACAAAAGAACATCATTAGCAGTCTCTTCTTACCTGCAACTTTCCACCCACCGATTCCTGCTGCTCGCGGTCTTCCATCCAGTCGGCAGCATCATCAGAACACCACGCACGCACCGGAACGAAGCACCTGGAGGGAGAGAGAAAGAAGGACAACGTTAAAAAAGGTTACTCGCGGCATTCACGGCAGTAATCACAAAATCCTCACCTGGCTGGGCATTTCTTGACCTGTTCCGCTCCGGAAATCTTCACACGACCAGAAAGACCATTGCGATCTGAAAAGGAATAAAGAATACAGGTTAGCAAGAAAAGACATTACCTAGCCGCACTTCGCGCTGAACCTAGCATCCATCATACGCTCCTGCGTCCGTCATCCTGGCAGGAGCCTGATCCAAGTAGCGCACCCACCGAACCTCCGCGCACCTAAGGGGAAACAAACAAAGAAAAGACATTAATAGCAAGAAAGGAAAGCAAGGACATTTTAAGACTGCTATAACCAGACCTACCTCCTTAAAGACACTTGAATGGGTTAGCACCACTGAAGTTAACTCGGTCGTTTCAACACGCAGAAAACTACGCGCCACTGCACAGAAGGCAGGACGTAAAGCACAGCAGACATCATAACAAGGTGAGGAGTGGGCCATCAGGTCGAGTCCAGGGGACTGGTGGGAGGAAACGAAATCTGTTCCTAAGTCCAGTCCTCCTGTGTTTTCAGGCCTGACCGCCATGGAAGGCATCGTCCAGAATCGGGAAGGTCCAGGGTGAATCCGGCAACCAGGGCATAAGGGCATCCCCGTGGATACCAGGTGAGCGTAACACTCTCTCACATTCATGTAATGGATTCCTAGTGTCAAACACACTATCCCTTGGTCTGTAAATGAGATGGTCATATTGAGCTTACTCATTATGTCTCTTCCCATTATGTTCACTGGTGTCTGTTGGGAATACAATAGTGGCAAAGCTAAGTCATCCTCCCCTATAGAGGATGAGAATTTGTCTGTAAAATGAACCAAGTTGCCCCAGAGAATCCCTGCACATTCATGGCATTGCCTGACATTGGGTATCTCCCTTCCCTGATACAGGATCTAGTTGCCCCTGTGTCCACGAGAAAGGAATAAGTCTTGTCAACTATCGTCACCCCTATATGTGGTTAATTTGCCAGGTTGGGTGGAACCAATAGGGTTGAACACATCAGGTCCGTCTGTGGAATCAGAAAAATATAATATTACGGCGGTTACACCGAGCAAAGGAAAATACACCGACACGGGCTTATAAAGATTCCCAGAATCTTTATTACAAAACTGAACAGTCTTCAACAACGTACACAAATAGCTATTTGTCCGTCAATACATCACAGAGACCACCAGCAGGTCCAATATGAGCAGTGAGGGAATTTCCTAGCTGGACATCGGTGCTTTTATACAATTTGTAAAATGATGTCCAGCCCCCTTACAGGTTAATCATGCACTGGGCTAGGGTCGCGCCAGGTTCACTTTCCTAATTTACATATCTTGCGCATGCGGTTTACTTTTCAATACATTTACTAACACACTCCATTATTCTTCAATTTAACATTTACACTCTTTATATATTGCTTTAATACAGCCCAAACAATGTTTTGCATGTTATATTTGGATAGCATTACTGTTCTTGTATACTTGTAGTTTAATATTGGCATTTCAAGTAATCCCCTGCTTCGAGGTCAACAAAGGACAAGGTCTACATGACCCTAACATGTAGCCTGAAGGCAGGTTGGGCATTAACTTCCCTACAGAGGTTGGAGAGGTTAAGGCAAGAACAAGGACACACGAGACAACCATTTTAGATTACAGGGTGACTTTGTATAAAACCCCAAAATGGCGGTTTCTAACCTAAAATAGAGGCTTGATTCAAGATGGTGGCTTACATCAATTTCTAAGGTCAAGACCTTGCTGCCGAGAGTTATTTGCGTACAATTTTCAAGCAACTTGGCGTAGGCCAATATACATACAAATCGTTTGTAATAAGAGGCATAATTTAATATCCGGTTTGACAAACCCTCCTTTTGGCCTATGCCAAGTGCTAATACTATTTCTGATTTGATTGCAAGTAACTCCATGCATCATTGTCCAGACACCCCGAATCATTGTCGGACATATCTACTGCCATTAGGTCTGATACCAGAGTTTCCTTCAACACATACTCTTTGGAGAGCTCCTTTGGGGCGTATATTTTATTCCCCTATACACTTATTGCTTGCGTGCAACATCCCCCTAATACTGAGCATATACCAGGGAGACACTGTATACAACAACAAAGAAACAGAAAACTTCCCAAGATAATCAGTAGGGCCGAGAGAAACTTCCATCCCCATGACCATAGGAGGTCCCAAAACCATGTACCAAGTTCCCGATTTCCCTCAGGAACATGTACTTCTGAACTAAGGACATGTAGATTTTGGATCGCCCTAAAGATCGTTGTAGAGGAGTCTGGAACGTAAACGCAGCAAGCGGACCCCACTCATTTACATACTCCTCCTCGCTCTGCCAGGATGACATCTAATGCCATCCGGTTCTGAAGAGCCACTAATCTTATCACTCTCTGTTCTAGCGTCATATTATAGAGTATGTCAGTGGTCCGATTGATGGTTCTCTCCAATACTCTCGCTAGTACCCTAATATCTTCTGAATTCGTAATTTGCCCAAAAAATGGTACAAAAGATTTCATAATAACTCCTAAAGTTTGTGCTGGAGTATCCCCTTTTCACCTCGTCGTGGACGAGTCTTTGAAATTTCTGTAGTACTGGCAATAAATACCCCAGGTAATAGAATCCCTAAATAACAGGTTCCTTGCCAATCCCTGGGCAACCACGGAAATGCCACATTACCGCAAACAAAATAGACAGGTTCGCCTACGTCCAGAGGTCTGTTTTCACTAGTCAAATTTGCAACATTGGCGCACTTTCTAAAATTACCCATTGACCGTGTTCCATTCCTCTATATGCAGAAGGATACTGAATCGGGACTGTAATTAACAGAATAAAATGGAGGCGTGGCATCCTTATTGCCTGTAGGAGCCATTTTGAAAGAGATTAAAGACTGAAAAGGACGAGACAATCTATCAGAGGGCCTAACAGAAGCAACGTTTGGCTTGCTTCTATTTGCAAAAAGCAAGCATCCCAGGGGCATCAAAACATTCTTTTCAAAATTATTTAAATTTGTACCATCAAAGTTCCCTGAAATGCTGTCATTCCATCGACCAGAAAATAGTGCTCTAAGGGAAGCGTAACAGGCAGTTGTCAGAGGCAGAGGGTAAATATACCAACCTAGCCCTTTATCCCCATGTTGCGGTAAATGTGTACAGATCCAGCAATTGGTCTTATTAAACATTGCATGAGTGGCATTCATGAGTAATAAGAGGGTATTATTCTGATAATTCTGTCTGTGCAAAGAATCTCTAGGCGACAAAGTATGCAATTGCACAGAAGGGGTGGGAATCACAGATACATTCTCAATAGGTAAAAAGTCCTCTAACGGATATGCTTCTTCCAGATACCATAACCCAAACCGAAAAGTCATTACAAATCCAGTAATTAGTACAACAAGGCAACAATACACTTTGGGGGTCCCCTTCCATACTTGATCATTGTCTCTGCTAGTCATATTTTTATCTAAAAGTTCAGTACGAGCGGTAGCGGGTGCAGGCATCGTAGTCTTCAATCGAAAAACACACCAATTTTTTGTTTGCTGGCGACTCCAGTCGCGCGTCTTCTTAATGTCTTTCCCACAACCCTTAGCCGGCAGAATCTTTCCGTACAATCGGGCCAAAAAGACGAGCCCTCAAATGAATTTTTTCCAGACGCACAGTCAGACCATGCTGTACATTTATTTCCTTGGGCGCAAATTATATTTTGCCGTTTCTCCTAGAACAAAGTGTCGTCACTTCCTCCTGGAAGTGGTGAACGAACGGAAATGGGATCAAGAAAGGATTGATCCGGAAGTTCCACTGTTGGGGAGTGCGGAGACAAGATGGCCGTTTTGTCCAGACCTGCGGATTCTGAAGCGGTCTCCGATTCTCCCTTGTTGGTTGTTGCTGTTTCAGGCACACGAGTTACAGCAGTGGGAAGAGATTCTGTGTCTTCTGTATCGTATGGCACAGTGTTACGCTCACCTGGTTCCCACGCTGTTGTTTCCACCAGCGTGACGTGTAGCGCCGAGATGACTGACTGGACTGGCCCGCTCAGCCTAGTTTGTCTGGCTCGCAAGAATATTTTTCTGCAAAGGAGAAGAGGAATTAACCACCCGTGGAATTTGAGTGTCAACCCACCTTCCCCACTCCCGTTGTCTTCCCACAGATCACTCTTGATGTCCCCTCCTTAGTCTCACCTGATGGTTTGGAAGGATGAGCTCTCCATCCTGCGTCGACCGCAGGGGCGCGTTGATGACCAGTTACTTCACTGGCGTAGAGGAATTGGTGAGTTCCAGTATTGACTCTAAAGTCCAATTGTTCATAAGAGTTCAAATGTCTGATCTTCACTCTGTCCGAATTCCTTGCAGGTTGCCGATTAATCCACTCGAAGATTTCCAAATGGCACTTGGTAAGATTCAGGTAAGTCTATGTGGTTTTCCCCTTAGGGGCCGGGGTACGGCGATGAAGCAGAGTTGACTGTGCCGACCCGAGATGAGGTGAGACCCCCGTGGTAAATCAGGTAAGTTTTGTTGGGGATAACTGGTATTGTCTTTGCTTTCTCCCCTTAGGGGCCGGGGTACGGCAATGAAGCAGAGTTGACTGCGCCGACCCGAGATGAGGTGAGTACCTCCCGTGGTAAATCAGGTAAGTCCTTGGAGGTAGCTTGGATAGCCTTAGAGAGTCCCCTTGCTCACCTTGCTGTCTTTGTCTCCTTAGGTGTCGGAGGGTGGCCGCGAGATGGAGAGAGCGTGATGGAATGCTGAAGTACCGCCAAGCAGGTGAGTTCAGCGCGGCGCCGTGGGAATGCGAAGCGATGCTTCAAAGACTTCTGTCTTTCAGTTCCGTGGTGAAATAGATCAGGATTCAGGTAAGGATTAAAGTTAAAACTCATGTTCTAACCTTTATCCTTCTTTCTTCTTGTTTCAGGAGTCCCAGGACTGAAGCGGGCGTGGCTGAAGACTGGAGCTGCTGAAAACACGGTGAGCATTACGCTGCAGCAAGCAGAATAACGCGAAGCACGTGTGGCTGTCCGGGCGTGGTTTAAATAGCCTTGGAAGAAGATCCAGGTAAGTATTCTTCCACAGCCCCACCCAAGTAACAAAATAGTCCCTTCAGTAAAATAGTCCCTCCTAAGCCTCATTTGGCTTGAGTCTTCATGCAGCATGGTCTGCCTCAGGTAAGTATGCAGCATGGTCTGCTTCAGGTAAGTTATCAACAATGAGCCTGGCGCCCATGGCGCCAGGACTGACTTTATCTTTATGAGCCTGGCGCCATAGGCGCCAGGACTGCACCCAAACAGCCCCTAACTGGGGCTTTTGGGCATGCTCCAAGTGGCATGATGCCTGCTTCCGGGGCTGCTGGGCCTGGTCTGGTCTTCCGGGGGCAGGCATCATGACACACGGGCTGTGGGATCCGTTTGGTGTGCGTCGCATGGATCGAATGTTTTCGACCCGCTACCCGCACGGCAGTCTGGATGACTAGCAGGACCTGGTAGGGACCCCTCCACCGAGGTGCAAGGCAAGATGACCTCTCAAAAACCTTCGTGAGGATCCAGTCCCCCGGTCGTAGACTGTGACCAGGGCCCTCGTAGTGAACAGGTAATGCCTCTCGCACCTAGTGATAAATTGAAAACAGATTTTTAGTCAACTGGTTACAGTAGTCTGAAAGAAGCACATTTTCTATATCCCTTAGTGAGCGACTTTTCGGCATACCCCAAATATTAGCAGGTCTCCCCATTACCACCTCAAAGGGAGAGAGCCCAGTCTTAGTTTGAGGGGTCGTTCTCACCGATAGTAACACGATCGGTAAGGCGTCTGGCCATTTTAGCTTGGTGCCAGCACATGTCTTTGCGAGTTTGTTCTTTATAATGCCATTGTGCCTTTCCACTAATCTGGCACTCTGGGCATGTCTAGCTGAATGGAACCGTTTGTCAATCTGTAGTCCTTTGCAAATTTGCAGGACTACAGTGGCAATAAAGTGTGGCCCATTATCAGACCAGATGACTCTCGGCAGCCCGAACCTAGGAAAAAACTCTTTCAACAGAGTTTTTGCCGTGGTTATGGCCGTTGCATCTTTAACCGGGTAGGCTTCAACCCACTTACTAAATGCGCAAATAACAACCAATACATATTTAAGATTGTTACACCGTTCCATTTCAATAAAATCAAGGTGAATAACCTCAAACGGGACAGAAGGTGGAGCGAAACTTCCTCTAGGAGTCGAGGTACCTTTCCCTACATTGTGCTGCAAGCAAACCATGCAGTTCTGGACAAAACGCTCCGCAATTTTGAAAATCTTATCATTGGCCCATACACTGTGTAGCATTTTTGTTAGTTTCCTCGCGCACACATGTGTCGGACCATGAGCCATAATAACCATCATTGTAATGTAGGCGTCAGGAAGTAACAATTTCTCTTCAGCATTGTCTACCCAACACCCATCATCATCCAATCTTCATGCACCCTTGGTCCATCTCTTAGTTTCCTCTATAGTAGCATCTGCTTGAATATCTTTTACAACATCAATACTTTCTCCCAAAGTGCAAACATTTACAACTTCTTTTACAGCGTACATTTCTGAACTGAAATCAGTGGCAGTCTGTTTAGCTATCTGATCGGAGAAGGCATTCCCTTTTCCTACATCATCTATAACTCTTTGATGTGCTGAACATTTTATGATAGCTAACTGAACAGGGAGTGCAAGTGCTGAAAGCAACCGCACTATTAAAGTGCTGTGCTGGATTTTTGTTCCGTGCGAGGTCAAGAAACCTTGTTCTTTCGAAAGTCTACCGAAATTGTGGGCCACCCCAAAGGCATACTGACTGTCAGTATATATATTCACTGTACGCCCTTCAGAAAGCTCACAAGCTCAAGTTAACGCTATAATTTCTGCAGCCTGCGCAGAGTTATGCACATTTCTTTAAGTTTCCACAATCGTGCTTAAAGTAGTGACAGCATAAGCAGCCGTGGATGTACCGCCTGGAAGTTTAAAACAAGAGCCATCACAAAATAGCTCTCCTTGAGGGCTATTCAAAGGCATGTCTTTCAAATCGATTCTGCCTTTAGTCTCTCGTTCTGTCATATAAAGGCAATCGTGTGACGTATCGTCATCATCAACAATATTTTGTGAGACAGGTAAAAGTTCAGCCGGATTTAATACGCAACATCTCTGAATTTGAATGTGGGGAGCAAACAAGATCAGTTCATATCTTGTCAATCGTGCAGAAGTGAGGTGTTGCGTTTGAGTTCTGTTCAATAGAATATCTACAGAGTGAGGTACCATTAGGGTTAACGCATGACCCAGGACCATTCCCTCACTCTGTTTTACAGACGCAGCAGCAACAGCGCGCAAACATCTTGGTAAAGCGCATGCTACAGGATCAAGGGCGGAGGAATAGTAGCCGCACGGCCTATTTTTCCCTCCATGTTCCTGCGTTAACACAGCCAAAGCACATACATCACGTTCATGCACAAACAATACAAAAGGCCTTATCATAATTCGGAGTTCCTAAAACCGGCGCCGAACACAGCGCGGATTTGAGCAAATCGAATGCTGTCTGGTGTTCCAAGGTCCATGGCAATGGCAAAGAAATGCCCTTCTTTGTCAAAGCCAACATTGGTTTAATCGTTAACGAAAAATTCGGGATCCACAATCTACAATAAGAAGCCATACCTTTCAAGGCTCTAACTTCCTTTTGCGTATTTGCGACAGGCATACCAGAAATGGTCTTTATTTGTTCAGGTGTCAACCGTCTTCCCTCCTTTGACAGGAGATAGCCTAAATAGGCGACCTCCTGGCAACAATATTGGAATTTCTTAAGTGAAGCTTTGTGGCCATGTTTTGCTAGATGACAAAGCAACAACACAGTGCCTTCTTTACAGGCACTCTCAGAATCAGCGGCCAAGAGGAGGTCATCTACGTACTGTAGTAACGTGCAAGTAGTAGGCAACTCGAGGGTATCAAGCTGCTCTTTCAATGCCCTACTATAAATACTTGGACTCTCAGTGTACCCTTGTGGTGTACGAGTGAATGTAAACGAGCGTCCACCTAGGGTAAACGCAAACAAATACCTAATATCCTTGTGTATGGGAATACTGAAAAACGCGTTTTCAAGATCAACAACTCTAAAATGGGTGGCAGAAGCCAGAATCATGGTTAATATTGTTGTAACATCAGGTACAATAGGAAATTGAGGAGCCACAATTTTGTTAATAGCGCGTAAATCAATTATAAAATTAAACGGAATTGCATTATCACCTTTTTTGTATACTGGCAAAATGGGTCTGTTACATATGCTACCCGTAATCTCCTCAATTACTCCACGATGTAAGCCGCCTCCCCTGGCTTGTATTGGGGTCGAGGGACCTAAAGAAAGACAAATCCGTTTGTCCAGTTCGGCCATCACTACCGGAGCCATCATAGATGTATCCGAGAGTGGTTTATGAGGCATGTCCAAGTTTAAAACTGTTGGACTCAAAGGAGGAGGTCTTTCTTGTACACTCATGAAACTGTTGGATCGATAGATCTGGGTCAATCACCACTTTAAGGGGAAATGTGTTTCTATCTCCCATTTCTTGTTGTGCAATATGTATCTGTGAATACATGTGAGCAAACTCTGCTTTGTGAATTATGTTTTCCTACGATTTTGTCAAAACCTCAGTTTTAGAGGAAGTAGACATGTCCATGGTAGAACTGGCATGCATATTCCTAGCCTGGAGAATGTCATCGATAGCTGTAATGCTTATATTCACCTGGCCCATATTGTTATTGACAGACATGTCACCTTTGCAGGATAGCATTGTACGCATTTTGCCACTTCTTAGGGTGCCTGCCATGCTAAATAAGGGCCAGATATTAATCCTGCTTGCTGTTTACGAGAGAAATGGATAGTCAGTATGATACTAATCAGATTAGATCGGATCCACTGCCGATCCAAGATTTGTTCAGTCTCGTTACTACCAGCTAATAAAAAACTTAAAAGCAAGACAATATTATTTCATCGTGATTCGGCTGTGGGAAAAGAAACCACGTAATTGTGTACAGAAAAATAGTCCTTGACGACAAAGAAGAAAAGACGTTTCACGTTTGAAATCAGGCCCGGTTGACAGCGTGAGCTTGTTTGGACTATTTAATGAAGCCCCACTGTCGTAATACACACTAGTTAAGTCACAAGCTACAGAAAGTATGTTTGGACTTAGTACATAAAACGAGCTTGCTGCTTATTTCCTTTACCCGATACACTGTGTATTGTATTCATTCAGCGATGTCTAAGTATATTAAATCACACTGAGTCTAAGTCCGCACAGGGGGAGCAACAGCCGCCATCTAAAATATAGATAGGAGTTGCCCCAAGAAAGTCAGGACCTGAGAATATGCAAAAAGGAAGAGAGAAGGACAGTCCCTCTCCATATAATAAAAATAAAAAGAGAAAAAAAAAAGATAAAGATTAAAAAATCACACAAGAGAGTATATGGCAGTGTAATCCTACCTGAAGCTCGGCAGTGAACTAATCACTGACACCCAATACGAAATACAAGGCAGTAACCACCTCCTTGGTGAATTGGAGCGGAGCACACCGCACCTGCCGCACACCCGAACAGCCAAACAGCTTCACTTAGCATCCATTTGGGTGCCCATGCGGGAGCGCAAGCCCACACCAATTGTTGATTGCCGGCAGGAAAGGGGGAGGGGTCAGAATAGCAATGGAGACGCTGCAGAAGGGGAAAGAGACAGATCAGATTATGCACTCTCACATAAGATAGGACGCCCAGTAATGTCCCATCAAACTCCCATCAAAGTTGTCAAAGTCCAACAATAGCCAACTGCAGCGACAGTAAAAGTCCATTACTTGTTGTCTCTAGCAGCAGGTTTCGCTGCGTAGAACGCGAAAGACTTCCTCTTGCCGACTAGAGCTCGTTCAGAGGATCCAAACAGAGAGAAGCAGGAGGGGGCAGCCAAACAGCTTCATTTGACGTCCACTTGGGTGTGTGTTCGGGTGTGCAAGCCCGCACCAATTGTAGATTGCTGGCAGGAAAGGGGGAGGAAGAGAAAGGAAGAGAAAGAGGCAGAAAGGGAAAAGGAGAGAGAAGACAGGGAAAGGTAGAGGAAGCAAAAGGAGGAAAGGGAAAGACAGAAGGAAGCTGAGGAGAAGAGAATGAGGGAAATAGAGGAAGCGAGAGAGAGAGCGACAAATACAGTTAAGTAGAGAAGGGTGGCAAAAAGAGGTTGAAAGGCTCGTTAAAGAGTGCATACATCAGGGGAAGGAGAGGAGTAGAGAGCAGGATCAGGAAAGAGACAGAAGTAGAGAAGATGTTTTAGAAAGGCAGGGATACAGTGGGGGATTGGTACCCTGTACAGAAGCAGAAGGGATAGTGGGATGACTTAGAAGATAAAGAGGAGTGCAATTGGGTCCCCACTGAGGGAGGACCCAGGCCCATTGGAGAAAACAATGAGGGGGCCAAGCGGGAAGAAACCTTGAGACAATTAGATTTTTGAAGACAAGGAAGATGAGGAGAGTGATGATAGTTGTGGGACAGTGTGTTCACACGAAGAAAGGGAGGGACGTTAAGAGGAAGAAGAGGAGAGGGCCCCACAAGTCCCCTCCACAAGGGCGAGCCGAAAAAAGGAGGCAGAATAGTCTGAGGGGGAAAATATGGAAGGGGAAAAGCCCAGACTTGTGACACACCCCAGGCATATGAAGGGGCGTGACTGGTACCAGTACAAGGACGAAAAAGGAAACTGAGCCTGAGCATAGTGTAAAACTGACACAATTACCATTGCTAGAAAAGGAGGGAGGACAACCACCATACATACCATGGCCACAGATGGACAAAGACAACTTCAGATGTAAATTGCTATTGTTAACAACAGGAGCAGGAAAATTGATTCATGAGCTAGAAAGAATGACAGCGGGAATGACACTAGCAGTGGGTGACATAAAAAGCTTGCTTGCTGCCATTATTGGGGAGAGAGCTGACATATGGAAAAGGGCAGGATACCCAGGGATGACTGCAGAGAATACAGCTCATGATGGGGCACCATTTAATACCTATAAGGCAGCTATATGGAGGGCACGCCGAGTACAGTACACTGACACGTCAAACATGAGGGTGATCATGAAGCGCAAAATGCGGGAGGACAAAGACCCTGTTGTTTACATTCAGGAGATTCAGGAGCATTGGTGCTTTGAGACTCGTGAACCATGGGACAAAACAGTAGCACTCTTTGTTCACATACTATGTCAGGGAATACCCGAGCCAATGCAGGGGCAGTTGAAGAAATTAGTCAGGATGGAACCAAAGTCATGGCCAGAAATACAATTGACTATATTTCACCATTGCCAGTTATTACAAGAGAAAATAAGAAAGAAAGCAGAGGAAAGGAACCTAGAGGAAGCAAAGTTGGTGTGGAAAAAGCTATAGAATTTTGCAATGGAAGGGCTGTGTTGACAAGGGGAGATAAGTGGTGATTCAAGATGCGCAGCCTAAAATGGAGAAAGCTTTGTAGGAAGAGGAGAATACAATTACTGGCACTGGGAAGAGGGGGCATGACTAGAGGGAGAGGGGTTGGGTTTCAGGCACCACACGGAGGAGGGTTTAATGGGGGACAGTCCAGACCCATGGTACCACCTCAGCAATGTTGAGTATGTCAGAAAATGGGACACCTAGCTCGAGTATGTAGAAATAGGGGATGGATGCAACAGAATTGGCAGGACCCAAGATGGGGGACAACCTACCCCCACCATACAGCACAGAGACACCCGACTACTATGCCCAAGATCACACACAGCATCAGAAGTACGCACCGCAAATGCAACCAGTGCAACATGCAGCGATGCAGACACAACAGCCACCGATATAGGCACAACAAGCCCCCAAACTAGCACAACAGTCGCAAATGCAACTGCAAGCATTGGCACCACAAATTACCATGGCCTCGTGGAACACAGGTACTGAATTATAGGCCCCCATGCCCAGAATAGGGAACGTGACTGTAGTGAGAGGAAATCCGTTCACCGGGATAGGGATGAATTTATACCCACACTAGGACAGCCTACAGACTGACTTAATGTGTTCAATCAATCCTATCTGTCACACCTGACTTGCAAGAGGATACATGAGTCAGCATGACATTGGTGACAAAACATTTTCCTTCCTTGTAGATACAGGAGCATCCAGATCCTGTATTAGGGAGGCAAAATACCCAATGTCAGGCATTGCCATGAATGCACAAAGCTTTTCTGGGGCTACAAATATGGTTCCATTCATTGACAAGCTTCCTTTCACTGTAGCGGAACATGACCTTACCATGCCACTATTGTACTCCCGCCAGACACCAGTCAGCATACTCAACACAACCATCTCATTTACTGATTAGGGAATAGTGTGCTCTACTCTGGGCATCCATTACATGAATGCATGAGAATTTGTGCTAGCATTTTGTGGTCTGACAGCACTGATGGGAATACCCCTGTATCCTGAGTTATTCCAATATGGGGTAAATCTTTTACTAGCATGGCTTCCTGGGATACAGGGCAACATATTGAGGTTACCTGCAGAACTTATATTCAGGCCAGAGGTCCCAATGGACAAAGAGGAAGGATAAGTGTTCCCACTATAACTGGAGGTAGCTATAGTGAGGGAAGAGAGGGTGATTCTCCACAGAACTGATGACGAAGGGAAAGAATGGCAGACAGTGGCCGCCTTAGACGAGGGACACAGGCTGACTGACTTGATGGACAAAGAGTTGTTCCAAGATGATGAAGAAGATGGTGAGGTAGTGTTCACCGTAAGCCTCACTAATTGGGTAAAAATTGTGAAGAGAGAGGTGCCACAGAAAATGGCATTGGTAAAAAAGGCACTATTGTTCTTGGAAGAGGATCTGGCACAGGTACTGATACACTGCAGACCAGCAGTCCTTATGATGTTGGCCTATTGAAGGCGGTTAGGGCAGTTAAGATTAAATTGAAACCAGGAGAAATCTTGCAAACAGTTAAACAATATCCCATCTCGAAAGAAGCAGGTGAGGGCATTTTTAAGACGTTTTCCGTGTTAGTGCAATAGGGAATCTTAGTGCCATCGGAATCTCTGTGTAACACGGCTGTGTACCCCGTGAAAAAGGCAACCAGGGAGGTAATGGAGATTTATACATGATTTGCTCACACTGAATAATATTGTTGAGGCAGAATTTCTACTGGTTCCAAACCCAGCTACAATACTATGCAACATCCCAACTCAAGCCAAGCATGTTACAGTGATCGATCTAAAGAATGCATTCTTTTCAATCCCTCTTTATGAGGAGTCACATGACTTGACGTAGTTTTTGTATAGAAACAAAAAGTGGAACATACAAGGTTACCCCAGGGGTGCTGTGAGTCCCCTTCAATCTTTAAGAGTCCTTCAGATGGACCTAGGGAGTGTGCTCCTCGAAGGTACAGTAACAGTGTAGGAAAGACTCAATATGGTTGATGACAGTTTTGGCAGACAAGGAATATGAGGTAGACAAGGCAAAGTTGCAGTATTGTCAGGAGGAGGTTCTATATATTGGACAGCTGATATCCCAAGAGGGTAGGACGGCACTCCTGAAAGAGCAGAAGCAATACAGAAAACACCCCAGCCAAAGACCATGAGAGAGATGCAGCAGTTATTAAGCCTTTGCAATTATTGTAGGGCGTGGCTCTTTGAGCACACTGACCATGCAGAGAGCATCAGGGTACGAGGGGATCATTTCAAACCCTGTAGTAAGATGCTGAGTAGTGAACCCAGTGACATTCATAGCAGAGCCAATGGACGAAGGAGACTCTATACACAACTGCACAAAGTACACAGCCTACCATGACGACATACCCAATGTCAGAGAAAATGCCCTCAGAGGGGGAAATGCTCTTTATTGACGGGTCATTGACAAGTGACCAATGTTCAGCAGAGAGACACATGGGGACCACAGTGATAAAACTAAAACTGATTGCTGATTTTGAAGTAGTAGGAAGTGCAAGATCCTCTTTACATTATTTCTTTTTATTTTTATTTTTTTATTTGGTTAGTTGATCAAATCAACTTTTCAAATACCAACATTAATAACATTACAAAACAAATTGTGCTTATTTGATGATTTACAACTTATTCACAATTAATTTAAAAAAAGAAAATTAACATTCAATGTATATGATATAATTTTACATAATCCGAAAACATAAGAAAACATTCCCCACAAATAAAATACCTGTACAATCTAGTTCTTCTTTACAATAAAAAGTGCAAAATACTTAAACCATGCCAACATCATCACTAAATATACCTATAAATCAGCTCTCTATGTTGGGTAATACTGCTTTAAGAAAATGCACTATTGCTACTTTGACCGTCAATCGTGAACTTGAAAAGATCAATTGCCATATTTGATTAGAATCTAACAAGCTATTTAGAGCAAACAGATTTTTTTTAAACTTCCTTTGGGTAAAAGTTGACATAGGACACTCCACGATAAGATGTTGTAAAGTCTCTTTTTGAAGATTATTTAAACAAAATCGACAGTAATTTTGATTTTGAGATATTTGTTTCCTCCTAGTCAGCACTTCTCGAGTATGCCATAAATTAAATCAAAATCACATATATTGCCTGCAAATGTGTCGGAGGCACATTTAATCAAATAATCAGCCATTGTTCTATATCTTTTAATCTAAAAAAGAAAAACATCAAAGTCCTTATAGGTATTACAACTAGTTTGATTGCATATCCAATCATACTGGAAAATCAGCAATAAGTATGTATTTACGCCTAGTGGGGACATTATTTTTAGATAACAAGAGATGATGAGCTGCCACTCATTAAATATTAGGCGTGTCTAGGCCTAACAGGCACTTCCACAATAATGAACACATCTTCCACAGAACTTGAGAATACAGGGATAATGACCCTAATTCAGAGCGTATAAAAGATAGAGGTGTGCAAGATGGAAAATATAAAACTTATTTCCAAAACCTGGATCCTAACATATCCCAATACTTACGCTTTCTTGGTAATGTGGCTTCAACTCCATATAATAAATTTGGTATTACTTTCTGTTGATAAACTGCCATTATGTGTTTGAATGAGTATTTACCAAATTTATAGACAAGTATTTTTGCTTGGGATGTCAATGATTGCAATTTACTTTTTAATTCCAGATGATACAGATCACTGTTACTTGAGTTTGTACTTGTCACCCGTAGATATTTATATTGAGGGACTATTGTTAGTTCGATCTCTTGTAATTTCCACTTAAAGGTGTACGTTTTAGCTTTAACATTGTTATTACAAACTACAATCTGAGTTTTATCAGTATTTATCATCAGATTGTTACTCTGAGCATAGATGTCAAGTTTATGCAACATATTTTGCAGACCACCTGGTGTCTGCGAGAGCAACACCAGGTAATCCGCATATAGTAAATACCTGTTTTTCTGCATACTCAGATTAGGCGGATCACCCATAGTATCAACAAATATCTCACCCATGTCCAATATGAATAAGTTAAATAAAAAAGAGGCAAGGGTACATCCCTGTTTTAAGCCTCGCTGGGTGATAATTGTAGAAGACAATTTTCCATCAAATGTCAATCTAACTTGCATAGCTGTATCTAGATGAAAAAGCATAATTAATCCAAGCACAGATGAAGGACATTGATATTCCCTTAATGTATTATATAACAAGGAACCATCAATAGAATCAAAGGCCGCCAGGAAATCAATAAATTCTAAATAAAGTGATTGATTCCGGGCTGCATATTGTGTCTTGATCATATTAAGAGTGAGTATATTTGGTATTGTACCTAAACCAGCAACAAACGCTGATTGAAATGGCTCTTTAAGTTGAAATTTTGATGTCCAATCATTTAATGCTCTCAATATCAATCGGCAATAAATCTTACCTGGAGCATCTAGAAGTGAAATTGGTCTGTAGCTAGCTCGAAGCTGCTGATCGCCTTTTTTTTATATACTAGCAATGTAATTGAGTGTTTCCAGGTCTTTGGTAAAGATTGCGTATGGTTTATGGTTGTAAATATATTATGCAAAATGGATGCCCATAGCTCCGGATGTTGTTTAAACGTATGGTTTGATGAGCCATCAGGGCCAACTGCTTTTGAATTACTTGATTTATTTATATAAAATAAAATATCCTCCAGATCAAAGGTATGATGACATTTCTTAGTGATATCTATGGATTCAAGGCTTGCACAGTCTTTGGGTATAGAATAGAGCTCACTAAAATTGGATATCCATTTTTGTTCCGTGACACTGCTTGATTGAATAGCTGTTTGTTAGCCATGTGTGGTTTGTTTTATAATTACCCATATTTTTACTGTGTTCTTAGTTGCTATAGCAGTTAACATATTTGCACCATCTCTTTGATATAGCTGTGATTTATGATTTTTTAACCAGTTCCTATATTTGGTTTTAATTTGTCTTAGGAGAACATTCTTGATGACAGAAGTATATTTTAGAGCTTCCCTTAATTGAGACCTGTACAGTGTTTTTCTTATTTTTACAACATGATCATATATATGTAGATGATGTTGTTTTCTTACAGATCTTGATGTGCCACGCTGAAAAAGTTGCATCGTATCACTATACACAATCCCAGCATTACCCAACTCCCTTGTTTCCTTTTCCAATGAATTGGATAAATATTTGTTAAATTGTTGTAAAGCATCTTTTGACCATCAGAGCTGGTTCAACCCAGGATTTACAATCATGCAGCCTCTACGATATGAACTTTTTAAGCTCATATTCACACCTCCACCAGGCCAATTAATTGTCAGCATGTTATGATCACTCAAATCAGATTTTAAAACACAGAAATGCATGACATATGGCAATAGAGCATCATTCACGTATATGTAGTCAATTGTTGCTACACTACTGCCTCTGCACCATGTCGAATATGCTGGAATATCAGGTTTACACAAGCCAATTAACACATGTAGACTTCGAGACATGGTAAATAGGTTCCAATGAAGTAATCTACCCTTATGATGTGAGGTATCCGGGTGAAAACAATTAAGATTAAGATCTCCAGCTAATATGACATAGGATACAGATTTATCAAGGACAACCAGGTCCAACAAAGCATTTAAATCCTTAAAAAAAGATTTATCAGAAAACCCCACCGGGTTCCAATATATGTTGATCAGGGCGCACACAGTCGTTTGTATCCTGACTTTAACTAACTGCATATACTTGTTGGGAGCAGCCCAGAATTCAGATTTGATTCCCATATCTGTTTTTATGGCTATTAATAAGCCAGAAGATGGTCTTCCCCGATTGGATTTAGCTGCAGGATTAAGATAAATGTCATGGTTATCCCATACTGGAGGTGTCGTCAGCCACGTCTTTTGTAATAACACTATTTCAAATTTTCCAATGTGATTTCTGTCAGTGTTAAGAAGATGATCAAACTCCCTTGTTTTCCAGCTAAGTAGGGAAATATCACCATTCCATTCTCCAGTAGCTAGTTATTGTTGATTGCTCACACACTTACAATGAATGACATTGTTTGAGATTTGTCAGAACCTTATTCTCTTTCTCAGAAGGAATAGTGCTTGATTTTGTGAAAGAAATCTTAATTTTTACTAGGTTTACGTTCTGTTACAGAGATCATCTCAACTGAAAGTGCAAAACATATCTCATGTCATAGATCTTTAGTAGACCAAATAATATTTTGGGCAACACCCAAATTCACCCAGAGTCTCACAGAGCTTAAATTTGTGTCATTCATGAATTCGACCAGTTCAATATCAGATGAATTAATATCTTCCAGTTGAGATATGTCTGAGAATATAGCCAACACTGATCTACGATTAAGATCATATTTAATACACAATGATGATCTACAGGCTAATACTAGTGAATAAGATGCAGGACGCTTAAGTGGCTGCAGCTTTGGTATATTGGGAAGAACTGATTCATGAGATTATTTTCCAGAGATCTCATTACTAGATATGCCTTTATCCTTAATATTATTTAGTGCAATTTCAATTAAACACATAATCTCTGGCGATAACTCAGATATGGCAGTATTTCCACTATTTTGTAAAGAATGTAGCTTAGTGTTAGACGAAGATATGCTAGAAACAGCTTGCAGAGAATTACTGTCTGCAATTGTTAAAGGAACAATTAGAACAGGAGCAATTTCAAAAATAACTAATGACCCTGGTTTCCCAGCTCGAATAGGTTGCTCAATGCACACTTGGGTTTGGCTATTTGGAAGAAATTTCCCCTGGGGTTGTAAGATTTTTACTCCACTTGTAAAATGTATAGGTGGGGGTTGCCCTTTTCGAATGCATGGATCAAGATTTGCTAATACAGGATGTCCGGCCATGTATGCATCTACAGCTTTACGTATTTCCTGTCGATGTGTATCAAGTAGATTCACTTCTTGCATTTTTTTATTTTAATGCTTGATTGAATTTTATTCTTAATTGGCATACCTCCCTTTGAAGGCTTGCTGGCTATATCATTTTGTTGTGTAACCTCCTTTACTAATTCATCCAAAGGGGCATATGCAAGTACATTCTCCTCAATTAGAGGTTCGATTTATTTTAGCTTGCGATTGTAACAAATATTTTTTTATTACAGCCTGAGAGGCTATTACCGCACTCTTTTTGGCAGGCTGATGGCTTTAAAAAACTGTTTTGACACAGTTGTAGAGGATTTATTTGGCAATTTATGATTTTTTGTCAATTTAGCTTGGGGAATTTTCTTAGTTGTCACAGATGAACTTGAAGTAAAGATTGTGTATGCAGTTTTTTGGGCAATTGGTACTTCCGATTGAGTAACACTTAAGTCTATAACCCCTAGTTTCATGGGTTTAATAGGTTCTGAAATACCGTAGATGACTTTATCAATAAATGGCACCGATGAGGCTATCTCATCTGTTTTGCTTGAGTTGAGATTATCTGTTAATACAGATTTGGAGGTAGTCTCAGGCAACGTTTGACAAGAAACAGAAACATAATTGACGCTTATTTTTTCTTGGACACTCATGACAGCGGCTATAGGGCTCCATGGCAAACCAACATGTTTCTGCCAAATGAGTATTTTGTCTGTTAAAGTGGCCTGGTTACTCAATTAGGCATCTAAAGTTTCAAATAATTTGCTTAACGATTGAATGGCAAGATTCTTAGCCTGCAGTGTTACCTCGAAAAGTTTATCAATGGGAACTACAATGGTAATGATGCTTACATTATTTGCTGGTACTTTTGGTTTTTGTAGTGTTGGTTGCATAAAAGAGCCACAGTGACTAATATCTGGAAACAACACTGGTGATTCAGATAAATTGTCATGTAGCGTTTGAGCCGAAAAGCCAGAGCCATTAGGGTCAAGGTCTAGATCAACACAACCGCATTACCCTGTACGAGTTCAGGCAAATCACCAGTCCCCACTATATCCGCCGTGAATGGAACAATATTCAGGATCGTGCTGTCGCTCAATGAAACATTTCTGTGTTGATAGTAAATTGTGGATTAGATATCACACATTCGCTGGTATTCTGCTCGAGAGCAGATATTTGTTCTGTGAGTGCTTTAGTCAATTTCATAGACAACACTTTAGTTGAGCCTTGCTCCACACAATGAGTCATAGAAGGTCTTCTTGTTCCGGTTGTAAAAGGAAACATTTCTACTGTGTGTTTTACCAGCGGCAATTCATCATGTTTGGAAGCATCCGGTACATATAAATTCTTACAAAACAAATGTATATCAGTATTCTTAACCACATTGGAGGTTAATTTAAAAGATTTACGAGCAGGACACCCAATAGGGGTCGAGCACGAGTAACTCAACGCTCATTTGCAAACAGTAGCTGCAGAAAGATTATGCCCGCTAGTCAGCAATGGGAGAGAGTTTGTGGGTGGCATGACAGTTTTCAATATACGAATAGTGTGGTACATTCTAATTTTACTAGAAGTACCAAGGAAGTAGTCCCATCACCTAAACTCTGTGACAAGCGCGGCAAAGAGGTACTTCAACGGTACTTCTGTCGGTACTTCGCTCATTGCGCGCGCAGCGTTGCCTTTGAAGCTACGTGCCCAAATGGGCGAGGCTTGTACAAAACCAGATTTACGAGCCAAAAGGTAGACTTTGGGTGACTCTAAATAATAAAACAGAACAGATTTAAGTTAGCACAATGTTCATAGTGCTATGCTTTAGTCCACTTAGAGTCCTTGATGTAGATGAAAATACTGTGTCAACCAGAAAGTAAGTCCACAGTAATCGCACAACGAGCAGAGTGTGAGGTAAAGAGGTACTTCAATTGTACTTTGCTCGGTGCGGGGGCGCAGGTTCGTGCGTGGGGCTGCCTTTGAAGCTACGTGCACAAATGGCCGTGGCTTGTACAAAAGGCAGACTTTTGGTGACATTGTGTCAAACAGAAATTAAATCCACAGGAATCGCACAACAAGCACAGTCTGAGGCAAAGAGGTACTTCAACAGTACTTCACTTGGTGCTCAGTACTCGGTAATGTCTTTACATTATTCAGCACAGGAAGCAGACTTAGTAGCCCTTATCATAGCACTAGAGAACCATGAGAATGAGGAAGTCATAGTGTACTCAGACTCTGCCTTTTTACATCAATAATACACACACAACTGTCACGTTGGAAAAGGCGGGGCTTCCTATGTGCTGATGGCACGCCAGTGCAGCAGTCACAGTAAAGGGACAGGCTCATATACGCAATTCAGCTCCCACCGACGATTGCCGTGGTGAAGTGCGAAGCCCATACAAGGGGGGAGGACATAATCCCTTGCGGCAATTAAGCCGCTGACACAGAGGCCAAGAAAGCAGCCTTCCTGAGATATCTGAATTCAACACACCACCTAATAAATACACACAAGCATGCAACATGATAATGAAAGAAGTCATCAATTCTCTGCCAATCACCCAAATAATAGAGCTGCAGGGACGTACACCCCCGGGAGAGCAGAAGCTGTGGAAGAGGAGGCAGTGCTTAGTATCACCCACAAATGCCATGTGGTGACAGGAAAGTACCAGTAGACCGGTTATGGCTCACGCATTATTAAGGGTAGTGTTAGAGCAGTTCCACTATCTGACCCATACAAGTAAGGAGTTGCAATGCAGATTGCAGAAGATTGGTACGCTCCAAATTTTGCAGAGCAGGTTCCTGCCTTAATTTTAAATTGTATTGTATGTCAAAAATACACAGCATAGCACACACCCGGGCATAATGAGAGGAGCAATACCCCACCCTACCTGACCCTTCCAGCATTTGCATATTTATTATGTAGACATGATCCAAAATTGTAATGCGACAGATATATGCATGAAGTCGTATGGGCTTTCTTCCGATGGATTGAGGCTGGTCAATGCACGCACCCTGATGCCACCTGTGCTCTAAAATTCCTTCCAAGAGGGGTTGCCACGATGAGGGGGGGTGTGCAAAGTCCTTCGGTCTGACAATGGACCGCACTTTGTGAACAAAGTGTTCAAGTATATTACAATCCTACCAGAGAATTAAGCATGCATTCTCCTGCGCTTACCACCCACAAACGAATGGGATTTGTGAATGCCTCAGTGGCCAGTTAAACGATAAAATAGCAAAGTTGAAAATGACTCCGAAAAAAAGATGGCTCCATTGCCTACTCTTAGCCCTGTTTGCATTATGAAATCAGCCTGGCTCAGACCATCACCTGACTCTTCATGAGCTGGTGACAGGATGCCATATGCGTATAGCACTTGCTCCTCCCAATGGAGCGTTAGCTGATGCCCAGAGTGCCTCTTGTGTTTTGGGTTCTGAGATGCATGATTACCTTGCAGCGATAAGGGCTAGTGTTCTTTTTATTTCTCAACAGCTTCAAGCACGGCAGGGGAGGTTGAAGAAGAATGATGAAAACAACACTCCAGTAGGCCTGCAAGACTCTCTCAAAACCCCTCCCCTATACCGTGGTGATGCTGTTCTTTTGAGGTATTTTACCCGATCCTGGCACAAGCCCTATTTTAAGAGGTTTTTTATTGTTGAGGACATTGCCCTCACAGCAGTCAAGGCGGTAGGCAGGCGCACATGGGCACACATAGACAACATCAAACCCTGTAAAGGCGAGACAGCCCTACCCCACGTCCCAGAAGTTGAAACTCAAGAAGAAGAGCGAAGAGGAGTACTAATTCGATCCATGACAAGGAAGAGATAACTAGCGTCAGAGAATTAGTAAATGCACACTGCCTTTTGTACATAAGTGAATAATCTGCTCACACAAACTGGGCCCATAAGAAACATTTACCTGCAGCGTAAAAAGAAGGAGTACTTTGATAAAGGAAGAGACAATTAACATATGCTGCCTTTCCACATATTTCTCTATGCTTTGGATGGCTCAGCCATGTTTGGGTGAATGGGAGACATTAAGAAGCCTCAGAGCTGTAGGGGGACCTTGTTTGCTGAGTTAGCAGAAAAGCCAAATCTGAACAGCACAGAAAATAGGTGCATATGCCTTGCCAAGGTTACCATGGAAAGAAAGGTTTGGATAGGTACTCAAGAGAACAGATAACAGTTCCCAGGCGTGAGACACATTTCTTTCAGATTGAATAAAGAAACAAATAATGCTGGAAGGTGTGGTACCCATTAACATAGGCTTAATATTGAGAAATAAGTAGCTTGAATATGTCTCTAGAGGCCAAGACAGGTAAAGAAACACATTAATAGGAGCTAAAATCCTCACAAATGCTGAGCAGAATGATCTCAAATGTGGTCTCCACACTTATGACCTGCAGTTGGAGAATAATGCCTCTTCATTAGATTTAGAGACAGTCAGACTGAAACCTTCATTTCCATCCCGTTTTCAGGACAAAAGATACAAGGTAGTGCAATGCTGAAAGCTTAACGCTCTGGCTTGTGGCCTAGAGAATCAGAAATGGTAACCTTATAGGGAAAAGAAGCACCTTGATGCCATTCTCACCAACCCCTATTGTCACTCGTGTGCTGGTAACATTCCAAGGTGTAAAGGCTGAGAAAGACATCACTGACCAGTCCCTAACCACCTCTAATGCTTGTCAAACAGTGTTGCAACAGCCAATTATACCGCATTATGATGACATGTTTTACTTGTATCTTTTTAGTAGTTGGTCTCAGGCTGAGCCACCGGGCAGAGTGTAGGCAATGAATGTAATAGATATCCATAGAGTCCATATATATTCTAGCACCATTCTAGACAGAATTCCTCCGTTCTTACAACTAAAATTCCACATTCACTTTACTTAAAAAAGATTCTTTAGATCCTACTGTGGTGGGTAATTATCGACCCATCACACAAAAGTTTAATTTCTCCTGAAGGTGCTTTATAGAGTAGCCTATCAACAATTTCAAAAATATATAGACACACATGGACTGCTGAGTCCCCGCAAGTCGGGCTTTCGAACTCAGCATGGTACAGATACGGTGATGTTAGATTTGCTAGTTAGTCTTGTGAATATAGTGGATAATGGTCAGGTTGCACTGCTAACGTTGCTGGATCTCTCAGCGGCCTTCGATTTGGTGGATCACAGCCTGCTGCTAGAGAGATTGAGAACACTTGGTAATTGCTCTGACTTGGCGATCGTTTGGCTAGTGATGGCTGCTGAGTTCCAATCAATTTCTGAATTGCTAACGTGTGGAGTGCCTCAGGGAGCTTGTCTATGCCTGATTTTGTTGAATATGTATATGCATCCTTTTTTGATCTCTTGGATGTCGCCGGCGTGGGTTATAGCAACTACGCCGTCGACACCCAGTTATTTCTGGCACTCCCCGGGTGAGCATGAGGCAGATGTAGCTAGGATCAATCAGATATATTCACTGATTCAAACATGGATGGCTTCCAACTCATTGTCTCTAAATGATGGTAAAACAGAGCTCATGTTGGTGAGTTCTAGTCAGCGCCTAAAAAGTCTTGATCCTGACTATATGCAGTTTAGGATCGATGATTGTAATATCCAGGTTAGTCCTTGTGTTTTTACCCTAGGAGTATACCTGGACTCAGGTTTGTCTATGAAACAACTTGCTCTTCACGTCAAATTTTCTTGTGCATATACTGTCAAACTTATTAGGCAGATAAAGCCCTATCTTTCCACAGCCAAAATTTCAATGTTGGCTATAGCTTTGGTAAATGCCAGAATTGATTATTGTAATAGTCTTCTGGTGGGTACAACTAAAAGTAAAATAAAAATTCTACAAATAGTCCAAAATGGAGCTATTGTGAGTTGGCAAGGACAGAACACACGACACAGGCGAGGAGATCCTTGGATTGGCTTCCAGTTCGTCACTGAATATCTCATAAGATTCTGGGCCTCATTACAAGTTTGTCGGTCCGGTAGTAACGGTGCCGGTAAGCTACCTGCACCATTCTTCCAGACCGGAAAACTGCGAGTTGTGCTCGCGGGTGCCACTCTGCCCGCCAGGTCTGACCTGGCGGGCAGACCGGCACCCGCGAGCAGAGCATGTCGGATGCACCAGCACCATTCTGAATGATGCCGCTGCATCCGACCTCCCCATTCCCATTGAGCCCTCTGGGGCGCCCGCGAATGGGCATTTATCCGGTCCGGTGGGGCCGTAATGACCCAGTAATTGCCCATTCGCGGGTGCCAGAAAAAATTGCGAGTTTGGCGGCAGCCTGCCGGTTTTAGTGGCAAGGCTACTGCCAAACTTGTAATGAGGCCCTCTGTCTCCTACGTATAAATGTCTCTCGGATCAAGCACCTACTTATCTGGCGGAGCGAGTTCATAAGGCAATAGGAATCTGACCGTACCACATTTTAAACTCAAAAAGTTTGGTGGGACTTGTTTTGACGATCAGGCACCTGGTCTGCTGAACTCCTTTCTCCGTGACATTAAAGATATTCTTGACCTTTTAGGCTTTAAAAGAGACATAAAAACATTCCTTTTCAATTCTAAGGATTAGTGTGACAGTTTATTGCCACCTTGCTTCCTGACTCTTTTATTCCTTCTTATCTGAAACTTCTTTTGTTACTTGTTTTGTTTGTCTGTGAGCGCACTGAGGGCTATGGGTGTGATGCGCTATATAAAAGTGTAATAATAATAATAATAATAGTAACAACAATAATAACCCCTATGTAATATATCTTTAGTTGAATCCTTTAACCAATCCCTTCCCACCTGTGGTTTTCTAGGATGAAACGTCAATTGTGATGTCACACCCTGTTTTAAACTACTGTCAAGCATGGAATTACTCGAGAGGCACGTAGATTTGCTCAATGTTAGTGCTGACTCTGTTTTAAACAAGTCTTTGTCAAATTATTGGACTCTTTCGTTTTTTATGTGTGTGATTTCCCCTGGCCTGTCCTCCTTGCGTATCCACAGGGAGTTTCCACCCCACTTTTTCCAATTGTAAGATGGAATCGAGATGTGCTTGAGCCCACCCTTGAAGTGTGGAGGATTATTCTATTTTTAAACATCCTTCCCCATAAACCAGGAAGATAATCTGGGGGTGTCCAGGTGCGTGACAGAAGTGTCAGAGCCAAGAGTTGCAAATGTAAAGGTGAATGTGTGTAAAACAAAGGGGAAATATTGATCTTGCAGGAGCCATATGTCCATGGCAACTTGATGAGAGATGAGATTGATAGATCAATGTTGGCTTATGTGAGAAAGTGTGGCACCTTTCCAGGCAGCGTTTAATAGACTGCATGCATGGTGAATGTGGATATGTGACAAACTTAGTTGTAGAGAGAGATGGGTCAGATGTCTGTCCTTCGGTATGTAGTGACAATCCGACACCCTTTTCTGTGCCATGTTCAAATCATTTAATTATGTCTTTGGCTCAGGAGTGGTCAGGCTTTTAAGCCTGCCACAACAGAAGGATTTTACTGTGAGCTTTGGTGTGTTGAATCCATGCACAAGGGAACAGGAGATCACACGTCCTTCTACTTAGTCCCGAAGCGCAGAATGAGCAAGAATGGGGAGGTTCCATAAAAGTGAAAGTTGGAAGGCACTATAGCACTTTTAAACGAGGGTGGATTTTGAAATGTGGCTTCTCTGGGAGCAAAGTTGGAAGTTCTTAAGAATTCCTGGGAACATTATGGAGTTTGTTATAGTGGTGTGAGGAGTGGGGGAGGCATGATTCCTCTTGGGCTGAGGTAGGGTGCTTCTGAGAGTTAATTTGCATAATCCACCCAAACCCCTCTTATGTATGTCTGTAACTATTACCCTTCTTATGTCTGTCTGTGACCATTAACTGTAAGGTGTTGGGAGGATATTTCTACTGGTTCTTCAATGCTTGGAGGTTATCCTTCCCACAATCAAAATATCCAGGCTCAACACCAAGACGAACAATGTTTTTCTGAAGTAGACATTTATGTCAAGACTTATGCGTAGCATATAAATAGGGCTGCGTGTTGTTAGATGATTTCCTCTTCATTTTTATTTTATTGCTACTTTAATGAAAGGGCCTCATTATAAGTCTGGCAGTAACCCTTAAAAGCAGCGGTAACAGTAATAGCGCTACCAATATTGCTCCGCCGGATCAGGAGCCGGCGCAAATACCGCTGGCGCTATTAAAGCCGGCGCAAATACAAGCAGCGCTGTTACAGCCTCCTACACGAAGTGCAAATATAGCATCATCACAAGTCCATCTTCAGCAGTATTATCGCCGAAAACCAGCGCAAATACAACCGAAAACACTGCACAGTTACCTGCTGCATCCAGCTGGAGGTAAAAGGTCACAGGAGGCAGAAATAGAGGCACAGGTTCATCTAAATGCACTTCAAATGGCTACATAAGGCACACCCCTACCCCAAATACTGTTTCCCACACCATGCTGCCATTAGCCACTGTGAGCTGGGACAGGCAGTTGCTCATGCTGCGTCTGGAAGTAGAGAAGTAGGAGGAGCAGGCCAGAGCACAGGAAGCACAGGGTGGGGAGAGGAGGAGGAGGAGGAGGAGAAGAGCACAAGCAAGGGACAGGCTCTCACACCCTGGATCCTCACTGACAATCAGTTAGTGACCCTGTTCCACCTCAAAAGGGTGACCATTACTGAGCTGCCCAGTACAATACATGAATACATAGGGAGCAGGATAAACATCCGTACAGCTGTGCCCACACTGCTCAAACTAGTGTTAGTATTGTAATTCCTAGACACTTGCACCTTTCATCACTCTGTGGCCATGATGCACAGCATGGCACAGCCCACATTCTGTGCAGTCCTTGCCCAGTTGCTGCATGCCCTCCTGTGGTATGGGCAACACCACATCGCACTGCCCTCCAGCCCAGGTCGATTGCCATGAAGGTAAAATTCTATGCCGCAGCCCAATTGCCTAATTTGAATGCAGCCCTGGACTGCACCCATGTTGTGTTGGTGGCCCACAGGCCCACAAAGCAGTGTACCGGAATCACAAGCACTACCACACCCTCAATGTGCAGGTGACCTGCGACCCCAACCTCATCATCACCCACTGCTGTGCCCGCTACCCAGGTTCCACCCACAACTCCATGGTCTTACGGAACAGCACACTGCCAGGATACATGGAGATGCACAGGGGACAATGAACCTGGATGGTGGATGAGTACAACTGCCAACACCTATGCACTGTGAAGAACATGACCATATTTGTGGGTGGGGAGGTTTGAATAATGACACAAAGCATGGCATGATAAGGAAATACAAAACCAGTACCTGGCCAGCTACAGCCCACGGAGCATGCACATGTTGAACACACCTGGACGGACATGCAAACACATACAGCAGCAATTCATTCCACACACGTGACTACAGGTACCACAATGCATCATGCATGATCAAAACCAATTACAAAGGTCCACATTTCAGCACACAACAGCAGCACTGCCAGTGCTGCACCCATGTACCCATGCACACCCACCCCGCCATCCTGCCCCACTGTCCTCAGAAGAGTAGGGAATGCTGGTAGGCAGCCCAGCAAGCCACATGTACAAGAGCAATACCCAGCCACATGACAGCCACCAGGTGCACAAGTCACCGACAGACACATCACCATACAACTGCTGCGACGTAACTGGGTGAATGTGATGCCAATACAATGCATGATACCAATGGCATAGCATGCACAGATATTGTACGGGAACATGCGATGGAATGAAGTCCCATATGCTTGCACGTGATGACCATTGCCATGATGCTGTGTAGGTCCCCCCTGCACATATTGTGACTAATGTCTGTGCCTCTCCCCTTGCAGGTGACTTTGAATACCCGCAGCTTCTTTGGTTTATGACCCCTGTGCATGATCCACGGACACTGCAGGACATAGGCTAACACCACGCACACAGCAGGACCCATGTGTGCATTGAGTGCACCTTTGAACTCCTAAAGGCATGTTTTCACTGGCTAGATCACACAGGTGGAGCCCTTATGCACGCTCCAGAGAAAGTAGAAAAATAGTGCTTGTGTGTGCTATGCTACCCAACAACTGCATGAGGAGGAATGTGCCCCTACCCCCTGACGTGGATATGCCACCCCCAGAAGATGATGATGAAGTGCCTGAGGCAGGGGCCTCAGCAGGCAATGTCAGAGCTGGCGTGAGGAATGGGAAACTGGCTCACCATGCACTGATTGACAATTTCTTCTAAGTAATTTTCCTTGCACAAGCCATGCAATACTGTGTGACTGTCACTTCAGTAAATATGCTCCACAATGACACAATCAGGAATGTTCTCATATTGATGTAGTTCAAATGTTTTATTCTAGCTATGTGCCATGACTATCCCCCCTCCTCCCGCCCACCACCAACTCCCCAGAACACTATACCTCCTCCCCCAGCCACCACCAACTCCCCAGCACACTATCCCCTGCTCACCATCAACTCTCCAGCACTCTATACTCTCCCTCCAACCACCATCGACTCCCCAGCGCACTATCCCCCTCCTCCCACCCATCACCAACTCCCCAGCACACTATCCTCCTCCCCCACCTACCACCAACTCCCCAGCACACTATCATCCCTCCCCTCAACCACCACCAACTCCCCGGCACACTATCCCTCCCTCCCCCACCGATCACTAACTCCACAGCACACTATCCCACCTGACCCACACCCACCACCAACTCTCCAGCACACTACCCCCCCTCCCCACCAACACCAACTCCCCAGCAAGACCACTCATGGCAGCCAGTGTCCCAGTGTTGTTCACAGTCTGGGTCTCTTCCCCCTGCCAGCCCCAACTGATTTGAGGCGCTGAAGGTGCTGCGATTGCCATCGTGGCATGCCCTGTTATGACGCCTCCATAGGTGTTGTAGAGATGGATGGAACAGAGCTGGCCACACGGTTCTGCTGACATTGCAGTTCATTGCCCTGCGGATGGCTTCCGCAAGGGCAGAGACACCCTCTGTCAGTTCACGCACACATTGTGCATATAGCATTAGGGCAGACATGTTGACTCTCGTCATCTGCCACACTACCCTGCGGGTGGCCCCATGTATACTATCCCCGATAGTCCCGAGGTGTGCAAAGGGTGTGTGCCCAATCTGTTCCATCTGGCACTGCCTGCGCTCCATCTCTTCCAGCCTCTGGAGGATGGTATTGCTGGGTGGTGTTTGCTGGATGGGAGTGGGGCTGTGGAAAGGCTCTTGGCTGTAATCCGGTGTACCATAGTATGGCGTGTCGACATCCTGCTCCGGTGTCATGGCACGCCGGCTGCAGTGAGGGCTCTCGGGGGTTTGTGCCCCTTCTCCGTGCTGTGGAACTGGGCTGCTGTCCCCCTCTGACTGCACTGTGGCCCTGCCGACAGGTGTGACCTTTGTGCATGACACTGCAGCTGCAGGAGTGTGTGCAGTGGTCCGGGAGGTGCTTCTGGTGGCCTGTGGTGTTGCAGCGGGGCCTGCGGTGGAACCTGTGACCTTGGCATTGCTGGGCAGTGGTGTCTTGTGGAGGTCCATGCGCAGAAGCGTAGAGAGTGTGCACCTCTGTGGGTTGTGGCTGCCCTTGAAGTCCTGGAGGCACCACTGTAGAGGAGGTCCCAGACATAGCCTGCACCCCATCCCCTCATTTCAAGGTACCAGGAGCGTACTCGCCAAGGTATGTGACGTATGAGGAGCAAATGAACCAACAAAGAGCTGCACTGGGACTCTGCCCAGTATACATCAGAAGATCCATACCTGTTGAAGCGCCGATAACCAGACAACCCTCTGCAGTACGGTACCCTATCAGACAGCCGTACCAGCCGCTGAGACAAAATGAAGAGTACCTACAGACGGTCCATGAAGAGACCCAAAGAGCCTTAATGGAAGACCAGTGGAAATGACATAAGAGCCTGAACAGACTCGCAAACAAACAAAAATGGCTATCGAAGATAGTACGCCAGTGCGAGCAGTTGGGAAAATATATGTAATGGACGCAGGAAAGAGACGATGTTAAAGCGCGAGGAAACGTTGCTACGAGACAAAATGGAAGCAAACAACCAGTTAAACGTGTGTAAATAGGCTTAGAACGCAAGAAGCTAAAGATATCGATACTGCTTGCAATGCTTAGTAGTAGATTAGAGCGGCAAGCGCCAACCATATATCTACCTCAATAAGGCACATTATACAAGTGCGACTCCATTTTGTAAAAGCAGAAATGTACCCAGGTTGCCAGGGGCCTGACAGGCCGAGTTTCAGAACCCAGCCAGAGGCAAGAGAAGGAGCGGAATCGAAACTCAACAAAGGGGCTCATGCCTAGGAAATCGAGGTCAACCAGAGAAAGGGAGGAGAGCGTCAGCTAACAAGACTCCAACTTCAGAGCATACCAGCCTGCCCCATGAAGGTCAAGATAAGGGGGGCCCATGCAGGTGGCAAGGCCGAAAACAGAATTAAATACACTGAAAGCTGGAAACTGAAGCAGATTCATAGGTGAACAGACACGTGACCAGTCAGGCGCGAAGAGGTACCACCGCCTGATGGCATCCAGGACCCGAGGATGCCATAACTTTTCCTGATAAGAGGCTACAGTTTCGAGGCCATACACAGCCAACTAATTGACACACAGCCCTAAGATGCTGATTGATGGAAGGGAAGCAGGGTGAATTTTGGGACACCAGGCACATGGGTGTCCATGCTGCATGCTGATAATTAAAATGGGGATTTATGTTTAGGGGTGTAACCTACCCAATCACAATGGACCGAGTTATCTGGAGTCCTATAGATAATAGAACCAATAGGACGTCGTACTTGTAGTGACGTCAATCACGTGTGATATAGTGGGATGGGCGTAAACACCCACCTGATAAGAATTCTCCAATCCACATGCTCTAATAGCATATGCAGATATAGCACCTATACTTAAGTTACCTTTCCTAACCAATTATATTGCATGTCGAGTTTTTGTAGAGTTAGACGTCAATGATGACGAATATTGCCTATAAGACTTTTTGTTCAACTGAAGTTCGAGGAAGCCGGAGCGAAACGGGTGATCGCAATGCTGCTGATTTCCATTTATTTCTCTGTTTGATGTACTTGTCATTAAACGGACTTCCCTTTGCCAACCTAATGAGTCCTCATTATTGAGTCAGGTTGGAGTAAGTAAATCCTGCACCCCAGTCCTCACATGGTGCAGCTATCTTGTCTTACAAGTACTAGAGGGTGCGCACTGATCTATGGGCCCGTCAGTGAAACCACGCTCCTCTGTACACTTGGTAGCATGAGGATGGTTTCGGCCATTAATTATTGATTATATAATACTAAGACACCTTAGACCAACGGCAAGAAAGTAAGTCCGGACCTTTGGCTATATCATGAGACCTTTCGCCATTTCGGCTGAGTAGACTGAGAATCTTCCCATGGACAATGATAGAGTAAAACTTCAAAAACTGCAGTGGGTCTGAAGGAACCTGCCTTCCAAGCATAACCCTTCTCATTCCCACGGGCAGTCAATCGGACGAAAACCCTTAAAAGGCTGGAAGAGGAATGGGTGGTGATCCCGAAGCTCCAGAGAGGAAAAGGTGCGATCGGTGAGTGAAACAACAAACTCGCTACTTTGGCAAATGTCTTGTAGGCATTAGAGGTAACGGTGGGTGGTGGAGAAAAAATTAAAATAGTTAGAGGTAGAGAAGACTGTATATATATAGGGGGTAATGATTTGAGCATAAGAGATAATGAGTGGATACCGGGGGGACACCCGAGAGAAAAACAAGGGATACCGGGGGGATACCCGAGGGAAAAACAAGGGGTGCCAGGGGGACACCTGAGATAAAAACGAAGGATTACCGGGGGGACACCCGAGAGAAAAACAAGGGATACCAGGGGGACACCCAAAAGAAAAACAAGGGGTTCCAGGGGGACACCTGAGATAAAAACGAAGGATTACCAGGGGGACACCTGAGAGAAAAACAAGGGATACTGGGGGGACACCCGAGAGAAAAACAAGGGATACCAGGGGACACCTGAGATAAAAACGAAGGATTACCAGGGGGACACCTGAGATAAAAATGAAGGATTACCGGGGAGGCACCTGAGCTAAAAATGTAAGGATTTGCCTTGTTAATGCGCTTTAATACAGCGGTCGGAAGAAACGTGAACTCATAGCCCATATAATAAGGGACAAATAGACTACGGTGACATTTAAAGACGCATCAAAGGAGTTCGTTTAAACTCCATGACGGGGTATTGATTAGAAGGCAGGTATATGTATGACCAGCTGTGGTCCTTCTAGTCTGTCAAGTGTCTGTCATATGTGTTTTGGTGTACGTTGCATGTAAAATAATTGTATTATTGATTGTGTGAAATGTAATTTGGTTTTACGCGATTCTGTAACTAAGAGGGAATCACCAACTAATTGATAGTTCTCTGAGCAAATTGATATTATAAAATTTTGGCGGGAAAAGATTGGATCGGAGCTTGAGTATTTGGTGCTTGCTCATACTATTGGAAGGATAAAATACTGTATAAACATTGTTGGTGATGAAATCAAAATGGAGGAAGTTACTCCACTTGCACATTTGTGCAAGCAGCTACCCAAGCATGCACCAAAACTCAAGAAGTATAGCACAGAGTGGGTTAAGGGTACCGCCCACAAAATGTTCATGCCTTGGCCACAGAATGGGTCCCTTTCTAAGGCTGTTTTACAGCATATGACAACCTTCCTACATGCCACATATACAGGCAAGAAGCTAGAGAAAAGTCTTGCTGTTTTAGAATTGTGGAGGATGTTTGAATAAACGAAGGTGGAAGAACCACCCACAGACTGGATACTAAATGTATGTACGGAGGGGGGTGAGACGCCTACCGCGCCACCAGCCCCGCCTGAGCCAGTCATTGAAGGGAGTAAAACAGAGGGGCTTTACCCACTAAGAGAACGTAAGGCAGCCACGGGGTATAGCAATCCCGCATATGAGTCGCCTACATACAGTAGTGACGATAATAAGGGAAAGGAACAGGAAAACAATATTGCCTCTGTAGTCTCAAGGGACAAAGAGAGATGCTAAGATGAAGGAAAAGATTGGGCACGTCGCTGTGCATCTCCAGATAAGGAGAATGAGGGAAATAAACGTAAGGGAAATGAAGGTAGAGTTGATGAGATAGCATTCGCGAAAGACGAATGGATGGGAGGTCAGATATTACTGAAGTTGGATGGAAAAGGAAGTGATGATATGAGGCCAAGGGAGGGGTCTGATGAGACGCGCAGGAGGGAGAGAGAGAAAGAGATGGAAGTAAGGGATGAAAGGACAAGAAAGAAAGATAGGCTAAGGCGAGAACAACTGTATCGCGAAGAGCAAGAGAAACAGCTCGATCGCAGACAAGAGGTAGCCTACGACCGGTACAGACAGACTAAGCAAAGGATGGAAGAAGAGCAAAGGGTGCGTCAGAAGAGAGCGAAGAGACGAGAAGAGGAGGAAATTAGAAGGGTAAAGGAACGTAGAAGCGAAAGAATGAGGGAAGTAGACAAAGCTAGAGAAAAAGCAAGGAAGCGCAAGGAAATAGACGAGGATACAGAACAAAAGCGTAGACAGAGGGCACAGGATCTTGAATATCTGGAGCGGGAAGTTAAAAAACCCAATCCTGTTGTAGAATGGGAAGACGTAGAAGAATTCTTTCCTGCAAGCGACTCGGTGCAAGGTGTAAGTGGGACAAAGTCAGAGATGACTTTGACACCAGAAGCATCGGGGAAACGATTGATAAAATATACAATGAGATGGGGCTAGAACAGGCATCCGATGGGGGAAGGGAAGATGATCGCTTGGAGAGCACTGAGCTATATGAGGATGTCACTCGAAGTAGTGGGAGCAGGGGACTGTCCCTAGACAGGCTGGAGATAGGGCAGAATGAAGAAGATGAGTTGTGTAAACTGGGAGCATTCAGAGTATGACTCCGGTGGGGAAATGGAGGATATGGCACAAGAGGAAGGGAGACGGTGCAAAAAACAGTCCCCAGGGGACCAAGGGGTACGATGGTCAGATGCTAGCGGGTCCACAAGTAGGGCACTGAAGTCTGCCGCGCAGTCCGGCCGACATGAAGGAACACCCCATGGTCAGAGGGGGGTGTCAGCACCTGCCTATGAAGATAGATTAAGGGCATTGCCAGGGAGACGGCAAGACGGAAATGCCATTCCAATAGACCGGAGAGCTCTGGGGAAAGAAAAGGAAGACTGCGTATTCCAATTCCCACTACTAGAAAAAGAGAGAGCAAGACCACAATATATTCCATGGCCACACATGGACCGAGAGAACTTTAAAAATAAGCTTCCAATGCTGACATCAGGAGCCGGGAAGTGGATACATGAATTAGAGAAAATGATGGGGGGTGTCACCCTAGCTATAGGGGACATTAAGTGTCTCCTAATTGCCATACTTGGTGAGAGAGCAGATGATGTATGGAAATGGGCAGGCTACCCCAGGGTAACCCTGACCAACACCTCCCTTGACAGCGTGCCATTTAATAACTGTAGAGCAGCAGTATGGAAAGCGCTGCGAACGCTGTACCCAGACACGTCTGATATGGGGGCTGTAATGACTCGGAAAATGAAAGAGTCAGAGGATGCGTTGATTTATATACAGAACTTTCAAAACACGTGGGTGCTCGAAAGGCATGAGTCTTGGACGAAATCTATCCCTGTATTCTACCATGTATTATGCCAAGGGTTGCCTGAGCCAGTGCAAAAACAGCTCAAGAAATTAGTAGGAATAGAGGCTAAACCATGGGCTGAAATACAGTTGACAATTGCACATTACTGTAGATTGCTGCAAGAAAAGATTGGAAAAAAGAAGCAACCCGTAAGGGGGAGGAGGCGAAGCTGGTGCAAAAGAAACTCTCAAAGTATGCTCTCCAGGGAGCCATGCTGACAAGCCCAGCTGAACCACACACACAGCAGACGACTAGCCCAGAGCAGAATAACCAAGGTAGCGTGGGATTTTACCCGAGGGGAAGGGCTTTTGGAGGAAGAGGATGGCAGAATAATCAGGGTGGGTTTCGAGGTAGCCAGGGAGGCTTTCAGAATAATCAAAGTGGCTTTCAGAATGCGCAGATGGGCAGTCCAGCTATGCCAGATGGAGATGGCCCGACCACCGCCAGTGTGTTGGCTGTGTGGAATGACAGGACATATGGCGCGCGTGTGCAGAAGCCAAGGCATGTGGTAAAATAGCCAGGGGATGGGGGCAGGCATAGTGAATCAGCCTGCTGTCCCGCAGCAGGGCAGTGCACAAAATCACACAGTGCAGCAGCAGGCGTCAGGCTTGCCGCAAGGTGCACAGCAAGTGGTTCAACCACCGCACATGGGAAATGTACCGCAAGGACAATCCCAGCAGACACCACCGCAAATGTCACAGGACTCTAGCACCGGAGGGGGAGTCAAACCTGGGGCTGGGGGAAATCAACAAGTATACAGTGGGCCGAACTTATATATATAATAGGACAGCTCACGGAAGACTATGATGTGTTCTATCCTATCAGTGACGCCAGACCCTAATAGGGAACCTAGGGTGAATGTCGTCATAAGGGGTAAGGAATATTCCTTCTTAGTTGACACGGGTGCGACACGCTCGTGCATATAAGAAGGCAAGTATTCCTTGTCTGGCGAGGCCATAGATACTCAGAGTTTCACGGGAGCTCAGAGTAGAGTTCCCTTTACAGACACACTCCCAGACTTTGTGGGAGAGCGCAAAATGATGTATCCTTATTATACTCACGTCAGACCCCAGTAAACATCCTGGGTTTGGGACTTAATGACTAAGTTAAATATGACTATCTTGTTTACCGAGAACGGTATAGTATGCTCCACTCCAGGAATGCATTATTCAAATGTGTGCGAAATGATCAGAGCATACTCAGGGCGCATAGCCATGAGAGCTATACCGTTAGAGCCAGAAGTCTTCGCATATGGGGTGCGGGTGCTCATGGCAGGATTGCCAGGCCTCGCAGATAGAGCTATGAGGACACCTGATGAGTTTCTATTCAGACCCAGAATACCTATGCACGAAGAGGAGGCACAAGTATTTCCCTTAATGATACAATCTGCTGCAGTGCGAGGGAAAGTGGTATTGGTCGAAGGATATGATGACGAAGGCAGACAATGGTGAGCGATTATCACCATCGAAGAAGGGTATCGAGTGACTGACGTCACCGATGACGATCTGTTCGAAGAACACCCTGACCTGGAAGAGACGAGGGTGGAAGCAAGTCTCACATTTTGGGTCAAAATGATCAAACGGGAGGTGCCACAGAGAATGATGTTGGCGTTGATACGTCCAGAATACTTTGATGACGACATGGCCCAAGTGCCTGCCGTGGTATGGACTACAGGGCCCGATGACCTAGGCCTTCTGAAGGGGGCAGGTGAAGTGAAAATTAAACTGAAACCAGGAGCAATTTTACCAAGAGCATGACAATATCCTATGTCCAGGGAGGCAGATGAAGGAATCGTGAAGACAATTTGAGCCATGATGGAGAAGGGCATTCTAGTGACGTCAGAATCACCTTGCAACACAGTGATTTACCCTGTCAAGAAATCATAGGGAAGGTCTTGGCGTTTAATCCAAGATTTACGAGCATTAAACAATATAGTTGAAGCTGAATTCCCTTTAGTCCCTAATCCATCCACAATTCTGTGCAACATACCAAATGAGGCAAAATATTTCATGGTGATTGACTTGAAAAATGCGTTTTTCTCAATCCCGTTGCACCATGACTCACAATCTCACGTCATTTACTTTCAGACAAATGCGCCTGAAAAGCACGAGGTTGCCACAGGGGTGCTGCGAGTCTCCATCCATTTTCAAAAGAGTCCTGCAGATGACCTAAACAATATTGCCATAGAAAGTGTTGTTTTACAGTATGTGGATGACATTCTGATCTGCAGCATCACTGAGGAACAATGCAGACGCGACTCTGTCCAGCTACTGACAATCCTGGCTGAGAAAGGATATAAAGTTGATAGGGAAAAGTTACAATACTGTCAGCGAGTGGTGCTATACATAGGCCAGCTAATCTCTCACAAAGGGAAAAAGGTAATCGCAGAAAGGGCTGAAGCAATCATGAACACGGCTAAACCACTCACGATAAAACAAATGCCAAGCTTCTTAGGTCTGTGCAACTATGTCAGAGCATGGGTCTTCGACTACAGCTCGTATGCCAAGCCCTTGCTTCAGGCCCTAAGAAAGGCCCAGGCGACAAGGGAAAAAACGAATGGACTGAGGCAATGGAACAAGGGTTTGCAGAACTTAAGGGGACAATTTGTAAGGCCCCAGTTTTCAGGATTCCTAATTATGCAGAGGAATTCTACCTGTTCTCACACTCTGATGGCAATTTTATGACAGCAGTGCTCGTGCAGCGAACCTCGCTGGGGTACAAACCCCTAGCATACTACAGCAGGAGTCTGGACCCAGTCTGGACCCAGTCATGAAGGGCCACTTCCCATGTGAGCAAAATCTAGCTGCTGCCGTGTTCGCCATTGAAAAGGCGTCATCATTATTCGCCATACTAGAGAAGCACGCTGACATCACAGTGAGCATCTACCTATGAGGTGATTATCTCCAACCCATCGATCAAAATTGTTCGATGTAAAACTGTAAACCCTGCTACATTCATAGCTGAGCCAGTCGCAGAAGGAGAACCTATACACGACTGTGCGAATTATGAAGAATTCTATGATGAAATCCCCAGGGTAAAGGAAAACGCCCTGGCAGGTGGTGAAATCATGTTCATTGATGGTTCATCAAGACTCGACCAAGAAGACTGACAAAGGTATACGGGCGTGGCCGTAGTGAAAAACCTGGCGAATGGGGAGTTTCAGGTACTCGTCAGTGCGTGAATACCGTCTCACTATTCAGCTCAAGCTGCAGAACTAGTGGCACTGATACTCGCCATTGAGAATCATGCAGACCAGGAAGTAACGGTGTACAGTGACTCTGCCTGCACGCAGGCTTAGCACACTGGAAAAGGAGGGGCTACCTCCAAGTGGACGGCACGCCAGTGCAACACGCAGCCTTATTGGACAGGTTGATAAAAGCACTACAGCTTCCAGTGGGCATAGCGGTCATGAAATGCGCTGCCCACACCAAGGGGACAGATTTCGTGTCACATGGAAACCATGAAGCGGACACGGAAGCCAAGCGCAGGGCATAAAAAAATGAAACAATCATGGACGTGGAGGTGGCACGTACCCATGAGAGGATGATGGTAGCACGAGCCACACCTGAAGCCTATAGTAACATGGGGCAGACTCAGATAATGGAACTCCAAGGGGAGGCACCTCAGGAAGAGAAAAATGTGTGGAAGCGTCGAGGGTGTTCCTTAAACCCCTCTGACGGGTTGTGGAGTCAAGACAGCACTGGTAGACCAGTAATGCCTGTCTCCCTGCTAAAAGTAGCATTAGAACAACTACACTACCCTATACACATGACTAAGGAAAATATCGCTGCAACGCTCACAGAAGACTGGTTAACACCGAATTTAGCAGAGCATGTTGCGTTCTTCATGATGAACTGCATAATCTGCCAGCAATTCACCGCTGGGCACACATTAAAAGTAATGAGAGGAGTTATCCCCCGGCCAAATGGCCCATTCCAACACTTGCATATCGACTATGTCGACATGATTCTAGTATGCAACGGGTACAGGTATTTAATTGTGGTGGTGTGTGCATTCTCTAGAGGGATAGAATCAGGTCCCTGTACACACCCAGATGCTACCTGTGCTGCCAAATTTCTAGTGAGGGAAGTGTTCCCTAGATGGGGGTGTGCGAGGTAATGAGATCAGACAACGGGGCTCACTTTGTTAATGCAGTTTTCGAACAGATCAGCTTATTACTTGGTATAAAGCACAAGTTCACGTTGGCGTATCACCCGGAGGGAAATGGAATATGTGAGCGGCTCAATGGCCTGTTAAAGGAGAGGATAGCCAAGTTGTAGCTCACATTAAGAAAGGGATGGCTGCACTGTCTACCACTTGCATTGTATGCACTTCGGAACCAACCCGGCTCCGACCATCATCTTACGCCGCACGAGATAGTTAAAGGCAGAAGGATGAGGACCCCTCTCACCCCCCCGGTAGATAGAGCTAGATGTGATGCCCAGCCAACTAGAGAGGTTCTGGGAACAGAGATGCAGGAGTACCTTAACTGTATGACATCCAGCGCCTCTGTCATTTCAGGCCAGCTGCAGCGACAGCAAAAAGGGGACAGTGCAGCACAAAACACATCAGGAAGTGCTGAAGCTGACCCTGCTCAAGGTCTACATGCACCCCTCGTCTTCCCTGGTGACAACGTGCTCATGAAGAACTTTACTAGAAAGAGGTGGGATGAGCCAAGATTCAATGGCCCTTTCATCGAAGGACTGCACACCTTCCGCCGTCAAGCTCCAGGGCAGAAGGGCATGGATTTTCATAAATTACATTAAACGTTTTATAGGGGAGAGCCCTCCTGCTGCATCCAAATGCAAAGAAACCACAGACAACGGGGAAGAATCTCAGCAGGTGCAGACAAGATCCATGGTGAGGAAGAAGGACGCGTGAGCAGCAAAATAAAGGCAAAAGGAACACTGATTTAAATTGTGGCTTATAAACAAGACATTTCTCAAACCAGTGAAAGATAATAAAGGTCATAAAACGAACACTCTGTGCATCCCAATTGCAGGGTAAAGAGAAGCGCATCCAAAGCCATAACAACATTGATAAAATGAACTTTTGAAAGCATGTCATGCCCAAGTAGTACAAAGAATCAAGACTCTGATAGACTGTAAACAAAATATTCTCTGAGAGTGTAACGCGGCATCCTGAAGCAACCAGTATCGAGACTTTGTTCACAGAACTTATGGTACATTCCAGCAGAAGCCTCCAGTGGGATGTGCTCACCTATTTTCAACTCGTGGTGTTATCTTATCCGTCACTCATAGGGAGAGAAGCCAGTGTCACAGACTTTATTCAAGATCCAGCTAACAAAAAAGTAATCAGACGACTGCTGACTGTCATCACAGAAGCCTTCGCTGAGCTACCCAAGCACAGCGAGGAGGACACAAATGCTTCCACCGCCAGTAGACATTGATTAACTCACATTTAATTTGTTCTTTCAAGTAATCGAGAAATGCCCAGGACTTGTCGGGAGAACAACTGCCACATGCACTTTCATCAGAGACCCAAGAAATCTAGCTAAGCTGAATCAGCTGTGGACTAAACTAAATCACCTTGTGGTAGTCCACGCAACAGGAAGGTGCAGAGACTGTGCTAATCAAAAGAAAAGCTAATGACCAGGACCCAGCCAAACTGGACAAATGTCCCTATCTTCCGAGGACACCTGACTGACTCACAATGTCCTGCTTAGACTAGTCACGAACTACCTGGAAATGGTGGGAAGGCCTGCAGATGTTGAGGTCATCTCCTTTCTTAGAGATCCAGCCAACACCCCACACATGGGCACACTCCTCCGCAGCATAATGCTCCAGGTGGAGCGATCCAATTTCCAGAGAGAATACAAGAGGAGATTCCAGTAAGACTTTCCGCCGTGGACCAAACCAAGGACAGAGACACAGTTCTTCAATTTTCAGCTGCAAAACAGATCAAGGAGAGCAAAGACAAGAACTACACCGTCCTATTTTGTACTAAACCGCTACTTTTCCGTATTCTTATTTTTATTTTGCTTTATTTTTATTTTGTTTTTTCATGTTCGCTTTTGTTTTTATTTTTATTTTCATTTTTACAACATTTTATTTTTGTGTCATTTTTAGCAGCTCCATCTTCTCATTCCTTCGCATTGAGCAAGTTCCAGCATGTCCTCAGGACCAAAGCAAATTCGAGGAGTGCACCGGAACCTTACCTATTATAGATATGCATAATGAATGTGATGTACCAAAGTTGCTAGCCTAACCCTTTTCCATAATCTAGCACAGGAACTGTACTGAATACCCAGAGACTATCGTCATCACTCACATGAGGGGGGACATTTGGAAAGCACTCGTAACTTTAATAGTAATGAACTCTCGAACTACGAGACCAGAGCAAGGGAAGGAATAAATAACTGACTATGAACACATTCGAAATGGGGGCCCAAAACAGTAACTTGGTTTTACCCCAACAGAAGGGCGCCCCCACTTCGCTGGAAGAAAATGTTGCAAATTATCGTTCTGAACGATTATGTTTATATGCATAGTTGTTATTATTGTTTTTCTGTCAGTAACAATAAGAACTGCTTTCTTTATTGGTGCTCGAAGTGTCCCTATCTCAGTGCACCAACCAGATGATGACCGTCTGGGGCCTACGAAAGTACCCAGACCCTATATAGTCATTCCAGTCCCAAGGAAATCTGATGGTAAAATTAAAGAACTAAAATTAAATATAATTAGCAGTGATCTAGACACATCTGAGGTAACAAATGAAGAGAAAAGCTGGAGACAGGATCATCACGGAATGAATGAAAACAGCACTGACCATTGCACGCACCCACACACAGGATGCACACAGACAAGGGCAAATGTCAATGGCTACAGGGCCTCCAACGAAGGCTGCGGAGAAGGGGAGACAGCCTGCCGAACAATCAGTTCCAGAAAATAGTGGAAGTGACCAAGAGAAGCCAAGTGAAAAACCCAAGAGAGGGGGGCATAGGAAAATCCCTCGAAAGAACAGAAGTAGCCACAAAGGAACTCACAGAGAAAACACAAACGCTGATAGATGACTTGTTCCCATTCATATTCAGATCTAAGAAACTGCACGAGGAGCTGAACCATAGAACTGCAGAGACTATTACGACAAGCACGTCAACTCGAACACTGCTAACAAACACCAGATCTACGACTCAGCCACACGTTAAGGAAATGGTGGGCGAAGGGCGGCCGGAGAACCTCGATAAAAAACTACAAGAGGAGAGGAAGAAAAAAGAAAAACCTTTTCCTACCGCAGCAACAGGACCCTGCTCCACCAAGACGCACAGAGTGGAAAAGCAGCACAGATGCATTTAGAGACATGGTCATGGCAAACTATAGAAAAACACTGAGAATCAAGAGAAGCCCGTACGAAGATGACATTGAGCTCAACGATTACCTGGATAGCACAGCCCATCTCGGAAACAACATATGGTACCAGCACATGAAGGAAGTAGGACAAAGGAAATCAGAAGGAGAATGCTTTGTCTGTGCACTCCTACCATACAGTATGGGAAAATAAAAGATCTTTGTGGCTGTAGAAATTGATGTCCAGACAGCGCACTGTATGTCACATGTAGCAATGTGCAACACCAGAGGACAATTTATGGGAAGAGACGCTTCGCTGATAGGGGCCGATGAAAAGAACTACCCGGACGAAGACGGCTATGTCCAGGACACTAAAACAAGAAACAGGGCTCACACAAGGAATCACATGATCAGATACGAGAACCCTAGTGTCAAAGGATCAGGGATAAGATGGGAAATAAACCCAAGACTGAACGTTCAAGGAAAAACTGCAGACGAAGCTCAAATCTGGAAGAACAGAGGCCAAATGCAGATTTGGGGCACATTGGTTTCCCCAGATGGATGGGAAGAAGGAGTAGTAATCTGCCAAGCTTGGATGGTCTTTGGAGCCTGCCGAGAAGCAATAGAGAATTCACAGAAATTATGCAAACCTCTATTGCCCAAACTGGTAAAGCTGCTAACATGGGTCGAATACAGAGGAGGACCCCTGCAGATAGTACAACTGGAAAGCCCAAAACTATGCTTCAGAAGTAATGGCACGAGGAAGATGGGAGAGAATGTGAACTGCGGACGGGTCTTTGAAGCCCCAGGAATGACAAAAGGAACTGCAGTTATTATGGACCATTAATGGGTATGTGGATCCAAGGCATACATAAGGCTGGCGAAAAACTGGGGAGGCATATACACACTAGTGAACGTCCACGTTCCCGCACTAGTGATCCCTAAGAATGACCTGAATTTGGGCAGTTTCCCGAAAGCAGATGCTCATCTAAGAAAAAGGAGATCTGTGGAATTGGTGTACAGAATGAAGAGAGAAAATTACTTTTCTACCAAATCAGAAGAGGCATTCCATGCAATCCCATACAAACATAGGCTGTTCAGCCTCACCTAAACAGCATTCACCACGATGCTATTAGCACACATCCAAATTGGAGTGAATGCTAAATGGTTGCAGATAACCAGATGGGAGATATTGCAGACCATTAATACCACTATTAAAGGATTTAACGCAATCAAAGAAGAACTGAGAGCAATCAGACTAATGACTCTCCAGAACAGATATGTGCTTGACATGATCACAGCAATGGATGGGGGTGTTTGTGCAAAAATTGGAGAATCATGTTGCACATTTGTACCATCACACGATGAAGAAAATGGAACCTTAACAGAAGCCATAAGTATGTTGACGAACTTGAAAAACCAGATGATCGATGAAAGTGATGAAGTGGACGATGACAGCTGGTTTGGAGACCTATTCTCATGGGTCCCACAATGGATGGCAGATAAATTCAAGTTTCTGGGAGCCCTACTAACAATAGTGTTGCTAGGATCCTGTGTTATCAAGATAATCATTGCACAGTGTCAAAAAACTGTGAAGAAAGCCATAGGGATAAAAATAATGGTTGATGTCAAACCAGGGTGGAAGGCCAGAGACCTGACTGATGAAGAAATAAGAGACTTTGTGAAAGCCAGCAAATTCGTGCCAGAAGGAACAAAGTTCACATATCCTAAGAAACGAAAACGATATGAAGGAAAATGGATCTACTGCAGTCTAAATGGACAATGCCAACTAATGACATGGAACAAAGACAAACATGTGAAAACAGCAGGGAGTTTGAAAGGAGTGATAAAAATATGGACTCCAAAGACGCACACATTCACACCATCATGTACAATCCTGGAAGACGATGAACATGACACCGAAGAATCAAAAGAAATAAATGCAAAAGAGGTTGCAGAAGTGGTCGCTGAACCGACCATCAGGGGGAGTGTAGAGGAGGTCCCAGACATGGCCTTCACCCCATCCCCTCATTTCGAGGTACCAGGAGCATACTCGCCAAGGTATGTGACGTATGAGGAGCAAATGAACCAACAAAGAGCTGCACTGGGACTCTGCCCAGTATACATCAGAAGATCCATACCTGTTGAAGCGCCCATAGCCAGACAACCCTGGGCAGTACGGTACCCTTTCAGACAGCCGTACCAGCCGCTGAGACAAAATGAAGAGTACCTACAGATGGTCCATGAAGAGACCCAAAGAGCCTTGATGGAAAATCAGTGGAAATGACATAAGAGCCTGAACAGACTCGCAAACGAACAAAAATGGCTATCAAAGATAGTACGCCAGTGCGAGCAGTTGGGAAAATATATGTAATGGACGCAGGAAAGAGACAATGTTAAAGCGTGAGCAAACGTTGCTACGAGACAAAATGGAAGCAACCAACCAGTTAAATGAGTGTAAATAGGCTAGGAACGCAAGAAGCTAAAGATATCGATACTGCCTGCAATGCTTAGTAGAAGATTAGAGCGGCAAGCGCCAACCATATAGCTACCTCAATAAGGCACATTATACAAGTGCGACTCCATTTTGTAAAAGCAGAAATGTACCCAGGTTGCCAGGGGCCTGACAGGCCGAGTTTCAGAACCCAGCCAGAGGCAAGAGAAGGAGCGGAATCGAAACTCAACAAAGAGCGGCTCATGCCTAGGAAATCGAGGTCAACCAGAGAAAGGGAGGAGAGCGTCCGCTAACAAGACTCCAACTTCAGGGCATACCAGCCTGCCCCATGAAGGTCAAGATAAGGGGGGCCCATGCAGGTGTTTAACAGAATTAAATACACTAAAAGCTGGAAACTGAAGCAGATTCATGGTGAACAGACACGTGACCAGTCAGGCACGAAGAGGTACCACCGCCTGATGGCATCCAGGACCCGAGGATGCCATACATTTTCCTGATAAGAGGCTACAGTTTCGAGGCCATACCCAGCCAAGTAATTGACACACAGCCCTAAGATGCTGATTGATGGAAGGGAAGCAGGGTGAAACTTGGGACATCAGGCACATGGGTGTCCATGCTGCATGCTGCTAATTAAAATGGGGATTTATGTTTAGGGGTGTAACCTACCCAATCACAATGGACCGAGTTATCTGGAGTCCTATAGATAATAGAACCAATAGGACGTCGTATTTGTAGTGACGTCAATCATGTGTTATGTAGTGGGATGGGCGTAAACGCCCACCTGATAAGAATTCTCCAATCCACATGCTCTAATAGCATATGCAGATATAGCACCTATACTTAAGTTACCTTTCCTAACCGATTATATTGCATGTCGAGTTTTTCTAGAGTTAGACGTCAATGATGACGAATATTGCCTATAAGAATTGTTGTTCAACTGAAGTTCGAGGAAGTCGGAGCGAGACAGTTGGTCGCAATGCTGCTGATTTCCATTTATTTCTCTCTTTGATGTACTTGTCATTAAACGGACTTCCCTTTGCCAACCTATTGAGTCCTCATTATTGAGTCGTGTTGGAGTAAGTGAATCCTGCACCCCCAGTCCTCACATGGTGCAGCTATCTTGTCTTGCAAGTACAGAGGGTGTGCACTGGTCTATGGGCACGTCAGTGAAACCACGCTCCTCTGTACACCACTTCCAGATGGCCCTGACCCCTCGTACTCCCACGATGCCTCTGGTAATGTGTGAGTGCCTGTAGGGGACATAGGAAATTTGGTCAGGTATGGTTCATCCACGTGCATTGGCATGTAAGACACATTTGTAAAAAAACGGAGTGGGACCCCACACATTTTGACAGATGGCCATGGTTGTTCTGGGTACATTGCATCTATGTACAACATTGTGGCGATGGTTGCAGAAATGTGAGTGTGACACATGACCAGGTGGCCTGTGCCATGTGTGTGCGGATGGCAAGCTGTCCATGCTGGGGCTGATGATGGGTGCCATGCATGCATGTGGTCATTCATGGCCCCTCATCCCCTCCCCGGGTGGCACACACCCTATGGGTATGGGTGTGGTGGCTACATCCATGGCAATGCCATGGCTCTATAGGGTGCTGCTGTGCAGCCAGCAGTGTTGTGCAGTGGGGCACTGTGATTGGCTGGCTGCGCCCATGTCGGTGTAGGGGGACATGTACTTCCATGTGGGTCATCTGCCATGCCAACATGGGGCAGGCCAATTGGGCCTGCAACTTTCTGGTGTGACTGCGGCACAGTGTCGTGGTTACTCACCCACCGCATTCCCTCTGGCACAGGGTGCACCATCAGGGGTGTGGTGTGCATTGCACTTGGATTGGTAACTTGCCACCCCTTAACACTGCTATGACACTCAGGGGGGCCCTTGTTGCGCTGCCCCATGGCTGTTGAGGAGGGGGGTCATGGCGCACCCCATCATTTCGCCCTGATTGGCATGCCCATCTGCTGGATCTGCTGCCATGTGTCCCTGTCCACAGGGGCGTCTTGTGCTAGGCTAGTTTTGCATAGACTTATGATGGGTGAGGGGTTTGACTCACCTTCTACCTCCTGGCTGCTGGCACTCGCATCTGCACCTCCAACTCCCGCAATGGCTTCCATGTCGAGAACTGTGCTGCACTTCTCCTCCCAGGGTGTCAGGGCAAGTGGTTCCACAGCCCCACCTCCAGTTGCAAGGGACTCCTTACGGTGTCGGGACAGACGCCCTCGCACCCTGATACTGAGATCATTGCAGTGTTTCTTGCAGCCCTCGCCATCACGTAGAACGCTGGACACTGCTGTCACTTCTGGCTGATGGTGTGCCAGATGGCTGCTTTACGCTTGGGCCGTGTCTTCCTCTGGCTGCTGCCGTACAGTTCCTCACTGTGTGCCACCACCTCATCGGTGAGGGTCACCAATTCTCCCTCACTAACGTTGGCTTCCGTAAACGATTTTTGGCCACCTTGCCTCGGGTTCTTTTCTGAAAAATGTTGTATTACTTGTAGGTCTGGATGGCTGTGTTTTTCAAAATGGCCACCGCAATGCTTCCCATACCGGTGATGACCCAATTTCCACAGGCGCTGATAGCGCCGGGTTTGCCGGTGGTAGCCCTATTAGCGCCTGTTTTACAGTAGTAGCCCTTATTTCGGTGCAATTACCACTGGGTGCTAATAGCGTTACTGCCGGAGTTGGGGGCACGTGCACGCCAGGTTGTGGTACGGCGCTAATTGCGCTGCACGACCGGGTGGTAACGCTAATTGCGCCCCGTGGTAATTACCGCCCAACTCATGTTGAGGCCCAAAGTCAGTTAAGAAGTTGGGAGCCATGTAGTTTAAGCTTCAAAAATGCATCTGCTGAGGCACTGATTCCCCGCACAGCCGTTGAAGGTGATTGGCTTGTTGGATTTTCAATGCTTAACAGCACTTTCAATGAAAGTCGCTGCTCACCTTGACATTCACCCCATCTCCTACCACCACCAGCGACACTGCCCCGTTGTGTGTCTTGTTTTCCATCCCAAGTAGACAGGAATGGCAACCCAGCAGGGTGCTTATCCACACCGTTAGGTAAACCCCCAACACATGCTGGCACTGCTAAAAGAAAAGTATTTTCATGCTATACAAGCTGCTGAAGTGAAAAAAAGGTCCTTGTAATGCTTACAAATGATAGAAACCAAGTGCCACTCAATGCTTAATTTGTGGGGGTGTTTGCCAGGGCTTAGCCCTGGCCCTTATTTCTGAGCCCTGGCACTTATTGTCTCAGACTCAGTTTGATTATAATGTTGTGTTTTGTCTAATGTATTAACAGTCAGTAAGTATATCAGTCACACAACAAGCAGCAACACTGTGCACTTGTCATGTGTTTCTGCATCCTCGGTCAGATCATTGTTGTTTTTGAACTGCATGACCCACTCTCGCACGGCAATGCTTGTTACACATTTTCATAAATAACAATGCTTTGCAAGGGGACAATGCTGGGTGCTCATGCTGACCCTGCTGGGACACTGCTCCAGTCAGTCTGCTTGTCATTGCTGCAGCTCCGCTACTGTAATAAACCGAAGCACTCCACGGCAGGTTGGGTTCACAAAAACAGGGAAGTCTCAAGCCAGCAGCACAATTTCAGGGACAATGCTTGGGAAAGGCCATTGCCGAAGAAGGAGTACTTGTCCTTAGTGCCAAACTATTTAAGATCATCTTGATGCAGTGTTGGACTGACAAGTTCATCGGTTTACTAATGATTTGCCAGCACTTGTCCATCAATTTATGGAGGAAAGCATGTTTGTTCAACGTCCTGTGGATGGATCTCAACATGTTCCATTTGCCACCTATAGAACCATAGCAACATGTAATGATGACCATGTTTAAAGAAGCATTTGAATATTTATCACATATCAAGACACAATTATATTATGTTGATTTGATATTTCGAAGTCACACATTTGCCATAGTCAGTGCATCCATTACCCCCAATAAGCTGATGGGAGTTGCAGTGTTAACCACACACATGTTGCCCATGTGGGGAGCGGCCTTGTCTAGTGGCAAAGGTGGGCAGGAGCTGCCCATCCCAGCCAGGCTTGAAATAATTTGGGCCCTGGCACTTATTCATTTGCAGCTTAGGCAGCTGTGACAGCATTACAACATTGTTAGGTCTGAATGCATTATTTCCCAAGAGCGAATCTGTTGATGCACCGAGATCAAGATTGAGGTCAAGTGGTTCTACTCTATGTGTACCATGCCAGACAAACAGCTTATGCTTGTCCATAGACTTCTGTTGAGGCTCAAAGTCCATACCTTAGAAAGGAAAAACCTGACATCACGAAGGGTAACATTCCATGAAGGGCAAGAAAGTTTCAGTGCAAGCGAGATATAGCAAAGTCCTATTCATCACAGTGTGTCTTGCTCCTGACGCACACTCTAAGGGTCCAGGATGAGATCTATATGCAAGTGCGGTATGCATGTGCTCTTTGCCCAGGTATGTTAGTGAACAAAGGGATAATAGAGAGCCATAGTATTACCATGTATGAACTCTGTTTGACTTACCCCTCTTCTCTATGCTATGCCAACTGTAATACCATGCTGTCTGTATGTCTTCTTTAGCACCAGCACCTCAGCACACTTGCCATTGCTGGATCTCCGGCTTGAAAACATCTAGATGGAGTTATTTCAGATGAAGCCCCTGGATGACACTATCAAGTGGGTGAAGGAGAAGGCACCAGAATGACCTGCCCGTGAACTCCATGAAGGTGCAGTTGTACTGCAGGTGCACGAAGACCACAAGGCTACTGAAACTGAGTGAGTGATTTGTTTGCTGAAGAAGGGATTGTGTGTACCCACAAATGGACCCGTAAAGCAGGACTGCTCCCAGACATACATGCTGTCTTAATGAAGAGGATGTACAATGAACAGTGCAGACAGAAAGTGGATTTGAGCCACCTAAGGAACACTGCACGTCTCTTAATAAAGAATTGCAGAATGGGGGCATGTGGAGTTTGCTGCCCAGATCAAGCAGGAGCGTCAAACACAGAGGGTGCTCTGAGGGTCACCGCCAGAGGTGGAAAAGCACATGCCTTCTAACCCATTGTTCCAAGACTTCCACTCCAGCACTTCAAAAACCCTCAAAGCTCCCTGCTAGTGCTCTTCAGCCTATTTTCCTCTAAACACCTTTGGCCATCATCCCTACAGTACCTCTGAGCACACCCCCTGCTCTCTTCAACACTATGTCCATCTGACATGATTGGTTAACCCATTGGCACCAATGCAGGTCTCCCACGTTGCCTCTCCTATTGACAGCATTGCCCATTATTGACCCCACACCACCACTCTCCTTTGTACTGGACATGGGCATGTTGATTTAGACTTGCGCCCCCTCCTCGCCTTGCTCTCTGCTTGTAGGAGCACAGGTCCCTCGATCTGCTCCATGATTCCAAGGAAGATGTACAGGTACTCCATGCCTGGCTACACAGTGAGCATTACTCTGGAGTGTAAGCAGGCCATTGTTTGCATTTGTAGGCGCCCTCTGGGTTTGATGTTCTGCATCCTGTTCAAGGATTTGGTGAAGTTTAAACAGTTATTTTTGATAGCAATGAAACAGCGCCTCTTAATCTGAGGAATGCGATACCCTCTTTGCTCCACTTTGCTCCACTAAAGTCTCACAGGTGATCGTACTCAGCATTGCAAGAATATAGTAAATGGGTTCTTGAGAATGGACCACCAACCCTCATCAGCCTCATGGTGCACACATAACTCCAACCTACAACGCCTCCCATGGCATCACTGCTAAACCGCAAACAGTGTTTCCCCTTACTAAGCACCCCACTTATTATATAGTGCTGCCAAATTGTAAATCAAGTCATTTATTCATGTATTAGTGCATTGAGAAATGTTGGTCAGGTCAATAAATACAAATAAAACATAAATAAAACCCTATTACATGGTTTGTTTGCTCTCTTTCTATGAGACCAAGTGCCGCAGCTTGGAAAATCAAGCGAGGGTTCCTCATTTGACATTAGATGCAACCATCAAAATTGCAAAAAACCTTTGAAGACACAGTACTGCAAAGTGAGACGGCCAGAGCCCGCGCCAACCTGCCTCATCCTCAGTACATAGAGTAAAACACTGCATGGCTGTAGTAAGGTAGTATGCTCCGCTCCCAGACTAGAGCTGATGTGATATCTCCCACACACCTATGCGTTCCTCAATAAAACTGCTACAAGTGAAGCACTACACAGCTACAATCTAAGAGTTGGCTCTTCACAGCGGCAGAAACAAGGCACGGCAATGCTACTCATAAGTATTCTTGGGGTCACAGCATGGATGCAGCTAGTGAGCGCTGTGTATCGGGGATGTATCTTGGTAACTATACCGCTGAATATCTCATGTCAAGGCTCTCGGCCGTCACTGTGGACACATTTGCATTGGTTCACTAGCACCCACAAAAGACGTAGTTTCTTTGTTATTTTTTTGGGGGGGGAAACATGACGTGAATGGATTCGTTGACGACGGGGGCAGTCGTGTGGTAGATCAAGTGTGGCTAGACACTGCTCAGAAGACTCTTCCCCCACACTAAAGGCAGTTTGTCTGAACACAGCCACATTCTGTATTTACTGTATTTGAGAACGATATTTGCACATAGGTTTATTTTTCAAAATGGCTGTTTCACGGGCACATATCACCACCATTTTGGCCGCAAAATCCACCTATAATCCAGCAATATCAGTATGAACAACTTGAATCATCAGCCTTTAAGTGGGTGCAAACTTTGCACTGGGTTAGAATTTTAGAATAACTGAAACCATTCCCACCGCCTCGAAGGCGACATTGTGGGAGTAGTGGGAAGTGAGGAGATGAGACAACTTGAACTTTGCATTTTTTTTTACTCTTTGAATTCTTGTTCTGGTATCGGCCTACATTATTTGTTGCTGAAAATGGCCTGTGGTGTGTTGGATTGTTTGTGACTGAAAGTTGTAATTTGGAAGGTATCGGTCATGGTTGTCCAACTCCAGGCCTCGAGGCCGGGGATCTTGATGGGTTGAAGAGAGGGACAAAACATTGCCTTCTTGCACCTATCCCACTCTCATCCTGTCGACCGAGAAAAGAGAGATGTACATCGCTTATGAGCCCCTCCTCCCCTTCATCGATCATGTATCGCAGGTGTGAGAGACACTATTCACTCAGACAGCCATTCAGACCGTATCCTGACGACGTCACCAAAGAAATTCCCCTGCATTCTATAGAGCAAGTTAACTGCAGCCACATGGAGCCGATGACATCATGACGGACATCATGACATAACTGCGTTAGCCATGAAGCACATAAGCATTCCTGCACGAAAAGCTACGCAGACATTTTAGTTTGTTGCTGATAGACACAAAGTAAATGCTTATGACTCACACAGTTAGAGGACTGACACACACACTTTTGCTAAGCAGAAAACCGCAAGGCGCATAAGTATACATATGGACAGCTTGCTGAAGCTCAATGCAACTACCAGAGACAGCCATGCAAATAAAGATGGATGACATATGATATGATATGCCATTTATGAGGTACATTGGTCATAGGCACGTTGGAGTGAATGGAAGAGGCTTCGAGAATTCGACACACAGAGAAAGATGATAGACTGATCCAGCTGAAGCTGACAGAAAAGGCTTCCAACGCAGTTGCTGTGCACTGACAGCCAAGCAAGCAGGGGGCAGGAACGTTCCCATACAAACAGAAACATTAGGGCACCTGCAAGAAGCCAAAACAGAAAATCCTCATAATTACAGACAGAAGAGAGCCCTTTCGTGGTCCTCACACGCGTGACCTGAACAGGGTGGACAATGCGTATTCATTTGATCTAGGTGGAGATTGCTCTTCCCACCTGATTGAATACAGGGAGATACAAATGTAGCAAGTTCAAAGACAAGTGTTCTGTTTCATGGCACAGCAGATCGGGGAAGGTGACTTATTGGGAACACGCAGTATCTTCAGATTTGTTCCTACTACCTTGAGTGTTGCACTTGGCCTGGTACCCGTCCAAGGCCCCAAGGCTGAGAAGACCCTGTCTATCCAATCCATATCCACCTACTCTGATGAGTTTATGCAAAATTGCACTGGCCAACCATCTTTCACTAACCTGTAACTTTGTATTTGATACTTTTTGAAGATGGTCCCAGGAGGAGCCAAAAGATATGGTTATCTAATGGGTGCACTAACACCTATTGAAAAATATATGTAACTCACTACCCTATCCCAGCCCACATTAGGTTTTTGGGATGCAAATGAATTTGTGACATCATTAGTGGACAAAACCAGCTGACAGCTGCCTAGACATTGAGCGTGAGAGTGCACAATGTTACGTTGCAATCCCTGCCATTTGAATGCGTAATAAAGACGTTTAACTTTGCTCTATGGCTGGGTCTTCTGTTCTTGGTGCATGGGATTTCCAAGGCCCAGTTCCTCTTGCCTTTACATCGGGAGGCTGCTAATAGTTCCCTGACCGTTTTTACAGGGGGGTAGCGAGAGGATGGTTGCTAAGAGCTTTCAGCAAAAAGACGACCATATCTCACTGCATACCCATAGAGCTGCGAGGAACAGACCAAAAAAGACCACTCATGGATGTCTGAAAGGTTGTCAGGAGCCACCTTGGAGAAGTCCTTGCCTGATTCCCATGGGACACCAAGCAGTCCACATGGCAGAGTGGCAGATTAGAGTGAAAGGCAGTGTCCGAGGACTTCAGCAGATCTACGGAGTGTAAGTATAGACTCAGCCATACCACAAACATTGGGAAGGAAAGTTGTTGTTTGTTGATTGTTCTGTGTTGGTTGTTGTGAAGAAAAAACAAAAAAAGAGAAAAGAAAACCTGTATTTTAGATGTTTAGCTTGGTTTATGGATGAAAAATAAACAAAAGACAAAAACGATTGTTCTAGGCAGAGAGCTTAGTTACAGCAGATTAACATGTGGAAATATTATGTGTAGGTGGTAGCGTAGCTCCCTTAGGTCGCGGAAGGTGGTTTCTTAGTTTAACTCATGGAGATGTTATCCTATGTGACGGTATAGAAGAAGAACCACGTATTTGTTGGAAATCCCTGGTTGAAGGCAAGAAGAGGGCCGTATATATGTTATGTTGTTCATGTTGTTGTGTTTTGAAGTATTGCAAGGCTTTTGTGGGTGTATTTTGAAGTATCAAGTCCTTTCCCCTAGATTTGTGATGTCACTTATAGGATTCATGAATAGGACACAGAGAGTTGTGGTGGAAGTGAAGACCCATAGTGGGAAGCAGAGTTCAAAATATAAAAGGTGATGGCTTTTAACATGGCGAGATGATGGTCGAGCTGTTATAGAGGATTGTACCCTTTTTGGGTGATGCTCAATGAGCACATGAAAGAATTGTAGGTAGGGCTAAGTGCACACTCTTGTTGATGGTGGTGAGCCAGAGAGGCAGTTGGAAGTTTTGTGGAGGTTTATTGTGGCTTTGAGGGAGCAGATTGAACATTGATGGCATTTGAGAAATGTACGAATTGGTAATGTTCTAAACTGCGTGAAAAGATTCCGACTTGAGGTCAAGTAAGTAGTGGCAATCAGAAAGTGATGTGCCGCCATGGGGGTGGGGGCACACCAATTCAACATTTGTGCGAGTCCCTTCTGCAGTATCAAGACAAAAAATACAAGTATAGTGTGGAATAGACTTGCAAAACAGAGGTTAAAATGTGTGCTGCAACATATGACCACATATTTACATGCCGCATGCAAAGGGAAAATAATTGAGTATGCGGTTAGCCATACTGGAACCTTGGAAAATGAGGTCAGGGAAGAAGACCAAACCTAGAAAGAGTGGATGCTGAGCCAGCAAGATTCAGGGGGCGAAGCACCCACGGCTCCTCCTCCCCCTCCTCAAACCGTAGACCCACAACAGAAAGACAGGGATTTTAACCATTGAAGGAACTGAAAGCAGCGGCAGGGTATACTAATCCCGTTTATGCACCACCTACGTACAGCTGCAAAGTCACACTTAGCGGCGCAAATCAAGTGAGCAAGAGAATAGACACTATAAGCAATGAGGCAAGGAGCGCAATAAAATTGATGAAGAGTGATAGAGAGGCATCAAAAAACAGTGGGGATATCGAAGTGATGTTGCCTTCAAAGGTGTGTTTAGGAGGACAGCTATTGCTCAAATTAGACGGAAAGAACACTAGTGAGCATACAAGCACAGAGGAGGAAGCTCAGAGACGCAGAAGGAAGGAAGAAGAAGAAAGGGAATGGGCAGAGATAATGAAGGAAGTGAAAAGAAGAGTGCGGGAAGAGAGAGAGCAACATGAGCGACTGAGAAGGAAAAAGGAGGCAGCAGAAGAGGAGGAAAGGGAGGACAGTGAAAGGAAGAAACAGAAAGGTGTAGAGGAAGAAGTGAAGGGAAAGGCAGAAGAGAAAAAGGAGAGACAATTGCAGGTGGAAAAAGAGAAAAAGGTTTGAAGTTGAAAGGCTTTTCAAGGAGCTTCACATAGACAAGAAGAAGAAAGGGATAGAAGACAGGAACAGGAACGTGAGAGAAACAGAAAAAGATGCCTCAAAGAGATAGCACACATTATAACAGGACCAACACGGTTAAATGATGATGAAGAAGAGGGAATATGTTATGTTACTGGCATGTTACTTGGCATTTATATAGCGCTCTATATATCATTGGTATGACCTCAAAGCGCTGGTAGGTTGAACACGCTCAGGAACCGTAGTTCTGGTCAGTAGAGAGAGATAGTGTCATAGGGTGCGTGGGTGCACAAGATATGTGTGCAGCTGATGTAATGGCCGGGTGGTAGCTGCATCCTAGTGTTGGGTGTGGTGCTGGAGATATCAGTTGGATGTGTGTAGTCTGGTGGGTGGACACCCAGGCTGGCCTCTGGCTGCGTTAGGCCTGAAGGACGCATATGTGGGCGACTAGGCCGGAATGTGCTCAGCATAGCTGCCTTTTATTAGGGTAATGAGGTGTCCATGGGGTAGTATTCGTATGTGAACAGCTAGGCCGAAATAATCAGGGGTATAGCTGTGTTCTAGTTGAATGATGGTGTATAGTAGAGAGTAAGCGTAGTGATGTGATATGATAGTTATCTTTAGAGCGCCTGAGACCAGGCATGTGAACGGGATGGCAGGGAACATAGCGACACACAGATACATAGAGACAAGGGGCTGGGCTTACTGCGACAGGGGAGGGATACAGATACATAGCAACAGCATGGAGAGCAGGGGGGCAGGGTACGCAGTGATACACGTGCATCTATTCCATCCACTCCACCCATTCCACCCATTCCATCCACATGGTCCATTCCATCCCTCCACACAGTCCATCGATTCCATCCACTCATTCCATCGATTCCATCCGCCCATTCAATCCATTCCTATCCATTTCTATCAGTTTCATTAATTCTATCCATTTAATCCATTCTATCCATACTATCCATTCTATCCATTCTATCCATTCTATTCATTCTATCCATTCTATCCATTTCATCCATCCCATCCACCTCATCCATCTATTCCATCTATTCCATCCACTCTATCCACTCCATCCATTCCATCCACTCTATCCATTTTATCCACTCCATCTATTCCATCCACTCTATCCATTTCATCCATTCCATCTATTCCATCCATTTCATCCATTACACCAGTTCCATTCATTTCAACGATTCCAATAAATCCATCCATTACAACAGTTCCATCCATTTCATCCATTACACCAATTCCATCCATTCCGCCCACCTCATCCACTCAATCCAATCGATCCATTCGATCCACTCCATCCGCTCCATCTGCTCAATCCATTCCATCCACTCCATCTACTCAATCTGTTTGATCCACTCTGTCTTTTTTGTCCACTCCATCGACTCCATCCACTCCATCCATTCCGTCTACTTCAATCACTCCATCCCTTCCACCAACTCTATCCATTTTAACCTCCATCGACTCCATCCATTCCGCACACTCTATCTGTATTATCCACTCTATCCATATTGTCCACTCCATGCACTCCATCCACTCTATCCATCTCATCCGTTCCATCCACTCTATCCATCTCATTCGTTAAATCCACTCCACCCAGTTCATCCACTCCATCAATTCCATTTACTTCATCAACTTCATTTATTCCATCCATTCCATCCATTTCACCCACCATTTCACTCACCCCATCCATTCCATCAACTATACTCCACCCATTCCATCCACTCCGCCCACTCCATCCACCTCATTCACTCCACCTATTCCATCCATTCCATTCATTCCATCTATTTTGTCTGTTCCATCCATTCAACCCATCTATCCGTTCCATCTACTCGGTCAACTCCTTCCGTTCCATCCATCCATAAATCCCATATCCATATACTTTGTCCATTCCATCCATCCCATTCATTTCATTCATCTGTTTTAATCCATTCCGTCTACTCCATCTGTTTCATCTGTCCATTCTATCCACTCGGTCTCCTCCATTCGTTCCATCCATCCATCAATTCCATTCCATCCGCTCAGTCAGTTCCATCCATTTCATTCATTCCATCCATTCATCCATCCATTCCATCCATCCGTTTTATCCAATGGTAACCATCCTCATTATCAATCTATTCCATCCACTTCCACATACATCATCCAATTCTATCCATTCCATCTATAAATTCCATATACACATATTCTATCCATTGCATTCGTCAATTCTCTGTACACATCTTCCAATCATTATACATGCATCCACGCAATACATTCTAACTACTCGCCCCACATGCATCATCTACTCCGTCCATGTCATCCATCCCTTCCATCCGTCCATCTTTATATCTATTGCATCCATCCATTCCATCCAGCATCCATTCCATCGATCCCCTCCATTTATCCGTCCACTCCATCAACTCATTCCACTCTGTCCATTCCATTTATTTATTCATCCACCGTTCTACTCATCCGATCCATCCATCCACTCCATCCACCCATCTTCTCCATCCATCAGTTCTATTAGTTTTGTCTATTCTCTCTAGTTCATCTATTCTATCCACTCTATATACATACCCTCCATTCATTCCACATGTGTCTGTGCCATACATTCAATCACTCCATTTCACATGCGTCTATCTTGTTCCAATAATTACGCCCTCTCCAACCACTCCATCCGTTTGCTCTATCCGTCACTCCATACATGCATCCTCACCATCCATTCCATACACCCATTTCATCAATCCATTCCCTTCATCCACTCCATCTATCCATCCTATAATGTGAGTAGGATCAGAGGTCATTGAACACCTGGCAGAGAGACTCATTGTGTATTTAGTCATTGGGTTGTTAGAGTTCAGACATATCTTTAGGTCTTTTTGTTGGTCTTATGGAAAGAGACATGTTTTTAGTAATTTGCAGAATGTCATATAGTCTTGGGTGTGTCTGATGTGAGGTGGAAGCGAGTTCCACAGAGTCGGGCCAATGCTGAGAAAGGGGATCCTCCTATCCTGACGGAGTTGGTGGTTGGTGTCACTAAAACGAGGGCAGAGCTTAATCTTAGGTTGCAGGGTAGGAGGTAAGGTTTTAGCTCATCTTGCAGGTATAGAGCGCCAGTCTTGTGCACTGCATGGTGAATGATGCACAGGGTCTTGAAAGTGGCCCTTCGTCCAACTGGGAGCCAGTGGAGAGTTTTGAGAGCTGGAGAGGTGTGGTCTCTTGGACCCAAGGCTAGTAGCATTTTAGCAGAAGTGTTTTGCGCTCTTTGGAGTTTATTAAGGTGGTATGCCGGGACTCCTAGGTAGAGGAAGTTGGCATAGTCCAGTCTCGACATTACAGTTTGTCAGAGGATGAGCAGGAATCCCTCCATTATCTCTCTGCCGCCCTGCACTTAAGTGTAGTTAGGTTGGAGTCATACCAGGAATTGCACTTAGCTTTGGACTTCAAGCGGATCCTCATGACAGGGGCAAGAGTATCAAGAGTACCAGAAATAGAAGAGTAGAGAAGAGACAGGGCTGTGTCAGGGTGTGAGTCAGCCAGAGGATGAGGGGGTGGGAGAGAAGGTGGCAGTGATACACGCTTCATGGGCCGGATGGCCAAGAAGGTAGGTGGCAATGTTGGGGTAGGCTTGGCTTGAAGGGAAAGGGACGAGAGAGAGAGATGAGAAGAGAGGAGGCAGTGGTCACTCCAGGAGAGAGGAGAGGACAGAGGGATAGAGAGGGGGATGTCAGAGGAGATCAAGACATCAAGTGTGTGCCCTGCAATTGCACATTTCATGTGCAATTTGGTATTAAAGGAAGATTTAATTCATTCTCAGTTACACAAATAATAGAGTTTCAAGGGCAAGTGCCAATGGAGAAGAAAGAATTGTGGATAAGGAGAGGGTGCTTAATATCCCCTACGGATGCAGTGTGGAGAAAGGAGAGCACAGGAAAGACATCGATCGCTATGGCATTGTTGCAGACTGAGCTCACGCACCTGCACTATCCCACCCACCTTAGTAAGGATGTTCTTACTGCACACATTGGGGAAGACTGGTTCTGTCCAAACTTGGAGGAACTTGGCACCACTTTCATGAGTTCTTGTGTGATTTGTCAGAAATACATTGTGGGCCTCATGTTGCATGTAGTGCGAGGAGCAATACTGTGCTCTAATGGGCCTTTCCAACATCTCCATGTAGATTATGCCGATATGGTCCAAGTATGTGAAGGATACCACTACATGATAGTGGTCGTAAGCCCATTTTCCCGATAGATAGAAGCTGGTCCATGTTCAAACCCTATGCCCAGAGTGCAGTGAAATTCCTCATCAGAGAGGTGTTCCCACGATGGGGGGGTGTGCGAGGTCCTGCATTCAGATACTGGACACCACTTTGTAAATGAGACCTTCAAGCACATCACAACACTTTTGGGGATTACGCATATGTTTTGCTGCGCTTATCACCCACAAGCGAACGGTATTTGTGAACACCTCAATGGCTTGCTCAAGGAAACAATAGCCAAAATAAAAGCAACACTAAAGAAGGGATGACTCCATTGCCTGGCCTTAGCCTTGTTCACTTTGCGCAATCAGCCTGGATCTGACCACCATTTAGTCCCTCATGAGGTGGTGACAGGAGGCTGCCTGTGACTACCACTTGCTCCTCCAACTAGAGCGCTGACAGATGTCCAGAGCACCTGTACTGTCCTAGGTGATGAAATGCGTGACTATGCTGCTTCAATGATGGCTAGGGCTTCATTTATCTCTCCCCAGCTCTAGTGATCCCGGCAGGGGAGGTTGAAGAAGGACGAGGAAGATGACGCCCAAGTAACAGACTCTGAACTACTCAACAGCCTTTGCTATATGCAGGGCACCAGGTTCTCCTACAGAATTGTAAACGCACCTGGTATTGCCCCCATTTCGAGGGCACCTTTGTAGTGGAGCAAGCGATGGACAAGGCTGTGAAGGTTGCTGGCAAAAAGGCCTGGAACTATATTGGAGATGTCAAGCCCTGCAGAGGTGAGACCTCCTCGGCCCAGCTCGTAGGCAATCAGATGCAAGCAGTAGAACCACAAGGAGAAGAGACACTACAATGCATTCAGATGAGATTTCAGGCTAGTGCTAGGCAAGAACACAATAAACATCTAGAATAGGCACACTGTTATTTCCTTACACTAGGTATTCATCGTGAAAGTTGAACTGATTTGTGACAAATCATTTTGATGCCTGCACACCTCTGGAGATGCACTTTCCTAAATTCATCACAACCTCTGAGCCAATGATCTCTTCTAAAGTGTTCTTTTATGCTTTTCTTGAGGTAAGTCATTGCACTACTCAACAGTATGTAAATGAGGTTCATTTGGGAACTACTGTTTCTTGCAGCACTTGCGCAATTCTATCGCTGCAGAGCTTTACTAACCTAATATAGAAATAATAATGTATGCCAGAGACTTTTTCAAATGGTTTCATGGACTCTATGGACAATATAAAAGAAATCTAGCAATACAGAGTACTGGAGATGCCGCAAGATTCATTGTGATGTTATGTTTTGCACTCTGCTGTCTCTACCTCCTTACCCTCACTCCACTACAAATGATTGTGTTATCTAATGCATATGCTTTGTTACCTGTTAACACCACCCCTATCCCTGCCATCACAGGAACCATATCTGGCCAAATAATTAGCGCTGACATAGAAGTAAAAAGGCTCAGGTGAAGTGTAGATATAGACTTTGAACACGTAAACGCAAAATTTGCTGATTCAGCCCATGTGTCTAACAATGTGTGGTACATGCACATGTCCAACGTGGGGAGAGAGACAACAAAGGAGAGCTGCTATGTATGGCCCCTCATGCCCTATGCCATGAACACTTCCAGAACAATCATAGCAATAGAAATTCAAACAGGCGAGTTCTTTAGTAAAAGTATATATGGGGGTAGGGTAAGGGATTAAAATGGGTGGGGATAGTTGGGGGAGGGTAAAAAAGCTGTAGAACCAGGTGTTTGAGGGTGGACCCACCAAATTGAAAAGAGAACAAAAAATAAAGTGTCACTGAAAATGTATGTCATTATTTTGGTTGTCGTTATGAACATATGGATACGGGCGCAATGCCTTATCCCCTTGTCGCTCTGCACCACAAGAAATGGGTTACAGTAACATGGATGTCTCAGATGACGTTCCCGTATGAAGACAGCTACATCAAGACTCAAGAAATGTTAGACAACTATTGGAGTACTGAAATGGGTTACACTAACATGGATGTCTCAGATGACGTTCCCGTATGAAGACAGCTACATCAAGACTCAAGAAATGTTAGACAACTATTGGAGTACTGACAAGACGAGAGAGTACATCCCTGACGGACCAAACAAAGAGGAAGCCACAATAGTGACACAAAAGGAGTTGCAATGCTTGAAGACAGAACAAAGGGAGAAAGGAGGGATGTCAGGATGGGAGAGACCTCAGTTACTAGTATATGTATAAATATTCACAGAAGAAGGATGGAAAGAGGGAATGGTAGGAAGCAAAGCACATGCACTCCTGACAGTTCCAGTTGAAATAGTGCAGAAAGAAAACAATGATTGTCTCAAACAATGGGCAGCAAGCACAAAACTGCTCACTTGGGTGGAGAATGAAGCACGTCCCATGCCAATTATACCACTCGAGAATGCTTCCATATGCTTCCAGAATGAAGGTCAAGTGAAGGTTGGAGAGAAAAAAGGATGCAAGTGAATATCGAAGATACCAGGCTTGAAGGTTGGCACAGCAGTACTAATGGACCACTACTTGGCCTGTGGGTTAAAAAGCTTAAATGCACCTACCGCTAAACTGGGGAGGAATATGCTCACTGGTGCAACTGAATAAACCAGCATTAGTAGTGCCTCTGAAAGACATACAAATAGACGGGTTCTCTAAAATGGAAGCACACCAGAGAAATAAAAAGGTCTGTAGAACTGACAAGAGCGAAGAGAAGCAACTACATCTCACTCAAAATGGAAGACGCATTAGACTCGATACCATCAGAGTACAGACCGTTTAGTAGAACCGAGATCCTTCCCCTCAGACGCACACAACTATTGGGGAAAATGGTTGTGGTGCAAACCTGATGGAGATTGCTGCTCCATGACCTGGAGTTTGGACGAACAAGTAAGACATGCTGGACACTTAGGAGGAGTGGTGAAAGTATGGATTCCGAAGCCGTACCTGACCAGAGAGAAATTTTTGGGACTTGTCAACCAGAGGGAGGATTGAAGAGGGGGTCCTAAACATTACCCTTGTTGCACTTATCCTGCTCTCAGCCCGTCGACAGAGAAACAAGATATGTACATTGCTCGTGACCCCCTCCTTTCCTTCATCGATGATGTATCTCATGTGTGAGAGACGCTATTCACTCAGACAGCCATTCAGGCCATTTCCTGATGGCGTCACAGAAGAGACGAGCCTGCATTCTATGCATTTTATATAAGTCAACTGACTGCAGCCACATGGAGTCGATGATGTCACAACTGACATCATGTCATAGATGCGTTAGACATGAAGCACATATGAATTCCTGCATGGAGCTACACAGACATTTTAGTTTATTGCTGATAGACATAAAGAAAATGCTCATGACACACATTTAGAGGACTGACATACACACTTTTTGCCAAGCAGAAAACTGCAAGATGCCTTCCATATACATATGAACATCTTGCTGAAGCTCAATGCAACTAGCAGGGACAGCCATGCAAATAAAGATGGGCGACGTAGGTACATTGGAGTGAATGGGAGAGGCTTCAAGAATTCGAGACAGAGAGAAAGCTGATAGGCTGATCCAGCTGAAGCTGACAGAGCAGACATTCAGCGCAGTTAATGTGCACCGACAGCCAAGGACACAACACAGTGAGAAGGAATGTTCTCAGATAAACAGAAACAATAGGGCACCTCCAAGAAGCCAAAGTAGAAAATCCTCATAATTACAGACAGAAGAAAGACTTTTTGTGGTGCTCACAGACGTGATGTGAACAGGGTGGACAATGCCTATTCATCCGATCTAGGTAGAGATTGCGGTTCCCACCGGACCGAATACAGGGAGATACAAATGTAGAACAGGGTCAAAGTCAAGTTTTCTATCTCACGGCACATAAGATCGGGGAAAGTAATTTATTGGGAACACGCAGTATCTTCTGAGTCGTTCTCACTACCTTGAGTATTGGGCTTGGCCTGGCACCTGTCCAAAGCTCCAAAGCTGAGAAGACCATGTTGGTCCAATCCCTATTCACCTACTCTGATGAGTTTATACAATGTTGCACTGGCCAACCACCTTTCACTAACCTGTAACTTTGTATTTGATACTTTTTGGTAGTGGTCTCAGGAGGAGCCACCAGGTATGGTTACCCAATGTGTGCACTAACAATGTTAGAACAATGTATGTTACTCACCTTACTAACCTATCCTGGTCTACTTTAGGTTTTTGGGATGTAACAGCATTTGTGACATCATTACTGGACAAAAAAAGCTGACGACTGCCTAGAGAGTCAGAGTAAGCATGGAGAATCTTACGTTGTTCATGCTGCAATACCTGCCATTTGAAAGGACAATACAAATCATTGAATTTTGCTCTATGGCTGGGTCTTCCGTTCTTGGAGCAGGGGATTTCCAGGGCCCAGTTACTCTTGCCTGTACATTGGGAGGCTGTTAATAGTCCCCTGACTGCTTTTGCGAGGTTTTCAGAATATCCCTCATTAATATTCACGAGGAAGAATATGCATACATTTAGAATCATTGTATGCAAATGTATCTCATGAATATTAACGAGGGGTACACTGAACTCTCAACGTGGATCTGGCCCTTGATGCCTATAGCTGATTAGCGGCCATTTATACTGGACCTATTTTGTGCCATGTAGCTTCTTATTCTGTTTGTTTTGCAGAAAAAGGAGAGGATGTTTAATGATCGCCGGCAGCACTGTCTGGTGAATTTCCTCTGACTGAGGACTCAACATAATATGTTATTATTATCTCTTAATATTTAGCAGAATAGATGATGAGAAATAAATGATCTCAGTTGGGAAACATTTTAGTTGTTGTCCTGCTCAGGTGAGAGAGGTGGGGTGGTATTATACTGTACATGCATAAGGGCCAAGGGGTCACCTATTATTTGCAGCGACATTTTGTCAATGACCACTGGAACACCTTTTTCACTTGCCCTTTTTTCCTGCAGCAAGCATCCTAGGCAAGTACCTTTGAGCCAAACATGTCATGCCATCCAACAGGTAGCCTTTGCTGATGGGTTTGTGAACAAGCTTTGAATAAACATTGAACTGTGCAGCAACGATTTCAATCAGACCCAAACAAAGCTGCTGGCTCCCCTTGACTGCCCAAGGTGAAGACTGTTTTGGGTCCCTGTGCAAAAGTATCCAGCGTTTTGGGAATTCTAGCCATAAACATTCTTACAAGTGGCACCATGGCCCTACAGACAATGGTCTTAAAAAAAGGATGTGCCCATTTCCATTTGAAAGATGAAGGTGGGTCCTAGGCCATGCTTGAAGATGCCTCCACCAAAAATGTACTTTTACTCTATTGTTTTACTCTGACGTATTAGGCAATACTCTCTTCCTAAACCCCATCATCTTGAGGAGATCACGTGCAATGGATGTTTTGTTGGTGAACAGCACATGAGGAATGTCCTTGCCTGCTTCAATCATGTATATTGCATGCAACACATGCTTCTGACATCATGGATCATAGGTATATATAGAATCTATGAAAACGCACCATTACTGTACTATATGTGAACACTGCTCATCAGCATGTGAACACTGCTCATCAGCACTGAACAAAATGTGAGATTCCTGTTTTACACCTCTATGTTACAGCTTACTCACTCCACCATAATATTTGCAATTGCAGGTGATACACAGTGTGCTGTTTGTTATGATATGATACCCGTTTTTTTTAAAATTAGCCTACCTCTCACATAGTACATTGATTGTATTTCCCTATTGTGGAAAATGACTTGATGACATAATAAAAAGTATCATCTAAACATTGCATACAATACTGTGGAGCATTTGAGATCTCTTAAGGGGGAGATTTTGCACCCGAAATAGGGAGTCTATTGGTGCACTTAAGCACAGTAAATTCATTTTGGGTTGCATTGAGCCATTCCCAACATTGAGCTAGCCAATCATGGTATATTACTCCTTTTGTGATTTTAAACCTGTGAATTGATGATAGCAGACATGTCAGATGTGACACAGTTCTTGAATGATGGAATCAATGACCACACTTAGTGGCCTAAAATGACAGTACATTACAGTAAAGCAAAGTAAAGGAAATGTTAGTGTTCAGAAACATGCAAGACATTTCATCTATCATGCACAGCATTGTGCATGCCCCAGCTGCTCTAGAACACCTTGTAGAACCTACTCTTCTTGATGCTTAATTACCTTCTTCTGTGGGTGTTCTTCTACCCCAATATTGTAACAGATGGTAAAATGCAAAAAAATAAATTCTAAGAGTGAAGAGCCATTGTTGGATCACTTTAATAGTATACCCAATCCCATAAATTTACTTAGCTTGACGCTCATCGCCGGCCTGATAATTTTAGTCATTGCCAGTAAGAGAAAACTGGAGAGTACAATGGGTCAAGTAGCTTCTATGTTTAACTGAACAAAGTAGGAAAGTGGGCATCAAAAAGGACATTTAAAGTCCACATGGGGGTGTACGAATGGAGATCACAAGGCACTCTAAAGTCTGGCATTCCATAGTTTTATTGAGCAAAGGGTTGAGTAGAGAAGACTAGATTTGGTACCTGAGTAATCAGAAACACTTGGCTTTTGCATCCCAGGAGAAAGAAATATCCCAACTGAAATGAGAAAATCCACACCTTTCAAGAGACCAAAGTCCACGTAGCCTCAACACAGCTCCATGCACTTTGCAGCTGGTTTATAAATGATTTTAAATCAGTTGCCACAGTAAGTATTGCAAAAGCAGGCGAGAAAGCTTTTATCACCTTGCATTGAAGCTTTTATCTCATTTGATGAAAATGTTATTTGAAAAATATAGAATTTACACCATGTTGAATTAAAAATATTAAAAAGTTTATTTAGAGCCACAAAACAATCTTTTCAGTATAGTACATTCAGTTTCCATTCAATTTTGAACTTTACAACAAGGTGTGGCAACAGGGTAGGGTGTACAGCGTTTTGGAAAATACTTGTATTTTAAAATGCGGTTTCTAGTTTCATGCTCGCTTAAGGGGGATTTTAAGTGGAAGTAGGTAGAATGTAAGGGAATGGTGGTGTGGTGTCTCTCCCTCTATCTGGTATTTAGCGATAGCGAATAATTGATATTTGATTTTCACTTTTGATCTGATACTATTCGTAATGCAATGTATATACTGTTTTTTCAAATTAATAATTTTTCAACTGAATATTGCTACACTTATGCTCCTGTATAACCACTGCACAGCATGACAATGTTTTGTTAATTTGCCGTTTTTAATGATACACACTGTATATAAATATATACAGTACTACAACTTTTTTAATGTGGACAGTTAAAGACAAATGTCTTATAAGTCTGTCCGTATATTGCTTTGTACTCTGTTAGTTAGCAATATCATATCTAGTACAAGGGCATGACAAAATAACATGAGAAAATTAAATAAATTGCATTTGGACTAAACGACTAAGGGTGCAATAGTGATGGTGGTCATTCTACGCACAAAGGACAAGTCCACATTTGACCCCATTCCTAACCTCAATGTCATATTGCAACCTCCAAGAAAACATTCTGGATACTGGATAGTGCAGGTTCTAGAAGAATAAGAAATGCATCAGACAAGCTCATCTTTTCTTTAATCCAATTTTCAGTTGAAAACTTGCCGTCAACCTCAGGAACATTGCATGGTGAGAATTCCTATTCAATTCGCAACATTCAGCCTGCTTTGGCGGTAGTAAACACTTCTTCAATGCTGAAGAAAACTGGGGATGTTTGAGGTGATCTAAAATGTGTACCTTGCAGCCACATAGCTGGTTGAGTAAAATAAACGTCACTCATTCTAAAATAGAAACCACCAATAGAAAGTCAGAGACGTTCATCCTCAAAAGTAATCATGTGTGAATCATTTTCCCCCTTGGCTCATGGCGTGTGAACCAAGTTCAATTTTCAATTTAATTTTTTTTTAATGTAATTTAATTTTTCAATGTATATTTTGCATTCAGACCATTGGCCTTTACACACCAGAAGAAATGCATGACAACGTAAGAGTGAAAGGGGAAGTGAATTGGTGTGAGTAGAACATTGAATGGGAGGTGATAGTTGAGGGAAGCTGACATTTCTAAGTGTCAGAAAGCATTTAGAGTAATGAAAAGTATCATAAGAGAGTAGTTTAAAGATTCAGAGAAAGGTACTAGGAGACATGATGGCACATAGAGTGGCACACAAATGCACCACTTTATGTGTGCTAATGCTTGTGCTGAGGGTGATGCAAATTCCAGAAATTCAGGTTTTGGTAGCTCGGGACAACCTTAATATTGTTCTGTTTGGCATGGTATAAAGAGAACCACTAATAGCTGATAGCCAAGCCATGGCATGGCAAGCCTTTTTCAGAGCAAGTACCATGCATGCGAAAGGAGGAAGAATAACTCTTTGCCTCAAGGATAGAAGAGTGTGGGAAGAAGCAAAGGCCGGCTGCTTTGATATGATAGGTTATTTATAACGCTTAATACCCAGAGGTTTCTAAGCAGGGACCCAGGGATCCAACCTGCGTGGCTCTGTGTCATCTTGTTTCCAAGGCGAGCACATTGGCGCTGAGCTATCCTCCCTTCCTCTTGCTCTCCAGAGAGTAAATAGGAATATAGTTTACATTTATATAGTATATAGTATATAAGCTCAGATTAGAGTATATACTATAAGTAACTATCAAAGTCCGACCAAATAGATCAATATTAGGTTCCCCGTATTTCAACTCCCCCGATAAACCTTTAGATACTTTGGTGAATCTCTGTCTCAACACAACTCATTCAAAACCAATCTATAACGTACTGGGGACTATTAACTATTGCTGGACAAGGAAAGCCTCATCTCATTGGGGAGATGGACTTCCAAATGCCCTGATGGATAGTGAGTGTGGGAAATGGCTGGGAAGTCCTTGGAGAACAAGGGCAAGTATGCATTCCAACTGTGTGCCATCCCTAGTAAAGTAACAGCGAGATTGGCGCTCATTTCAGGGATGTTTTCAATCTGCATTCACAGGTTCTACTCCCAGCCAGACTGACTGAGCCCACCATCCTTTCTGAAGTCAGTAAACTGAGTACTATTGAGTTAGGTGGTAATAACATCTATTGTAACAAAGCATAGAAGCAGAAGGACTCTGTCATGAAGCTTGTTTCAAAATGTAATGTTATTATGACTTGAGTTCAGGACCACTGTAGAACACACAGACTCGGGACCTGTTCTGGCAGAGCTAATTTGCATACAATGTGACCCATGCATACTGGACCCTGCCACCAGTGGCTCCGTCTGATTTCAGAACCATGGGAGGCAGTGGTGTGCCCAGACATTATTGACCAGGCTTCTGATATGTCAACTTTGCAAGTAGGGCACACGTTCTGAGCGAGGCGCTTCTTGCAGTAGAACCTGTTTTTGCCTTTGATGCGGCATGAGTGAAAACACAAGAGGGTATTTAAAATCGTGAACTCATGATGTTACCATATAAATGAAAGCAAGAATAACAACCCATAAGTACATACTTAGAAGAAGTGATGAATGGTGAATTATAAAGGGAAAGCACTGATTAATTCAGATGTATGTCCAATCACAGCGATAGGTTGGACATGGTATTCCTAGGCAAGAAGAGAGAAGGATATAGGCAGGAATGCCAGAAACAGAAGGGGTATGTTAGTAATGTGAGGCGGTGCATGTAAATATTATCATTCTAAAGGGAGAAGGGGTGGAAGGAAGGCTCAGAAACAGCAGAATAGCCAAAGTTATATACTGCTCATCAATAGCCACAACGGAAAACAATAATTAAGCACATTGGGGGAGGATGGTACAAGCCAATTTATAAATGAAAGCCATATGGCGCATTGACCAGCCTGGAGCACGTTGAAAGATCTAAGTGAGATGGTGGCAGCACATTAACAATCTTGATTAATGGTTCTCCAGAGTCGCTACTACTAGCCCATGAGAACTCTTAAATGTGTCATGCAGTCCCACTTCACAAATGCGGGATCCGGCAGAGGAGGCAGGCAACTAAACGTAGTCCCACTGACATCAGTGATGGTACATTGATAACATTACACATGTACAAGAAAGGATACGCTAATACCTTTAAAGCCTGGCTTACAGGCTCTATCCTAGCATTTTATTCAGAACCTGAAAGCTACAGCATGCAGTTCTTAGTCGGGTGTTTTGTGGATCCTACCGGATGACACAGAAGAACTATCAACAACTTGAACCGTTTTGTGATGGTAGCTACTTTGCTGAAACGAGATGGGATTTTGATCAATCCTGGAGGAGACTGATGTGAGTGCAGCTTCTTTTGTGGAAAAGGAGTTGGCAAGTGGTAGCCGCAGGGCGCGGTTTCCACTATGTTGCCCATCAGGTAATTCTCGCTTGACATTGCAGAGTAGCTAGTGGGCCTTATACCTTTATTTTACTAAATGTATTTAAAAAGGAAAGAATAAATAAACCAAGCTGACTGAACAAACATTATAATCGATTGGAAAACCTCCCAGTTTTGATTTTGGAACTATGCCATTCTGCTGTCCCACTGAAACACTGTAACACACAGTGCACACTGTGCGCTGCGTGCCAGGGTGAGATTTTGAAGGCGTAATCCCGATGTAATGGGTAGAAAGAGTAAACAGACTGCAATCCACTCACAAACAGCAAGCAGGTCCAAAAGAGTTTCACTGCAGCACTGCAGTCGCTGTAACACCCATGACATATATTCACTTCCCTCCCTTGTGGGTGCTATTATTTTCTCCCAGGCGCCTACGACACCACACATGCCATGAGAGGTTACATATTTATTTTATTTTTGTTTCAATTGTATTATTTTTTTTTTGTTAAGTACTGTATTTAATTAACAGGAGTCTCTGAGCGTATTTTGGATGAGGCGGATTAAAATTAAAGGGAAATCAGGTAGACTCACAGGAAGGTACTCCAAGAATGTGCTTCTGTCCTAGAGGTAGTTGATGACGAAGCCTTTTCAATGGAAAGTTAGTTATGTAAATAAGTGGGTGACTAACCAATCAATACATGGTGACCGACCAGCCAGCTTTTAGGGACAAATTTGGGTGCTGGAAAAATATGCCTTTAAGAGAAATGAGAACAGGGCTTAGGTAGATATATGTTGAAAGGCAAATGAATGTGTCGTTCATTACATTGGCTCCTCTGCTGTCCAGAGGCAATAGAAATGGGAGGTGCACATCACTTATATCAACTGCCTCCTCTCTGTGGCCATATCACAGATTCGAGAGATGTTACCTGCTGAGGCAACCCTACCAACATTATTCTGGATCAATTGAAGAAGAGATAAATCTGAAAACTTTGGAAGACATGAACATGCTGTAACCAAAAGATGCAGATGTCGTCACGACTGAAACTGACACATGTAGGTGCATTAGACAAAAAGCAGATACGCATCCACCATAAAGCTACATGAACAGAAGGTCAAATTGCACTTAGAGATGAAGAATATGCTTCCATTCAATAGGTTAGAAAACAATGCTATATATACGCTGAAACAGAAGATGCATAAGAATACACATAAAGCTTGCTTAACGCAGAAATACAGCAAGAATGAGTGGCCATGTTAAACAAGATGGACAATGCAGCCATGTTCGAGTCAGTGGGAGATATTGAGAAGCCTCGAAACTGCAGGGGGACTTGGCCCACTGAGGAAGCAGAAAATTCAGACTTGAACAGCCGAGATAATAATCGTACAGCCTGTACCAAGGTTATCGTGCACAGGGAAAGGATGGATCGGCACCCAAGAGAACAGATAATAACAGTTCTCAGGCGTGAGATATTTCTCTTAGATTAAGCAAAGAAACAAATGATGCTGGAAGATCAGATTCACATTATCTAAGGCTTACCTTACCTTAGGTCACTGACTCCATCCCAACTGAAATAGTGCTTAAACAGGGCTGCAACCTGGCTGCAGTCCTGTTTAATTTATATTTACTGCATCTTGATGAAGGATGGAACAAGGCTATTATTTTTCCAGCCAAACTAGGTGGTCTGCTGCTCAGGTTAAGTTTTGCCGACGATTTACTATTCTTTGACCGGACTCCGTTTGGGCTCCAGACCAAGCTAGATTTGTTTCATAACTATGCGCGTAAAAATAACCTGAAGGTAAACCCCAAGAAATCATTTATTATTACTTTTGCGGAAGGGAGGAGGAGGTGTGTCAAATTTGCCTGGTGTTTAAATGGTATTTCCATTCCGCAGACCCCCTCCATGCGTTATCTAGGATATCACTTATCTAATACATACTCTATTGATCGCTGGAGGGTAATTTGGAATAATAAAGCTAAATCGCTCACTTCACAGATGAGGATTTTCTATCAACGCCTTGGGAAGTTTTCATTGATTCCAATCCTTAAATTTTATCTACAAAAAATTGAGCCCATTTTTCTTTATGCTCTGGACATTTGTCTTTGTGATTTGGAGGAGATATTAGATGTGTTGCAGGGCAAAATGTGAAAAATGTACTGGGGCTGGCCTTATCTACGCCTAATATGATTACTCGTCATGAGCTGGAATTGTTACCACTGTCCGTGAAATGGTATTGGCGTCTTCTCTCTAATTATGGCAAAATGCTATCACCACCTAATGCTTATTTTTTTAAAAAACAATTTGTATTGATTTTATTCAAAAAACAAATAACAACTCAAACAAAACTTTCAGTGGATCCATAATTTCAATCACAAATAAACCTACATTGTTATATTCAAGCCCACTGTATCTCCCCTTCCCTCCCCTCTCCCCGGCCTACTCCCCCTCATTTCCAGTTTCTGCCTCTTGCGGCGGGGATTCCTCTCCGACAGAACTCACCAGGTCTCTATCCCTTGGTTCATCATACGAGGGCCCAAATAAGTCAGCAATCAGTTGCCTCCAACCCAATAGGGTTCTGGCTTCTTCCTCTATCTCCCCTCTACACGCTTCCTGCCATACCACCGTTTCTGCCTCCACCCACTTCTGCAGATCGTTCCACCACGTTTCCATTTTTGGTCTATGACATGCCTTCCAACCCATCGCAATTCTTCTCTTTGCTAGGACATACACTAGATCTTTCAGTTTGCTTATATGTTTGAGCTTACGTGGAATATGGATCCCTTTGTCTTCCATTTTCTGAGCTATTTCTCCCCAGTATCTCTCTATCAATGTGCATGCCCAAAACATATGAACCATTCCCCCCGCATTTTCTTTGTTACATTGAGGGCACACATGACGTCCAGCATTTTTAAATGTAGCTATCTTTTGAGGCGTCAGGTATGCCCTATGAGTTATATACAATTGTTTCTGCTGTAACCTAGAATTTCTCGATGCTTTTTTATGATATCCTTGTGCTCTCTCCCACATTCCGTCGCTCAACGGGGCCCCTACTTCTTCTTCCCAGTCCAGTCTAAGTTGCACCACCTCCTTGCCCGCTTGGGACATTATCATCTCATATAATCTAGATGTTTCGTGCCCATCTTCTGCTATATCATATATCGTATCTATAGCGGCATCCGGTTCCTCCGCCAGTGCCATTTCTGGCCAGGTATCTTTAATTAGTTGCACCACCCCGTGATACGTAATATATTGTCCCACATGTAACCCCATTAGTTCCTCCAACTCCTCAAATTCCAGTATCTTCCCCTCCTGCCATACATCCCCCATCTTTGCTATCCCCACTGGTTCCCAATGCTTCCTAATCATTAACCTTAGTTGCTTTTCTTTTCCCACCACTGCGACCAATGGGATCTGTGGGGAGCACGGGGATGGCTTTTCCATTAACCGGCATGCTCTTTGCCACATCCTCCACCCAAGGCTCATCATCTTCAGGCGGCTTTCTAACTCTGATTTAGGAAACCATATAATTTCTTGTAAGAAGTATGGGGCACAGTCCCCCTGAAACAGCCTGTGTTCTAAGGTAGGCTCATCAGAGAGCCATTTAGCTACGTATTGTAATTGGCTTGCTACATAATAGACTTCCTAGTTTGGTAGTTTAATGCCTCCTTTCTCGTATGGATTTTGTAATTTCCACAGGACTACTCTGTTTCTCATCCCGTGCCATAAGAATTCCCTGCATATGCCATCCAGTCTGGCAAAACATTTCCTGGGTATTGTGTATGGGATGTTCGCGAAGCAATGCAACAATCTGGGCAGCGCCACCATCTTGAGCATTGCCTCGCGTCCCATCATTGCCAAGGGGAGCTTTTCCCAAAACTTCATGCTACTCTCCAATTTCTTAACTGTTCTCTCCGTGTTATGCTTATGTTCAACTTCTACTGTATGATATATATCCACCCCAAGGTATCTGAATGTGGCAACCTGCCACGGTATCTGTAGGTCCAGCAACTGCTCTAACGGGAGTCCTCTATACCTACCCAACGGGAACATACAGGACTTACTTGGGTTCACAGTTATGCCTGATAGTTCTGCAAACCTATCCATCAGTTCCAGGATATATTGGAGGTTCTCTTCTGGGTAGCGCAAATACAGTAACATGTCATCTGCATACAATGAAATTAGATGTGGTGTCTCCCCAACTACAATGCCTATTGCATCATATTGTTGCCTTAAATAAATCGCCAGGGGTTCAAAGACTAGGATCTACAGCATGGAGGACCAGGGGCATCCTTGCCTAGTGCCTCTGCTGAGGTGCCATCTTTCAGAAACCACAGCTCCTGTTTTCACTCTAGCTAGTGGTGCGCTATATAACAGTTTGACCCATTTGAGATATCCCGGTCCCATGCCATAATTGGCTAGGGCTGCAGTTAGCCAGGGCCATTTGACCGAGTCAAATGCTTTGATCGCATCTAATGATACAATCGCCATCTCGCCTGTATCCCCATTCGCATGTTAAACGACTAAGTGGAGTCGTCTAAGGTTATTTGAGATGTTTCTGCTCGGAACATATCCTGTCTGATCTGGATGTATTAACTTATTAATGACCTTCTTCAGTCTATTTGCCAAGACCGCAGTCAGAGGTTTTCTGACTTGATTTAACATCGACAGGGGCCTGTAAGAGCCGCAGTCGCTACCAGGCTTATTGGGTTTGGGAAGTGGTATAATCACCGCTTCACGTAAGGAGTCCGGTAATTTCCAAGCTTCATATGCTTTGTTGAGCATCTCCAGCAGCGGGGGGAGTACCTCTGTTTTATATGCCTTATAGAATTTGCTAGGGAGTCCATCGGTTCCCGGGGTTTTGCATGTGGGCAGTTGCCTCACTACCTCTTCTAGTTCCTCCAGGGTGATCGGGGCATCTAGCTCCTCCCTCTCCTCTGTACTGATCTGAGGTAGTCCTATGTCTTCTAATGTATCTCCTATCTCTTCACTGTTGCTTCCCGTCTCATCCCCATACAGGCGTCTGTAATACTCTTCAAATTCCTGATTAACCCCCTCTTGTGTGTCTGCTATACTCCCATCTTCTTTCACAATCATTCTAATTGGGGGCCTAGGAGTCTCATTTTTATATAGCCATACCAGGATTCTCCCTGGTGTGTCCCCTCCTGCATGTTGTATCTCTATATACTTTTTTATAGTTGAGGTTGCATAATCTTTCCCAGTATAAAGCACATTTCTGTTGCAAGCTAAGCACCATTTCCGTGTCTTCCTTGATATTACTACCCCTTTCCGACACCCTTTCTAGCTCCTTTTCAGCTTCATGCAACTCAGCTAGGATCCCATTCTGCAGTCCCCTAGACTTGCCTATGGCAATCCCCCTCACCACCACCATGAAGGCTTCCCAGAGTGTACCTGCTGTCTTAACACTGCCAGTATTTATCTCAAAATAACTTATTATTTCCTCTCGCATATCCTCCCTGAATACGTTGTCTTTCAGCACCTCCGCACGTATGCACCATGTGGGTATCCGTCCCCTCGGGGGTCGGTATTGCCACACTAACATCACTGGCCAGTGGTCCAAGAGGACCCTTGCTTTGTATTCTGCCTGCGTTATTTCAGTCAGTATTTTGTGTGTGACAAACACATAGTCTAGTCTAGTATATAGGCTCTGAGGGGCCGCATAGTGTGAATATTGTCTATCCTGTGGGTAGTGTGCCCTCCATGCATCGTCCAGCCCAAAATCTGGCAATAATGACTGCAATGTCTTGGTAGCCGGAGTGGGTCTATCTACCTTAGCATCTGATCTATCTATTTTGGGGTTTAACACACAATTAAAATCTTGCCCCCATAGCACAGCCCCCCCACCCCGCCACTGAGTTTACCATACAGGGTCCTAAAGTACGCAGCCGTGTCCTGATTCGGAGCATAAGTGTTTACAATACATATCTCTCTATTTTCCACTAGCCCTTTCATTATTACCATCCTGCCGTCTGACTCCGCTGCAGAATGCAACAGTTTGAAAGGGACATGCGGTGCCACCCATGTGATTACTCCTCTTGCATAGGCTGAGTATGTTGCCCCTACTACCGTCCCCCTCCACTTCTTCCGTAGCTCTTCCAATTTTTCCTGCGTTAAATGCGTTTCTTGTAATAAGGCTATGTCCACTTCCTGTCTGCGCAGGTACATCATAACCTTGTTTCTTTTCAGATAGCTGTTGAGCCCCCTGACATTCCAGGTAATTATCCTAAGGTCTCCAATGTTTCATATCGTTTTTCCCAAGGTGTAGGCTCACCCCCCAACTGCCCACACTCCCAAACTACAACAAACCACTGCACACCCTCAACTGCTTCCCCAACTGCCCCTCACCCCAACCCTTCCCAATTTTAAACCCCTCATCTCTCCTCCCTTCTCCACTCCCCCTCTGCCCCAACATCCACTGCACTCCCCCATCCCCATCCCCCCAAAACTGATGCCCAGCACCATCCCTGGATCTCAGGCTCTCCCGCATCTAGCCCCGTTCCAGCAAACGCCGTACTTGCAGCACAGCAGGGAAAATCACCCTAGTGGTGACCTAACTATTCTACTACTCGGGGGTAGACCTTCTCCAACGTATTGCTCCAACTGTATATATCAGCTTGAGTGCTCTCATCGCTGCCCGTCTTGCATTACACAGATCTCATGGTAATCCGACTATTCTGTCCCATGCGGTTAAGCTCACTCCCGCCCATAGCTCAAGTCAATATATTAGTACAGGTTCCTCTATCGCTACCCGTCTTGCATTGTACAGGTTATATTCTAGTCCAACATGTCCACGTGTCCTTCGTTTCGCAGCTCGCGACCCTATTCTGTGTCTCCATTCTGTTTCAACTTTACTCTCTCCCCCCTCCCTCCCACTGCTCTACCCAACATTATAGTCACTTATCGTGTTCTCGCTGAACTTGCTCCTCGTCTCGTTCCGGACAGACATTTGCATCCCGCCATGTTGTCGCCTCCTCCGGGGTAACAAAAAACATTGCTTTGCCCTTGTGGAAGATCTTGAGCCTCGCAGGATACAACAGCATGTATTTGTGTCCAGCTGCGTGCAGTCTCCTCTTTATCGCTACATAGCTGTACCGCTGTCTTTGCACTTGCATGGTGTAATCGGGGTATGCAGTGATGGTTGCAGATCCTCTCTTTATCGTCCCTCCTTTCCAAAAAAATTCCAACATCTTCTCTCGGTCTCTGTAGTTTAAAATTTTTGCTATGATTGCCCTCGGAGCGGCCCCCGGTTGTGGTCTTCTAATCAGCGCCCCATGTGCCGTTCCATTGAAAATCCTTGTGAAAGCTCGCCAGCTCCTATCTCCTGCAAAAACATGGTCTCCACATAATTTGTGGGATCTTGTCCCTCTCCCCCTCCTGGAGCCCGACCACTCGTATGTTGTTGTGCCTCGCCCGTCCTTCCGCCTCCTCTGCCCGGTTCTCCAAGTTGGCCACCTGTTGCTTCAATACGTGCACTTCCCTGGCATTATTCGCGCTCATGTCTGTGTTAATCTTCACCGCACTTTCTAAGCCACTCGTCCGCTCCACCAGACCTCTTACATCTTGTCTCAGCAAGTTCACCTCAATCCCCACAGCATCTATTTTGTTCTCCAATGCAGTTCTCATGTCCGCCATCACTATCCCCCATGAGGCTTTCAGTTCATCACCACCTAATGCTTCCTTATATGAAGATCTGGCAATAATGATTACCAAAGGACACCCCCCGTCCGTTCTGAAATTTCAAAATAAAATGGATGTTATATTATCATGCACTATGATTGCTAAGGAAGATTTTATAATGGGGTTGCCTTTGTGCAAACTCAAGTCCCAACGTTATTATTCGTGTATTCTAGTTGAGAATATAAATAAAAGTAAGTCATATTATGAATACGCTAAATTCACGCGAAAGTGGGGACAATGTCCAAAGTACCAGGACATTTTCCCTTGTAACTTGGCTAGAAAAATGTATTTGAGATTCTGTTTGAATCAATTATTAACCAACGAAAAATTAATGACCTGGTATCATCATACAGATAATCTAAATACTGGACGATGTAGATTCTGTGAAACAAACAATACCCTTGAATCTTTGAAACAAACTGTGTATTGCTCTTTTTTTTAATCTGAAAGGAGACCCATTCTTGGTGCACATATTTATTCCGATGCAAGTCTAAGTAGAGAGAGTTTGTGACAAAGATGTAAGTGGGGGAAGAGCCAAACTCTGATTCTGAGTTTAACAAAATTCGTTACCTTTATTGAAGCCAAATTGTTAGAAAAGAAACTAAGCAGGTATGATCTGGATTGTAAGGATACTGATGAAGCAATTTAGGGCTACAAATAATATGCTCACAGTGAGAAATTGTATTGTAATGAATGTATTCTCAGATGTTTTAAAAAGTATGCAGTATCTTTATGAACTTAATAAATACCAACATTGGTTACGCTGAGAACAGTCTATTATGTCTATATCTGTACACACAGAGCTCCAACGGGAATGTGGTGATTTAAATTATGTGCTCATCCTTATCAGTAGCAACGATATTACTTGTAGCTGAATAATTGTCTTGATTCTTGTGGCTAATTGAATGATTTTGGAGATGAAATGGTGTTTTTATGGGATATTGCTGTATTATGTATTATGGGTTGAAAATGTTTTCCTTTTCTTTTTCTTAAAAAAAACAAAAAATAATGTTTTTAAATTAATAATGTATGTATCTTATCACATGAAATGTAAAGGTTTTTTTTAACCATACACAATGAAAAAAAAGGCTTAATATTGGGAAGAAAGTAGCTCAAACAAGTCTCTAGATGCTAGAAATGGTAAGGACACCTGCACCAACAAGGGCTAAAATCCTATTAAATGCAGAGCAGAATAATTATGTGGTCTCCACACCCGTGACCTACAGTTGGAGAATAATCTCTATTCATCAGATTCAGGGACGACAGGCTGAGGCCTTCTTTCACATCTAGCCCTTGGGACAAAAGATACAAGATGGTGCAAAGTTAAAAGCTAAACATCCTGGCTTCTGGCCTGTAGAATAACAAATGGTAACCTTATGGGGAAAAATAAAAGCTTTGTGCCATTCTCACCAACCCCTATGAGATGTAAATTACCATCGTTTACATCAGGGGTGGGAAAATGGATTCAGGAGATAGAAAGACTGACAGCAGGAATGATGTTAGCAGTGGGTGACATAAAAATCTGCCATTATTGGAGTGAGAGCTGACCATATTTGGAGACGGGCGGGCTACCCTGGGAGACTGCACAGAATACGGCTCATGAAAAGGTGCCATTTTATAATTGCAGGACAGCCGTATGGAGGGCAATCAGAGTACAATATTCAAATACGTCAGACATGAGTGCAATCATGGTGTGAAAAATGAGTGAGTATGAAGACCCCATTGAATACATTCAGGAGATTCAGGAGTGCTAGCCCCTTGAGACATGTGAACCATGGGACAAACCAATAGCTATTCTTTATCACATATCATTCTAGGGATTACCCTGGCCAGTGCAGAAGCAATTGAAAAAACTAGTGGGAATTGAAGCAAAGCCATGGCCAGAGATTCAGTTCACTATAGTTCACCATTTTCAGTTGTTGCAAGAGAATGCTAGAAAGAAACGTGAGGAAAGAAAGCTAGAATAAGCAAAGTTAGTTCAGAAAAACTGGCAAGGTTTTCAATGGAAGGGGCCATGTTGACAAGTGCAGAGTGAGTGGTTATGCAAGACACTCAGCAAGGTCAGCTAATGACAGGACGAAGCTTCGCAGGAAGGGGTGAATATAATTACTGGCCTGAGGATGAGGGGGTGTACCCAGGTGGAGAGGGGTTGGATTCCAAGATCCACAAGAGGCAGGGTTTAATGGGAGACAGCCCAGAGTAGCAGGATTACCTCAGCAATGTTGGGTGTGTGGGAAAATGGGACACATTGCTCGAGTATGTAGAAGTAGGGGAGGGATGCAACAGAATTGATAAGACCCAAGAGGGAGGACATTCAATCCTCTACCATACAGCATAGAGCCACCTGACTTTTATGCCCAAGATCACACACAGCACTTAATAGAGTACCATAGTCACTTGGAGCCCAGGCACCGAAGTGCAGGCCCCCACACCCAGAATAGGGAACGTGACTGCAATGGGAGGGAATCCTTTCACTGGTAGAGCCCACAGACTGACTTAATGTGTTCAATATTATCCGTTACATCTGACCCACAAGAGGTGCCATGAGTTGGTGTGACCAGATCCTGTGTTAGGGAAGGGAAATACCCAATGTCAGGCATTGCTATGAATGCACACAGTTTTTCTGGGGCTACAAATGTGGTTCCCTTCACTCAAAAATTGCACATCACAATCGAAGAACACAACCTCACCATGCCACTATTATATTCCTGCCAACCACCAGTTAACATAATGGGAAGGGACATGATGATTAAACTCAACATGACCATCTCATTTACTGATCAGGGGATTGTGTGCCCCAATCCAGGGATTCACTACATGAACGTACAAGAATTCCTATTAGCATTTTGTGGTCAGACAGCACAGAGGGGCGTGCCCATGGATATTGAAGTATTTCAATATGGGGTGAATGTCCTATTAGCATGGCTTCCTGAGATACAGTGCAAAATATTGTGGCTACCTGCAGAGTTCCTATTTAGGCCAGCGGTTCCCATGGATGAGGAGGAAGGACATTTATTCCCACCAGAATTGGAGACATTTATAGTAAGAGAGGAGAGCGTGATTTTCCACCGGACTGATGATGAGGGAAAAACATGGCAGGCAGTGATTGTCCTAGACAAGGGACACAGACTGTCTCACTTGTCAGATGAATGATTGTTTTGAGATGATGACTCAGATGATGAGGTTGTGTTCTTTATAAGCATTACTTATTGGATGAAAATTGAGAATAGGGAAGTTCAGCAGAGAATGGCTCTGATAAAAAAAGACACCATAATTTATTCAAGATGATTTGGCACAGGTTCCAAATGCACTCTGGACCAGCTGTCCATATGATGTTGGCTTACTGAAGGGAGTAGGCGCAGTTAAGATAACATTGAAACTAGGAACTTTTCTGCCCACAGTGAAACATTCTCTCATGTCCAAAGAAGCAGATGAGAGTATTTTTGAGATAATTTCTGCGTTAATGCAACAGGGAATCTTAGTGCATCAGAATCCCTATGTAACAAGGCTGTGTACCCAAAGAAAAAAGTGACGGGGTCGTGGAGATTTATTCAGTATTTGCGCCTCCTAACCAATATTGTGGAGGCATTGTGGAGGCAGAATTCCCATTAGTTCCAAACCCAGACACGATACTATGCAATATCCCACCCCAGGCAAAGCATTTCACAGTGATTGATCTAAAGAATGCATTCTTTTAAATCCCCCTCCATAAAGAGTTACAAGACTTAACTTGTTTTCATATAGAAATAAAAACTGGAAACCTACACAATACTGTGAATCCCCTGATATATTCAACAGGGTTCTCCAAGAGGACTTATGAAATGTACACCTTGACAGTACAGTCATTCAATATGTGGACAACATTCTGGTGTGCAGCGAGACAGAACAACATTGTAGGAAAGACTCAATACAGTTGATGACAGTTTTGCCAGACAAAGGATATAAAAGTAGACAAGGCAAAATTACAGGTTTTGCACATTGGACCATTGATATCCCAAGAAGGCAGGACGGTGGCCCCTCAGAGAGCAGAAGCAATTTATGAAAACACCACAGCCAAAGACAGTGAGGGAAATGCAGAAATTGTTGGGCCTTTGCAACTGTTGCAGGTTGCAGATGTTTGATTACAGTACATTTGTCAGACCCCTTCTAAAGGGACTCCAGGAAGTGCAGAGAGATGACAGTAAAGTAGCCTGGAGAGGTAAAATTCTAGAAGCATTTGATGAATTGAAAAGAGCAATATGCACAACACCCGTTATAACGATTCATGATTATAGTGTGGAATTTTACCTGTTCTCATATTTGAATGGGGTGGTATTGGCAGCAGTGCTCACACAGAAGACTACTTTGGGGCACAAGCCATTAGCATATTATAGTGGGATCCTAGATCCAGTGATGAGAAGCCATTATCCTGTGAACAATCATTGGCTGCAGCAGCCTTCGCAATTGAGAAGTCGGGTAATATCACAACGGGCTGCGAAGTAACACACATGGAGCTTGCCATGTTTGTCATTCTTGAGAAGCCCAAAAGCACACTGACCACGCAGAGAGCAACAGAGTATGAGGTGATTATTTCTAATCCAGCAATCAAATTAGTAAGATGCAGAGTAGTGATCCCAGCAACATTCATAGCAATGCCAGTAGAGGAAAGAAAATACATGCTTGACTGCCCCAACTACACAGAGTACCATGATGACATACCCCATGTAAAAAGAAATGCCCTCGGAGGCGGGAAAGTACTTTTCATTGACGGGCCACCATCAATCGATCAGAATTCCAGGAAGTGACACACTAGGACTGCAGTGATAAAATTGAGGCAAAATGGAAACTTTGAGGTAGTGGCAAGTGAGAGATTGCCTTTACATTTTTCAGCACAATCAGCCGAATTAGTAGCACTCATTTTAGCTTTAGAAACACATGAGGAAAAGGATATCACTGTGTACTCTGACTCACATATGTGACATCAACAGTAAATGCAGGACTCTCACGTTGGAAAAGACTGAGATTCCTATGCACTGACGGCATGCCAGTTCAGCATGTGCCCTTATTGGATAAGCTCATCGATGCGCTACAACTCCCATTGGCCATTGCCATGGTGCTGTGTGCTACCCACACTAGGGGGAGGGTATGTAATCTCCACCGGCAATGAAGCTGTTGACATATAGGCCAGAAAGGCAGCATATTTTTCCCAAATATCTGATTTTGACACGCTACCTACTAAGTGCACATAAGCGCGTAACATGTGTTGGGAAGGAGACGGTCCTTTCCCACCGCCCACCTCTCAGCCGACGTAAAAAACCCATGTGTAGGCCAAAGGGGGAGACACACCCACCCCCACGGTACACATCTGCACGATATTAGATAAAGAATCACACATATAAAATAGCCTATGCCCCTGCTATGAGACACCTTTTTGTATTAGGCCAAGACACCATTTTGTATTAGGCCAAGACACCATTTTTTAATTAGGTCCGAAATTCACTGTAGAGGGACCAAACCATTCACATATTAGGTCAGGTCCCCACAAGGCTTGTTCTCACAGAAGTCCATCCGTTCACTGTCCCTTCAATGTTGCAAATCTCTAGTATCATTCCATCACAGAATGCGCTTGGCAAAGAGCATTGCACATGGATGAGCTGCAGCACAAATGCCCATCCAACGCCATTAAACTGCCTGTGTCCCCCTCACTATACATCCGCAAGGCCAGAGCTCCCCCACCTGACCGCACTGTTCCTTTCATGATAAGAATTTAAATCCCCCGCTTTCACCATTGCAATATATTCTTCCAAATAAAAACACATGTCTGTTCGTATCATGGGGCACCAGAAGGATAGGTAGTGAATCGAGCCCTCAAAAGAGACACAGTGCGCAGGAGGTGCGGTATCACTGAAGCCCTGAATTTGGAGGTTGGCATGCCAATATATTGTCCCCTCTCTACAAAGAACCCGCCTTGCATGTGATGTCCAGGTATCCACCATTACTCAGTTCCTGTTGTTTAGCTTAGATAGTTAGGAATGGTGCACCCGCCTGACCTGACCTTCACCATGGAGATGAGCCCAGCTGAGCCACGTGCCACAAGAGCTACTGGGAAGAGCAGTGGCCAATTAGCATGGCATCCCCTATAGAGCAGGCTGTGCTATCTGACAAATCCAATCAGCGCTGTGATTTCTGACTGTATGTATTGATGTCATGCATGATGTAATTGTCTTTCATAATGTGCTTCCCATGTAATTTCTGGCAGAGCACTCTTGGGCAGCAGAGTTCTTTGCTGGCATTGTTAATATGATATAAACTTTGTTATGCTTGCAACATATCTCTTGGTCTCATTTCCTGATGGGGTGTGTTGCATTATTTTTGCTTCAGTATTGGGACACGTGTATGAGTGGGTGCCTTCATTTGGTGACCTCTTAGTGTGATTTCCTCGAGATCCCCTTAACTGCAGCAAAATTCAGGGCCTCTCCGGAAAGGCCGCGGCCAACTATAGCCGTCCAGTCCCCAAAAACGCATATGCAGAAGAAAAACGGTTCTTGCGGGTTCCAGCTTTGCGAATAGCCTGTTGGTCGTTGGACCCGGGTGCGGCCCCAGGGAGAGGCCCAGGCATTGTGGATAGACTGCAAACTGAGGCTCTTGGAAGAACACAGACACGTGAGTATAAATTGCAAGGATAATCAAATAAGTGGGATTTTTGGGGAATATAGAGCAGAGTGACTGAAAGGAACACTCAGTAGATGAATGTGAATGAGTTGGGCGGTTGTTTGAAGTAAAGTGCTTTCTTTTTTATGGCCATTTTTATCATTTTTTTATTAGCCACGTAAGGAGAACATATAGAGGAGATACAGGAACCTAGATCTGAAAGGGGTTGGAGGGTGGCACCACGGTGCACTGTCTCCACCAGTGCGGAGAATAAATACAGAGATAAAATGAGGGGCCCCATGTAATTATAGGGTTTGGTAGCAAGTAGTGGTTGTTAATTTGACTTGTTATTTTAGATTATTATTTTCAGTGTTTTTTATATGTGTGGAGGAAGGCCTAGGAGAGGCAAAAACGTGATGTAAATGACAATTGAGTGGGTGAAAAAGCAGATATTGCTCTAAGAGAATAGTAGGGGGGAATTTCTCGTGTTGTTTGTTGGTTGTTGATCTGTGTGTCTTTGTTTTGGTTTGTTAAACATTGTTTCATGTTCTTACATGTTTGACTCATAATATGTAACAAGATCAAAGTATATGTGACAATAACTCGTTAATGGTTAATCTTGAAAAGATTAAGATATAGAGGGAAGGAAGAGAAAAGGTCCATAAGATCAGTGGGGAACCCCATACCTGAGCTTAAAAGTGATTAACAATGGGGATAGATACCACTCTGTCCCACATTTGCAAGCACAATCAGGGGTCAGAAACAGTGGCCATGGAGGGAGGAAAGGTGGGTGAGAAGGAGAAAGTGGACGAAGAGCCAAAGAAAATGTTTCCCTTGCTCACAAGACCAGCTGAAGGTTATTCCAAACCCATTTTTGTGTCCGGGGGTAGTGCACCAGCCACCCTAGGCATGGCACCACCCTCGCCTTACAACCCAGTGACCATCACCCTCACCCACACTGGAGTAAATACCCAAGACCTTGAGGTGGCCTTAACTTCCACTTGCACAGAATTGGCTTTATTATGAGCCGTATGTGAAGCAGCAGGGGGATCTGAGGGAGAGCTCTGAGCCCCAAGTACCATCCCTCCCATACTTGAAGATTAATGGAAGTCGGGAGATTTTCTCTTTAGAATTTTCAGCGCACCTATAGGGGCAGCGCGTTTGGAAAGAGAAGGGGAGACTGACAGTCTGTGGTATGAGAATGTGGGATCGGTAAGAGACGAGAAGCATTGGAGTAATTTTGATGAAACAGAAGAAGGCGCAGTAGGGGGCATGCCGCAAGTACAGTGGACCACCCCTAAAGCTGAGGACAGATGGAGGGGAGATTGAGAAACAGCACGGGGAGGATGGCTCTAGACAAAAAGAAGGTAATGGGAATAAAGAGCAGGAAAATAAAATCAAAATGACACATGGCACTCATCCACAAGGTAGCGGGCGGCCCCACTATGTCCCTTGGGCACAGATGGGTTAAAACAACCTCCTAAAGTCCCTCCCACCACTCATGGCAGGCGTGGGAAAATAGATCTATTCATTTGAGAAAAACACAGCAGGGGTACCCCATGCCATAGGAGACATTAAAAGCCTCTTAGTATCCGCAGTGGGGGACCAAGCAGAATCAGTATGGGTGAAAGCAGTTTACCAGGGTGTGATTATAAGTAACAATACCCATGATGGGGCGTTATTTAACAATGTTCAGGCACAAGTTTAGGAAGCACTGCGGAGGACCTTCCCCAATACCCCTGACTGAGGATGAGGAAGATGCTGCGCAGTTCATTCTTTGGGTGCAAGAGATGTGGCGCGCGGAGACGGGCACTGCATGTGACCAGTCCACCTCCCTGTTTTACTTTATCATAAAAAGGGGGTTGCCAAAGGAAGTACAGAAGGCCCTTGACAAGATAGCAGGAATAGAAGCTAAGGGTTGGTCGGAGATTCAAAGCATAAAAGTACACCATTGTAGGAGGATCAAGGAGCGAGAAAAGGAAACTATTCAGCAGAAGTTGGCTGAAGAACCGAAACTCGTACAGAGAAAGTTAGTGAAGGTCGCAGCGGTAACAGCTGCACCGCCCACCGAACAGTCGGGCAAGGAGGGGGTGTCTCCGTGGCCACATGGGCAAGCATTGCCACGGTGTGGACCGACAATGGACAAGGGCAGTGGGGAAGAGAACAACAATACATGCAACCCCAGTGGCAAGGAAGACCTGCAAGAGGCCAAGGTGGGTTCTGGGGACCGAGGGGAGGGGGATGTGGGGGACACGGGGCCCAGGAGAAGGGAACCATGGGCAGTGCAGGTCTTGCGGGAGGTGGGTCCACTTTTTGTGGGAATGCTGCAGCAGGCAGGGAGGAAACTACAGTATCCACAGCCACCCCCTCCACCACCTGGCTATAACATGCTCTGCCACCCCTCCATAAATGACGCAGGCACCACAAGTTCGCCCCAGCCAGCAGGCACCATGGAACAACAACCCTTTTGCCACTGCCCCGAACAGCACGCCATCACCCTACCAGGAGGCATGTGTGCTTAGTGAAAACATCTTTTTCTGCCCAGGGACAGACACCTATCCTGACTAGGACAGCCCACAGAGAGTACTTGCATGTCCAGTCCTATCCACTACCTTGCATCAGAAGAGGAACCACTGGTGGGGGCAGAGATAGGGAACAAGCAATTCATCTTATGGTGGACTCGGGGCGGAGAAGTCATGCATCTGTGAAGGTGATTTTCTGTTAACTGGCCAAACTCTCGATACGTAAGGATTCTCTGGGGCTGTGGTCATGGTTCCTTACACAGAAGATTTGAATGTTAAAATAAGGGGGAAAACAGTGCGAGCACCTGTACTATACTACGAAAGTTCCCCAGTCAATATACTGGGATGAGATTTGCTTAGCAAGTTAAACATGACCATATCATTCACTGAAAGAGGGATTGTTTGCTCCACCCCTGGCATGTGTTCCCTCAGGGCAATGTTGTTGATACGCACCATGCTAATGTTAATGTTAAAGGATATTTGTACCGCACACTATCACCACAGGAGTGGCGCTCTGGCAGCTCTGAAAGAGGAAGGGAGGGTGAGGTAGTGAGGGGGAGATGGAAAAGTGCAAGAAAGCAGTGATGTGCTGTTGGCGGCCTTAGCCCGGTGGTTCCATTGGCTGGGCTTGGGGTGTTTTGCGCCGGTGTCGTTGTGTACTGTTGTGCAAGTCTATATGTGTTTTTTGTTTTGTTGTTGCAATGTAGTGATGTTTGTGTGGTTTGTTGTGCTGTAGGTTTGTGGTTGTGTTTGGTTTGGAGTTTGAGAGGTGTATGCAGAGGGGGGAAATTGTTACTGGAATTGATTAGTTGGCATTTCTATCTTGGATTGAGGTGCTGGGTTTGCGTAATTTCCGCAGAGTGGTGTGGGAGCATTTCTGCACCTCTGTCCTGATCTGGGCTTGTCAGGAATTCACGGTCCCTTTCATGTAAGGCCTCCACTTCCATCCACTTACTTCATAACCTTATCCGTCTTCCTTTCCCACTCATATGTCCAGTGTACCTGCTAATGTCCACAACTCAGTGTGGTGATTGCTAATATTTGACAATTCTATACCATGTGGTACCTGGTAGCAGCTAAGAGGCGACTGAGGAAGTTGGGCGGGATAGCCTGTGGTTGTTGATTTGTCCTTATGGGTGTCGCTTGTGTTCTATTTTTCTTGCCGTCACCTGTGTAGGTGTAGTGGGAGTTTCTTAGTCCGTTCTGGGATTTGTCAGTGTCCTCTTAAGTTTAGTCATCCTTTTTCCTTTCTGTTTCGGTTTTCAGTTTGGGTCTGTGGTGTTGAAGAGCCAGGTTTCTAGTAATTTCCTGAATTTTAGGTGATCTTTGGTGTTTCTTATTTCTTTTGGGACGTTGTTGCAGGTTTTTTGCGGCTAAGTGGTAGAAGGAGGTGCCTACAAGTTTTTTCTTAAGGTATGGTTTTGGTTCCAGCCGGATTTCGTTGCTTGACCTGTGGAGTCTCGTTGGCTTGTAGATTATTTTCTTTTGTAGGAATTCTGCTCCTTGTCCACTGATTGCCCTGTGCGTTATGCACATTGTTTTGAAATTGATGCAATGTTTTACTGGGAGCCAGTGTAGTGTTATTAGGGCAGGAGTGATTTGGTCTCTTCTGGATAGTTTGAGCAGTAGTCTGGCTGCTGTATTTTGAATCTGTTGTAGTTTATTCAGGAGGTATTTTGGTATTCCGCGGTAGAGGCTGTTAGCATAGTCGATTCTTGACATGATGAGGGCGACGATAGTGAGTGTTTTGTGCATGAAGGAGAGGAAAGGTATGATTCTTCTAGCTATGTGGAGGAGGAAAAAGCATGTCTTGACTTGCATTTATTTGTAGTTCTAAAATTAGGGTGTTGTCCATCAGGACTCCCAGATTTTTTACTACCTTAGATGGTGAGGTTCCCATTTCCGTTGGCCACGGGATGGCGGTTTTGTTCTCTTGGTCTTTGGATATGATCATGATCTGTGTCTTTCCTGTGTTTATTTCCAGGTTGTTCGCATTCATCCAGTTGAAGACTTCTTTCAGACATTCGATTAGGGTTGAATCATCAGCTTGGGTGTCTTTGATTTTGTAGATGAGAGTATCATCTGCGTAGTTGTAGCATGTAATGTTGTATTTTTTGAAGATTCTGATAACTGGAGTCTGGTAGATGTTGAAGTGCAGTGGTTATAGTGAGGATCCTTGAGGTACTCCACAGTCATTAACTCGCGTAGTGGATTTGAAGGGGTTAATCCATATGGTTTCTGTTCTGTCTGCTAGGAAATATTAAGTCCAGAGTAGTGCTGTGTCTGTTATGCCTATGTCTTCCAGTCTTTTGGTTAGGGTGTCATGGCTAACTGTGTCGAAAGCTGCGGAGAGGTCGAGCAGAATAAGGGCTGAGGTTGTGTTCGAGTCGGCGTTAGTTTTTAGGTCGTCCCAGATGTATAGTAGTGCTGTTTCCGTTCCTCTTGCAGGTCTGAAACAGACTTGCACTTGGTCTAGTAGGTGTTGTTTTTCTACGTGTTATTGGGTTAGTTTATATGCGTAGGTTTCCAGGAGTTTTGCCGGGTAGGGAATGTTTGAAATTGGCCTATAGTTGGAGAGGTCTTCTAAGTCGCCACTTGTGTTTTTCAGAAGTGGTTTGATATATGTTGATTTGAAGGTCCTTGGTACAGTTCCTTTTGCTAGTAATAGATTTAGAAGGTTTCTGTAATATTCAGCTGGCGTTCCTTGTGCGGGGATTGATTTGTAGATGTCCGGGGACAGGGATCCATGGGTGATCCTGCTTTCTTCGTGTGTTTTACCAGCAAGGCGAATGCCTCTGCTGATATTTCAGGAAAGTTTTTGAGTTTGTGCCGTGGCACTGTTTTAGGTTCGTTTGGTTGTATGTTGTGGTTGGTTGGTCTGTTTTGTATGGTTTTTTCAGATGTCATTGATTTTTTTCTTGAAGTGGTTTGCCAGGTCGTTGCATAGTTTCTCTGAGGGGGTTGTGGTGTAGTCGCAGCCTGGTGGGTTTCTCATCTTTTAATGATGTTAAACATTTCGTTTTGTGTGTTGGTGGCATTGGTGATTCTATCATCATAATGCCTTCTCTTCACCTTTTGAATTTCCTTCTTGTATGCACGGATTTGTTTCTGGAACAGTTTTTTTTGTCTGGGTTGTATTCTTTCCTCCATTCCAGCTCCATCTTTTTGTTTTCCTTTTTCATAGCGCTTAATAGTGGGGTGAACCATTTCGCTTTTGCTCTTTTTTTGATGGTGTGAACGGTTTTTCTGGGGCGATCTTGTCAATTGTATCTGCAGTCCATTTGTGTAGTTGCTCCGCTTCCCTGTCTAGGTCAGCTAGCTCTATTTCTGTAGTTGAGGGTTTGGTTAATTCCAGTTGTTCAAATAGGTTGCTTTCTTTGACGTGTTTCCAGTTTCTTTTTGTGGTGGTTGTGAGTTTAGGAGGTTGGATGCAGACTTGAGTAGGCAGAGTGATAACGAATGGGATGATAAGATGGTCGCTCCACAGTATTTGTATCGGAGGTGCCGTGGTGATGAGTTTTTCCCTGGCAAAAATTGCGTTGATGGTGTGTCCTGCCGAGTGTGTTGCCCCTTTGACTAGTTGTCATAGTTTCATGGTAGTGAGTTGTTCTATCAGTGAGCAAATGAAATACAGGTGAGGGGAATCCCAGTAAATCCTGACATGTTCATGTATGGGATTAGGGTACTGGCTAGAGCTGTGCCTGAACTGAGGAGAAAGGAGTGGAGGGTGCCCTCTGATTTTGTGTTCCGCCCAGTAGCTGCCCCTGAGATGGTTGCTGGCATAATTCTGTCCTTAGATCTGGAAGGGGTGAAAGTGTCAGCCAAGAGAATTGTGACAATAGGCATGGACCTTCATGCGAATGGCGAAACAGTGCTGTGCATTGACCCAAACGTACAATTGCGTGAGCTAACTGACAAAGAATTGTTCACTGACGATCACAATGATGGGGAAATTGTGTTAGAAATAAGTATCCCTTGTGATGTTATGGTACAATACAGAAAAGTGCCAAGCCCCCTCACCCCTCATGGCTGTCATCAGTAGACCACCTTCCTTCTGTGACACATATATACAACAAGTGCCTTCCCACCTGTGAACCACCAACCCCCGTGAAATGGGCCTGTTAAGAGAAGTGACCCCTGTAAAAATAACACTCAAACCCAGAGGAATATTGTCCAAAGTAAAGCAATAACGCCTGTCCAGAGAGGCCGAGGAAGGGATTCAAGAAACACTGAGCACACTCCTAAAGCAAGGATTAATCATCACCTCAAACTCCCCATGGAATATGGCTGTGTACCCTTTTAAGAAAGGGATAGGGGGGTCGTGGCAAATGATACAGGACCTCTGCCCACTCCATTATATTGTGCAAAAGGAGTTCCCTCTAGTCCCAAACCCTGCTTCAATTTTGTGCAGCATTCCAAAACAGACAACTCACTTTACTGCAGTGGATCTGAAGAACGCCTTTTTCTCAGTGCCCCTTGACCCTGGCTCGCAATATCTCACCGCCTTTACAACACTGGGTGGGTATGAGGTATGAACACAGCTGTTTGCCCCAAGGGTATTGTGAGAGCCCCAGCATATTCAATAGGATATTGCACGTAAATCTTGGCAATATTCAAGTTCCAAGTACCAGTATTCAGTACGTAGACAATCTCCTAGTCTGCAGTAAGAATGAAGAAAGTTGCGGAGAGATTCCATTGTCCTCCTCCAGGTACTCGTACACAAAGGGTACACGGTAGACAAGAAAAAACCACAATATTGTCTGAATGAGGTCCTGTACTTCGACCAATTGATCTCAAAAGATGGCAAGAGAATAATCCCTGATAGGGCGGAAAAAGTGCATGTCTCAGCCAGACCGCACACAGTAAAAGACATGCAGCAGCTTCTCGGAATATGCAATTACTGTAGAGCATGGATTTTAGATTATGCAGCGTACACAAGGCCCCTTTTACAAGGTCCAAAAGAAGCACATAAAGACAAGCCACATATCATTTGGACAGCGATAATGCAAACAGCATTCAACAACCTAAAAGAGTTGATCTCCACAGCCCCAGTCCTAGCCGCACCTGATTATGAGCAGGAATGTTATCTTTTCTCTCACTCCAATGGAACTCTAATAATAGCAGTATTGAGGCAAAAAATCTCCATGGGTCACAGACCTCTAGCCTACTAAAGCGGCACACTTGATTCAGTAATGCAAGGCCACTTCACTTGTGAACAAGCTCTTGAAGCTGCCACCTTTGCTATTGAAAAAAGCTCAACAATTGTTATGGTGTGCTCCGTCACCCTGTATGTGGAACACTCCCTGTTTGCAATACTCGAAAGATCAAAACCCACCCTCACCACACAAAGGGCGTCAGTGTACGAGATAATCCTCTCAAGCCTAAATATTAATGTGGTAAGATGTAAATCAGTAAACCCAGCCACGTTCCTTACAGAAGCATCCACTGTCCAAGAAATGCAGACACATGATTGTGCCATGTACGAGGGAGAAGGTGATGGCATTCCAAAAGCAAGGGAAAATTCTTTACAGGAGGGAGAAATGTTCTTCGTTGATGGGTCAGCATCCATTAGCCAAGAAACAGGTGAAAAACATGTAGGGGCCGCAGTAGTGAGGATGGAAGATGGGGAATATGAGACACTAATCAAAAAATGTCTGCCCATCCACTACTCTGCCCAAGCTGCAGAGCTAGTGGCATTGATTGAGGCCCTCCATGCAGCGAAAGGATGTGCGTTGACAATATACTCTGACTCAGCATATGTAACCACAACAGTACATGCTGGGCTATCACGATAGAGAAGGAGGGGTTCAAAAGGGCTGACGGGTCTCCGGTAAAAAATGCAGAACTACTGAATAAGTTGATTGAAGCCCTTGGAGGACCCTCTGCACACACACACACACACATAACATGGACAAAATATCTTTGGGAAATGCAGCCGCAGACACAGCAGAAAAATAAGCAGCATATCTTGCCATACCTAGGAGTGTAGATGCATCTTAACGAGTAAAGCGGAAGAGCAAAGAGTGGAGGGTTACAATGCACTACCCATTGCACAAATATTAGTACTACAGAGTAGATCCCCACCAACGGAGCAAGAATTGTGGACCAAACGAGGGAGCACACAGTCCCCCACTGATCTACTATGGAGACAGGACACCACAGGTATAGTGGTCATGCCCGAACAGCTACTTTATGTGGCATTCGAACAATTGAAATTACCCGCCCGTACTTCATAACAGCACATAGCAGCTGATCTCCAGGAATATTGGTTCATCTGAAACCTCCAGGATTATCTCAACAAAATGGTAGTAGAGTACACAACATGCCAGGTGTTGAACTCAGGGATGACACTAAGAACGCTGTGAGGAACCCTACCCTGCCCCATGGGCCCTTTCTGTCAACTGCACATTGATTATGCAGACATGGGAGAAAGATGCAACAGGGCAAGATATCTAATTGTGGAAGTGTGCCCCTTTGAGTGGAAGCAGGGCCCTGCGCCCACCCAGACACAAAGTGCACAGTGAAGTTCCTGGTCAGGGAAGTCTTTCCCCAATGGGGGATATGTGATGCCATACGAGCAGACAATGGAACCCATTTTGTTAACAATCTGTTCAAAGAGTGACGTCACTGCTAGGAATAAAACACAAAATGTGTTTGATTTACCACCCAGAGGTGAATAGGATTGTGGAGAAAATAAACAACCTCCTTAAAAGTAGGTAATCAAAACTCTGCCATTTCCTAAAGAAAAACTGGGTATACTGCCTACCCTTGGCACTCTTTCAGCTGTGCACCCAACCTAGCAAGGACCACCATCTGTCCCCCCATGAGATTGTTATTGGTTGATGCATGCAGACACCACTGTCACCAGTGAGAAGGGCATCTGATGCACACAGAACAGCCACTGTACTGGGGGGGGGAATTTAAAGAATATCTCACACAACTCGCAGGAGCAGTAAAATGCACCGCAAAACAAATTGCGGCACCCTTTACCATAGAAAGTGAAACAGACACAATAACTCCAACCCAAGACATTCCAACACAGCCTCTGATGCCAGGAGAGTTAGTATACGTACGTAGTTTTGTGCGGAAATGTAACTCTCCAAGATTCCATGGGCCATATGAGGTAATATACTGCACCCCCCTTGCTGTAAAAGTGAAGGGGCTGCGGTACTGGATGCATCTCTCAGATGTCCGAAAGGCACATGATATTGTGGCACCAGAGACACAAGGTAACAATAAATGAACACTGCACTACCTTAGAAAGAGACCGCAAAAGGAAAAAGTCAGAGAATCATGAAGATTGTGAGAGACAAAATGTAGTACAAAAATATACAATAATTGAAGAATGATGAAACTCTCTCTCTCTCACTCTCCCTCTCTCCCTCGATCACGCTCTCTCCCTCTCATCCCGTCTAAAAAGTTATTAATGCCCACCCCATTTTATCCTTTTCCATAGGTGCAACGATATTGGAGTTGACGCCACTAATGTTAATGTTCCGTTAGATAGCAGTAGGAATAAGATAAGTGCAACTCAAACTTACAGTTATAACCGTGGACTACACTTTGTTACAATATTTTTTACAATTAGAATGTTCATTTTAGGGTTTTACTGCGGTGCTACTTTTATCTGGGGGGCTCATATAAAAGAAGGGGGGAGGTGGTGAAATGGAGGGGAAGCAGTAATATATCTTTACATCTAACAAGTCTGCATAAGAATGCAACCAGAGTGACCCAAGAAATTGTATTATTTGTAAATAACGGAACTGAAAGCATATCTAATGCACTCAATGTTACGCTGCCACCCCTGCCATTTTTACAGTCCCACAAGCTACCTCACAACCTAACATAATGGCCCTCATTACAACTCAGGCGTTAAGGGTTTAACGGCGCTGTCGGCGCCGTTAACCCTTAACGCCTGATTACAAGTGTCCCTTTGCGGGTTGGTGTTTAACGCCTGCTTTTAGCAGGCGTTAATATTCCAACCCGCAAAGGGACTTTGGAGCTAATTACGGCACAGTAATTTACGGTGCCGTAATTAGCGCCTTCCCCATTCCCATTATGCCCTATGGGGGCAAAAATGGGAATGGGGAAGGCCAAATGGTGAATGGGGAATTACCGCCCCACTCACCTTGGAATGGGGCGGTAATTCCGCCATCCACCATGGCAGAATCGTAACCTTAGCGGCATGGACCATGGTGCTAATAGCACCATGGTCCTCCACCAAGGTTGTAATGAGGGCCAATATCTACCTCAGCGCTTGATGAAATGTATGATTTGTTACTCACCATGGTTTCCAATATGATATTAAGTTGCTCTTCCCCCATTATGGTATACCAGCTAGCAAATGTAAACACTGATGCAAATGTAAATACTGTTATGTCCCCAGTGTATAGTACGCAATCTATAGTGCCAGCCACCATTGATACCGTGTGTAGTAGCTCCCAATCCACGTTGTGCAGTAGCCTAATGCTTCCACAAATGTACAAAGATCCCTATGTAACAACGACAGACTGTGTAGAGGTCTGGCAGGGAAACATCAATCTCTCTTGCATAATAGAAGGAAGAAGAGGCAGACACATCAACATAAATATGATGCTTACCACTGCTTACGGTTGGATAAAGTGGAGGATCTTTGCCATCCCGGGCAGTCTAACAGTTGGTACTCAGACATGAGTGCCACGGGAAGGCGAACGAACAATGGGAACTGCTATGTGTGTTCCTTGATACTAAACACATCCGGGGCACCAAATGTTTTAGTACTTCAAGAGGCACCTCTGGTAGAATCACATTGTCTCATCCACCTTGCACTATGTAGGACCCACAGAACCTTTCAGGCACACACAGTAAAAATGAATCCCCCCCCACCCCCCCAGATGACAGGATTTGCAAAAAGGGATCAAAAGGCACAACATGCTTCAAATAACAATTCCTGGCTATAGATGGCATAGCCTTTGCAGAAAACAAATGTCATGAATCAACGTTTACGTGCAAGGCTGAGAGGCTTTGTGGCCTCCCTGATGTAAAATTGTACTTTGTAGAAAAGGCGTGTGCACATATATGGACTGAACATATCACAGAATTGACATGGATCACAGCTCTCGAAAAACCCATCAAGTTACAACAGGAAGAAAATGATGTACTGTGTTTATATGGTGAAAGAAGGGTATCCATGGGGTCGAACAAATACTGCAACAGAACAATCATTATTTCTGGATCTCCGAAAAGGTACTGCAGCCCTAATGGACTATTACTGGGTGTGCGGCAGAAAAGCATACTTGCACCTCCCACCATCCTGGAGATGCTACTGTGCTTTAGCAATGCTACATTCCGCACTGCTGATCGTACATGAGGAGCATCTAAAGGGGGGAGCAGTGACTGCAGATGGCCAGACAGCACCAAAGCCCACAGAGACACCACCCACAGCATCAGCCCCCATCTTTTGAATACTGTCAGAAGGTGACCAACACGGTCATCTGTTTCAAAAGAAATGCTCCTACAACTAGCTGTCTCAAGATTCATCTGGCTTACTCGCACAGATCCCAGATGAATATTTTCAACTAAGCAACGACAGTTTTTGCATCACTCCTGCCAAGTATCCAACCAAGAGCGAATGCCAAATGGCTGCAAATTGTGCGGTGTAAGCTGATCCAACTGGCGAATGATACTGAAGAAGGATTCAACGTTATCAAGGTAGAATTAAAAGCACTCCGGCTGATGACAATTCAGAATAGGTACGTGCTCGACCTCCTCACAGCAATGGAGGGCGGGGTTTGCAAAAAGATCGGAAGTTCATGTTGCACATTCGTACCTTCTGCAGATGCTGACAATGGCAAATTATCACTCATGAAAGCAGCAGTTCACGAACTTGGTACCAGAATGTTGAAGGAGGCCGGAGTGCAGGAAAATGACTGGTTCAACATGACATTTGGATGGGTACCCTCATGGATTAAAAATGCAATGAAAATGCTGATCTCTATCATCATATTATTTCTGCTGATCTTCTGTGTATGCCAGTTAGGACTCTGGTGCTGTGCAAAGGCAATCCCAAGTAGTGTAATGATGATGGTGACTATTGGTAATAGAAATAGTAATAATAAGGTGCCTCATGATACTAAAGAAGCTCAAATAAAGACAGGTGAGAGTAATGAGCCCAAATACCGTTTGGTGGCAATTTACCACACCGGGGATGAGGTGGACAATTATTATCATACCACTATCACACAACCACAGGATCTTGAAAATTACACAGAGGCGTGGGTGGACTTAGATGGGGATGAGGGATGTATATATATATATATATATATATATATATGACCTGTACCTGTGAAGAATATGCACAATGTGGGGAAAGTTTGAGAAGTGTGTGCTGAGCTTGGATGCCTATAAAAGATAGACCTGCATGGGCGGAAGCTGAAAGAAGGGCTAATGAAAGAAGAAATACTGGGGGAGGGTATTTGTTACTGTAGGAGTAACGAAAGGGTGGTGTTTTGAAGGAAACGGTCCTTTCCCACCCCCTGCCTCGCAGCTGAGGTAAAAAACCCACAAGTAGGCCAAAGGGGGAGACATGCCCACCCCCACGGTACACACCCACACGATATAACATATAGATTCACACGTATCGCATAGCCCATGCCCCTGCTATGAGACACCATTTTGTGTTAGGCCAAGACACTGTCTTTTAATTAGGTCCAAAATGCACGGCTCTGCGAGGCTGCAGCACTTGCACCCTGGCCCCTCACATTGAGGGACCAACCATTCACATATTAGGTCAGCTCCGCACAAGCAGTGTTCTCACGGAAGTCCATTCGTTCACTGTCCCTTCAATGTTGCAAATCTCTAGTATCATTCTCGCACAGAATGCACTTGGCAAAGGGCGTGGGACAGGGACAAGCTACAGCACAAACATCCATCCATCTCCACTAAACCTTGCCCCCTCACTATCCACCCCACCAGGCCAGAGCTCACCCACCCAGACCCCACGGTTCCTTTCGTGATAAGAATCTAAATCCCCACACATTGACCATTCCAGAACACCAACCTTAGACCTAATCTTAGGTAGCAATAGGTTCTTCCAAATAACAACACATGTCTGTTCGTATCATGGGGCACTAGAAGGATGGGTAGTAAATTGAGCCCCCAAAAGAGACACAGTGCGCAGAAGGTGCAGTATCAATGAAGCCCTGAATGTGGAGGTTGGCATGCCCATATATTGTCCCCTCTCTACAAAGAACCCCCCATGTGATGTCTAGATATCTGCCATTACTCAGTTCCTGTTGTTTAGCTTAGATAGTTGGGAATGTTGCACCTGCCTGACCTGACCCTCACTGCATAGATAAGCCCAGCTGACTCATGTGCCACAAGATCAACTGGGAGCAGTGGCCAATTAGCGTCTGCCATCCCCTATAGAGCGGGCTGTGCCGTATGGCCACTCCAATCAGCACTGTGATTTTTGACTGTATTTATGTTATCCATGACTTTTATAATGTGCTGCCCGTGTAATTTTTGGCAGAGCACTCTCGGGCAGCAGAGTTGTTTGCTTGCATAGTTTATATGATAAAAACTTTGTTATCCTTGCAACCTATCTCTTGGTCTCATTTCCTCAAGGGGTGTGTTACATTATTTTTGCATCAGAATTGGTACACATGTATGAGTGGGTGCCCACACATGCTAATGAAATAAGGCTTTAATTCCTTGCCCATCACACAGATAATTGAGCTACAGAGACGTGCAACACCAGAAGAGCAGGAGCTATGGAAAGGGGGGGTGCTCAGTATCCCCCACAATTGCATTATGGCAACAGGACAGTACCGGCAAACCAATTATGCCCCTCGCATTACTAAAAGTAGCATTAGAACAGCTTCACCATCCTGCTCGCACAACACAAGAGAGTGTTGCAGCTCAGATTGCGGAAGATTGGTCCACCCCAATCTGGCAGAGCATATTGCTCGCCTTCATTGTTAACTATGCTGTGTACCAAAACTATACGGCAGGGCACATGCTGCGAGCAGTGAGAGCAGCAATACCCAGCCTTACCGGACCTTTCCAACATTTGCACATTGATTATGTAGACATGATCCAAAGCAACAGCTACAAGTACATATTGGTAGTCGTAGCCCTTTCTCTCGATGGATCGAAGCCGGTCCGTGCACGTACCCTGATGCGAACTGTGCTGCAAAATTCCTTGTACAAAAGGTATTTCCACGATGGGGGATGTGCGAAATTGCTTCGGTCTGACAATGGACTACATTTTGTGAATGAATTTTGAGCACATCACAGCCCTGCTGGGGATTAAGGATACATTTTCTTCCACTTATCACCAGCAAGAAGATGGAGTTTGTGAAAGCCTCAATGGTCTGCTCAAAGAGAGAATAGCCAAATTGAAAATCACCCTGAAGAAAGGATGACTCCATTGCCTACCCTTAGCCCTATTTGCATTACGCAATAAGCCCGGCTCAGACCATAACCTGACTCCTCATGAACTGGTGGCAGTACATGATATACACTTGTCCTGGGAGGATAGCTCAGCAGCAATGTGCTCGCCTTGGAAGCAAGACGACACAAAGCAACACAGGTTCAATCCCCGGGTCCATGCTTAGAAACCTCTGGGTATTTAAGCATGTTATAAATATGCAACTGAGACAAAAACAATTATGCAACTAAAAATCAAACTATTCCTGTAACAGCGCATTGATGCCCACAGGCTGTGTGAGCACTTTAAAAATGCAAAATAAATAAATAAATACATATACCTCTTGTTCCTCCCACTAAAGCGCTAACTGATGCCCATAGTGCTGCTGCTGTTTTAGGATCTGAGATGCATGAATACCTGGCGGAGATCACGGATAGTGTTTCTTTCATATCCCAACAGCTTCGAGCACAGGCTGGAGGCCAAAGAAAAATGATGAAGATGATCAACAGCTAGGTACACAAACACTATTGCAACCAACCACCCTATATCCTGGGGACACCGTATTAATAAAAAACGTCACTAAGTCTTGGCACAGACCAAGGTTCGGTGGTCCCTTTATTGTGGAAGATACCACCCTCACTGCTGTTAATGTTCAAGGCAGCAAGCCTGAATACACCTCTGGAGGTGAAACCCTGTAAAGGCGAGACCCACCTGCCCCAACTCCCAGAAATTGAAGTTGACGAAGAAGTGACAAGGACCCAAACTCAGTCCATCACAAGGAGCAAACAACAACACACAGTGAATTTTTGAAAGCATGCTGTCCTTTTTTACACAAACAAATTAGTCTGCTCCAACAAACTGTAGCCCCAAGAACCTTTTACCTGCAGCACAAGGAGGAAACACACTTTTGATTCAGAAAGAAACAATTACAAAATGTTACCTTCCAGATATTTCTCTTTGCTATTCTCTCTTTTGTAGTGAACAGTTAAAGTGCATTTAAGAAAAGCAGAGTACCGATTCTTGCTCTATTAGTAAATCCTAATACTATGTTCATTTTCGGGAGGATTTTTCTAGAAATAGTGATACAATTTTTCTTGTAGAAGGTTATTTATTGTTTGAGACTTGATGTGAAAGTTTCACACAAAAAATTATGATGAATATTTTTAGGTTTGCAAATACAGGCTCTTATCACACAGACAACACAATATGCATGCATCTTTGCAACATGTGGACTCATCTGCAAAAATGATTGTGGCAATATTTTTTGCTTTCTGCTATCTCTACCTCTTTACCCTCCTGGCATTACAAAAGGTGACTCCCTATCATGTACCCGAACCAGCATATGCTGATGTGATCCTATCCCCTGTTGAATGAAGCAATGACACAGTACTTATCTATTGCATCTAAACACACAAATGGAATCAAGAGAAATGCTGACACTAATTTTGAACACATAAACCCCTAGATGGCTGATTGGGCCCACGTGACAAATAATATGTGATACATGCACATGACCCGGCTAGGGCGAGAGATATCAGTGGAGAGTTAATATGTGTGCTCTCTCATTCCCTATGCCATGAGTGCTTCTAAGACATTTGTAGCTTCTGAAATACCAGCAACAAGGGCACAGTGCCTAATGTATTTGGCGCTCTGTACAACTAGGGGACAATCGCAAGGGAAATGGGCTACTTTGCGATGGATGTCTAAAAAAACATTCCCCTTTGAAGATAGTTACATAAAAACCAAGTCAATGATAGACGACTATTCAAGCAGAAGCAAGATGATTCAATATATATATTAGACGGCCCACAAAGAAGAGAAGCCAGAATTGTAGATCAAAAGGAATTGTAATGGCCACCTAATGTGAAGAGAGAGATGGGGGAATGCTAAGCACAAGCACTCCTGACAGTACCAGTAGAGGTGGTGCAAAAAGATAATGATGAGTGCCTTAAGGATTGGCTGGAGTACTCCAAGTTACTCCCATAGGTGGAGAATGAAACAGGCCCGTACACATAATACCTCTCAGGAATGCTTCATTATGTTTCCAGAATGATGGCATGGTCAAGGTGGGAACAAAGAAAGGTTGCAAGCGCATGTCGAAGGCAAATGGCATGAAAGTTGGCACTGTCAGTACTCATGGACCACTATTGGGCCTGTGATTCAAAACCCTATATGCAGTTGCCACCAACTGGGGAGGGATATGCTCCTTAGTCTTACTAAAAACACCAGCCCTTGTATACCCCAGAAGTTCATACAAGTAGGTGAGTTTCCCAAAATAGATGCACACCAGAGAAAGACAAAATCCCTGAACCTTAAGTGGGCAAAAAGAAGTAGCAACTACATGTCAGACAAAATGGAAGCAGCACTTGATGAGATACCAGATGAACATAGACTGTTCAGTAGAGCAGAAGTCTTCTTTGCTTTGGTCATCCCCGGGATACAAGCAAACACAAATGCTAAGGGGTTGAACATAACTCGTTGGGAACTGCTACAAACAATGAACTTGACAGTGAATGGCTTTAAGGCCATAATGGAAGAGCTCAGAACACTAAGGCTCATGACACTTCAAAATAGATACATACTTGATAACAGCCATGGAGGGTGGTGTGTGCACAAAGATCGGTCTGTCCTGTCGTACCTATGCGCCTGACCACGATGATCACAGATGAAAGAGATGTTACTGGCTGAAGCAACCCTACCGACTTTATCCTGGATCAATCGAAGAAGAGGAAGAAGAGATAAATCTACAAATTATGGAGGACATGAACATGCTGTAACCAAAAGATGAAGATGCTGTCACCACTGAAACTGATACTTATAGGTGCATTAGACACGAAGGAGATATGCATCCACTACAAAGCTACACAAACACTAGGCCAAATTGCAATTAGACATGAAGAATATGCTTGCATCCAATAGGTTAGAAAACACATGCTCTCGGTACCCGGAAACGCAAGAGGCATACAAATACACATAAAGCTTGCTTAACTCAGAAATGCAGCAAAATGAGTGGCCATGTTAAAGAAGATGGATGGTGCAGCCACATTCTAGTAGAAGACATCGAGAAGCCTTGTAGCTGCAGGGGCACCTGGCTCGCTGAGGTAACAGGTAATTCAGACGTGAGAACCCAGAAAATATTTGTATATCCTGTGCCAAGGTTATCATGCACAGGGAAGGGTTGGCTCGGGACCCAAGAGAATAGACAATAGCAGTTCCCAGGCATGAGACGCATTTCTCTTAGATTAAGCAAAGAAACAAAAAATGCTGAAAGGCCAGATTCCCATTAACCAAGGCTTAATATTGGGAGCAATGTAACTCACACAAGTCACTAGAGGCTAGGAATGGTAATGACACCTGCATCAGTCAGGGCTAAAATCCTACTTAATGCTGAGCAGAATAATTCAAAATGTGGTTTCCACACATGCGACCTACAGTTGGAGAATAATGTCTATTGATCAGACATGTTTTCACCTGTATCAGATAATAGGTGGTGTAAGGCGGGGCCACCAAATCGAGTGCAGCCAATGAACATAGTAACCCCTTTGGACAATATATCTAGTTGATCCCCTTAAACAATCCCCACCTCATAGGTTTTCTATGATGAAACATCAATTGTGAGGTCATCCTCGTTTTTAAACCTCTATCAAGCCTGGAAATATTCAAGAGCGCAGAGATTGTCTTGATGTTCACAGCTGTCCCTGTTTTTTGCGAGTTTTGTTAAATAAAACAGGTCTTTGTCAAATTCTTTGGACTCTACTGTTTTTGGGCGTGGGATTTCCCCTGGTCTCTCCTCATTGTTAACCCAGGGGGTTTCCAGCCCTCCCTTGCAGCTACCTGGTCACAGGCTACTCTGTACAGATGGGTAGCCAACATTCTGCAAAACATTAGGAAGTGTTCCAATGTCAGGTTTATAGGAATGACATTCCAAAGTGGCTTCAATGTTAAGAGATGTTTCCCTGATTTTCTTGTATTTGTCTGGGCAGATGGCAAGTAAGTTGTGGGGTGTCGTTCTTAAATGTATGACTGGTGTATATGGCTAGAAGACCTTGGACAGTGAGCCTTGGGCATAGCCAGAAGTGCCTAGTGCAGTATCCATAGTGCCTTACATTGTGATCTGTTCACCCCTGGGCAATCAGTGTAGTGTTTTCAAGGCAGAGGGGATGTGATTGGCAGTTGTGAGACCTGATTTTTAGAACACCTGCATGGATAGGATTGCAGCAGTCTATATTTTAGATTACTACTGAAAGTACTAAAGCAATTTTGTGGGGGATGCCAAGTCCACTCCAATCTGACAGGATTGGATGTGGCAGGAGTGGATGGACTAAAGCGTGCCTGGTGGCTGCATAACTTGGGCGGGTGACCCCCTCCCTTCCTGTACAGTAGTGGAACAGGAATTCTGGAATCAGGTCAAAAGAAGGGGCGAGGAAAAGGGTTAAATGGGTCTGTGTGCAGAATATGTGTATTTTATCCATTTAGGCAAAGGCAGTTGCACTGCATCCAGTGCTGCACATCCTGAAGGCAGTTTTCCACTTGATATGATATGATAGGTTATTTATAACGCGCTTAATACCCCGAGGTTTCTAAGCGCTGACCTGGGGATCAAACCTGTGGTGCTATGTGTCGTCTTGCTTCCAAGGCAAGCATGTTGCCCCTGAGCTATCCTCCCAAGAGGGACCATATTCGACTTTTGCCTGTACCAGTTTAAAGTAGAGGTGGTGCTGTCTGTATAGAGGTGAGGATTAAAGTAATCAGCTTCCATGATTAAGGCTAGGTGGATCATATAAGATGCTTAAGAGGATTGGTGGGGAAGCCGTTTCTTGGGAACCACTGACTTTAGTGGTAATATTTGATGTTAACAATTGACAGCTGTAACGTTCAAATTGACAGAATCTCTCTGTGTCGAAATTCAAACTTAAGAAAGTCCCACAGTGGTAAATTCTACGTTACACTTCACAGCAGCTAAGTTCAAAATGACAGAATCTCACAGTGGCAAAATTCAAAGTGACAGAGTCACAAAGTGGGAGAAATCAGAGTGAGAGTTATACAGTGGCAAAAGGTCATAGTTAACTTAAGGAAGTCCACCGCGTCTGGTTGGGGCAGTTAGGGTATATCTATGCTTATCCCAACCGCCTTCACAGCCAATATCTCCTGGGACATGTGCTAAATTGCAGTTTTTTGCATATACCACAAAAAAGATGTCTTGCTACATTATGTCTTTTCTTCCTGGTGGTGGGCCTTGAGTTAGAAGTCTCCTCTAACTAGAGTTATGTAGCGGATAGTTGGTCATTTGTAAAGCGGGCACTATTCGCCAGTCCTTGCAGTTTAACCAGCATCGCTTAAGATTCTGCAGCTTGTATTTTAACGTTATTCCATTTAAAAGCCTGCAATTCCCAGCATGCATAGAGCGGTGTTGACTAAGTAACTGGGACTGGCTGAAGGTGACTCTCGTGACATGAGGCCAGTTGGCAGCTACGCAGTCAGGAAGCATTGCTTTGCAGTGGAGCATTTTGAGAGCTTAAGTTGCGTCGCTCAGCAGCAAATGAGATCCCTGCAATTCTTGCCTGACTGCATTCCTGTGCCCTGGGCTCCTGGCAGCAGGCATGACCAGTGGCTCGTGTAGGCAACAGTAGAGGCTAGACATGTACTCCACGAGTATTGTAAGGCGGCATAGCGAGTTCAATATCATCTCTCGTATCAGCTGCAAGCACGGACGCGCATATCAATAGAGCGTCATTACGTTTAAAAATTCATACTGTCCTGGATGAAACGTCACTGGCATAAAAGACACGAGATATTGGAATTGCAAAGAATTATAATCTCATAAATGTTCCTCACAATTGAGAGGGCGGCAATTCGACAGTCTAGAGGTCCCCTGTTTATTAAGGTTAGCTATTTGTAAGATTACCTGCCACACCTAGAAATCATCTGTGACTAACAACCCACAAAACTCCTGTGTTAAATAAATGTGGTGTTGTCGTGTGCGCGTGATTACATCGCCTGGACTTGGCCAGAGCCGTTTGCACCCTCGCTGTGCACGGCTATGGCTTTTGGAAGCTGGACCTCCCCGGGGTGTCTGTCTGGCGTGCTCTGTGCTGCCTCGGCACTGGCAGGAACGTTTGTTGAAAGCAGATTTAAGTGCCTTCTGTTGCCTCTAGCAACCTGGCCTCGTCCAATAAAGAGAAACAAGAGCCGTCACACAGAGTGCCGGAGACCGGGGAAGGAGCACAGGCGCCCGGCACAAGCCTCGGAGGGATGTGCGGGGATTAAGGCGCCGGAGTTACACTATCAGTGGGACAGCGGCTGGAGAAGCTGCCGTTTCAATTGTGGAACCCATTTCAAATCTCAACAACAAACCAAGTAGGTTATGATACTGGGTCCAAGAACTCTAAAAGATGGGTAAGACGTGGGGTCATCACCACGCGCGCTCTATGGTACACAAACGTGACCTTGCCGAAGTTCGTTTCTTTTTTCTAAACTGGTTTATTTGCATTTACAAAAAGCAATACACAAAATGCCATTATTCAACAGCATCTTATTCAAACGCTGAAGTTGGCTTCAGGATACTAACTTCAGCGACATACAAAGGCGCACGTTCAACGGTCGCACGTCACAAGGTACTGGCTCAGAGAGGAGAGTGAGGGGTGCAGCGGGATAGGGGCACAGGGGGGAGCTTTGTTCTACGCTATTGGTTGCGTTGCCCTTTGGCAGCTAGGGAGGGAGCAGGAAGGTGGCAGGGGAGTAGGTGTCTCTTGTGTTATGATTATTTTATACTGCACCTGTCACCGCCCTGGTGCTCTATTAGCGCCGAGACTTGCCTGCAGGCTGGAACTGGCTTATAATATGGCAACGCCAGAAATGCCAGCATTTGATTATAGTATGCTCAGTTTTTTTTTTACAGAATTGACCACTTGTGTGGGCCAGGGGGGTCCGGTTTCATAAGAAAATATGCTTTAAAATGTATTATCTGCAACATGTTTTACCAAAATTACCCTCTGGGGAAAAACTCAGTCTGTTCTGGATACTTATGAGTTGTAATGTCTGATTGTGGGCCACTGTTTCATTGGTGTCTGGCCTGATTTTACGCCCCAGTCCGACTCTGCTTTCCTGGAGTGTAGCGTAATGTACCTCCACCCACGTCACGGCATTCTGTGTTCCTATTTAGTTAAGGGGAGCAGTGTGTGACACACTTTCAGTCTGCGCTGAGCTTGCGCAGAGGTCCCAAAATACCTTAGTATTGTATTGTAGTCATCAATTTTATGGCGCCATTTCCCCATTTGTATGGCCTCAATGCACTTTGTGTTTGGAACGCCCTCCGGGACCAAAGTCCATGTATGGGAACATTCTAGGAGTTTAAGATGCATGTGTTCATTCTGCCAGGTAAGGACTTAGATGGGCTGGCTGGCCCCACTAAGCAACCCAGAGGTCAGGCATGTAGGTGGGCGATGCCTGCAGTTTAGGATAGAGTACTAGGGTAGGAGAGCCGATATGTGTCCAGCTAGACCGAATTTTTACATAGTTTGTCGTTGTTCACTAATGGCAAAGGTGTTGAGGCACGTCAGGGGTTTCCGTGTGGACGTGTATGCGAGCTACTAGACCGGATTTGACATAGCCATAGCTGCATAAGTGCATGGATGGGGAGTTGTGCCGGTGGCAAGTGCGCACAGACGTGGTGCGATTTATACTTACCATAGACCCGCACAGATTTTGTCTTTGGTGTCAATTTTCTAAGGTCTCTCAAGGCGATAGGCTGGTCGTTCGAGTGCATCTTCTGGTGGGGTTAGACTCCCTTTGGCAAAGGACCTGGATGAGGGCATTCTTTGAGTGCAATAGGTAAATAAATTAGCTAGACCGTGCCACCTATGGCTGAGATAAATGGTATTGTTTTCTGTCCCCAGCGGAAAGCACTGTCTAAGTGCGTTTTGGCGCATCTCTATTCCTTGCTCGAAAGCCAATTAAAGTGCGTTCGGTGCCCAATAGCCCAAGTTGAACTGGTGCATTTCCTCTCTACCTTCAGTGAAATCTGTGGGTTGAGCGTTCTGAGTGCTTGGGTAAGCCCCTTGATAATCAGGTAGGGCCATCCAACTGAGTGCATGAAGATATCTGTCCCCCAATTGAACTTGTCCCACTCCAATTGCTACCTCTAGCGGTTGGTCTGATCGGAAACTCTGTCCAGTCCATTCCAAGCGGCCCCATCCAAAGTGCAATCAGAATTACAGGTGTTGTTGGTGACCAATATGTGCCTGTTATAGTGTTGGTTGTCTGGGCAGCGGCTGGAGGGAATGGGGGTGGGATGTATGAATGTCTGTGGGGGGGCAAACGGGGAGATTTTCACAGAGTGCCACTGCAAATGCTGCCGGCATATGCAGAGGTTTGAAAATGTGGTGTTTAGTTGTGTCTGGGCCAATACTTGTGTGCGAGGAGCAATCAAAGCACAGAGTGGGAGAGGGATTTCAAGAGGAGGAAGGAAAAAGGCAGGCTTTAGGGCATTGCGGAATGCGTGGTGATTGCCAATGCTGTGGATGTGGAGATTCAGGGAATTCTAGTTGATGGGAGCTTGGGCGGAGAAGGAGGATCCACCTAATCTGGTGCAATTATTCTGGGGATAACTAGGAGAAAAGCTGCGTCGGATCTGAGTTTCCTGAAGGGGCAGTAGCATGTGAGTTTATCTTGGAGGAATTTAGGCCGGTGTTGTGAATGGCGCAGTGAGTAATGCACATGGCTTAAAGGTAGTTCATCGAGCAATAGGGATCCATGAACGACTCTCAGTGTGGGGCTGATGTGTTCTCTGGGAGTACAATGAGTTGACGGGCCGCAGTGTTTTGTATTCTTTGGCGTTTCCTAAGTTGGAACGCTGGTGTTCCTAGATAAACACAGTTTGCATAGTCTAAGCGGGAGAGGATGATGGTGAGGATGGCAGAGAGTCAGTTTTGGTAGGTGAGATAAGGGACGATGCGTCTGAGGATGCGTAGGTGAAAGAAGCAGGTTCTGGATACAGAGTTGATGTGTAGGGAGAGGGATAGATTGTTGTCCAGGGTGCATGCAAGGTTTTTCACTGAAGTGGAGATTGCCGATGGGGGGAGGGATTAGAGAATGAAGCCAGGGTATAGGAAGGGGAATGAGCACAATTTTCCCGCAGACTAGGATTTTGGTTTTCCCAGGGTTGAGGATGAGGTGGTTGGTTGTTATCCAGTGGCCAATATCTGAAAGGCACGATGACAGATCGGGACGGGTGAAGCCTGGCGATTTTAGGATTTTGAGGATGATCTTGGTATTGTCTGTGTAATTGTAGCAGATGAGATTGCGGGAGCCACTGAGTGCGGCGAGTGGGCTGATATAGATATTGAAGAGGAGGGGACATAAGGATGCCCCAGGTGAGGCCCCTTTTGGCACTGGGGGGGATGCATATTTGAAAGCGTGGAGGAGCGTGATATGCGAGTGATTAAAGATGAAGGAGGAGATACATGTGAGGGCGGTGTCTATAATTCCTAAAGAGTGTATCCTGTCTAGGATAATGGTGTGGTCAATGGTATCAAAGGCAGCAGAGAGGTCAAGGAGAATGAGCACTGTGCATCCTTCCATATCCTCTGTTCTTTTTAGGTCGTCCCAAACAGACACTAAGGATGACTCAGTTCCTCTGAGGGGTCTGAATGCCAGATTGGGCAGTGTCAGAAGATTGTTGGCTTCAGTGAAGTGGCAGAGTTGCTTGTATGCTGTGTGATCCATGAGTTTGGCCATGAAATGGGTGTTGAAAATGAACTGCTTGTGCCTTTGATTATGTTGAGGATGAAACATTGAAATTTGATCCTTGGACATCTTTTATTAATACGTATTTCTTATTACAACTGTATTGTCTTCATAGCTCCTTAAGTTCCACTCCTTACACTTGGACTAATGGTTTGACTTATTCATGGCTGGATTATATATTTTTCCCAGATGCTGTGTTTGCTTTGATTGCATGTCATTCTATTTTTCCGGTATTGGTTAGTGATCACGCAGTTCTGAAATTCTCATTGAAAAATAGGAATGTAGAAAGGGATAAATTAGAGGAGAATATAACTGTGAATAATTCTGGTACTAAAATTAGATACAATGAGTGTAATATGAAAAGAATGAATATGCTCTTCCATAAATAGGACTGAAATTATCCCATTAATGAGAGCCTGAAGATAGAGGAGTATGAGATAGCAATTAGGGAGGCAAAATCCCATATTGAAATCCTACAAAAAATATTTTCACAAACCTTTACAGTGTCATAGAAAATATGACTTTAACATTGCAGCAAAACAACTGCTAGAAAATGACATTAAAAAAGTAATTAAAGAGAAGAGAGAATATTGTAGATTAATCAAAAGAAAGTCATCTCGAAGCTCAAAACTAGGTATACAAATGATATTAAATGATATTTGGGATCTGATAGTACAAAACAGTGGTTTTTGGTACATAATGCAATTCGCAACTCTGGTTTTAGTGTCTTTTGAAATTTATATAAAACGCCTTTCCAAGTTAACATAGAAAAACAACAATTATATATAGCCTTGAAGAGGATATGTTGAAGTTTACAGTTGAATATCTGGCTTCACTATTGGAAAATCTAAAAGCCTCACATGCTTCAGGCTCTGATGGAATCCAAAAGAATTGGGCTCCACTGTTAGATAAGCTGTTCCAAACCGTTAGAAATACAGAAACTATCCCCAAGAGTTGGAATACTTCTATACTAATTCCCATTTTTAAAAAGGGGTTAAGATACGACCCTCAGAACTATCACCTATTGGCAATGGTGGATGCTGTCTCAAAAGTCTTCTCCCAGTTATTATTGCAAGTACTAAATTATTGGATTAAGAAAACTGATTGGTTAGGTAACCAACAATTGGGGTTTAAGATGGGACTTGGAACCCTCTCTCACCTATGGACCCTATTGCATTTGATTAGAGCCACATTGATAAAAAAGGCACGCTTTTTATTTGCTTTGTTGATTATAAAACGGCCTTCGATACACTTCATCATAAGGTTTTAGGGGCCAAGCAGAAGAAATGGAATCTCAGTCCTATGATTCTACACTTTATAAAAAAATTGTATTCAGACACGGAAGTGCAACTGTGATTAAATCAGGAGGGACTATTGAGTCAAAAGATTAGAACTAATTATGGGCTTAAACAGGGCTGTCTATTGGCCCCTATCCTATATAACCGTTACATGTCTGATGTGGCAAGTGTTTTGGATGAGTATCATAATTTTTCTCCTCAAGTTGGCGCCCAAAAAGTAGAATGGCTCACTTATACAGATGACTCGCTTCTTATGGCTAAAACTGAGATTGAATTGCAACGTAACATTGATGCCCTCTATAAAATTTGGCAGAAAATAGCGTTATACTTAATCTGCAAAAAACAAAGACATTGAAAATTGACTCGAAAAATAAAAAACAAATGGAATTTGTCTGGAAAATTGAGAGTGAGTAAATGGCGATAGTGAGATCATGTATCTATTTACGAATGTATATCTCTAACACTATCATTGTTTTGGACCTAGAAAATAGTATGGCCCTCATTACGACCCTGGCGGAAATCGAAAAACGATGGCGGAAATGCAATACCGCCATCGAATAGCGCTCGGTGCGATTATGACCCGTCACCGTAAAGTACGATGCCATTAGCGACACCGTAGTGAACGCCAACGCTAACTGCACCAAGTACGCGCACGCGCGCCATGCCAAACCGTAACTACCACCATGGCGCAATGGTACGCGAATTCAGACCCTAGCGGACATGTACCTAACGCCATCAAGCATGGCGGAAAGTACCATTCCGCCATGGTGAGAAGTACGGCATCGCGAATCAACCGTAAACGGCCCTACTGAGTGCCTGTACACCACTCCCTGGCCACATTTCACAACTCACCGTAGGTGCAATGAAGTCACACAATGCAACCAGTGAAATGTACAAGTCACCCATGCATGCCAACGAACAAATTAATCCAGGGGCTCCAAGTGCCTTGTGAGTGGCCATCCATATTCGCCATGGCACCATTGCCGCACTGATGCAGCACAGGCATGTGAAGGTTCAAGTACAGCAACATGAACTGAAATATGAGACAAACAAAAACAGGCCCCCCATCGCTTGACACCAGTGTAAGGCAACATTCAAAGCAGTATCTTGAGTGAGACTGCACCAGCCCTGTACTCCTGCCAGTAAACAAACCAACCATCAGCATAAGCATGTACCACACAAGTTGGCAGAGTGACTGAGCAGCCAGGCTCATCTCAAGAGGGGACAATGGGAGCTGCAGGGCACAGATGGCACGAATACAGAAGCTATTCCAATGGACATGACCTCAGTCTCCCTCCAAGAAACGCACGCAAACACAGGCACCTGTGACCAGCCATATTCTGATAATCACATCATTCCACCAATCCACCTGGCTGACCGGCATCTGTTACATAAAAGCTAATCCCCCCCCCATGAGCATGACATCATTAAAACAGTCATAATGGTAGCCCCTATCCCTGACCACACTGGGCTTCGTAGGCAAACGCGGCCAGTACAGTACCACGCAACCATAACCAGAAGCCGGAACCCAATGCAGATCTCCTCACAATACATCGCACCACAAATAGGAATATGCTACATTACTTGGAAAGAAGAACGCTACACGGTTAATATCAGAATAGAAATTTAATGCACCACAAAATCACCAAGCCCATACAGCCATTAGGTCATGAACCCCAAAATACATTTCATCATTGTGGGCTGCATCCGCAATAAATGACCAGCTTCTTCTTGTGTGACGCCCTGTTCCTCCATGGTACACAGGGGCTACATTCACGTTCAAAAAGGCAACATGGAAGCGCCTAGAACCGCAGGGCCGTCCCATTAGATAGGCACTAATCCAGCTGAAGGGTCGAAATGTTGCTCCTAGCCACTAGAACTGCGTAAGGGCATGTGGCCCATTGTCGATCGTCCCATAAGATCGTAATGGTGCTCCACTGATTAACTCGAAGCAGCAGGTGTCGGGAGTAAAAGCCATCTGCAGGAGTGGCATACAGATGGCAGCGGCAAAAGGGGAGGAGATACCTGTCACCCAAATGAAATGAAAAAGAATAGTATGGGCATCAGAACTTGATTTGTATTACTCACTTCAATCACCACACTAAATCCACAGCCATATGCATGCTAGCCCACTCCAAAGGATTATTCCCACCCAAAAATCACCTGCGAATCATAACTATGAAAATCGAGGTGAAAACACTATTACAAACGAGCGTTTGTGTGCATGCGTCTGTCAAAACAGAATCCATTCGATGGGATTAGTAACGTGCATAGACACAAGTGTCTGAAGGCGCGTCGAGACAGGGAGGGTTCAACAAGGGCAGATAGACGATGGTCCCACTATGGCAGCTCTGCATCACATAGCGCAGGGGAGGTGGATAGATCCCAAAAAGCCCTGTAAATGGCAAACTCTCCATCAAATCATCTGTCCATGCATCCATACATCATTCCCTCATCCCGGTATGAAAACGCCTGATTATTTACTCACATAACATGTGAATTTTCCATTGAGTCCGTGCGTAATGCAGTCTGCAAAATCCACTGTGCTCCAGGCAGGAATTCCAGTGTTGTGAAGTAACATGTATTTGGGAACGTCCTGCCTTATCGTCCACTACGCTATTGCGCATCCCATACTATTCATATCAATCATTGCATTCTCGCCATGGCCCCTGTCCCAAGGACATTAAACAATAGAACGTTATATTTGCAGTCAGACCTGTGGGCGTCTCCTCGCCGCTAGCTGAAGACCGAAAGCGCCGTCCTTCGAATTCCTCATTTGCAACATCACGTCGAAAAGGCATCTGTGACCGCTTGAAATTACAAATCCATCCATGTAGTGCGGCAATGTGTGAAAATGCAAAGTGGCTTCACTCACAAATGGGACGCCCCGCCCGTCGGTGAACCGCGGTACAGTGCTGCATGAGGGTCCACCGTTAATCGAGTACTACATTCCACTGACCCTTCACAAGTTTGTTCGCGACTGCAAAGATAGTATGTGAAACAATGGGACCATAGCAGAATGAACATATGAACCAATATTTCACTGCCATCGGGATAAAATACATGATTGTAATAGCAAGATGCCATGCGTCGAATTGCAGCGTTGTGTGCGGGACGTGCTCGCCCAAAGGGGATTGCAGCTTGCGCAGGTGGAATGAATCACCACAGGTGGAGGCAATAAAGCTTGAAAACACATAAATTGCACACCCAACCCCCTCCCACAACCACACCCACTCCAAAATGCTACCGGCAGGACTAGCGATGTTGGCCCTGGGGGACCTGATAGCACTGCAAGTACTCCAACTTCAAGAAGAAGACGAACACCAACTACAACAACAACCGGCCGCACAGAGGAGACGCAGGAGGAGGAGGAGGGCAAGGCAGGCCCAGCAAGGCCCGCCAGCACAGCCACTACCACCACGCAGGCAGCCCGCAATCCCACACGTCCGAGCACATCCGTTCGACCTCACGGATGAGCAGATCCACACCCTCTACCGTTTGGACCGGGACACCAAAACCGCCATTGTGGACATGACACAGGCTGACCTTGTCAGCATGATAGATAGCCCAACCGCCATTCCACCCCTACTGAAGGTGGTGTCTGTACTCCACTTCCTGGCCACAGGCACCTACCAGCACACAGTCGGACAGTTGCATGGCATTTCAGAGCCATTGTTGTCACGAACACTATTGCAAGTGCTCGATGCCCTCCTGAAGCACGCAGACGACTACATCTCTCTACCACGCTCGGAGCAGGAAATTACGAACACAAAAGTGGGATTCCATGCACTTGGCGGCATACCGGGTTGCATTGGTGCCATCGACTGCACCCATGTGGAATTGGTCGTCCCACATGCCATGGAGGCCCAGTACCGCAACCGAAAACAATTTTATTCTCTGAATGTACAAATGGTGTGTGACTCCAACAGGATCATTACACATTGTTGTGCACGATTTCCAGGATCAACCCATGATTCTATGGTCTTGAGGAACTCTAAAATACCACGCTACATGGAGCGACACGCATGGAACAGATCCTGGCTACTCGGTGAGTCTCATTTCATGCATGATAATGTGGGGTATGTGATGCGGCAATGACCTGGCAGGAAGGGGGGGGGCCTACGTAGCAATGTCATTCCACAAACATCCTTTATTGTCCACGTACAGGTGATGCCGGGTATCCACTGAAGAGATGGCTCCTTACACCAATCCGGAACCCACAGAACCAGCCTGAGGAGGACTACAACCATGCCCACTCACGTACCCGTGTAGTCATAGAACAGGCATTCGGCCTACTGAAGACTCGTTTCCGCTGCCTCAGCAAGTCTGGCGGGGCACTCCTGTACCGCCATGTGAAGGTTGCAAAGATGGTCATGGCATGTGTCATGCTACACAACATGTGCGTACGTAGAAATGTGCCCATGCCCCCTGACGCAGAACTGCAAGCACCTGAAGATGGTCATGATGAGGGTGGGGATGTGGCAGCACCTCAAGGAGTCTGCGAGGCACAGGAGGGCCGTGACATTCGTCAGATTCTCATTGATTCATGCTTCTAGCACTCACGCCTGGTGGCTGATACATGGACACGGGACTTGTGGCACTGTGTGTGTCTGGAACATGCACAATATGGACTGTACGCCTATAAAGGCCTCGTACACAAAGATCAATGTCCACACATCTCATTGGATGATCGTGCATTGTTTATGGCATATGTGAAATTATGTTACACACCCCATCGACCCGCCACCCAAGTGAGCCCAACACACCCCCTCCACCCTCCTACCTCCCCCCCGAACACCAGTGTCCGAAGATGCTCATAGTCAGTGGGCAGACGCTATTGCAAGCCCCCTCTCCGGGTATCAGGGGCACCCCTGCCTGTGGAGCGCAGGTTCCTCCCAGATCTACGTTGGGGGCTGCCCTGGACGGAACTTGCAACGGATGATGTCTCTGCCTGCTCACGTCCATGCATGTCCCTAAGGGTTTGTGAGAGCTCAGTGAGCACACGGCGCACAGCGGCAAGTTCAGCACATACGTCTTTGGACGTCGCATGCAGTTCCCCCCTCAGGCTCTGGGTGCTTCTCTCCATTTGTACTCTCAGGCTCTCGGTGCTTCTCTCCATTTGTACTCTCAGGCTCTCGGTGCTTCTCTCCATTTCTGCCCTAAGTGTCTCAGTTGATGTTTATATGGCTGCCTTAGTAGCCCCACATTCATCAGCATGGTCCTTGAGGAGCGTGGCCAGTTGCTGCTGTTGCACGATCACCTGGTCGAGGGACTGTTGCCTCTGCTGTGCCATGGCCATTTGCGGTGGTGTCACAGAAGGGCTGGTCACCTCATGTTGCCTTGCCACAGGGCTTGTGGGGGATGGCCAGTCGTCATCTTGTGGGTGCCCCTGCGTGGTATCCTCATGGTGTACGGGATGAAACAGACAGGGGGATTGAGACAGGTCATGGATGGATCTTACTTCGACATCCCCGTTTTCTGTGTCGGAGCATGCTGCCATTAATGCAGTGTCACCTATGGTGCTGCTGCCACCAGAAGCAGTGCCTTCTGTGGCATCCATTGGGGGGACCAGTGGTGGTGCTGTTGTGGGCATGCTGGTTGCTGGGGTGCCTGTTGGAGTTCCCTCCTGTGTGCTGCCACTTGATTTGTGCTGCTGCCGTGTCTTGATGCTTGCAGCTGAGGTGGAGGGTCTTTGGCCGTTGGTCTTGGCCCTCTTTGCAGGTGTGCTGGTAGGGGTGTCCTGGAGCTCGTCGTTTGAATCGGACCCTGTGGTGGAGTAAAGGAGGGCGAGCGTTATTAATGGGTCTGTTGAAATTGGAATGGCAATGTATCACATGCATTGGGGTGGTACCTGAGGGTGATTTGGGTCGGGGCCTTGGAGGTGGTTTCATTTTTGTGTGGATTGAGTATGCAGTTGTTTTGCAGCCTGCAGTTAGGGTGTGCCTGCTGCACGTGTAGAGGGTGTTTTTAGGATTTTTAATTATTTATGTATTTAATGTGAGTTTTAAAGTGCGCTATCTGGCCGATGTATGTGGACGTTCTCCTGGACATGTGTTACTGTTGGACTATGTGGACACATGGTACTTCACATGATTGGACATTGTGGATTTAGCATTGTTTAATTTGGCCCACCTACCTGATTCTTCGGATGTCTGCACTCCTTTCTCCATCCCTCCGACTCCCTCTATACGCTCCATTCCAATGGTGGAGGCACAGATTTCTTCCCAGGGGGTCAACTTGATGTGTGATTCCAATCCTCCCCCGGTAGCTGTGGCAATGTTTCGGTTGGCAGAAAGTATGCTACGGACGCGGATCCGCAGGTCGTCCCATCGCTTTCTGCATTGCTGTGGGTTGCGGGGTGCGGTCCCCACCGCACTTACCCGCTGTGCCACCAGGGCCCATATGGCCTTCTTGTTCGCAAGTGCCGTCCTGGTCATTTGCGTCGAGAAGACGACGGCAGCATTCTCCTGGAGGGTCTCTGTGAGCACGGTGAATTCCTCACGGGAGAAGTGGACCTGCCGCTTGCGGTCGCACGCTTTTTTCGCTACTTTTCCCATTTGTATTGCTTTCACTAGGGTGGATGATGGGTTGGGATGTGTCTCAGGGTAGTGTTTTTAATGGTTGTGTGGGAATTCTGATTTTATAGGTGTAAGGCGTGCTGTTTCCCGTTCCGGGACCATGTTTTTGCTTCCGTTTCCGTATATTTACGGTCACCGTACTTTCCGATTGCCGCTCATTACGGTGACCGCTAAGATGGGTGGCGGAATTGCACCTTGGGCGCCGTACGACGGCGGTGAGGGGCGTTTTGGGGTCATTTCCGCCATCGCGGACTTTGCACTTCAGCCATGGCGTAGTGCTCGTGCCCGATGGGTCGGAATTAGCCGCACTTTGCTCCGTCGTGCAATGGCGGAAACGCTATTTACGCTATGGCGGTCAGGTCAGTCACTTTCCGCCAGGGTCGTAATGAGGGCCTATGTGTCTAAAGGCTGAAAAGAAATTTAATGCTATCTAAAAAGTTGTTAGATCTAAAGGTGGATTTTCAATTGAGGGCTTGCTGAAGTTGTACAAAACCAGCCTGGTTCCCAGCATACTGTATGGTTCAGAGATCTTTACAACTCTACATCTCCTAAAGCAATATGTTGCGAATTGGGAATTATAACATTAAGCACTCAAAAAATGTTTATCTAAAAGTTTTGTCCCAAAAAAATGATGGATCTTTGATGGCCAATTTTATTGAAATATTGAAACAACATTCCTGCCCGAAAGATTAGGAACGAAAAGGAGATTGTTGTGTTTTTTCGGGAGATCGGATTTGTTATAGAAAAGGAGGTCAACATGTTATTGGTGAAACCAAAGATAAAATAATTGGCCAGGATATGGGACAGAAATAATAACCTTTGCATTCTGAGCCAACAAAACATATTTAAACTGTACACATTATAAGGTTTTCCAGTGGACTCACCTTGTTCCTATTTCAAGAAGCTATACAACACTAAGGTAAGAAGATTTATAATGCAATTGAGATTATAATTACTACCTATGTTTTCGGGGACAGGTGCATGGAGGAATATTCCATACCAGGAAAGACTTTGCCGCATATGCAATAAAGAGGTGGAAACCCAAAGGCATCTTCCTACAAATTGTCAAAAGATACAGGATTTTTATTTCAAAGCATATCATAATTTAAGATTTTAATTGGACAATTTTAAATTAGATCACTCCTGGGGTTTTTTATATTCGGAAAGTAGTACAATTTTAAAATTCACTATGTACCATATTTGGTGTAAAATATTGGATTGTTGGACATGTTAGATGCTGCTTGATAATTGGATGAATGAAGTTCTAAAAATCTTTAAAGAGGTTGATAACACATTTCCTTTTAACAGGTTTGTATAGTTTTTATAGGTAATGAGATTTGGCATTCCTATGGATTTTATTGTTGGAATAGTATAGGAAATAATATGGTGATGTGTAATGAATTATTTTTATATATGTAGTGTTAAAAAGTTTAGTTAACCAAACAACATGTAATTAAAAAAAAAAGATATGGGCCGTTAATTCAGGGGAATAAAAGGGTCGAGCGTGTTTTTTTTGAGGAGGGGCTTGATATAGGAGGTTTTGAATGCTTCTGGAAATATTCTCGATGTGAGGGATTGGTTAAGGGTTGAGCGTGCAATGCAATACTGCTTGCGGGGGCAAAGGTTTGCATCATGAGAGAATTTGGACTGGAATTGAAACACTTGTGTATAGGCGTGTTATAAATGTCATATCATATCATATCATACTGTGGACAGGAGGTGGGCAGTGAGCGAGCAGGGGCATTACTGCTATTTTAGAGATGATGGCAGTGTGTCTTTCGATAGTGATGTTGCGAAAATGTTCGGATAAGGCATCGCATAAGGATTGGGAATTAAGTGGAGGGGGGGTTGAGCAACCTGGCGACTTGAATTCTGAGATGATTCTATGCAGTTCCTTTCTTGGGTTGTGAGAGTTCAAGATTGTGTTCCCATAGAATACTTTTTTGTCTTTTATGATTTCCAATCTGTAGGCCCTTGTTAGCCTTGCTAAATTTTGTTTAGAGTGGTTGGGTTGGTTCTCCAGGTCTGCTCCAGATGTTGCTTGAGAGTTTTCAGAGATTTTAGGTGGGTGATGTACCATTTGGGTGTGGGGCCTGATCTCTGAGAGGTCCGTTTTGTTGGGGTGAGGGACGTGATTCATTCACAAAGTGTTTTTCAATTCCATAAAAAAAATAAACAGCTGAATTAGGCCCTGTGTATTTTGTAAAGGGAAAGACCTCAGCACAGTGCAGACAGTTTGTGCGAGCATATTGACATATTAATGAGGCGCACTTCTGGGGTGGATCAATAGGGGATGCAAAAGAGCAGTTGGTTGTGGCTGGATGAAACGTAGTACAGCTGATTGGCAGCTACTGCATCTCAGCCTCTTCCCTTCAAGAAAGGGAAACCTTTATTTCAACTGGACCTGCACAAAGGCCTGTTCTGTAAAAAAGTACAATTTCATTGAAAACCAGTGGTCGAAGTGAGCGGGAACCGTCAGGAGCAGCGTTCCACTACCTTTATGTTTTACTGTTAACAGTTCCACTATTTTTTGCAACCATTTCCACCATTCCGGAAGTGTTCTTTATGAAGTTAAAGCACACCTCTCCACTTTACCACCCAATAGCAGTTACAGTTACACTGAAATCTGTTTCAACTCAATTGGCTGTCAACCAGCATGGCTGCAACCATTGAAATTGTGTTGCACTTTGCGCCCTTCCCGTCTACTCTAACTCCCACCGCTGTTACAGTTCCACTACTTATTTTGGTACACTTCTACCACTGTTGAATTTTTTTTGTCAATCTTTACCTTGTGCAAACGGTACCAGCACCTTTCCCTTTTTATTCTTTTTTTAATGTGAGGGAGGGTGTTTGATGTTTGTTTTTATTGTGCCCCAGTTTCTGCGCCCTTAGAACAGTGGAGAATATGCGCATCGCCATTATATTGTTTCTAAATGTCCTGCAGAGTTCCTTGAGGTGAGCTTCTCTAATTACCATAGACATTATTCTAGGGCAATTTTGGCAAAGCCATACTGACGCATAGGTGGGGTGCTCCTTTAGCGATTGGCGCAGGGGCACTAAAGGCACTCACTTTTTAAAAATGTCATTCATAAAATGTCCACAAGGTGGGCGCCATTGCATAAACAGTGTATCAGCCCTCTGCGCCAGCAATCATCTTTTAATAAGTCGGCACCCAGCCAGAACGTGATATTTGAGAGGATGGACTAGTGCAGCAGAGGAGGGCAAATCGGAAGTAGGCTAAATACACATAACAGATGTGTATAGATGAAAGAGAATCAGGGAAAGGGTGGATTTTTGATAGGTTGCATGCATTTGAAGTCAGTGGATAGCGATCAAATTATGAAAAACAAATTACAAGGTACAAACTGAAGCAACACCTTGCCTGGTTTAAGAAACTGCATTTTGGTATCAACAATGCCCACTGCCTCCGCAAAAAAGCCCAGAAAGCAGGCAGGCCTGTTATGTGTGCTTAGGTGGTAGCGGGTCATAAGCAATGTGGGGGTGGATGATGAAACCATAAATAAAAGGAGTAGGTGTAAAAAAAATCAATTTCGACAACAAATTCGTACGAACAGACTTGTAAGAAACAGATAGATCTATAAACGCCTCACCCATTATTCATTACAACCTCATGCACCAAGATGCCCAAGCACAGAATCACCTTCATTGGCCATGTTAAGGATTAACAAGATGTTCCAAAATTACTCTACTTTGGCACCAGATAAACAAGATCCATCTTTAAACCTACTAGGGCATGTGGCATGCACCATAACATGGGAGAGCCTTAAAGGGATCTTTTCAAATGCCTGTTTCCTTAGTGCAAAAATGGTTATATTCCGCTTGAGCCATTTGAACCTCGATAGAGCGTGATCACAAGTGCAATCAAGCCTATTCAGTAAATGTCTGATTTCACTCGTACACGGCCTGCATTGGCTCGGTCCAAGTCATGTCAGTAGGTCAATGTGGTTCGAATTGGTTTACAGTTTTTTTTAACAATTGAGGTATATTGATTCAAATCAGCTAATAGGTCACTGTGGTTCGAATTGACTTAAAACCTTTTTGAACAATTGAGGTATATTGATTCAAATCAGTGTAATCTTTTTCCAAACATTGAAAACTACTGATTCAGACTGCGCGGCATGAAGGAGGCATCCCAGTTCCACCGCCCATGCTCTCAGGAACCAGGAAGCTCTCCCTGCTTCCTGGTTCCTCTTCCTGCTGCTCAGAACTGTAGGGGCTACATGGCAGGTGGCATGAGGGTGAGTAGAGTCTGGACTGGGACTGCAGATAAAATAAATGTATGAATCTAAGTGTGCATGCATCGGGTAGTGTCTATAAGTACATACATGCATGAATGAATGAACGAACGAACGAACGAACGAACGAACGAACGAACGAACGAACGAACGCGAGAGTTTATGTCGTATCCGTGAATGAGAGAGTGCATGCATATGCTGTATCAGCAGTGCTCCAGATAATATTTTGAGGTGGGAGTATTTTACGCATGATTTTTCAAATTAGAGAGGAAATGCAATTTCAAGAGAGTAAAAATGAGTTTTCTCCTCTGCAAGAGAGTAAAACTTATCCAACACATACATCCAATGCATACGTAAAATCAGACCCCTAGACCAAAAGTGTTGTAGATCAAAGTTGTCTGGCTTGTGCAGAGTCCTTCACTCCACATGCAAATGGCACATCCTGTCTGGGCACATAGTAACAGCACATCACTCCACTTGATAAAGGCATATATCCTCCTTGAACATGCTAGCTACGCATCTACTCTCGACACATACTAACGAGTACGCCAAGTACTCTGTGCACATGGTAAAGGCACATCTACTTTCAGCATTTTCAGAGATGTGCTGTTAACATTTGAAGAGCAAATTTGTGTCATTTGCATGTGTAAATTGCACATCTCTTTCAATTTGGGCATAGCCACCTTCTTCTGCGCTTTACTTGAAACAAAACATTTAGTTTTGGGTGTCAGGACCTACAATAATAATGTCCTATAGTGTTTACTTGCACAGTAAAGCATCATAACATGTAAATCCTTATAGCTGCATTTTGTGCCAAAATAATATCACTGTACCTTTATTTTCCACATCCTGCATGGGAAACTAGAAGATGCAAAATGCAAAACATCCTGGATTTACCCACTTCATTTTCAGCGCTTTAAAAACACTCCAAAAAATAGGTTTTGCCATAAACTCACTTAGGTTTGGAGATTCGTCACAAACTTCCAGCGTGTTATGTATGGTTATTAAAGAATATTCAATTTAGGACATCAAAGCAAGCTTTACTTTTTAGCATATCAAGCTATTAGATGTTATGGGTCTGAACACATTTTAAAAGGGTGCATGCTTTATTGTGTTGCTCACTTAGCTGTCACAGATTTGGTCTTTCAGTTAGAAATTCACCATCATGTGTAAGAAGGGCTATGCTGCTGACAAAAGAAATGCTACAGTGCCATCTAGTGGTGGAAAATATTTTTTTAATGAATAAATCAATAAACGGTACGCAGTAGAAAATGAATTCATGTGTATTTGTCATAATTTCATGTGTAAAAAGGCTCAATATGCACGTTATCTGCAGGGCTGTGTATAGTGTGCATGCTATATATGTATGTGTGAGAGTGAATGAGACCATGTATGTATGCTGTATGGGAGCGGAATGAGCCAGTGTATGCTTTATGATACAGCATACACTCACTCATTCACAAGTGCAATATCACTATATGTGTGTTTATACCAGGCCGGGGGCCTTTGATTGGGCATGGTAGAGCTCATTATATCACATGGCTAGCCTGGCATCCAGTCTGGGGGTATTTTCTGAATGTGGCATCACATTATTTACTAACCATCAAGAGTAAAGCAAGCATGATAAGTGTTACTACATGGCTACACTGAACTACATTGATGCAGCCAGTCTGGATGTATTTTCATACTCTTTTATGGCATGTTTTACTGGGCTTCGCAGGTCAAGCAAGCATGATGAGTTAAGTATTATTACATGGCTAGACTGGTGTACATATGCAGCCAGTCTAGATATTGTTCCTTACAATGGCATGGTATTATTCCTGGGCATCAAGGGTAAAAGAAACATGATAAGTGTTGTTACATGGCTAGACTGTCCTACATTAATTCAGCCAGTATGGATTTATTTTCCTAATTTGGCCTGACATTTTTTCACTGGGCATCAAGAATAAAGCACACATTATAATAGCTGCAGCAAGTCAGGATCTGTGGTGTTACTGTGGCATGGCATTTTCATACTGGCATGAAAGGTAAAAGACACATGATAATTATTGAGTGGGTAGACTGGCCTACAAGTTACAGCCAATTTGGATATATTTTCTTACTGTGCCATGACATTTATTTACTAGTCATAGATGGTAATGCAAGCATTATAAGTGTTATTATGTGACTAGACTGGCCTACGTTGCTGCAGCTATTCTGGATGTATTTTCTTACCATAGCCTGGTATCGTTTCACTGGGCATCAAGAATAAAGCCAACAGAAGTGTTATTACATCGCTAGACTGTCCTACATTGGTGCAACCAGTCTGGATAGATTTACTTTCTGTGGCATGGCATTTATTAATGGGGCTAAGGGGGGAACAATAGAAGAAAATCTGCAAATCAGCAGCAAAAAGGTGGCATGAGATGGGCTTGATGAGGGAGGAGTTGACGAGGGTAAAGATTAGTAGGCCCAGGTTGAGTCATGGGGGATTTCCTCTGGGAGGGGAATAGGAATGGTGCTCTCTCTGTTCCAGGAGATGGAAACAATATTGATCAGAGAGTTAGGCAGCCCCCCAGTTAAGTCCAGTGTTCTGAATTGTGATGTTGGGGAGGGTGAGAAAGAGAGAGGAGTGGCCAGTAGTCAGTAATGTGCCAAGAATGTCAATAAGGAGAAGGATGGATGAGTGTTTGTAGTGGCAAGCAGTAGGGAATCATTTGGAGACATAGTTCAGTGCATTTTCTGCAGAGTGACAGCTATGGGTTCAGAGAGCATATTAACCTCCAAGTATGTGGAGATCCGGTTGTAAACCGCGCAATGCAGAATTTTAGAATAGTGGGGAGAAGAGAGACAGGCCAGTAGTTGGTGGGGCTGTTAGGTCATCCAAGAGCTTCCTGAGAATGTGCAGAATGATTACTATTTTACAGAAGGGTGGGAATATCCCAGCTGAGAATAAGAGGAGTAAGAAGGAAGAGAGTTGGGAAAGGGTTAGGGATGCAAGGTATCTGAAAGTTAGCGGAGTGAATCGGAATACAGGGTGGGTTGGCCTTTTGGGAAATGTGATCCAACTCAGTAGGAAAGGTTGGGTGAAGGAGCCAAGGGTGGAGGGAGTGGAGGTAAGAGGGGATGAGGAGAAGAAGTGGATGAGGGGAAAGGGTGAGGAAGGCAGTGAGGTTTCAGATTTTAGAGATCAATGATTATAAATATAGGGTAAGCTCATTGGTTTAGGGGGAAGAGGAGATAGATAGGGAGTATGGCCTGATGACAGTGGAAAGGTTATTGCGGAAGCGCAGAGAGAGGAGATCAGTTTAGTGAAGTTGATGGACTTAGCTGCATCCAGAGCAGTAGTGGGTGCTGAGAGAGTTTCTTGTAGCAGGGCAGGCGTGGAGTGGAGCAGGATGTATGCTGTTGCCACAAATCCATGTGCATATCAAGTTTGAGACAGCGAATCTCGAGAGTGATCAAGGGCATAGGGCGGGGGGTGCATGATGTACAGGTGTGAGAGGGATGACTGCTGTTTGAAAGTTATTGAAGTTCTGTTCAATGGAGGAGGCTTTGGATGATGCAAGAGGTGGGAGAGAGGATCTGAACTTGATCATGGAGGGAGTCAATGTGTTTGGTTTAAAATTGGGATCATATGTAGAAGAGGTGGGATGGGGAGGGGAAGAGATGGGTAATGAGATGGTGAAATGTAGGAGAGAGTGGTCAGTCAGGGAGGGGGCAATAGGTTAGATGAGGGAAGATGCAAGAAAGATAAGGTAATGGGTGTTTCTCGGAACATGGGTCAGTGGGCTGTGGAGTGAGGTAATTTAGGAGACCGTCAAGTTCAAGTGGGTAGGTGCACGAGATTTTCATCAGGTAGACGCCTCCCATATCTCCTGCTCGGTGGACCAGCAGGACCTGTATTGCGGCCTGCTCAAGAACGGTGTAAGTAAAACTCAGCCCAGAGGCTGGTACATCGCTCCTCCCATACATGGCCCCATCTAACACAATCTGCATTGTTTCTAAACCCAGCCTTCCTTCCCTTGCTGATCAGCCCCCACCCCCACCCACAGCCTACCCCCGTACCCTGATTGGTGTTCCAGAGCATCATCTGACCCAGGAACACAACACATTTAAGAGTAAGACGCGGGGCAGCCTTGCCGGGGCAGCTGGGAAAGAGCACAGACTAAGGGTGCCTTCCTACTTGCCCCAGCTCTGCAAACGCATTCACCATCCACCCAGATGCATCAGATGGCTCACAAGGTAAGTTACAGCGTCTTCACTAATAGCTTATAGATCTGTGTGCCATAATGATAGTTTGCCACAGCAAATGTTTGCCTCATTGAATCCCTGCCACTGCAATAGTCTGCCTAGGTGGTGTTTTACCATTGAGAGATTCTTTCACTGTAATATTTTACCAACAGGTTAGTTTTTTGCAGCATTGATAGTCTACCACATTGCTAATTTGCCACACCGCAACTATGCCCCAGCAAGTTTCTGCCACCGCAACACTCTACCAAAGTGATATTCTGCCAAAGTGATGTTTGGCCAATATGATATTCTGCCTTGTTGATATTTTGCCAACAGGTCAGGTTTTGCCACACCTATAGTCTGGCAACATGATAGTTTGTCACAATGAAAGTCTGCCACTCTGATACGTTGCCACAGCAAGCCGTTCCCTCTGTGATTTTCTGCCATTGCAATATTCTGCCACTGAGATGTTTTGCTTAGCTAATAGTATTGTCACATTGATAGACTACCACATTGCTAGTTTGGCACACCAAATCTTTGCCTCTTTGGGGTTTTCCATCCCCCACAATTGTATGCCAGTGCAATCACCTGCACATCTGATATTCTGTCAATGTGATGTTCTGCCATTGTCAGTTTCTTCCATTGTGAAATGCTATGAACAGATTAGTTTTGCCACTCCAATAGTCTTGCATCCTGATAGTTTGTCCCACTGGTAGTCTTCCACCCTGATAGTCTTCCACCCTGATAGTTTTGCCACACTGATAGTTTGCAGTGAATGTTTGCCCCCATGAGTTTCTGCCACTGCAATATTCTGCCAATGCGAGATTCTGACAGTGTGATATTTTGCCAATAGGTTAGTTTTGCCAAACTGACAGCTTTGCCACACTGATAGCTGGCCAAAATGATAGTTTGCCACATCAAATATTTGCCTCTGTGGGTTTCTGCCACTTAGTCGGCAAATATAATATTCTGCCATTGTGATATTTTGCCAATAGTTTAGTTTTGCTACAACTGATAGACTTGCACCCCGATAGATTGTCACACTGAAGGTTTGCTACACTGATAGTTTTTGCAATACAGATAGTTTGCCTCACTGATGGTTTGCCAGAGCGAATATTTGCCTGCACAAGTTTATGCCATTACAATCTTCTGCCAATTTGATATTCTGCCAATAGGTTACTTATTGCCACACTGACAATTTTCCACGGACACGATTTGCTTCTGTATCTGCCACTACAATACATTGCCACTGCAATATTCTGTCAATCTGATGTTCTGCCAGTGTGAGTTTTTGCCATTGTGAGATTCTGCCTTTATGATATTTTGCCAGCAGTTTAGTTTTGCCACACTGATAGTTTGACACCCTGATATCTAGCCATCGTATAATTCTTCCAGCCAATTAGCTTACAGCCCTGATAGTTTTCCACACTGATATTTTGCCACGCTGATAGTTCACCACACCTGCGATCGGTCACACTGATAGTCGGGGCACTGATCGTTTGCTACCGAGATATTCTGCCAATGTGAGACTTTTCCCACTGAGATATTTAGAGATATTTGTGATATTTTCCCTCTGTGCTACCTTGTCCGGAAGGTTAGTGTTGCAACATTGATAGTTTTCCTACTCATAGATAGGCCAACCACTTACAATCCAAATTTCACTGCAAAACTCACAAATGCCATAGCCAGTCTAGCAGTATAGCCTGGCAACATCATCGTATTGTGAGATTTCAACATCTGATTGTAGAGAGAAAACACACCTTCATTAAACTCCCTCAGCTCTTCACCTGAAACAAGTGGTGACTACACCCACCCAACAGGTTGCATACACACTCGATGCACATTTTTGTAAGGATGGGCTTACCGCTATCGCCCCACCGGTACCGATCATTTGGAGCGACCACCACATGATACCTTTCACCATCAGAATCTCAACTGGGGTACTAACCACAAATACAAAACAACCAACGACAATCAAAAGAAACTGGAAGAAGTCCAGGCTAGAAAGCCTGGACCATCTAATGGAGAACAATAAACCGGATATACACCAACTGAACGAAAAGATGCCAGATGCCTTTGAAGATAAACTGCACACATGGATCACAAATATGCTAGATCAACTGACACCCCTGAAAAACCTCAAACCAACAGAAAAAAAGTAGCGGCTAGATGGCTCACTAACAAATTGAGAGCACTTAATAAAACAAACCAAACATTAGAAAAAACATGGACAAAAAATTGCAATCAACCAGACAAAATTAAATAACAGCCGCTAATTCAGCTATAGAAAAGAGCAGTTTTAACAGCCAAGAAAGCACATTATGTAGAAAGAATTCAATCACCAACACAGTCGCAAAAGGAAATATACATAATCATCAGTGAAATAAAAAAAAGGTCTCATGCAGCAATACTACTATAATCGCGCAAACGTTATGTGACAGCATTGTGCTTCATCTCAGAACAAAAATGCACACAATTCAACAGGCCACAGACGCATCCACCTTGAACATAATCAACATTCTACTAGAAACAAGAGCACTGCAATTCAGCACAGCACTCAACCATTTCAAACCAATCTCCAAAGAAAACATCAACAAACTACTAAAGGAGACCAACAAGGCCAGACCTTCCAGCGACTGTGCCTACCTGATGTTTTACAAAATTTCTACTCGTCTATAAAACACCTGCTCTCTATATCCAAAAATGAATGAAACTACCACTGAAGACTGGAATTGTTCCAAAAATATACAAATCTGCTTATATTAAACCACTTTTAAAAAACTAGGCAAGAAAAACTACAGGCCCACAGCAAACATTCCCTATCCTGCAAAAATCTTGGAGAAACACATGTACAAAGTAATGCTCCATTCTGTGGAATCCAATGTACTGCTGTATCAATCCCAGGTAGGCTTTAAACACATCAGAGCTACAGAATCCACACTCCTTTCCATATGGGACCACCTAAAATAAATGCTGACAACAAAACCCAACAACACCCAATCATATACTATTGGACATATCTGCAGCTTTTGAGACTATGAGACACACAATCCTAATCTAAAGACTTGAAGAATCCGGCATTCAAAATGCAGCCCTCACGATGGCTAAAATCATTCCTTACTCATTGACATGAAAGAAGCTACCTACCCCTTTTCTCCTCGAAAACGAGAAACACAACTTGCAGCGTTCCCCAAGGATCAATTCTCTTACCACGTCTCTTCAATATTTACATGGCCCCGCTCATGAAACTAACCAACCCTTATTGACTCACATGCTACAACTATGTAGACAACACCCAGCTTATCTTTAGCATGACAACCAATAATGACTGCGACAATGCTCTCAATATATTCCTCAGCAAGATAAATGTCTGTATGACTCATAAAAACCTAAAGCTAACTCCAACCAAAACAGAAATTATGATCACTCCACGATACAGCAGCCAAACAGAGACATTGCTAGCTTGGTCTTAAGTACTGGGAACACAACCAGAAACCTCAACTGTAATAAAAACCCAGGAAGGGTCACAGACAGGGGCCTCACCCAAGAACTGAGGGTTAATGCAATAATTAGAACATGCTTCTACCATCTACACTTAATAAGCTTAATAAGAGGCCTCCTTCCATACCTAAACTTCGCACAGCAAACCCGTGTCATTATCTCCCTGGTATTATCGATAATAAACTACGCAATTAGCCTATAACTAGGAATCCTTGATTACCTCCCCAGGAAATTACAGCGCATTCAAAATACAGCAACAAGACTCCTTCTCAGAATAAACTGGAGAGAACACATCACCCCAGCCCTGAGAGGTCTGCACTGAATCCACTTCAAAGCTCTCTGCATCGCCCATAGAGCACTACATGGACAGAGAGCTGAATTCCTCCTACAAAACATTCACTCAATACCAGCCATAAAGCACTCTGAGATCATGCACTGACTTGCTTATAGAAACAATGCTCTATGTGAAAACAAAATTAGAAGGAACAGCTTTCTCTATTATCAAAGCCAAAGAATGGAACTCGATTCCTAAAGAAATCAGGACAATTGAGGACCATCTGACTTTTCGGAAACAACAAACAACCTGGTTATTCAGCATTACGGGGCAGGAGCGGACTAATAACAACCATATATCGATCACCCCTCTTTGGGACATCACATATTTTCCATACAAATGCCCAAGACCGTCACAGAGGCATTTGAAACCAAAGCTCTTTTGAGGGTTGATGGAGAGGACCTGTATAAGTGAATGTGGCAATCTCCATAGCCCAATGTACCGAAGCAGCCTATGGCTCGAGACAGATATGAATAGTTCAAACAATTTTTCTGCAATATCAGCTTTCAACATCCTGTTTCTTCGCACCCAGACAAGCCCGACATTACCACTCTATGTTTCTGACACTACACACTCCTTACGCCTGGGTGAAGGTGTATTCCCATGAAAGACGAATCACATAGTTACACTGTGCCCAGTGGGCATCCACAACTAGATACCCAAAACCTCTTAACAATTTTCTTACTCACCACCCTCCCTCACCAAGACCTGACTAAACATGCCTCAGACGGTTAGATAAAACCTGCTTGCTAAAATGCTTCAAACTGCACATCTCTCAAACCAACTCGCAAACCCCCAACTAGCTCAAAACACCCAATAAGTCAAGCACTCAATGTCTCCCATCTGGCAACAATACGCCTCCGGTGTACACAGCAAAACACACCTAGAAAACATACCCTCACAGACGCCTGTTACTCCTGGTTCTACACACATCAACAGCTGAGCACACCACCTGTCTTTTCCCCCTTACTCCCCTAACCAACCCACCCCACTTTTCCTTTCAGAACCACGATAGCACCCGGAGACCATAATAATGGCAGCAGTGCGTGGTATAAATTGACATAACTTAACATAACAGCAATAGGGTCATCAGTAGAAAGAGAGTCAAGTAAGAGGTCCAGGTCAGGGAAGAAGGAGTTCTTTGGACTAATGGGCCTGTAGATCATAAGGAAAGGGAAGGGGGTAGTAGACAAACAGGTGTGTCACAGTGTGCTTAAAAGAGAGCATGCAAAAGTGAAATGTAGAAAAAGTGCTGCAAAATTCGCCCTCTTGATAGAGATGGGGGAGCTATAGAGTGAATGATTAGAGCAAAGCCATAGCTCAGCCGGGGTTCTGGATTGGCTCTAGGAGTCAGGCATGATCAAAGCCAGCATAACAATGGCTGTGTAAATCTGTATTCTTTTCCTTTTATAAAATATCATCTGTAGCTGAGCTGACTCTATAGTCTGTTACACAATGATTGAGCCTTCTTCAAAAAACATACTCTGTAAACTTATGCATGCTTGCAATTTTGGCAGATAAGGCACAGTAAGAGAAAATTAGTTGCCCATTATCCACACAGTTTAGTGGTAAAGCTAGGATTTGAGTTCAGTCAGATATTTAGGCACCTGAGCACATATCATGTTAGCTGATTGGTACAAATATATAACAAGTCATCCAGAAACATATATACATTCTTATCAAGTATGTTAAGCAATTGTGCACAATTCAAAGAACGTGGAGTTTCTGAAGAGCAGAAAGGCATCATTGAAATTCACTCTCAACAGTTTCAAATCTTTTGAGGGGAGGAAATGATGGGGCGTGGCTTGTGATGCCACCAATGTGGAGATGTTTCCTGTGTCCTTGTCTGCATCCCATCTCCACTTGCTGGAGCGTTCTGTCCTGGGACCCCCTTTTCAAAGCTACTTTTTAACGCTACAGGTTTGTGAAGTCCCAGAGCATGAACTAGAAGAGGAGGAGGTTCCAAATGAAATGGAAGTGGCTGTAATCGCCACCAAGAAGCATTGCACTCAAGCAAGGTGGCACTGACAACCCCACAGTTCATGCAGGGATTATAATGCGTGCAGGCCCCACCATGTGAAGAAGCCGACTGCCGCCGAGGCTGTGCTGTGGTGATAAGCAGGGGCCAGGTCCTAAAACAAAGTGGGGGACTCTTTAACTTACCACTTGAATGTAGCGTCACCAGAAATTAGCATATCAAGGTGCCCTCTGAAAAAAGTGGGGGACTCCATCCACTCGTGTGTGTCCCTGACTTGCGCCCTGGTGATAAGCCCATTGGGAGTGAAGTGCCGCTGGTGCGTTGCAATGCACCGAGTCTGTTTCAGATGCAGCAGTGAGGGAAATGTACTCTGCTAATGATGGTCGGTGGTTTCTGGCTGCCTAGCTCCCTGCGTGTCACCCTCTACCGCAGCTCCTTTTCGCCAGACTGGGATTCAAGTAGCCAGAGGACTGTCATCTATAGTGTTGCAAGCCATGTAGACTTAACCACAGGGACTGGAAGTATTACAGGACAGCTGTTTGAAAGGGAGAGATAGTTACAACGCAGAGATCCCGGTCTTCATTTTTGATGGCGGTTAATGCTGCGAGAGGAGGATACCCCAGGATACCTCAGCACCCAGGTGGAGCTCTGGGAATGTGAGTACTAGTGATTTAGGGATTGAAATAAAACTGATCTCATTGCCCCCTCCACGAAGGCATAGAGCAGCAATGCGCTCAATCTGTTATGCAGCGGTCGCGGCACCCCCATTGGGACTCACATGAGGTGTCTTCTCTCTCCACAGGGGGTCTGTGATTTACAGACGTGCAATTTGGATGATGAATCTGCCCCAGGTAAAGGTGCAAAGAGACTGGAGGGGTCAAGTGGAAATGGGCGTACAATAAGGCAAACTGTGCATGATCATGAACATTTAGACGCAAAACAGCCTACTCTGAACCACTCTAAGGTCATGACACTGGCAGAGATCCATGAGGCTTTGAGCTTAGGGCAAAAAGCCACACTCGCTCCTAAAGAACACATTGTTCCTTGATACTAAACAGGAGATCACTGCATCTTCCAGAAACTTTTCCAAGGCGTTGGGAGAGAGATAGAGGGGGAACTGTTTCAGCATTGGAGTGTGGGTTGCAGAGGCAGAAACCTACCACTGCGTCCAGGCACATGATCAAGAGACCTTATCCAATCGGTTCAACGATTGGCGGAGCAGGTCCACAGACTGGCAGAGCAAGAGCAGGAAAATTCAGAGAACCATGACCGATGTAACAACCTTTGCATCAGGGGTATTCCATAGGATATTTCTAAGGAGGACCTAGAGAGCTGAGTCCTCTCTAAGGCCTCCTTAGGAATTTCCACTGTCTCATTCTCCCGCTGCACTAGACTGCAGCCACAGGGTATTTACAAAATTTCAGCAATCAAAAAATCTTATCCCTAGGATCCTCAGAAGGGTCCATTTCTTGGGCACAAATGCAAGCATCATGGCAAAGGACAGGGGACTAAGCATACTCAATGCCACTCAGATCAACTTTAGGGGTTGTGGATTTGTCTCCATCTACAATATTTAAATGCAGAGAGATGCGTAAAATCACATACATCTTGGCTGTGGGACAGACATATTGAATACCAATGGGGCTTTCCCTTTAGGCTCATGTTCACTTATAAGGGCAAGGAGCACCACCCTTTATCGAGAATGGAAGCGACCCTTGATCTCTGGCAAGCTGAGGGGGAGCGAGCAGACTCAGATGCCTCAGCCAAGAATGTGCAGTTGTCTAGAGGATGCCTGCATGCCCGCTGCTGCCGCAGGAGCTTTTGGAAATGCATAACCAGGAGAAATAAGAGTTCCACAATTGAAGGAGTGAAATTACATTGTTTGGTTTAAGCATCAGGTTGGGATTGGGCGTTTTGATGCTGGGGGGTGGACGATCAGATACAAATGTTAGCAGATGACTGGTTTTGTAATTTTTTGAATATCACATGCTTAAATTAGTAGTGGGTACTTCTGTTCGTCCTGGACTAACAGGCTTCCCTTTCATCATAAGTTAAGGGTGGTTATGCTGTCACCGTACGTGGCGTAATGTGTTGATATACCTGACCGCTTTACACTGTGTGGGGAACAACCTCGCAAGATCAAGGCAGCCGCCATGACCTCGCGAGACTGGGAGCCAGCGCACTTGCGCGAAGAGCAAGAGAATGCGATAAGGAGTCACCGGGAGACAAGCAGGTTGATCCCCGCCCCGCCTCCTGTGGTAGGCCTGCGACCTGCCATCATATCCTAAATTGTGACTTGGACATCATCAGCGCAACGCTGTAATGTAGCAGTGAAGCAACTGATGTGATCCCCACAAGGACACTTACTACTTGACTGCAAGTCTACTTTTCCCCATTGTGTGTAACCTGATTATTAAACCTCTAAACCACACTCAGTACCTGTTGTCATTACGCCACAACATAATTGGTGACAAGGATCAAGGATGGAAGTCGTCCATGTCAGCATGCAAGGAGCTACGTCCACTCCAGCATTTCTCCAGTCCCCAGGTAGGCCCGGGATACTTTGGTTGCAGTGATAACCATTGTTTAATACGCACCTGGAAGCTGTGGGTGGATTGGACTATGCAGCGGGGTGGAAAAGGGCGATGTTGCTCAATTCCATGGGTGTCGAAGGGCAGAGAATATTCGCAGGCCTCAAACAAGAGACGGGGGATGGAGATGATGACGATGTGTTCAAGGAGGCTGTGCGCCGCATTGTCAAGAGGTTTTCGAACAAAGAGGACATTGTATTACATGGGTTGAAATTCTACACCAGGAAGCAGGAGAATGGAGAAGCAGTGGATGACACATCACCCGCATGAGGGAGTTGGTGGCCCAGTGTGGAGAACATGATCTGCGATATGCTGGTGGTGCAAACCAACTGCAGAAAAGTTCAGGATAAATTAATTGTGGAGAAAGAGTTGACGAAGCTGTCCACATTGCCTGAGCAGAAGAAGAGACCTTGTGCAGGCGGAAGGAAATGGCGGGATATGCGCCAACCACTGATGTATCTGCAGTGAAATGGAAGGGACACCGGGACAGGCCCTGGAGGGACATTCCTGATGATAAGGGTGAGAAAAAGAAGGGGCCCTGAAGTGTCAGAGGTGTACAAGCACAAAACACCTCGCCAATGACAGAGACTGCCCTGCGAGGAACATGGAATGCTCAAACAGCACAAGGTGCGGGCACATCACAATTGACTGCAGGTGGAGAGGAAGGTAAGTCACGTACACCTAAGACGAAGGATGCCCAAGTGAGGATGAAGAAGGGGCTGATGATAGGCTGACAGTCATCATGGTGAACAGTTCAAGGGCAAGGAGAGAGAAACCACATTGCATAATGAAAGTGAACGGAAACAAAAACCCATTAATGTCCGACTCGGCCTCCGACTTGACAATCTTACCCATTCTAACATACAAGAACATAATAGGATGTCAGGAGGTAGACGTCAGAAGCACCAAACAAATGCCAATGGTTTTCAGAGGAGCATCAGTCGATCTGTTGGGCTATATCAAGGCCAACATAGAGTTCAAAGCCAGACCACAACCAAAGTTTATTCCTCAGAAGAAGGCCCAGCAGTGTTAGGGTGGGATGACCAGCACAAGCTAAAAATAAGATTGTATCCCAGCCCTGAGCATCAAGTGCTTTCAGTGAATACAGGAGGAGCGTCAGCATCAAGGAAGAGTTCCCTGCCCTATTTTTGGAGGAATCAGGACAAATAAAAAATGATGTGCATAAAATTCGGCTCAAGAGTCCAATGGGATATCAGTTAAACACAAGGTGAGGCCTGCGCCTGCAACCACAAGAAGTGCCTTACAGGCCCAACTAGATAAAATGTTCAAGGAAGGTACCGTCAAGATGGTGGAGTCCTCCGAGAGGCTGAGTCCAGTTGTACTTATCAAAAAAATAGCAGTCAAACGAGATAAGAGTGTGTATCGACCTGAAAAGTTTGAACATGGCAGTGATAACAGACAGCTAACCCCTACCAAGCATTAAATAACTAAGTCTTATGATGAAGGAAGCAAAATACTTTTCAGATCTAGATATGCTTGATGTGTACTACCAGATAAGCCTATATAAGGAGTCAAGACCGCTCACAGCGTTCATCACACCCTTTGGCACTTATCAATACACGTGCATGCCATTTGGGTTGCCATCAGCCGCCTCAGCATTTCAAGGGATGATTGACTCCATGTTGCGTAATGTTAGGAATTTATCATACTTTCGGGACAACATTCTCATCTATGCAGAAGATGTTGCAAAACATGACAGAAGCTTCAAGGAGCAGGAGTGCGCCTGAGGTACGAAAAGTGTGCAATACAAGCCAGAGAAGTAGAATATCTGGGATGGGATACAGGGCCTTGAGGGGTGGTGTCAGTCCCAAGAAGAACCTCTTGCAGGCCATAGTCAATGCCCCAGCCCCAAAGTCAAAAGAAGAGCTGCTATCCTTTTGTGACTCGCAGAGTACTATGTAAAATTCGTACCAAGGTTCTGAGAGACTACGTCCCCGTTGAGAGAATTACTGAGGAAAGGGGCAGACTGTCTGGTATTGCCAAGAACAAAAGGCTGCTTTTGAAGAAGTTAAATGAGAATAGTCAATGCCCCATGCCTGAAGTCATTCAATCCAGCATGGCAGACGTACATCACCACAGATGCAACCGTTTATGGGCTGGGAGCCAAGCTCACCCAGAAAAAAGGCGACGTGGAACAAATAATTGTGTTTGCCTCAACAGCAATTAATCATTATTCCACAGTCCAAAAGGAAACACTCACCTGCGACTGGGTCATGGAGTTTTTCAGAACATATAAATGGGGCACGAGATTTCGTTTGGTCACCAACCACAAACATCTAGACCACATGCTGAGTCCAGGAGGCACAAAGACTGCAACACCAAGACTGGTGCAGATAGAAGCCAAACTGCAAGAATACACCTATGAAATCATGTATATTGCATGGTGGAAGAATGCGGACGAGGACTGCATGTCACGGTTGCTAGAGCAGGGTAATGCTGGCACTACATTTCTCCAAGACTAATGCATAATAGCAACTGTGGGTTACCTAAGGAGCTGGGAATTCCTGGAAATGAGTCAAAACCACTGCAACGAGGAACTAGAAAAGGATGGGTCCTTGAGGAAAGTAGCCATGTGGACCCGGAATGGGTGGCCTAGGGAAAGAACCATTCCTGAAGGATTGAGGCCATACTGGAAAGTGAATGAAGATATTTTCGAAAGCCAGAGGGTTAGTGATGAGAGGGGATCAAGTAATACTGCTCACAGCAATGCAGAAGGTAATTTTATGCAGGGCACACTCGGGTCATCTGGGCGGCAACATGACCAGGCGAAGATTGTGAGAGACATACCGGTGGTCGTGAATGGATCAGGACATCAAAGTAATGATTGAAACGTGCCACAAGTGCACCAAGCACCCATGATCTCCACTGAGATTCCGACAAGAGTATGGCACAAGTTAGGGCTTGACTTTATCGGGCCGTTGGACACCAGGGAGCCTGACCACAGGTAGTCATAGTAGACTACTTGTTGAAAGGGTGGAGGCAGAATTTGTAACCAACATCACCACAACCACAGTTATGGAAGATTTGAATGCGATCTTCCAGAGGGAAGGCTTGCCCAAATAAATAGTAACAGACAGTGGCATCCAGCTGGTGTTAAGAGAAATGGAAGAGTTTCTAAGAAAACACAACATCAGGTTAATCAGAGACAGCCTCTATCTCCCACAGGCAAATGGGCTAGTGGAGAGGACCAACAGGTTTCTAAAAGGAGCCCTACAAAACAGCCAAGGAGGCTACAGCTTCAGGGATGGATCCCTACAGAACAGCCAAGGAGGCGATAGCATCTCACTGCCTAACCCGAACATGATCACAAATGTGTTGCCCTCCCAACTGCTGAGTGGGAGGGAGCTGCTTCCACCTACACAAATACAAAGGTGCCCTTTCCATTATACAGGAACAGTCCTCGGGTTGCAGAATGTAAGCGAACGATGCTGATTTTGCAAAAAGTATAGCAATGTCATACGCTTTGATTGACAACACTTTGACCTCTGGGTGGGTATCAAACCTCCATATTGATATATATTTTGGGTGGGGGCACCACATTCCTGTAGAGGTCATACTATTATAGGGATTTTTTTGATTCTTAGAACATCATGGGTTTCACATTATGGGTGTTTTTTGGAGTGTTGTTGTGGGGGTTATACATTTTTGGGATTGAGGGTCAGGTTGGATAGCAAGGAGTCGATCGAATATGAGAAGTTTAGGTTTTCGAGTTTTTGACTGGATTCCCAGTGGGACATAGAGGGACACACTATAGAGAAATATTTTACCAGGACACTGGAAAGGTTTGGGTACTCATTAGAAGTGTATATAAAATGTGGGGCTGATTGGAATGGTGTCTACCCAGAGGATAGTCATTCTGAATGTTCAGTGCCTGAACACCCTCTTTAACCGAGGAGATGATTTAAGACACTTACATAACCAGAGAACATACATAGCACTATTAATAGAAATGTATTTACTACACTCTGACCAACAGAGGCTTCGATCGGGGCTTCAACCCCATCAGTTTTTCACCTCTGCCGGACAAAAGAAACACAGGGTGGTGATCTTGTTGGCTACCAAATTGCAGCTGGTGTCTAGGATTCTCATGAGAGACCCACAGTGAAGATGACTGGGACGTCACATACAATTAGGCAATAAGCTACTCAACTCTACAGCAACTCAATACAATTAGGTGATAAGCTAAACAACTCTTCTTCAAACTTCCCTCTGATCCTCTCCTTACTTCTTCTATCATTCCTGACTGCCTAAATGCCATCCAGTTCTGGTCTGCCTCTAATGATCTCTGCCTCAATGCCAGCAAGACTGAGATCCTTCCTATTGGGACTCCAGCTCCCTCTTTCTTCCCTTCACTCTGGCCACCCTCTATGGTCTCTCCCCCTTCTCCTTCATCTGAAGACAGAAACCTTGGCGTCATCTTCGACTCCTCTCTCTCCTTTCTCCTTCATACCCTAGACCTTGCCAAGAGGGCCGATTTTCAACTCCACCTCCTCAGAGTTTCCCTCCTTTCCTCACTTTTCCCCAGAAGCTCAATGTCTCCAGGGCACTGCTACTCTCTAGGCTGGATTACTGCAACATCCTCTTCCTTTATCTATCCACTTCCTCTCTCTGCCCCCTAGAGCTTATCCTGTGCACCCTGAGGCCTACAGGCATGCAGCATGGTAGACAAATTAAAATAAATAAATAAATATAGGCCTGCAAGACTTATCCTTGGCCTCAGGCCCAGGGACCATATCTCTCCAGCCCTAAAATCTCTTTACTGGCTACTGGTTGCTGCAAGGATCAAATTCAAATCCTTCTGCATCCTCCATAAGACTGTCCGGTGCCGGGGACCACGCTGTCTACAACTTACTCTCACCAAATACTATCCCTTCAGATCTTTATGCTCCTCCGGCTCCAGCTCTCTGCATGTCAAACGCTTCTCTAAACAGCAAGCTGGTGGCCGATCTCTTTCTTCAGCTGGCTCCCTCCTCTGGAACAGCCTCCCCCTTCCTCTCTGTCTTGAGCCAGATCTCCTCAAATTCCAGAAACTCCTCAAGACTTTCCTCTTCACCACCTCCTTCCCCCTCTCCCTCCTGTGATAAACCCCTCAGTCGATGAGATTGGTGACCAGGACCCTTATGTGTCCTTTGGGACCCTAGTCCCCCCCAATCACCTTCAGCCCCCGACTACTCCCAGCACTTTCCTTTGGGCGCCCTCTGGACTGTGCTGTCTCACAGGCCTGCACTTATTGTATTGGCAGGTGACCACCCTTTACCAAATGATCTGTGCCAGGCACTTATTTGTTTCTTGCAACGGACTCCCTTGCACTTCCCCTCTGTGGAACTCCTAGCACTTAGCCGCCTCACATTTCGGCTCTCTTGCTCTGCACTTCAGGATGCTCACAAGGCCTTGTAGGACCACCTCTGTCTTTTCTCATCATTGTTATAATAGTTGCCTTTCGTTCCCATGTTCCCTCCACTTTGCCCTGTGGGTGCTTTGAAACGCAATCACTTAATGTATGAGCACCTTACAAATGCACAATAAATATATAAATAAATGTGGTCTTGATATATTGGCCAAATGACCATAGGGGTGAGATTTACACAAACTCTTTTTATCGGGTGACCTCATCAGAAATGGAGGAATTAATTTGCCAATGTGGTGATTTCAAGGTGTCTCAAAATAATCAAGTGTCAAGATCAAGCCAGAAATTGTGTTCTCCGGTTTCCAGGATTACAGCTTTGCCAGATACGATCCAAGATTTTAAACTGGTTGGCATATGGCAGCAAATATCTCCTACAGCGAGGGGATATACATATTACTTTTTGTGTGCACAATTTCACTCTCTCAATCTGTGGGGGAATTTGCAATCTCTACTGAGATAGCGCTGGTCAGTGTCTGACCATTACCTGGTTTCAATGGTGGCGCCGATTGCAACACCTCCATGAGGAGACAGGAGGCAATGTCGAATGAACATTCCTCTGTTGAGTGATTACTCCACAGGAACAACTTGCTACATATTTCTCTGATAACGATAACATCCAAGTTGCTGATCAAATATTGTAGGATGCATGCTATTCCTCTATCAGGGATAAAGCAATTAGTGTTGCTGCTGCACGAAAGAAGTCAAGGAATACGTTCTCTTGCCACTCCCTGCTTTCAATGATGGTGTCTGTTGCACCATCTCGGCGAAGAGGCAATTCTCTCTTGCGTGTTCCCCACACCCACCCTTCCTCTCACCTCTGTCTGTATGCATGCATTAGCTAAATGTACTAGGACTAGTAAGTTCGTCTCTCCTGCCCCCTCCCCCTTTTTGTCTCCCACTCCCTAGCTTGGTCACAACTGTAACACTTCAAGCACTTGCACTAGGAGAAATGTCGTCAGGCCTAGTATGCTAGTTTTTCTGTTTCGATCCTTCGGAAACTTCAAGGCCTAAGAATGATTACTGTATTCCCTTGTTACCTTCCCGCCTTGAAGCGCTTTGAAGCACTCCATCTGTGTATAAGCGCTGTATAAATAAACAATTACAATTACAATAGTAGACATTCTACAGGAGACCTTACTATAAATGTCTCTGATAATGATAATGTCCAGGTTTCTGATCAAATATTGTGGGACGCGTTCATACCCTTTATCATGGGTAAGGTAAGGAATAAGTAAGTACAGGAAATCTTTGCAAATGAATACATCAGACTTGGAAGTTCAACATAGCACCAGGGGGTCACAGATGGTATACACAGAAGGTTGAGCACTGCCCGGGCGGAATTGAGGTCTCTTGAGGTTAAGGCAACTGCATATTCACTGCTAAGCACCAAAGAATTTTACTTTTTACCTTCCGATAAAGCTAATAGGATCATTGCACTTAAATGTAAGACTCTTCTGTCATTTAACTTGATCACAGCCCTCAGGGATAGGTCTGGGAAGATTTGCACAGGGGAAGCCAATAAGCAAAATATTCTCAGTGAACACTTCTCATTCTTATTTTTGGTGCAGGACCTGGTCTCTCAAGTGGAGTATTTGTCAGATCGCTCTCTCCCATCGGTCTCTCCTGTGGCCTGGAAATCTTTGGATCAGGATATAACGAGGTTGCCCAGGTTATAAAGTCCTTCCCACTCAAGGGGGCACACGATCCAGATGGATTATCCGCTCTATTCTATAAGAAGCTTCAGAGGATTCTGATGCCCCACGTGTTATGGCAGTGGTAGCCCAAATAATATAGCTCCTTATCGCTTCCAAGCTCAGGTCCAGTGATGGCCCCAATGGGCGATTCCTCTTTGTTACTCTTACTGAAAGCAGACAGTGATGCTTACGTGTGTGGGCCTTACCACCCGAGAGTGCTTCTTATCGATGATGCTCGTATTTATTTTAAGGTTTTGGCCAATCATCTGGCTCCAGCACTGCCAGATGTTATCAAACCGAATCAGACATGATTCATCCTATGAAGACAAAACAACGACAATACCATAAGGGTCATTGATGAGGTACACATCACTGGCTAAGAAGAATTCCCATTTGCCCTCTCGGTCGACATGGAAAGGAAATGTAACGGAGCAGTTTGGAGCTATCTCACCGAGGTACTCCTTAGGCTTGGCTTTGACCCGTTTTTAAAGGCAAATTATGTTTGCACCCAAACAGTTATCAGGATGAATGCATCCTTTTCAGCACCCTTTAGGATTTCCCGTTGGACTAGGTAGGGATGTCCCTTATCACCATTGATCTTTTCACTTTCTATGGAGCTGTAAGCGTATCGGACTAGGGAGAACAATGGTAGTCATGGTTTACAGGTTCCCTAAATTGGCTCTTTTTTATTAATGAAAAATTCTCACATCCCTGCAACACATGCACAGTTCCTTTCTCCACAATTCCGTTTTCTCTTTTTACAACATGCAGCCTTTGTTCCTCACCAGCTCTCTTTTTCCACGTTCTCCAATTTGCCGCAACCTCTTTGTGTTGACCAAGACACCAACAGCGGGTCAAATCTTAAATCTAAAGTTTGGGGCTACATGAGGTAGGTAGGGATACAGTGCTTTGGTGTCCAAATGATGCTCTTCTCAAGCTTCCTGCCATCGCTGCTGTCCCACTGCGATGCACAAATCTTTGCAAATCCACTTTGGGGTCAGTGCCCATATCCACTTTGCCTGCCCCTAGAACTAGCGTTTCAATCTTGAGAACCTGTTGCATCTTTGATAGGCTGAAACCTTTGCGTTATTTGAGCAAGCTTGTTTTTTTGTGTCCTGCATTGTGTAGGGTTTGTGCTAATTTCCACCTCTTTCGCTTTTCTTTCAGCTGCACTGTGCAGGCCCAGGTATTCCTCCAGAGATGCCTCAGCAAATTTCTCCAGTCTCGGCTGTGCCCCGACTCCCCGTCATCCAGCACTCGCTGTCACGGCTTGGGGACCCAGAGACCTTGTCTCTCCGTGGTTTCTCCAGGGCAGGAGGGGACCCTCCTGAGGGGCCACCTGGGATGGGTGGAAGGCACACATCCCGCTCCTCGCCGTCATCATCCGGGAAGGACAGAGGTCTGCAGCTCGCACCCCTCCAGCACCACATACCAGAGGGCGTGCAAGTGACCAGTGCTGACCCTGCTAAGACCAGGCTGCCGCTCTTTGGTGAGTAAAGAGCCTTAGTCACATAGTGTACAAAGCTCTCAACTGATTGTCATTCGGATTGTCATAAAAATACAATTTTAAACTGTTTGTGACCAAAATAAGACCACAACATTCATGCCAGTGTAAACTTTTTTTTGTATGCACATTTTTATTAACGTATTTACAATAAAACAATACAAACAAACTGTCCAGGAAAACAGAACACAGATCAAATGAAGCCACACCAATTACAAAACCCTCCCCTAGGTTCCCTCATGCAAATTAATTTTCTTCTGCTTACATAAAATAACCCTTTCCAGCAGTGGCATTTTGCACAGGTCCTCAACCCAAGCCGACATATGGGGAAATACAACACTCTTCCAATCCCTCAAAATGACTTTCTTAGCAGAAAGGGCAGCTCTAAAAAACCAACATCTTTGGGATAGGTCAGATCCTCCAAAAGAACATCCTCCCCCAAAATTACAGTTTGAAAATCGAAATCAAGGTTTGTCAATAAGACCGGGTTCATAGCCTCAGTGACTCACTTTGAAGCACTCCCATACCATATGCTCCAAGGAGTACATGCCAGCGTAAACTTGATTGCAGGCCAGCATGTTCGTGTAAGAAGTGACTCGTCAACTTCCTCCACCTGAGTGCTTCACATTTTGTATTTTATTTGTATTTGTTTGTCAGGTTGGTCAGACACCTGTAGCAGAAGTGCTGTGAAGAGGCCAATACAGAAATCAGAGGCAATCCCTTTGCAGAGTCATTTTACTAAGATACAATGATGCAGTTGTTTGCAGGAGCCGGGCAGTGTAGGGGTAAAGCGATGGTACTCATGAAAGGGAACATTTGGTGGGGGGTATACATACATCTGGTGTACGTTTGGGTGAAAGGCCAGTACCATACATGGATACAGTTGTCATACATACAGCTGATACGAATCAGGTAAGGGGACAGCCTTTATAAGATCTCCATAAACCTATATGTATATATACTGTTTTTAGGACTATTGATGAGTGTAAATAGCGTAGTCTTTGAAAACTTTCATAATGAAACAAAGCCATTCAACTGTATGCCAAGCTACTTAAAGAAATGTCCATCTTATAGTTGTCATACGGATTTGTTCAGGCTGCGCTTTCTTCTGTGGCCTACAAGGGAAGTCAGAGGAATGAGGATGAAATGGCCCATACATGAAAGATGTTGTCGATGTTGTGCTAATCAGGATGAATTGGAAACTTTGAGATATTTGTTGGTAGCTGGCCTAAATTATTGGATTTTGTATTTAAGTATTTTGAGAGTTATAAGAGATTAATGGAAGAGAAAGCATGGGCGATGATTTTTTAATTAACTATTATTTATTTATTTGCATTTTTAAAGTGCTCACACAGCCAGGGGGCATCGAGGCGCTGTTACAGATTTTTTGTTGTTGTTTTGTTCTTGTCTTAGTTGCATATTTATAACACGCTTAAATACCCAGAGGTTTCTAAGCACGGACATAGGAATCGAACCTGTGTTGCTTCGTGCCATCTTGCTTCCAAGGCGAGCACGTTGCCACTGAGCTATCCTCCCGGGATTTTTCTAAAGCGATTTTCCCAGATGGCGTATTAAGGGGCCGTTAACATGAATTAATTAGATGGGGCTATTAAATTAGATTGAATTAATTGTGAAGAGTGAATACTGTCTTATCACATTTTGGTGTTTTTATTGCATGTTCATACTATGTGTTTTATTTCACGGCATGACATTTTTTACTTGTATTGTAAGGTTGAAGTATTTCAGCCATATCAATAAAATAATAATACAATATACTGTTTTTACTCACCAGGTTAGGGTAGGCAGGGTGGTCGGGGTTCAATGGAGGACCCTTCACTGGCTAACAGGTGGGGCATGAGCCCATTCCTAAAATGTGCAATTGATTCGATTGCTTTGATATCAGGTGGGCGAGTATTTGCTGAAGCTATGCTATGATTCCGATGCTGTAACTCTAGTGCCCATTGAAAGCAGAGCACACTCGGTCTAGTGGAATGAATGCTCATCCCCATTTGTTGAAAGCACCCACATTTCCTTGTTTCTGACTTTAAAGGAAAGGTTCGCCTAAAATTTTTATTTCAAAAATAGATAGGCAATATTAAAAAAAATATACTCGCACTTTTTAAAAAAAAATTCCTATGTAAAATTTTGAGCTATTCAAGCTCAAAATTTGCAAAAGCAAGCACATGGGCGCATCCATTTTGTGAAATGGATGCCCGCCTGTGCTCTCTTTTGCGGCACTAATGAAGGAAAAGCCAGCCAGCTGTAGTTAACAAAAGCTACCACTGGGAGGCTTTTCCTTCATTGGTGCTGTACGCGGAGGACGGGGACCGGAGACTACAGGCAGAAAAACTGCAGCTTCATCTCGGTAAGTGCTATTTTTTTAATAAAAAGAAACACTAGCTGCGTTTTTTTTCTCTAAGTTTTCCAGGCTGGAGGAGCCCGGAAAACTTAGAAATAAAACCGCAGCTTTAAAAACGTTGTATTTATGTTTGCGGTCGCTTTTGAAGCGACCACAAACATAAATACAACGTTATTGTGTTTGAAAACGCTGCGGTGTTTCTTTCCAAGTTTCTCAGGCTCGGAGGAGCCTGAGAAACTTGGAAAGAAAAACTGCAGCGTTTTCAAACACAACCGCGTTGTGTTTCTGCCTAAATCTGCTTTCCCATTTGGGGCTCTAGGGCTCCCCGTGGGCCCCAAATGGGAAAGCAGATTTAGGTAGAAACACTGCAGCATTTAGCATTGCAGAAAACAACCGCGTAGTGTTTCTGCCTAAATCTGCTTTCCCATTTGGGGATCTAGGGCTCCCCGTGGGAGCCCTAGAGCCACAAATGGGAAAGCAGATTTAGGCAGAAACACTGCAGCATTTAGCATTTCCCATTTGGGGCTCTCGGGCCCCCGTGGGGAGCCCGAGAGCCCCAAATGGGAAATCAGCTGTAGGCAGAAACACTGCGGCATGTAAACACAACCGCGTGTGTTTCTGCCTGCCTTGGCTTTCACTTTGGGTTTCCGGTGCTCTCCTGGGGGAGCACCGGAGCCTTGGGTCTCCGGTGCTCTCCTGGGGGAGCACCGGAGACCCAAAGTGAAACCCAAGGCAGGCAGAAACACACGCGGTTGTGTTTGAAAACGCTGCAGTTTTTCTTTCCAAGTTTCTCAGGCTCGGAGGAGCGCGTTTTCAAACACAACCGCGTTGTGTTTCTGCCTAAATCTGCTTTCCCATTTGGGGCTCTAGGGCTCGCCGTGGGGAGCCCAAGAGCCCCAAATGGGAAATCAGCTGTAGGCAGAAACACTGCGGCATGTAAACACAACCGCGTGTGTTTCTGCCTGCCTTGGCTTTCACTTTTGGTCTCCGGTGCTCTCATTGGGGAGCACCGGAGACCCAAATTGAAAGCCAAGGCAGGCAGAAACACACGCGGTTGTGTTTGAAAACGCTGCGGTTTTTCTTTCCGAGTTTCTCAGGCTCCTCCGAGCCGGAGGAGCCTGAGAAACTTGGAAAGAAAAACCGCAGCGTTTTCAAACACAATAACGTTGTATTTATGTTTGCGGTCGCTTCAAAAGCTACCTCAAACATAAATACAACGTTTTTAAAGCAGCGGTTTTATTTCTAAATTTTCCGGGCTCCTCCAGCCTGGAAAACTTAGAAAAAAAAACGCAGCTAGTGTTTATTTTTATAAAAAAAATAGCACTTACCGAGATGCAGCTGCAGCTTTTCTGCCTGTAGTCTCCGGTCCCCGTCCTCCACGTACAGCACCAATGAAGGAAAAGCCACCCAGTGGTAGCTTTTGTTTACTAGAGCTGGCTGGCTTTTCCTTCATTAGTGCCGCAAAAGCAAAAGCCAGCACAGGCGGGCATCCATTTCACAAAATGGATGCGCCCATGTGCTTGCTTTTGCAAATTTTGAGCTTCAATAGCTCAAAATTTTACATAGGAATTAAAAAAAAAAAGTGCGAGTATATTTTTTTTAATATTGCCTATCTATTTTTTAAATAAAAATTTTAAGCGAACCATTCCTTTAATCTCACCCGCCCCTTGTATCGGAAATCAAGGAGTTGGTACAGTCCATTATGCCATCCTAGAGCATGAATATGCATGTTACCACCACTTTGTCTCCAAGAAAGAGCAGACTAGATGCCCACATTCATACCCTATACACTTTGTCTTTACTGCAGTCTTTGCTTCTTGGCCACCTGCAATCTCCCCTGAAGTCGCTGGACCATGTGTACTCTATTAGGACCTGAGATGGATGCGGTAGTCATTTGGTTGCTTCAAACTCGGGCCGAATCACACGATCAAACCCGGGCTGAATCACACGATCCAAGACTGTGTTCAGAGCAAGCTGCAAGCTACTCACATCATCCCCACCATCTGTCCCTCACCTCCCCTTCCCTCTGCTCGCTGCCCACACCTTCTCCACCCACTTCCATTCCCACTCACCTGTGCTTTTTCGTTTGGGCACCACAGCCGGGCCATTCCTGGTTAATGAGCCGTTATCGACCTGTGAAGCCCTGCAGGGGATTATTATAGGCGTCCCTGGGGAGGGGGGGCACGGGTGGGAAAAGAGGATATTGCACCTTCCCTATTTGCTGCTTTGATCCCCCCTCCCCCCATCAGTGGCTTGTCCCCTCTAGCAAATAACTTCAGGGGTCATAAAGATGCTCCTTGAACTTTATTTGTTTATCCAGTGTTCTTTCTTATGCTCTGAGAGGGACACCTTGGGAATTAATGGGCCATGAATATCACTGGGGTGGGGTCCATTACTGTTAAAAGCAGGCTTCTTTCATGCTGGGCACACTGTTGTTTTCCAAATGTGCAGCTTACACTTTCATAGAAAAAAACAACAAAGACATTTACGAACTTAAACATGCTATATCCACTAGTTTTCTTTCAGCTGTGTTTACTTTTTAGTTTGACTATTACATACATTCCCTGTGATTTGTGTGTCTCTTCCTTTGGTGTTTTATCGCAGTATATATTGCTATAGATATTATACGCTTATCAAATTGCTTAATCACTAATAGCTGCTTCTATTGTGCTCGCAGCAGTTATTAGGAAACTAAACTGTGGGTTTATGGGTGCCAACTTTTGATTTTCACTACAGGGGCAGAATTCCCCTGCCTCCACCCTGAATATATATAAGCAGGCGACCAGCCCGACCCATCCCCTGGCTGAACACATTAATGTGCTCAAAATCACTGAATTATGAGTAGTGCAGGTCATGTACATGACTTCAAAGTCAACAGTATTTCATCTCCAGCCACACTGATCCTGTGCATAGATCATTGAAGATGTACCAGTGGCAGCTCACCCATTATTCAGGGGCCAAGGAGCCAGCCCAGTGTAAACACTGAGCGCTCCCTCATCTGCTGCTTTTTGGCTTGCTTGAACTGTCAAAGGGAAACACGGTTTCTGTTCCCAGTTCTTCTCGAGTCATTTTCCTGGTTTTGGCTGCCCATGCTGCTTGAGGCACTATCTGCTGCCCTGGGATGGAGCAGGGGCACCGTTAGCGCTACCCAACGGTGCAGCTCCTCACTGGAGTCCAGCCTCTGTACTTGAATTGCGGTTTCCCATGCTGCAGTTTCAGCAGTAATCCACTTCGTAAGGTCACCCCACCACTGGGCCTCATTCAAACTCCTGGGGCTTTTCCATCCCATGGCTATGCGCCTTTTTGCCGTTATATATATTAGGTCTCTGAGTTTGTTTAAGGGCTTATTTTTCCTATTGCGCCTATATCTGCCCAGGATACAGGCTGTAGGCTCATGCACCTCCACTTCAATTTCTGCGTTAGCCACTCTAACCTTCACTTGTGTCCAGAGAACTCTTATCACTGGACAGCCCCAGAACATATCGGTCAATCCCACCTTGGGCTCGCTGCATTTGGGGCATACTTGGATTCCTACGCCCGTGAACCTCGATATGACTTCAGGTGTGAGGTAAGCCCTGTTGGTGATATACAGTTGGATGAGCTGCAAGCGGGCGTATATGGAGATTTTTGTTGTGGTAATAAGTTATTTCCCCCAGTCTTTGTCTTCAAATACGAGGCCCAGTTTGGTTTCCCACTTCGTCCTGCATTTGAGTTTGTCCCCAGTTGTGCCCAGCAACAGGGCCTCGTAGATTCGTGAAGTCTCGTGGCCTCCCTCGGCGGTGTCTAGCATTGTTTCTATACACTCGTTCTCCAAGGCCTGGTCGACTGCCTCCGGCCATCTGTTTTTCATGGCTTCCACCACTACCCTGTGGAGCAGGAAATGCCCTGCTGGAAGACCTGTGGCTTCACTGAGTTCCATGAATGTCTCTTGTTCTTGGATCAAGTCTCCCAGTGTGGCCACCCCGTTGGGTTCCCACAGGGTGCGTGTTTCAAGTTGACCCCATGAGTTTTTTGCCATAAGTGCCGCAATGGGGATCTGCGGGGAATACGGATCCGCCGACCCGATTAGTTTACAGGTGTCATGACCATGGGACTTTTGCCATAAAATTCCTTGAGGAGGTTTTGGGTAGACGCACCAAAATATATTGGGCCATAACTATTCAAATGTTCTGCATCACTCAATATGGCCGCCAGGTGGCCTAACCAGATTTCTGTAAGCGCGGTCTAGTAGCATGGGCTCTGCTAGTATTTAAGCCCCTCCCCTCTGTTGTGCGGCGCTTCGCGTCTTTGGCTTAACAGCGGACGCTTACCGTGGTTCACCTCTCACAGAAAGTTTCTCCAGTCATAATTCCCATTTTCACTACAGTGTTTTCCAGTTGTTTCCTCCGATTTTACCTCCGGTAGTTCTTCCCCCTTAATTCCTGTCAAGGTTCGGTCCCTTCAGTAGTTTTTGCCATTGTGTGGAAAAAACCTGTTGTTCCGTGAGGAAGCCGTCAGGAGAGGTCTTCCGTAGCTTTTCCACAAACCGCAAGTACAGCGTATAATTGAATTCAGTTGTTTGTCTAGTTGCAACAGTGTGGCTTATATTTTAGGAACGCTAGTTATATTTTAGCTGCGCTTCGCTCCTTTAGGTTATGTGGGCTCGAGCGTGAATTCAAAAGTTACAACACATCTTAGTACTTGCTTGATTCTGGCTTTTGCCATATCTTCATTCCTCAGAGCATTAATCAGGTTTTAGGTGGGGAGGAGAAAGATTTTGGATCATAGTGCACATATTGTCAAGGCATTCTGTTATTCACGTCATAAGAACACGCACATAGTTTTAGGAGTACTTTAGTCGCTCATTTTTTCTTTGTTTGTCTTCCATTCATTTAGCGTTTGTGAGTAGATATTGAGCACAGTTGGTTGTTCTACAGGGAAATCGTTGGACAGGCTTGCATGTTAGGTGCAGCTTCTTTAGTCACTAGTTGTGCCTTTCAGTTTGCATTCATTCTCATTCATTCCCATGCACATATGGCCTTGTGAGTGCTTTTAGAATCTCCTAAGTACATTATAGTGTTTTCCTAGGTTTTCGGGGGTTGTTTTTTTCCCTAGCACTTTCACCAACACACAGAGTTCCTTATCTACTCATTCACCTGTGCCCCTCTTCAGAACTTGCGCCCCTGCACAGATGCAGGATGGAGAGCACATTATAACATAAGCTAGGGTGAGCAAGAGGAATTTAGGAAGGTGATAGGTTGACTGGTGAGAACTAACACTCCATTTCATACTTGAACCATTTTGATTAGTTGTTGTTACATTATACACAGATTTATTTCTGCAATTGAAGAAGGAAAGGTTTAGTGCTAGAACCACGTACCCAGAGAAGAATAGTTAAGGCCATCAGGAGTGGTGTTCCCACGGAGCCCAAGGCATTACAGAACGCAAAGCCGTACAGAAAAGTGCTCTGCCTGGACACCATGGGAACTCCTGAGGTAGATCAGTTACCCAACTCTTGGGAGAACTAAGGGCTGAAGTTCATGCAGCTCGGTTCGAAACTAGTGCTCTTAGAAGAGAGTTGGGAATAAATAGAGAAAGGACAGAGGAGCCGTCCCGTCAATTGTTGCAAAATCAAGCCGGACAAGTGCCCTTGCCCCAAAGTAATCCCCAGGCTTCCACCTCCACATCATCCCCGCGTCCTGTCCAAGTGGTCATTCCTGGGAATATTCCTCTAGCGCCCCCGGAACGTTTCCCAGGGGATCCCAAAAGATTTGCAATCTTCTTGAACCAATGCAGATTACATTTCTTGTGTAGACCTGCAGTGTTTCCTTCTGACCAATCAAAGGTAGCTTTTGTCTTGTCGTATTTGGGTGGACATGCAGCCGATTGGTTTATACCCCTGGTAAACAGGGACGATCCTGTGTTACAGAACTTCGCAGAATTCCAAAAGGCGTTAGAAAAACTGTTTGCTAGTCACACGCAAGGACAGGCATTGGACAATGAATTGCTGTTGCTCAAGCAGGGTAATCAGGAATTGCTGGCATATGTGGCCACTTTTAAAAGGCTGGCGGCAGAAACAAATTGGCCCTCAGAGAAAAGAACAAAATTATTCTATTGTGGATTGCGCAGTGAACTGAAGGATGTGTTGGCTCAAGTAGTTAATCCACCTGAAGATATCACAGAATTTATTGACTTAACCATACAGTTGGATCACCGGTTACAGGACCGAATAACAGATCGAGCTCGTCAAGACAGTCGAGCCTTTGTGGTTCGCCCAAGAGAACAACTGTCAAAATCAAGCTCAGATACCCATTCAGAACCCATGCAATTGGGTGGAATCCGAGGTCCAATAACCCAAGCAGAGAGAGAGAAAAGACGTCAACACCAGTTGTGTTTGTACTGTGGTAAGGCCGGTCACTTTTTAAAGGATTGTCCAGTTAAACCTGCTAGGAAACCCTTGGGGGGAGTTAACCAAGATAAGAAGGATCAGGTGGCGGAAAACTCCAGTGCCCGACAAGTGTAGAGGTCAGCTTGTCGAGAATGGAAAAGGTTACTGTGGCCTCACACTTTGTGCTCCCAATTGTCCTGTTTAGTCCTGAGGCTCCATCAAAGAGGCACGCGTTAACTGCTTACATCGACTGTGGAGCCATTGGCAATTACATGGATCAAAATCTGGCTAGCAAATTGGGACTCTTTTTGAGGGAGAAATTAATAGCAGAGAACGACTCCGGGGTCGATGGCATTCCATTGGTGTGAGGCCCCATTACGCAGTGCACTGATAATCTCATCATGCTTTGTCAGGAGGGACACCGAGAGAGGATCTCTTTCGACCTGATTCGGGCTCCACAATTCCAGATCATCTTAGGGATACCCTGGTTAGAAAAGCATAATCCAATGATCGATTGGTGTTCTCGAACTCTAATGTTTGCATCTAGCTGTCAGAATCGGTGTATGTCCATGGAAAATCCAAAAACTCTAACACAGTCGAATTCCAGTCCCACAACTACTCTAGGTGTTGTAGGTTCCTTGCCCAGAGAGTATCAAAGATTCCAGGATATCTTTCAAGAAGAAAAACAGGCTGAAGTCTTACCTCCACATAGGCCGTATGATTGTCAAATCGATAACACTCCAGGGGTTCAGCTTCTGTGTAGCAGAATTTATGCCATTACAGAAAAGGAAAATGTTCATCTGAGGTCTTATCTGGATCAGTACCTGGCTAATGGATTCATCAGGCCATCCAAGTCTCCTGTGGCATCACCGCTATTCTTTGTACCCAAAAAAGAAGGGGACTTGAGAACTTGTTTTGATTATCGAGCCTTGAATCAGATCACAGTGAAGAATCAATATCCTCTTCCCCTCATCTCTACCTTGCTTGATCAGGTGAAACAGGCTCAAATTTTCACCAAATTATACCTTCGCGGTGCCTATCTCATTTGAATCAAGAAGGGAGATGAGTGGAAAACTGCTTTTCGAACACGGTTTGGTCTCTTTGAGTATCAGGTGATGCCCTTTGGGCTCTGCAATGCTCTAGCGGCCTTTCAGTCCTTTATGAACGACATCTTCAGACACTTGTTGGACATCTGTGGGGTGGTGTATGTGGATGATATTCTAATTTTCTCCGCAAACCCTTGAGATTATGTAAGGCATGTGACTGCTGTACTTCAAATTCTCAGGGACAACTCCTTGTATGTCAAGTTAGAGAAATGCCAGTTCAATGTTCCTGAAGTTCAGTTTTTGGGATTCATTCTGTCGGCACATGGAATTAAAATGGATAACAGGAAGGTCGATGCCATTCTTACCTGGCCTGCGCTCACTTCAGTGAAAGGAATTCAAAGTTTTCTTGGATTTGCAAATTTTTACCGGTGATTTGTCTCTGACTTTTCTCGTTTGGTCCACCCCATCACGTCACTGCTTAGAAAAAACAGAAAGTTTGAGTGGACTAAGCAAGCTGATGAGGCCTTCAAGAAACTAAAAGAATGATTTACTGCTGCACCTGTGCTCCAACATCCGCGACCTGATCTTCCTTTTGTGGTAGAAACCGATGCCTCAAACGTGGCCATGGGAGCTGTTTTGTCTCAGTGTAACCCCAACACCCAAGAACTGCATCCTGTGGCCTTTTGGTAAAAAAAAATCTCCTCTGCGGAAACGACCTATACTGTTACTGACAAAGAGCTATTAGCTATTAAGTGTGCACTAAAGGAATGGAGGCAGCACTTGCTAGGAGCAAGGCACACGGTAACCATCTTCACTGACCATCGAAATTTGCAATATCTCCGATCTGCAAAAGCACAATTCTCTAGGCAATTGAGATGGGCCCTCTTTTTTGCAGAATACGATTTTGTCATCACCTTCAGACCAGGAGTGCGTAATGGAAAGGCAGATGCCCTATCCCGTATAGGAAAGGGGGAGAAAGCTTACGTACCTGTAACTCCAGTGGAGATAATTTCCAGGGAGAAGGTGCTTGGAGTTATGGATACTTCTGACTCAACCCTTGGAGAGTTGAGAGAGCAGATTAAAACTAGCATCTCTCCAGAGAATTTGTCTAGATGGGAGTCAAAAGGAGTAGGTTATTCGGTACAAGATGGGTTACCATTTTATCAGGATTGTTTGTATTTGCCAACCCCTCAGCTACAAGCTCTAGTGATTGACAATTACCATGGAGCTCTTTTGGAATGCCATCCGGGAATCACTAAAACTTTGGAGAAAGTGAAGTGATCATACTGGTGGCCAACTTGGCGTAAAGATGTCATTCAATTCCTGAAAACTTGTGGTAATTTCGCCCAGAATAATACTCAAAGAACTAAACCTGCAGGCCTTCTCTTACCATTGAATGTACCACCTGCTCCCTGGCATACCATTTCAATGGACTTTATTACGGATTTGCCAAATTGTGAAGGTTTTAACACAATCCTAGTGGTCGTGGACTTGTTTTCCAAAATGGCGCATTTCGTAGCATTAAAAGGATTACCAACTGAATCAATTTTGGCAAAAACCTTTTTGGAGAACATAGTGAAGTTGCATGGCTTCCCTTCAGTGGTAGTTTCGGATCGGGGAAGTCAATTTGTCTCCAAGTTCTGGAGGAGATGTTGCGAGTTAGCAAGGATTGATGTGCGATTATCCACCAGCCATCATCCTCAGACTGATGCAAACTGAGAGAACCAACCAAACCTTGGAACAGTATCTGCGATGTATGCTGCACCAACAAGAAGACACCTGGCTAAATGTGTTGTGGATTGCTGAATATGCATATAATAATTCTGTCCATGCCTCCACTGGGCTTAGTCCCTTCTGTACCTTGCACGGCAGGCACCCGCGCACATCAGCCTTTGATCCCATGGAACCTTTGGAAATGCCAGTAGTGAAAACACTGCATGAAAAAAATATTATTGCTGTGGAACAAGCTCGAGAACAACTATCCTCGGCCAAGGAGTCTCAGAAGAAGTTTGCAGATAACAAAAGACGTGATTCTCCAGATTATGTGGTGTGGGATTTGGTGTGGCTAGCCACAAAAAATTTGGCTTTGAAAGGGTCGAGAAAATTTCTCCCACGGTTTTTGGGGCCATTTGCATCGAGAAAATAATCAACCCAGTCGCTATGAAACTAACTCTTCCAAAAACCATGAAGATCCACCCAGTCTTTCATGTTTCCCTTCTAAAACCAGTCCATTCAAACACTCGCATTCACGAGGCTCCAGCTCCTGTAGAAGTAGAAAATGATCAAGTAGAATATGAGGTCAAGGCAATCTTGGACTCCAAGATTGTTCGTAATAAAATATTCTACCTTGTAGATTGGAAGGGGTATGGTCCTCAGGTTAGAACATGGGAGCCCTTAGAAAATCTCCACGCACCCCGATTGTTAAAGGCCTAGCATCGCAATAACCCGCGCAAAGCTAAGAAGGGTGGCTCCATTGTAGGAGTGGTTTTGGGGGAGAATACTGTCATGACCACGGGACTTTTACCATAAAATTCCATGAGGAGGTTTTGGGCAGGCGCACCATTCTTGGGTTAAGACTAGCAAAATATATTGGGCCATAACTATTCAAATGTTCTGCATCACTCAATATGGCCGCCAGGTGGCCTAACCAGATTTCTGTAAGCGCGGTCCAGTAGCATGGGCTCTGCTAGTATTTAAGCCCCTCCCCTCTGTTGTGCAGCGCTTCGCGTTTTTGGCTTAACAGCGGACGCTTACCGCGGTTCACCTCTCACAGAAAATTTCTCCAGTCATAGTTCCCCTTTTCACTACAGTGTTTTCCAGTTGTTTCCTCAGATTTTACCTCCGGTAGTTCTTCCCCCTTAATTCCTGTCAAGGTTCGGTCCCTTCAGTAGTTTTTGCCATTGTGTGGAAAAAACCTGTTGTTCCGTGAGGAAGCCGTCAGGAGAGGTCTTCCGTAGCTTTTCCACAAACCGCAAATACAGCGTATAATTGAATTCAGTTGTTTGTCTAGTTGCAACAGCGTGGCTTATATTTTAGGAAAGCTTGTTATATTTTAGCTGCGCTTCGCTCCTTTAGGTTATGGGAGCTCGAGCGCGAATTCAAAAGTTACAACGCATCTTAGTACTTGCTTGATGCTGGCTTTTGCCATATGTTCATTCCTCAGAGCATTAATCAGGTTTTAGGTGGGGAGGAGAAAGATTTTGGATCATAGTGCACATATCGTCAAGGCGTTCTGTTATTCACGTCATAAGGACATGCACATAGTTTTAGGAGTACTTTAGTCGCTCATTTTTTCTTTGTTTCTCTTCCATTCATTTAGCGTTTGTGAGAAGATATTGAGCACAGTTGGTTGTTCTACAGGGAAATCGTTGGACAGGCTTGCATGTTAGGTGCAGCTTCATTAGTCAATAGTTGTGCTTTTCAGTTTGCGTTCATTCTCATTCATTCCCATGCACATATGGCCTTGTGAATGCTTTTAGAATCTCCTAAGTACATTATAGTGTTTTCCTAGGTTTTCGGGGTTATTTTTTCTCTAGCACTTTCACCAACACACAGAGTTCCTTATCTACTCATTCACCTGTGCCCCTCTTCAGAACTTGCGCCCCTGCACAGATGCAGGATGGAGAGCACATTATAACAAGCTAAGGTGAGCAAGAGGAATTTAGGAAGGTGATAGTTTGACTGGTGAGAACTAACACTCCATTGCATACTTGAACCATTTTGATTAGTTGTTGTTACATTCCACAGATTTATTTCTGCAATTGAAGAAGGAAAGGTTTAGTACTAGAATCACGCACCAAGAGAAGAATAGTTAAGGCCATCAGGAGTGGTGTTCCCACGGAGCCCAAGGTAAGCGTTACAACAGGCCCTTCTCCAAAGCCGGATCCCGAGCTTGGCAAGGTATGGGCTGTGTCTCAAAGCTCCTTCCCCAGCCCAAAGTAGGTCTCTTAGTAGCAGATGAGGCAGGGCTGGTTGGAGGAGGCGGGTATCTGTTGTTTCCTCGTCGGCCATCCATCGCGTCACGTGTCTCAGCTGGCTTGCTAGGAAGTAGAGCTCGAAGTTGGGGACCTTCAATCCTCCCCTCTCGTAGGGTCTATGGAGTGTCTCCAATGCCACCCTGTGCCTACCCCCCTGCCAGAGGAATCTCCTACAGAGTTTTTTGATGTCTCTAAAGAATGAGGGGGGGGTGTTGAAGGGAACATTTGTGAAGTTGTGTAGCAGGCGGGGGAGAGCCACCATCTTGAGGAGACCTGCCCTTCCAGCCATTGAGAGTGGAAGCTTGCCCCAGAATTCCATGGATTTCGCAAGGGAGTCTTTGGCACTGACCGTGTTGAGGATGTGCTCTGTGTTGGGATTGCAGTGTATAGTAATCCCCAGGTATCTGAAGGAGGTCACATGCCATTCAAGATCTAGGGAGGGGAGGGACCTATATTCTTTGTTTTGTAGTGCCGCTAGTGGGTAGAGGCAGGACTTGCTCCTGTTAATCTGGATCCCAGTATGTTTGTGGAAACAGTCCAGGGTTTCTAAGATGTAGGGCACTAGGTGTTCGGGGTTATGTAGGTACAATAGGGTATCATCTGCGTAAATAGGGACGAGGTGGGTCACCCCGTCTATCTCCATGCCCCCATCTCCGTATTCCTGTCTTAGATAGGCAGCCACCGGTTCTGCGGCAATAATGTATAACATGGGTGACAGTGGGCATCCCTGGCGGGTCCCTCTGTGGAGGGACCATTTGTCGGAGTATGTTGTGTTAGTGCGCACTCTAGCAGTTGGGTTGGTGTAAACCAGTTGGGTCCACTTAAAAAAAACGGGCCTATCCCCAATTTTGCCATGGTAGCATATGACCACTCCCACCTTACCGAGTCAAAGACTTTGGAGGCGTCTAATGACGCAACTGCAGGTTTCTGTGGCCTTCGGTCCGTGCTATATATGACGTGGTGTAGCCTGCGCAGGTTCTCGGTAATTGAGCGCCCAGGTAAATATCCTGTTTGGTCTTGGTGGATCAGCAAGGGGATTACTCTGCGCAATCTGTTTGCAAGTAGGGCAGTTAGGATCTTGCAATCTACATTTAACATAGAGAGGGGCCTGTATGAGCCACAGTCCGCTCCGTCTTTACCCGGTTTGAGTAGGGGAATGATCATGGTCTCGCTCATGGAGTCCGGAAGGGTGCCACGCTCGAAGGCTTTGTTGAAGACCTGGGCTAATAGTGGGGCAAGTGTTTCCTCATAGGTCTTGTAAAACTCCCCTGGGAGGACGTCCGAGCCCAGGGTTTTACCAGCCGACAATGATCTAATTACCACACGAACTTCAACAGGAGTGACGGGTTCATCCAGGGCTTCGGCCATCTGCGGATCTAATGTGGGTAGCTCGATGACGTCTAAGACATCCTCAATCTCGGTGTCAGGAGAGGGCGGGGGCTCGGAGTAGAGGTTGCGATAATAGTCAGAGAAGACAGAGTTAATTTCTTTTTGAGTGTGTGCGGCGGAGCCGTCTGGTTTAAGAATGTGGCAAATGGGTGACCTGGGAGCTTCCCTCTTATAGAGCCAAGCTAAAAGCTTCCTGGGTTTGTCTCCGAGGGCATGGGTTCTTTCTGTGTGCTTAGCATAGCTCAGTTTCCCAAGGGATTCCCAATGAGTTAGGCAGGTTTGTCTGAGTTTGGTAATTTCGAGTTGATGTTCAGGGGTTGGGTCAGCTCTGCCCTCAAGCACACTCAGATCTTTCTCTGCACCCTCCAAAGAGGTTGTGATGGATCTCTGGGAGTCCCCAACTGCTGCGATCATCTCTCCCCTCATGACCACCTTGTATGCCTCCCATGTTGTGCTCATGTATTTTACGCTATGCAGGTTATTTTGCCAATACTCCTCGGTGCTATCCCTTATACGTTCCCGGAACGCTGTATCAAGCAAGGCCTCTGCTCTCAGCCTCCACGTAGGTACTGGGGGTTTAGGCGGGGACACCTCCCAGGTGACTAGCAGGGGGGAGTGGTCAGACAGCACCCTAGGCAAATAGTGTGCATCAACAAACATGGCCTGGTGTGCCTGACTAGCAAAAAGGTAGTCTAGCCTAGTGTGGACAGCGTGTGGTGGGGAGAAGAAGGAGTATTCGCATTGTTCGGGGTGCAGGTCCCTCCACAGATCTCTGAGTAGCAGTTATTGAGCTAGTTTGGATAGTATTTTGGCGGGAGGGGAGGGGCGATCGTGCTTGTTGTCCAATCTGTCCTTTAATGGGTTAAGGGTACAATTGTGGTCGCCTCCCCACATCATGATTCTGTCTATATAAGTGCTGAGTCGCGTGTATAGGGAGTGGAAGAAAGCAGTTGCATCATGGTTAGGTGTGTAGGTGCTAATTAGGCATAACTCCCTACCCTCGATGGAACCGCATACCAATGCCATCCTACCCTCATTATCCGTTTTGGTGCTAATTAGCCTGAAGGGGACAGTCAGGGCGATCCATATCAAGACACCTCTGGCATAGGAGGAGTAGGAGGACCCAATTAAGGTCCCTCGCCATGTTTTGGCCAGGGCATCTAGTTTCTTTGCAGTTAGGTGTGTCTCTTGGAGCAAGGCGATTCCAACCTTGCATCTTTTTAAGTAGGCATGGATTCAGCGCTGTTTAACAAAGCTGTTAAGGCCTCCGACATTCCACGTTATGACCTTTATTGTGTCAGCCATGGGTATCGTGCGGTTTGTCGTAAGCTCCAGGTGGTGCTCGAGGTCCTCCTGGTGATGAGTTGCATATGGGATTTTACCATGGTCTCAACATTTCCCAATGTAGGTTCCCAACGTTTGTGCTAACGCCCCGTTTCCCACCACCCCCTTTAACTGAATGTGTGTGCATGTATGTTTGGGCTAGGGCAGGCAGCTGATTTTGACAGAGGGGTAACACCACTCTCCACCGGTCAAAATCAACTCCCTGTGTGTGGCACTGGGTGGCCCAGAGGGCAGGCATGCTCTTTTTTTTACAGGGCCTCTATGATAGATGCCTAGTAGAAAATACCATGTCTGACCCCTGGGCCCCCATCACCTTGCATGCACACATAATCACATTGTGCGCATCTGAGGCACTGGGGGGCACAAGGGCCAGTCCCAGCATTTATCTACTGGACATCTATAATAGATGCCTAGTAAAAAGCACCATACCATGATTCACATTGAATATGTGTGTGTGAGACACTAGGGGGCTAGGAGTCAGGCATGGTATTTTATACTAGGCATCTATGATAAAGCAAGCATGGTAAGTGTTATTATATAGCTAGAATGGCATTTTAATGCAGCCAGTCTATCAATTTCTTACTGTGGCATGACATGTTGCATTGGGCATCTTTGATAAAGGAAGCATGAGAAGTGTCATTACATGCATAGACAGGAATTTTGTTGCAGCCAGTATAGCCATTTCTTACTGTGGCATGACATTTTGTATTGGGCATCCTTGATCAAGGAAGCATGAAACATGTTATTACATGGCTAGACTGGCATTTTGGTGCAGCCAGTCGAGCCATTTCTTATTGTGATATGCTACTTTGCATTGTGCATCTTTGCTAAAGCAAGAATGGTAAGTTTTATTATGCAGGTAGACTGGCATTTTAATGCAGCCAGTCTAATAATGTCTCACTGCGTTATGACATTTTCTATTGGGCATCTTTGTTAAGGCAAACATGTTAAGTGTTATTGTGTAGGTAGACAGGCATTTTGGTGTGCAGCTAGTGTAGCCACTTCTTAATGTGGCAGATTTTTTGTATTGGGCCTTTTTGATAAATCAAGCATGATGTAGCCAGTTTGACCAGGTATTCATTCTGTGGTATGACATGTTTAATAGTAAAGCCAACTGGAGTATGTTCTTATGTGAAAATCAATGAGAACAACAATGCACAGGCAGCAAACAAGCTAGCTTACAAAGAACAGCTATGGATATTTAACTTGAAAACTGTTGACAGGGGGCTTAATTCCTTCGAGGAGTGGGAATTCAAAACTTGATTGGACCACTATTGGGCCCTTTTGGGATTATCATGGACAGCTTTGCCACTAAGCTAGGCGGAAAGTATATATTCCCTAAGTGGATGGCACATACTTTTTTTGCCGTTGAACACTATGAATTGGGCTCTTTGTTGATGCCCCCTATGCACTATTAGACACCCAGTTTTGAGTGTCCAGTCAGGTCTCTTTCTTTTCACACCATTACTGTCTCCATAGGTATGCCAATTAGATGAGTAGATTTGACATTTAATGTACTGTCGTCTTTGCAGGCATTTTGTTATCTTTCTTCAGCCAATGGGACGTTTCGATCTGCCAGTCATTTCTGCCAAATAGATCTGGGCTTTTACTCCATAATCAGGTGTCTTCACTGTCCATATTTCGTTTTGGTGGCGGAAAAGGGATTTCTCCTTCTGAGCACTTGAGTGTGAATTGTTTGTATGCTACAATAGATCATAGCCCAGTCTCATAAGTGACCCATGCCCAGTTGCTGCTGGACAGATTGTTTTATGCAACTTAAGCCATTTTTGGGTTAGGAGGCCACGGATTGTGGCCGATATTTCATCAGAAGGCTAGTCCGTTGCCTCTTGCAATTCAAGAATCGTTGCTGCCGGGGTCAGTACCACATTATTAAACCATTGGTACGCTTCATATCACGTGATTGAATGGCATGCTTGGGACCACACACGCATTTACGCACATCTATTTAATGTAGGACTCCTAGTCGGCATCTCAACCAGGATGGTTGCTGCTGTCGGGTCGTTCCACGCGTTTCAAGTAATTAGGAGGTAAGTTTTGCCGTGCTTGGTGAGGTAATTGCTAGTTTTAAAATAAATTATCCCCCACAAGGGTGCGCGTCCAATTGTAGTCGGCTCCCATACAAAGATTAGAGAGGTGGACCCGCAGCGATTAGCCAGGTGTGGAGGCTAGTCTTACATAGTTGTCTCATCCTTGTGCCATACTTGCAAATGCTTTCCGTCTTCTACTTCACTGTTATGATGGATAGTGAGCCCTTTTGGGTATTCATTTACTCAATCATTGTGTTGTTTAAGTGCGTCTTTAATGAGAATTTTCCTAAAGGGACGTCCACAATCGGGGAAGGACAGCTCCGTACTAGCTGCATTATGCCCACCTGGTATGTTTGCATCTGACCAACGTAAGCGGTTAGGCGTTTTTGACTTGCCCTCTTTTTATTCTCCAAGAGTAACCAATACAGAATGCAAGATTTTCTCTGTTTGAGAATCACCATTGGTGGCAACAAGCCTATTATCCCGAAAGTCGTGCAGCCCATGTATGCAGCTTCAATGGCAACATCTGTTTCTGCCTTGAGGTCACTGTTGATTTTAAGATAGATGTGCTATCTTTCCATATGCACGGTGAGATGGAACTGCCTGCATAATACATCCATGGACTATTGGACATGGCGGTTGCGTAACTATTCCTTCCTCTTTTGATGATCCTTAGGTTAACGGTTGCAGAAACTACATTGCAGCCACAGCTTTTCTGGTCCATGTAGCTAGTGGTTGGGTAATAAGGTCATTTCTAAGTTCTGGTGTCTCTTAACACATATGGATATATGTGGTTTTTTAACAACACATATGGCGCAATGTTGGGTTTCCCACGCTGGTGTTAGTATTCCACCACCACAGAGCATAGGCTTTTTCTTGGTTTCACTAAGCAGACACTCAGGGTACTGCTTTAATCTCAATGGGTGTATCCTGGCATGTGAGATTTTCAATTGAGTATTCTTTTGGTGGTGGGGGACCGGGGCAACAAGTTCATCCTGCTGAGGGGGGGGGGGCAGGGAAACAGGTTCATCCTGCTCAGGGGGGGCTGGGGAAACAGGTTAATCTTGCTGGGGGTGGAGGGGCGGGGAAACAGGTTCATCCTGCTGGGGGAGGAAGCGGGGAAACAGGTTCATCCTGCTGGCGGGGCTGCTTGGCTGCAGGTGCCTCCTGCTGGCGGAGCTGCTTGGCTGCAGGTGCCTCCTGCTGGTGGGGCTGCTTGGCTGCAGGTGCCTCCTGCTGGCGGGGGGGCTGGCCCAAATGTGTTGTTGCAAGTTCCGGTCTGGTGGCAGATGTGCTGGCATCCTGGCTCGAGGTGGTGGATTCCCTGTGGCGGGGCCGTGCCCTGGTGCCCCTAGATGTGGTCACCAGTTCCTCATCAGTGTCAGATGTTGTGCCTGTGGGGGACAGTGAGGCAGGGCATCAGTAATGGGTGTGGATCCATCAGACAGACATCAATGCTAGTACTTTCAGAATCATGTGCATTGTCATGGACATGGTGGAGGGCATGGCATGGTGAACACATGCATGTGTGTGGGATACAGTGTGGGTGCATGTTTGGTGTGCAGCCGTGGTGTGTGCACTGGTTTGGGTGTTATGGGCATGCCACACGAGCTGTGTGACATGTTGTGTGTCATTGTGAAACAGTGTTTCATTTGTGACTGATGATCTATGGCTGTTGCTGCGTTGATGGTGATTCAGCATGATGGGACATGGTGGGTGTGACAGGTGTGCCAGATGTGTCATTGAAGTGTTCATCTTGTCATGACGTGGCTTTGGTAATGTAGTAGCCCGGCGGTGACGATAGCAATTGTGCATTGTTTGGATGATGTGTGTCTGTGTGCATGCAGATGCTACTTGTGTGGCCAATACAGGGGACATGTGGGATGTGTCAGTGGTGTTTGTTTTCGGGTTGCAGGCAAGTACATTGTGCATGTGTTCAACGAGGTTGACGCTGGGTGGAATGACAGCAGGGATCAGGTTCCACAAACTTGACATATTGACCTAGCCATTTGCATTGGGGCTACAAGGTGTGTGATGTCACTTTAGGCTTACAGGGACTCACCGGCATCACCGGCATCATCAGATGTCACATCTCCCACCTCCACATCTCCGACCCCTTCTATCGCCTCCAAGTGCATGATGGTGTTGCACATCTCCTCCCACGCCTGTGGTTTGAGAGGGGATGTGGTCCCCCTCCTATGGACATGCCCTGACTGCTCTGTGCGGCAAGGAGGTTGTGCACACAGAGACGTAGGTCATTCCACCTTTTCTTGCAGTCCCGCAGTCTGTTGTGTTGTCCCCACCGCCAAAACTTTATGGGCAACCTCTTACCATATAGCCTTCTTACGGATTTGCGTTTGGCTCTGCAGATCGGTGCAAAACACTTCATCTGAGTGCTCAACAAGGGTGTCGGCAAGCATGTTGAGTTCTGGTTCACTGAAGCTTGACTTGCAGCAACGTACTGCAGGTAGCCCTGCAGACATGTCTCTTGCTGTTGGTAGCTGCTCAGGTTTTTACTCACACTCCTGTGCACTGAGGATTGCAATGGATTGCGTTTTTGTAATGGCCATCGCTACATTTCATGTTCCGGTGATGACGGTATTTCGGTAATACCAGTACCGGTAACAACAGTGTTCTCGGAGCCGGAGTCGGAGTCAGCGTCAGCGAGGATGCCGGTATAGGGGTTTATGGGCCGTTACAGGCATGCCGGTGCTACTGTTTCCGGAATGACAGAATGTGCATGAATGTTGACTCGGAATCTACCATTGATTCCAGCAGCAGTGCTATATGGACGCAGTAGCACCGGCATGCTGGTATTTTTGTTTTTATATCGGCAAACTTGTAATGAGGCCCAGTAAACGTTTTCCCATGGCTGAGCCTTACTTCTTGCGGCGGGGAGTTTCTGATGGGCCAGAGTGACTCTCTGCTGGTAATTGGGGTGACTGCTAGGGAACTCTGCCTCTACAACAAATGCTTCACAGTTGGCCAGGCCGAGTCAGGCTTTGGCCCCTGGGAGAGGTCGGCGAGTGACGTTACAGCAATTGGAGTCAGCGGGCAACGGTCATCAAGTGGTGATGGATGGTGCGACGATATGCAGTCAATGAGTTGGAGGTTCTCAGGCTAACTGGGCCGAACCTTGGTTGTAACCCCCGGTTAGAGTCAGCGAGTGACCTTCCAGAGATTCGGGTTGGGTTCGAACATTGAGCAGAAGCTTTGGATCTGATAAGTGAGGTGCTTTGCTTGGACACAATGCAGTTGTCGATCTGGTTTAGATTAGGGGTGTACCAATAGTAGATTTAAGGATTCGTCCGAATACCGAATAGTTGGGCAATTATTCGGCCGGAGCCGAATACACGGTTGAATAATTGCCTTTTCAATAAATAAAGTTATGAAGACAAGAAAAGCACTTTGTAAACGAAAGCATGCTTTAAAATATGCATTTCTTTATTGCATTTCTTGGTTTTGTTGTCTACGAAAGATTTTTTTGTAAACCTTGAAAGTAATAAGTTATCAGAAAATAAACTGTTCAATAACAGCACAGTTTGTATTTTTGTGCATTCATTTGTGTCACTTTTGGGCGGGGACAAGTAATTAAGACTAGCCCAAAAGAATACTACGCATGTATGCAATCACTGTGAGGGGAGTCTGGGTGGTGTCTACTTGTACTTTCAAATGTTCTCTTTGGGCAGCCCATCTTTAATCTTCTGGCTCCAGCAAGGCACTGAAACACAAAGCAGTGATTACATCAGTTAGCACCCTGCTGACTGCTGATGTGCTACTGAATACAAACCTTTTGGATGCTGAAGTGGCATTGAGTGGGGATGTATTTTCATTAACAGATAGTATTTTTCTTTCTTTTTCGGTTGGGGTATGATTGTGGTGTTTTGAGACATGGTAAAAGACACCAGACAAAAATATATAGGGAATGCTGAGTCCCCCATGGTTCTCGGCTGACCCTACATGGAGGGACAGTGCTGATTTCAGTTCTTTAATTGGCATGTGCATGTTTATTTTACTTATTTGTTTCACTCGTAAATCCATTTGGTCCATCCAATGTTTCTAAATTGTAAACTTGTATCTCCTCCTTATTACACAAAAATACCTCTTTTGACTCTTTAATGTTGTGAGGAATATTTCTACTACCAAAGATGGGGCATTTTGGTTAAAAACAAATATAGCAATGTTATTTTGTAACATCTATCATTTTTGGTCAATTGAAAGGGACTCATTTCGGCAACATGAGGAAGTTGGAGGGCAGGAATTGTAATCTATGTTTCGAAATTACAAGCACATGTCTGTCACAGGCAGCCTTCCCACTGAGCCACTTGCTTGCTTTATAACCTTGGACTGCACGCTGAGCGCACTACCTCCTGAGCTATTTTACTCAGGGTTTGGTACTTACTGAGATCTCTGCAACAGATATATTAATCCACTTAATTATATTATTTGGCTTGGTAATTGGAGGGATTGGAGTAACATTCAGATTTCTCACAGAGGTCCTCAGCAAATCAATCAGGAACTAAAGAAAATACCATTTTCCAATAGCGACTTTAAAATTAGTATTCTAGGTCAATGGTTTTCAACTCCAAAATACAAAGAAGACCAGAGATACATTCAAAATATTAAGAGTTTTGCTTCAGCTAAGCCCTCCACCGCAAACCACCAGATGAAAGTCTGTCATTCCACCACATGAAGGGCAGGGAGCTTGTTTGCACTTTCACACCTCTGCTCTGCCTATATTCAATCAAACAAGTGCCAGCATCATGTGTTTAATGATCCTTTTAAAGGATAAATATGACAAGCCTGAATGGTTCCAGGCACTCCATCGAAGCAGCACTTAATCTATTTTGCAGAGGAAACAATTCAGCTTCGAGTGATAATTCATTATGTATTTGGCTCCAGACGAATTTCTCATTTTCAGCTGGAATTCAGCGAATACTTACTCCAAGACAAATTTCGGTACACTCCTAATTTAGATACAGTACAATAGTTTGCTGGTTGGAGGAACACCAACACCACCACCAGCGCCTTCCATATTGTTCAGGATGCAGGGGAAATGGTCGGGCCCTCCGGTTGCTGTGTGGCCTTCGCAAAGGACTCGAGGACAGCATACTCCAGTTCAGGGTTTGCTCTTCTGGCACAGAAGAGCCGTTGCAGAATGTTTGTTCCTGGTCAACTGCAGTGGTCACTCCTGAGGTTCCCAGGAAGTGGTCAGGGGACAGATCTTCCTTCTGTCTTGGATGGCTCCTTCTTCACCTCTGGCATAGGTCTTTGGACTGACCCAAAGGAAGTCCAGGTGAGAACCTTCAGAAAAACTTTTGGGCTTTAAAGTATCCTTGAGGAACTGTGGGAATTATGTTGAAGGGGTGTGAGACGCCTTCCTTTAAAAGTACAGGTCCTCAGGTGATTGGTCTAAAGCTAGCCTGCTTTAGGGAACCAATCCCTGCCCCAGGCTGGATTGGACCTTGCCCTGTTGATCCTGCACCCAAAGTGGGTTGCCCCAGAGGAAATGGAGGAAGCAGGAAAGGGAAAGAGAGACTGTGAGAAACAAGGTGGAGGAAGGCTTCATCCAGTGTCAAATGTTTTGCCCACATTCGATTTTCCCAGATGTTGCAAAGACGCATGACAGTATGGGCATCATTACGAGGTATGCCGGTAAGGGAAAAATGATACCGGTATGTAAATACCGGCATCATTAAACGTTCCGTAGCATTCTGACCCACAAACCCGGTATTAACGGCACCGTTATTTACTGTGCCGCAAATAGCGGCATAGGCGCGTACACGCGCCTCTTCAGGCAGGAAATACCGGCATGCCTGTAATAGGTGCCAATTACAACCCACGCAAACATGCAAATACCGGCATCGCGAACCCGGTAATAACGGGCTGCATGATGCCGGCAAAACAGGCATCGCGGACCACCCGCAAACAGCAACCAAGATACAAGGCAGCTGCCACAGGTGCACACAATCCCCACAGGTGGAGTCAATGGAGGCTGTGCCAGTATGAACTAAACACACCCACAAACCACAACCCCCCCACAGGTGTAGGCAATGTAGAGTGGCCCAGTACAAAAGGAGCACACCTACACACCACACCCCTTCCTACACCAAAATGCTACCACTAGCATTTGCAATCATGGCGCAGGAGGACATGCCTATACTGCTACAACTACAGCAACAACAGCAACAACAACAACAACAACAACTACAGCAGCAAGAACAGGCAGCACAGAGGAGACGCAGGAGGAGAAGGAGGGTGAGACAGGGCCAGCAATTACCACTAGCGCATCCACCAGCGCCTCGTAGGCAGCCACCAATCCCTCGCACCAGACCCAGCCCATTCAACTTAACCCCTGAGCAGATCCACACCCTGTACCGGTTGGACCGTGACACCATCACCACCATAGTTGACATGATACAGAACGACATTGCCAGCCACATACAAATACGCACTGCCATCCCCCCACTACTAAAGGTGGTGTCTGTGCTACACTTCCTGGCCACAGGCACCTACCAACACACAATTGGCCAGCTGCATGGCATTTCACAACCACTATTCTCACGCATGCTGAACCAAGTGCTGGATGCCCTCCTGAAGCATGCAAGCACCCACATGTCCCTACCACGGACTGCCCAGGAGATAGCCGAAACCAAAGTAGGCTTCCATGCACTGGCAGGCATGCCCAATTGTGTTGATGCCATCGACTGCACCCATGTGGAATTGGTAGTCCCCCATGCCATAGAGGCGGTGTACCGCAATCGCAAGCAATACCACTACATCAATGTGCAAATGGTATGTGACTCCAGCAAGGTCATCACCCATTGCTGCGCCCGATTTCCTGGATCCACACATGATGCCATGGTACTGCGCAACTCCACGCTACCCCGTCACATGGAGCGACATGCTGGACCACGTGCCTGGCTGCTCGGTGAGTTGCACAACAGGCCCATGGCCATGCTGTGGGGTACTCATATGTGCGGATGCAGAAGGGGGGGCTACTGCACCAGGGTGGGAAAGGGGGGGGATACTTCACCAGGGTGGGAAAGGGGGGGGATACTTCACCAGGGTGGGAAAGGGGGGTTAATAGTACACCTGGGTGGCAATAGCCAGTGAGTGGAAAATGAATGCAGAGCTAAACACTCCTCACCTGACCCAGCCAAACGGAAAATGACACATCACTGGGCCACATATCACATATAATGCATATGGATGACAACAAGTGATGGCAAGCAATGCATGACTGAATAGGATGGCAACTGTAGCAATGTGGCTAGTGTGACCATGCACAGTGAAGAGTATACAGCATGAATTGGAGGCTAAACATTGTCTCACTGCCACAGCACATCTGCCTCAGCATGCATGATTACACCCTGCATCATCTATTCAACCCCATCCAGTGTTCCACACCTCTTTACAGTATACATTCCATATAGGTGACTATTTGGTACACGTACAGGGACATGTGCATGCCCACACCAAATAGCTGCTGCCATGACCGTGCTCCCTGAAGGTGGCAGTTCAGAGTGACACACACCTATTTGTATCTGCTTGCAGGTGATGGAGGATATCCCTTGAGGCCGTGGCTACTTACCCCTGTGCGGAACCCGCAGAACAGCCATGAAGAGGAGTACAATCGTGTGCACACTCGTACCCGTGTTGTGATTGAGCAGACCATTGGCCTGTTGAAGGCGCGGTTCCGCTGCCTAAGCAGGTCTGGTGGGGCACTCCTATATAGGCCTGAGAAGGTTGCAAAGATCACCATGGCCTGTGTCATGCTGCACAACATGTGTGTCCGAAGGAATGTACCAGTGCCACCTGACATTGACATGCATGGGCCGGGTGAGGATAAAGGGGATGGAGACAGAGGCGAAGGAGCCCCCCTGCGAGTACGTGATGCACGGGACGGCCATGCTGTACGCCAAGCACTAATTGACGAATACTTTTGAAACACAGGGACGATGAATGACTTGTGTCAGTCAGACACTGGACCAATGTGAACATGCACAAAGGGAATGTTGGTGGTTGGGCACTGAACACCGTAACATTAAATGGATGAACACGAAAAATAACAATGTCCAGCCATGGATTTTTCTCATCACAACTTGTGTATTATTTGTAACAGCAAAACTGTGCCCACTCCCCCCTCCCAGAACCACCCAACAAACTCCCTCACCCACCCCACATACTCCAGTGAATAGGCCAACAAACTCCCTCACCCACCCCACATACCCCAGTGAATAGGCCAACAAACTCCCTCACCCACCCCACATACCCCAGTGAATAGGCCAACAAACTTCCTCACCCACCCCACATACCCCAGTGAATAGGCCAACAAACTCCCTCACCCACCCCACAGATCCCAAATGTCCCCATGTGTGCAACCAACAGTGTTGCCGTCACCATTGTAGTTCCTCACATATTGTCATTTACCATAATGACAAACTTTTGGGTCTGGGGGTGCCATGGCCGAGCGCCGTGCGCTCCTGCGCATTAAGCGCACAGGGCTTGATTGCACCGAGGTGGAAAGGGATGACGTGGTTGAGGTGTCTATTATCAGTCCCCTGGCTGAGCCATGGTGTGGCTGCTGCACTTGCGTGATGTTCGCAAGAAGGGCCTCCCACTCCCGGAATGCACACGTGGACGCCTCCACGGCAGCTGTATTGGCAGCAATGGACATGGCCTTCATGGCCTCATCACCAGCGACGACCTGTTGTCGCATTATCTGTAGCATTTCTTCTTGGCGGGCCTCTACCCTTGCCAGACGGACCTCCAAGGGGGTTTCAGCCGCAGGTGTACTGGTGGCTGGCGGGGTGGTGGAAGGCAGGGTGGTGGAAGGCAGAGTGGTGGCTGGCGGGGTGGTGGAAGGCACCTGCCTGGGGTCCTCGTCCTGGGCAGTGTCCTCCTCGAAGATGCCAATGTCCGATTCTCCAAGGTCGGAGTCCTGCAGACATGGGTCATCCTGGCTCTCAGTCTCCACAGGTGGAGGGGTGCTGGCAATGGGCATTGGGCTGGGCGTTCTGGACATTACCTCTGCCTCTTCAGCCACCTCTGTGGACACGACGTCCGTGGTGGCCGGCGGAACAGCTACCACTGTCGCAGCAGGTGCCCCCTGCAGGGTTGATGCCTTGCGTGGCACACTGGGTGTGGCTGCCGGCAATTTCTTGGACGAGCGCGTGGCGGTGGCCCTGGTCCCCTTGCGTGCACGGTATGTGCTCACACCCCTGTCCTCTGTTCCACCTTCCTCATCGGTGCCTGGGAGATAGAAGAGATGCAGGTCATCAGTGATGTTGCGAAATGGCAGCTGTGATGTTTTGCGGTGTGATATTTTCATACATACAGGTTCAATTTCATTTCTGTTGTGTGGCATTTGGTGTACTGAGGGGACATGTTGGCAATCATTGCATGGCTGGTGGCATTGGATTCTTTTGGTGTCTGGGGGGGGGCCATGGGCATGGTTGGGTCATGTTGCACCTCTGTTGGGATTGGAATTTTCACTCATCATGCGTGTGGTGCAGGGGGTGGCACTCATTATTCTATTGATTTGTTGATGTCGCCTTGGGACATGCATTGGCGTGCCTAATCTGACTTCAACATCACTTGTGTCACATCATGTTTTGTTTTGCGTGGATGTGATGGTTCACTCACCTTCCACTGTTGTAGTTGCTGCGCCAAACTCCTGGTCTCCTATCCCCTCTATGGATTCCGGGTCGATGAATCCACTTGCGATCTCCTCCCATGCAGTGAGCTTTACAGGGGAGTGTGTGCCACCGCCTGTCGCCATTGCGGCCCTCCGGTTCTCCGACAGGATCTTCCGGACCCGGAGGCAGAGGTCGTCCCAGCGCTTTCGGCAATCCCGTACGCTCCTTGGGGTCCTCTCCACAGCCGACACCCTCGTAGCAACCTCCTGCCACACCTCTTTTTTTTGGGTTTGGGCCGCATGCTTAAGGTCTGTGCTTCTGATGATATCAGCATGCTGTTCGAGGGTGTTTGCCAGCATTGTCAGTTCAGCATCACAAAAACGCTGCTTCCTCTTCCTTTGGGTGCTTTTTCTGGTGGCCTTCGACATCCTGATTGAGTTGTGGCACTCAACAACACGGGTGTAGTGGTGGTTATGGAGGATGGCACTGGATTGTGTTTTTAAAGATGGCCAGTGGCCCATTTCCCGTTCCTGCACGATGACGTAATTTCTGGATCCGGTTTTTACGTACACGGAGATACCGTGCCGGTATCACCGTGCCGGTATTCAGGTGTTGGTATGAAGCGGTAACGCTATGGGCGTGCCGCGCGATGCCGGTATAAGGGGGTTGGTGGCACCTTACCGGCATGGCGTGATTGCCACTACCCGCATGGGGGAATGCGCGTGCTCGCGCACTCGTAATCACCCGCTGTTAGCGGGTTCATACGTGCACGGACACGCTCATTCCGGCATGCCAGAAATGGACCCGTTCTTACCGGCCAACTCGTGATGAGGCCCTATATCCGTAAACAACGTCAGACTGTGTGGGGAAGATGTGAAACAGCACATTCTTTTTTCAAATTGTGTGCTTTTGATTCGAGCATTTTGGCATTTTGCTATACTGATTTAATCAAGTTCTAAGAGATTTTAGAAACCTGAACGTGATATATTCCAAATATAAGTGCTGCCCCAAACACAGTATGGCAATGCACAGAAATTTGCATGACCAATAATAATGTGTGTTCATACATAGTGCTTCATGTGGATTTTTCCAGATTTTCTAAGCACTACATTAACAGATGTAGTTATTTCCCTGCATTAATGATACTCCATTCATCTATCTTGAACGGAAGTACAGGCTGTCCTTATATTTCAAAACAAAAGGGGTGCCTGGTCTTAATCCCTGGTCCTCCAGGCTCAATATATTAGCAATACACAAAATATTGGACCTCTGGGATAGGGATTAGCCAAATCAACACATTTATTTTTTTATACATACCAATAAATGCCACAAATAAGATTCTAAAGCTTTTATTATCATATCAAAATATAAAATTCATTTGCTTAAAACATTTAAACACAAAATAATTATTTTTATATTCAACTCATACTGATGCATTCCTACCATTCACTCAATGTTTTTATCCAAAACAGACAAATAACACATATTATGTGTAATCACCTCTGGGCTTCTCTGCGTACTAGACTTCCGGCATAATCACAAGAGGGGCTCTTGTGATTATGCCGGAAGTCTAGTACGCAGAGAAGCCCGGAGGTGATTACACGGACTCGAAGAGATTTACTAACATAGAAGATAGTTTTGGAATTCCATAATAATAACCTGGGAAACCTACATAATAACCTTGGGAAATCCATAAAATGAAAATTGAAAATAACATATGGAGATGAAGTGAACCACGATCTGAATCACCTGATGACCTATGCTTATAAGACATAGGGCCTCATCATGAGTTGGGTGGTAACGCTGGCGCTAATAGCGCTGGCGTTATCTGCCCTACCGCAAACCTACCGGCGCTATTAGCGCCGGATCACAGGTTTGGCGGAATTAAAAATCCCCATTCCCCATTGAGCCCATTCCCCATTGGGCTCAATGGGGAAATTTCACGCTGCTACCACCGGCGGATTTCCCGCCGGCGGTATGAGCGCAATATTTTGCCAGATTTACACCCAGCTAAGAGCTGGGGGGAAATCAGCCGAAGCCCTGATTTGGTTGACCCTTAAATCTGGTGGTAACAGCGCTACCGCCGGATTTAAGGGTTACCGCAAAACTCGTGATGAGGCTCATAGTCTGGAGATTGACGAACCTCTCTTGAAGAAGAAAAGGATATGTTCTGAGTATTTTTCATCAAAAACGGATTTTACGTTTTTGAGTGGTGTAACTCAGCCTACTTGTTTTTAATGGGGATGAGGAAACTCCCTATATTTGTCCTGAAGAAGGTTGCGTTAATAAGTGGGCAGAGGTGTATGACGTCCTTATAGACAACCGAAACACGTGTAGACAGAGAGATCTGTGTGATTAGGAATAAACAGATAGAACCATCAGACCATTTGGTGGAGGACATTTTTACAGTGCAAGAAGATTTATTTTTTGCTGACGATATGGGTCAGAAGAATATGTGTTATTTGTCTGTTTTGGATAAAAACATTGAATGAATGGTAGGAATGCATCAGTATGAGTTGAATATAAAAATAATTATTTTGTGTTTAAATGTTTTAAGCAAATTAATTTTATATTTTGATATGACAATAAAAGCTTTTGAATCTAATATGTGGCATTTATTGGTATATATAAAAAAATGAATGTGTTGATTTGGCTATTCCCTATCCCAGTGGTCCAATATTTTGTGTATTGCAGGCTGTCCTTATGTCAGATGCAAGCACCTTAGTCATGAGCGATCCACCCAGACCAATGCAAATCTCTCCTTAGTCCTCAGATTTTTTAGGATGATTAATTTGATTTAATGTACACCTTTGTGTGTTTTCCTGGATGAGATGCTTTCTGAGATGATAAACAGCAACCCTGCCACTTTTAATAGCTAGATTGTTATTTGCCCAGGCCACAATTTACTGGTCAACAGTTGTAATGCAACCTTTGCAAGGAAATACATCAACCTGCAAAGGTGCAGTGTTTTCATTGATAAGGGTCAGGGAATTCAGGCTGGTGTGGTTTACACGGCCAGCTCTGGATCCCAGTAGGTTTTCTTGCATTTGCACTTGTGGAAGGCCGCTTAGCCAATTAGGTGGCAAGAACATAAGGAGAGAATATACTGTGTACCACCTGCTGTTTCCAGCCACCTGAGGCCCTTCCCCGGGGGGCACCATCTAGATTGTGGGAAGGCAACAGGGAGCCTCTCCCTGCTGCCTCCCAACGTCCCCACCCAACCCTCCACCTCCAAAAGCATACCTTACCCTTTCCCCACCCCCTCTCTGCCTCCCCACTTACTTGCTGGAGTGGAGCTTTGTGCTCCAGTCTCGGCTCTGCTCCTGCCCGCAGCTGGCAAAGAAATGGAAAAAGGACTAAATCCCTTTTCTTATGGCGGCAGCCCGTCTCCTAAAAAAATATAATGAAACTTTTTGCACCCTGGAGGGACCCTAGGGTGTGAATGGCTATCACCCCCTTGTTGGGGGTGTGGGTGGACATGGCTGGTAACGGCTCACAGCCCTCACTGATGCACTTCCTTCGCTCGGGCTGGCCTAGACTCGGACTGGCGGGCCGTTACCGGCTATGTTTGCCCCCGATGCAGGGGTGATTGCCATAGCATACTGCAGATGCCAGGGCAGAATTGGTTGTAAAGAAACTGTCTGGATCCCTACAAGTGACCATTCCTTCCCATGCAGGAAATCTTTTTGGAAATAGGGGGTGTAGCGAGATTTCATCTAGGTGGAGAGCTCCTCTGAGAATCTGCAGCCAGATACTTGTGGAATTTGGAAAGAAAATTGCTATGTAAAACTGTTATTTTCTGCTTTTCCCATGTCCCAAGACTTATGTGTAAATAAATACCCATATTATGTTTATTGGGAAAAGTGAATGTGGAAATATGGTAAAGTGTAACAATTGATTTTAGATGTGCAACGCCATATAGTTTTCCAAGCGTAATCAAAATCAGAAGGTGATGGCTGGAAGGTTTTGAATTAATCATAACCACGGACACAGCTCTGGGCAACCCTCCAGACCATCGGCTTTCAGCCTGGCAAGCCACAGTACAAAGGGAAAGGCCATCTACAAATCATGCTGGGTCCCACCCCAAAAGAGGCAGTCCAGCCCGAACTGCTAGTTCACATCACTTCTGCACAAGATCACAAGCATCCCCAGACAGATTTAATAAATCTGCAGTAGATCCAGCATCCTGCGGCTCAATGAACGTGCGCTTAGTGCGAGAGACCCCCACAATAGATTCTGCCTGTAACTACTTTGCAGGCCCTTATTTATTGATTGGCTGAGATTATGTGCATTTAGGACGCCCTCTGGCAAGAAACTGCAAAAGGGTAATTGTGTGGTACTTGACACAATATGAAATGTGTGCCAAAATCCGCACTTGATATGATTGCCTTGCATGCCTTTCTAGATGCGTGACCTTGGTCATTTTCAGACCAAGGGGATATAGAATTCTATGGGGGGTCATTACAAGTTGGGCGGCAAGGGATACCGGGCACCGGTAAGGAGACCGGTGCTCGTAATCCCTTACCGCCCAATCCCGAGGTCCCTTAGCGGGAACCGTAAAGGACGTGTGGTCTGAGCACACATCCTTTACGGGTCCCGCTAAGGGACCAGGGCGCTAATAACAGGCCTGCTATTCGCGAGCCCGTTATTAGTGCCCTCCCCATTCCCATTGAGCCCTATGGGGCCTCAAATGGGAATGGGGAATGGTTGGTTCAATGGGGATTTACCGGTCCCTCCAGGGTCGGAATGCACCGGTAAATCCCCATTGAACCAGACCGGTGCTGGATCCGGTATCGGAGGCAGCCATGGCGCAAATCTCGGAATAGTCTGGAATGTTCCTTAATGGTATTTGATTTCCATCTAGAGGTTTGTTCTATGCAAGTGTTGACAGTCCTCTGTTTTGCCCACACTCTGCTGCACATGGCATTATGGGTATTTCCATTGTGTAGGTGTTGGGCTAATGAGCAATGTCCCTAATTCACAATCGTGTACTTTTCCAAAATGTATGAGTGCCGTGTAAACAATATCCTCCATCCCTCCGGTTGCAATTTGATTGTTTTTGCACCTTGGATTTCATCCAGCACGTAAATCCCAACGGATCCGGGTTTCCATACTGTTTTACCTCCAATTAGAAAACAACGGTAAAAGCCGCCTGCCATGACTGTGCATTGCATATGGAATTTACAGGAATCCCAATGAAATCCATCTGGTTTTTGGAGCTGCAAAAACCAATCGGAATTCCATTCGATCAATGCAGGCGGCGTTGCATGTTTATTTTTGCATGAAGTGGATATGGGAGGCGGATGTGTTCTTTACACTGCGCCACCGTGCATCGAATACTCCAATTTAACGCGGATCATAATTTACTCGTGGTGACTTTATCAGGAAAGGAAATGTGACGGAAGTCCCTGTGTTCGGCTTGGGAGACATATGCATGTCTGACCAGCGATGCCAACCAACGAGGGTGATGTGTATATGTGACAAAGTTGTGTTTAGGCATGTTTACACAATATTACAGTTTTAACATATATGGTTGATTGCATGTAAATCTTTCAGTGGGAGCCCTCTCTGGAAACTGGTCAAGCTCCACCTCTTTTAGATGTAACTGAAAACATAATGTTGCCGTCATTTGAATTTCCTGAAAACAAATATCAGCGGAAGACGGTAGACTGTGGTTAGAATAGTGCTGCGGGTGTGTCTGTTCGTTCTTTTTTGCAAAGAAATATACATATTATCCCAGCAGTTAAGGAGTTAATCAGAGTCTTCATTTGTTATAAAGAAATAACATGGGTCTGTTTATCTTTAATGAAAAACGTAGTTGAAGTTAGAATGAAAGCATGGCACACCTGCAGCAAGCACTCAGCAGTGAGTGCGGAGGGCTCTCAGTAGTGAGTGTGGCAAGCACTCAGCAGTGCATGCAGAGAGCACTCGGCAGTTAGGGGGTTGACATTACTGTGTTGCGCATATATCAACAAACTTTGATGTCGACTGCTGAAGCTCTTTCCCATTATCTCAGCTTGGGTTATGTAAACAAAATGATAAAAAAGTATAGACAATAGAGCCGAACTAGTCAGGGCACTCTCGAACACTCTCAAAGCTCACACCATGTTGACTCAGTCGTTGTCACTCAAGTTGCTATCCAGTGAAATGTTGAAACCTATCCAAAATGTCCTCATCTTGGCAAAAGAATAAATCTGGCGCAGCGACAGTAACTTGGGCAAGCCCCGCCTTCGCTCAGACAAAAGCGGGGTTGTGTTCAGTAGGTGCTCCAAACAGGTGGGTGGAAAAATGATGCCTTCATTGAAGACGCACATGCACCGGAATGGCATCTCCATAGCCAGACTAGCAGACCAAGCAAGGCGAGTGCAGCCTGGATTAAGCCCCTTGCGCGCCCTTGGGATGTGTCCTAATCGACTCAGGGAAACACCGAAGTCCCTGCGCTCCTCTATGTAGCGTCTTGAGTCATAGGGTTGCAGTTGAGAGCACCACCTGAAGTTCTGCTGTTCTTTCTCTCATTAGATGAATTGCAAATGATGTCTATCGGATCCAGTTTTTACATCTGTGTTTTTTCGAAATGTCAGGCTCTTTAAAGTCTGCCCAGCGGAAATAACAAGGACCCATCGACTGGTTGAATTAAAGTAATTCAAGTCAGTAGCCAGCATTGTAAATAAATGCACCGCCCCACAGACAACTTCATAGCGGTGAGCAGTGGTGAAGAGTCTCTACGCCTGCAAGTGGAAGCTCCTGAAGTTACCTGTTCCTGGCCAACTGGACTGTCCATCAGACGGGGCCCCTTTTAGTCCCTCTGCCACTGATGCACTTACCCTCAAGGCCTTTTGAGCTCATTGGCATCTCCATAATGTCTGATGCCAACTGAGTTCTGTCTGGTGATTTCGATTAATGACTTGCGCAATGTGGTGCTGCCTCTAGGCACATAGCAAATAGATTGAGATACTGGAAAATGCACTTTCTCAGTGGAACTAAAGTAGCATCGACAACACGTTACACATGAAAAGGTCTCTAAACACGTGGCGGAATGAGGCTGAAGGCCTTTGCAAGGTCCTCTATTCGGCCACAGATCTCTGAGGTGGCTTATGTTATCATTGTTATGTACAGGATGCAGGAGGTACTTTCTTTCTTATGAACATCTTCGCTGCCAGGTGTCATAATCCTTCTGGTGAGTGGCGCCTGGGCTGGTAGCTATTTTAATTGGAGGGGTGTAAATCTCTATCAAAAAATGTAAAAATAATGGGGTATAAGGATACATTTTGCAGCATACTTTCTGTGAAAAATGGGGTCAAAAGCCAGACAGTTTACATTTGATTGTGTAGGGTAACAAAGGAAAACATCCAATAGATGCAGCTCACCAACAGTGCACAGACCATTTTCCAAATCCTTTTCATGATGACTTTGCCCACAATCAATGCTAGTATAGAAAACATTTGTATGTAGGCTGTTCCCATACATGTCCATGCAGGTTGCACCAATACATGCCAAAAAGATCATAAAAGAACATTTTTCTGTTGGCTTTGCTGGTAATAAAGGCCAGGCCGCAGGCCACGTAATAACACTCCCGTTTAGCTTACCCTTGATGCCTAGTAAAAATCTCATGCCGCAGGCAGAAAACTTAAGCAGCCGTGCTGCAGCAATGCAGGCCCGTCTAGCCACATCACAATGATGTTTGCTTTAACTATGATGTCCAGTTAAAAATGCCATCCCAGTGCCACAGTTAGAAAACATAAGCAGACTGCCTGCAGCAATGCAGGCCAGTCTAGCCATGTTACAACACTTATCATGTGCGCATCATTACTCTTTTATTCAACAGTAGTGTGTTTAGAACATTACAAGTACATGCACCACCTCCCATTTCCACACATCAAGGCTGTACCCTGGACAACAGATGTAGCTAGTCGATGGCCTATAATAAACCCATGGGTATTGCTCTTCTGATCTATCTATATCTTCTTCTAAAGACCATGTAAACTACCCCTTCTAAATAAAAGAAAACACACAATAAATAACCGCAGAAACGTTAACTTAAAAGTACTATATAACATAGCAAATTAAGATCAATCTAACATGAATTTAACCTTCATTGAGGCACAGGCATTCCTCCTCGTGTCTTTCTCGCGGTCTGCAACCTTCGGCTCTCCAGATGGTTTGCACTACATTTCTCATGATCCCTTGCCTTTGACTATGATGGCCAGGGATGATGGGAGTTGCAGTCCAAAACATCTGAAGAGCCAAAAGGTTGCAGACCCCATTGCTAAGGGGTCCAATCGTCCAAAGTCAAATTCTCAAATAAAACAATACAAGGTTTCGCAATTTTAACAAGATTTCTTTCATGGCTAGAATGTAGTGCATTGTTAGCATGCATTTTGACCCCTTGAAAACAGCTGTGATGAATGATGGATTTCATGCAAACTACCTATAGAGAGGTGTGAGTTGTGCGCACAGAGCTTGTGGTAAACACCTTCATACCACAAACCACTTGTTTGTCCACCGTTTCCTCCTTGGTGCACGCCAACAGTTGCCAAAAGCCAGATATGCACGCATCCTGTCATTAGTGTGTTCCAAGTATCTGTGAACCAAGCACTGTGGGTCCATAACCTTCAAATTCATTAAGGGTGAACATGTTGTGCATGGAGGCAACAGCAGCATTCCGGGCAATATTTCTAGGAGTGTTCTGTTCTTAAGAGAAAGCAGGTGCGTGGCGATGGAACTGGTCCAGATGGCATCAGTTGAACTCACTGGCCTGCTTAGGCATCACAGTTCACACTTTCTCTCTACTGGAAACGAGCCTTACCCTTGTTAGCCTGTCTCTGGGCTGACTCTTTTCATTAGAAGTGCAGGTGAAATATGGTTATCATTTAAAGAGGAAAACCAAGAATTATGGGGCAGAGGGTTACAAAGCTTGTGGATGCCAAATTAGGCGTCAGAGAATATTTGATGTTTAACAGATGGCAAAATTCAGTATCCAGGGTTACTTAAACATGAATGCATGCTATATTGTTCTTAACAGATGATATTTTCCAAAAGTTATACAATTGCTTATTGTTCACTTTTGGATGCGCTCTTAGAAAAGTTGGCGAATAACCCTGTTCAATAGTCTTTTAACTCTATGAACTTCTTTGTTTAGTGACCCTCCCATTAGCAAGCGGTCATATAATGAAGGTGGTTTCTCCCTAATGATAGCAATGTGTTACTTATATAGCGCTTTCACCAAAGTGCTGTACATAGAACATATTTACATACATACATTTATCATCCACCCGAAGTTGGTACTCATTCATCGACCCTGGAAGGATGAAAGGCTGAGTTGGCCTTGCCGGGATTTGAGCCTGCGACCTGCAGATCACAAACAGATCACAGCAGCAAGCGCTCAACCCGCTGAGCTCTCTTTCCGGCTTAAAACATGATGCTACTGAAGATGCAAAATGGAACAGCACATTCAGTTTGGCTGCAGTGATAATAATTGGGGAGCACTTTTAGGTTAAGCAGTTCTGAAAGGTGAATTTGCATGGGGCTGCACCTACTTGTCTCCAGGGGAAAGGACAGGTAAAGGCAGAATGTTATATATTTAATTATTTGTGCCAAAGAAAACAAGACAGTTTCCTTAATCCAGACTTTAGTATCCTTAAAGTGTTTTGAAGTTTGCTTAGTCTGTGAGTACTGATGTGTGATGTGTACTGGTGTTATTCTAATTGAGAGTTAATGTTTGCACACAATGAAGCAATAGTCATACTTCACCAAATAAATACCATCTCCAAGCACCTGCTTGCTTATTTGTTATTGTTTAAATCTAAAGGCAAATAAAGGGGCGTGCAAATATTGAAGAAGCATCGTGAAGGATTAGGCGTGTGTAGGCATATATTCATACCTCGCGGCAGATTTCAGATCATGAAAGTGCAGGCAAACCAGATGCTTCACCAAATGTACAGTGGAGTGAATCCTCCAGCTGAATGTTAAGGTCTATACGGCCATTCGTTTTAGCAAGCCTAGTGTTAGGATTTCTCACCTGGTGGGTGAGCAGCTATGTGTGAAAAGAGTATATGAATTGTGTTGGGTGCGACTCGTTATATTGTTCCCACTGCCATCATATTTCCTGGGAATAATTAGGCCACAGAAAATAAATAAAAGAAGACATTAAAAGACTGGCCCATAAACAGCATCTTAAATTGTCAGCAGACTCTTCTGCAGTAGGTATTCAATAGAAGGTTTCACACATTGAACTGACTTTCTAATTTAAAAGTGTGTTTTGGATTCAAAGAGCCAAACGGTTACATTCTTGCTCCACCCCTTAAAAGAACGTTTGGAGTCTGTTTTCCCTGACAATGGTCACGTGATCCAGCCCATGACATCACAGCTGACAGAAAAGACCCTGGCAGTGGGGAGGGCCGAGGTTGTGTGTAGCAGAAATTCTTTGCCTAATGTGGTGTCTGCAGGGGATACGTAACTAAGAAAAGATTGATGATCACCATGCACACCTTGTCCTCATTTGTATTTTTTGCATATAGGAGAATAGCTTTGAGTAATTAGTTGGACAGTCGAGTACAATTTGAGGTGCAGGGGAGATGTGCTCAGCCTTGGTATCTAGGCTGGGAAAAATACATTCAACAAATGGTTTCCTGATTAAGGAAACCCGCGTCCCCTGCACACTATCAACAAGGGCCGTGGCCCGTATAGAGTTTTTAAGGGTACAAATAGTAACCTTATTGATTTTTACAGGGTTTGGTTCTTAAGTTTCGTAAGTTTCTGTGCTTTGCTATGACTGCAAAATATTCTGAAGTGTCTCAATTAATACTTGATAAGTCATCTGTTTATCAGAAAAACAGTAATTTATTCAGATTTTTAACAAAAAACATTCGAAGTATAATCTGGCCCAACGCGTTTCGAGTATCAATTTTCACTCTTCATCAGGGGCAATCTGTTCTGTATTCTTTAAATTGAGTATAAACACTGAAGAAAAAATAAATTAAATTAATAATCTAATATTCATATTAATATTCATATGTACATTTAAGGCAGAAAACAGGGTTCTTCAATAACCAGTTAGAAGCACATATAAATGTTTCTATGTACATCATTAGTTCATTCTTTAAATTCAGGATCAGTTACATTGCTCAAAAGAAAAATGTATTAAGAGATTAGCTAATGCTGGGAGCCTATTAAGATAAAAGACAAACCGATCTTATCCTGAATATGCCATTACTTCCTAATAATAGCAACATTTTGGATGGTGGCTTGAATACGAACCTAAACGGTTATATCAAAATAGTTCTGATCTACTGGGCTAAGTGCTGATATACTAAAGGCGCTTAATTAAAAAATCCATAGGTTGTGATAGAGTTTATAGATTATGTGATAAATATTGAAGTAAGGGTGGTATAATAGGATTCATTAGTGCAAGAGATCTTACTTGTAAAAGAAATGTAGGACTCCACAAGCAGTCATCTAAGGCTTCTCTGTGGATAGGATGTCCTAATCTAGTAATTTAAGAAAAGAGAAAGCAATGTGTATTAAGGAAACAGGGGAACATTGGCTGTGAGGCTCAATGTGGTAGCCGAGTAGCCATACTTACAAGTTGAGATGAAGAAAAGCAGAGAAGCAGGTTTCCCAGATGTAGTTGTTACCCGAGACTCTCTTTCTGCTTTCGAGTAAAAAATCGGAGTGGATCGAGTATTTATAGTCGCGGGTGACGTCACCCGCGCATGCGCATGATGACGTCACACCGCGGCCCTGGTGTCTGATTGGTTTTGATGATGTGATAGCGGTCGCGGGTGACGTCACCCACGCATGCGCGTGATGACGTCACACCGCAGCCATTTTCTTTGTTTACCTGTATGTGCGTGTGTCTAAATGCTGAGAAAAAGGTGTCTCAACCTTTATAGGAGATACGCCTAAAATTCTATCCGGGTAGTGAATGCCAATATGTATTAGCATTACATCTAAACATCCGATGCATGGTAAGGTGGAAATAATTATGAACTGGTGGTAGTGAATAAAGTGAATATAGTCTGATATGGAAATGTGAGCTAATCGAGAAGCTGTGTGTGCCCTACCCCCAACTGGGAGAAGATAAAAGAATAAATATGAATAAATGGATAAGCTAAAAAAGATTTAAAAGAGAGATAAAAAAAGGAAAAGGGGAATTTAAATTGAAAAACACGATAATAATGGCATTAGGCTGTTTGTCCTAGAAAAATCAAAAGAGGCTCCCTTGCATTAAAAACAATAGCATCAAAACAATAACATTGTCTGTACATACAGTAGATTTAAGTAACTTTTCATCTGACCCACTAGGGGGTGTACATTCTTATTGTCTAGTCATGAGATTGTAATTTCTTATGTATCTCTTCTGGATCTCTAACCAAAGTGAATATAGGATTTTAATCCTGTTTAGTTGAATGAGGTATAGTTTAGTCTAATTCTAATTCAAATTAAAATTCAAAATTTAAAACACAAGGAGGACACTAAAGACACTAAAGAAGAGATGTCATGACTATGTTTGCAGTGATGCCTGGTTTTACCCCATTTACTCCAATGCCAACATCAGTCTAATGAACTGATTTCCAGAACTTAAATAAAATCTTTTTTGCCTGCTGGCAGGTGTCTCATTGGGCAAGCACTGGTGTGGCATGCACAGATGCCTCCATGGAGTGGGGGGCTACATCGGAAGTAGGGTAGTGTGAAGAGCCAGGAATGAGACGCGGACACAGAGGACTCATGGTGTTTGCCATAAACATTTATTAAATAATAAAGGGCTTGGAAAATGCATCACTGTCCCTAACCTAAGAGGTATTTTACTACTTCAACCAAAGGGCCTGTCGTGCGTCAAGATACCTGAAGCAAAAATGTCAAGTGTACAAAATCCTATCCTAGCCCTCACACTCTAAAAGTAACTCTAAGGTGCTAAGGGTAATGTCTCTGACTTGCAAAGTGTACAAACGTTCAACAACAAGGCATAGATCCAACAAATGTTCCAAATTAATAATGTTCACACTTCCAGGGAATTACTCCCTTCACCAGGTTTCTCTCTACCAAAACAAAAGTTCAAAAGAATAACCAAGGTTTTTTTAGCTCAAGAGGATTACTCCCTCCTCTTATTCCAGGGTCTCCCTTCCCCAAGTCCTTCTCACATTCAACACAATCCAAAAATCCTAAGGGCATGAAACTTCATTGGGAATCTCCGACTCACACAACAACACCTGGTATACTCCTCTGCTAGGTTCTTTCATATAGTTCCTTGATAAAATTTGGGTGCCTGTGCATGTGCATGTGCTAGAGTCGCAAATTACCTGCTATACTCTCCTGCCAGGTTCTCCTTACACATCAGATTCAGTTCAGAATCCTTAGGGCATGGGTCTTCCTTGGGATTCCTCAACTCACAAAACTCCTTGTATACTCTCCTGCGTGGTTCAGTTTCACATTCACTGTAGTTCAGTTGACCCACTTTAGTTTGCCTGGTATATTCTCCTGCCAGGACTTTCTTTATGCAGTTCACTTTATACACAATTGGATTTGCCTGGTATACTCCCCTGCCAGGTCTTTTAACATTAATTTCATTTCAGTCTTTTCTGCCACACTTTTTTCCCCGTGTGTATTTCCTAATGTCGCTACGGGATCCAGACCTTTTCTCGTGGACTTCTTATCTTGTAATCAAATGTCCCAGGGCCCTATTATCCTGCTCAGGCTTCCGTCAGCTCTCACACTGTGTTTCCTTCAGTATGTGGTACACCCTCCAAAGCGCCCCGGCGGCCCGTCCCTCTCAGGGGGCTCAGCAACTTCGGGGTCCCTCGCCTCTCCCATGTTGGTCTGCAGCTTGTCGTCAGGTCTGCAGAGTGCTTTGTTCACTCGTCAGCTTACACCTCGTCTCCGGCTCTCCTTGGCAGCTTCTTCTCTTCTCGGTGTATCAGTGGCAGTTCTTTGACACGTGAGCTTCTCTGAATGATGTTCCTAGGCCTCCCATGACTTGGTAAGACCCCCGTACTCCTGCTCTGTCCCTTCGGCTGTCTTCACCACAGCTGGGTAAGAAGACGAACTTCATGCTTCTTTTCCCAGCATTGTTTTAAACTATGTCAGGCCAATCACATTCTTCCTGCTACGAAATAGCTCGCGTTGGTTTGCATTATGATAGGAGTAATCATCATTGCTCCTTAACCTCTTCCTCGTCTCAGTTTTGGTTACTTATTTGCTGTCTGATTTTGAGGAATGCTGTCAGTAAAATTGTCAAGTTGTTGAAGGGGATGATGGCAGTATGCCATTAGGGCATGAGGAATTGAGGGAATATCCCTAAAAGGGAAAGGGGGATACTGTGTTTCACCTGATGTTGTCATATCATACCCAGAGGATCGCCTCCCCCCTTGTGATCTTCTCTCAAATAACCACCCTCAGTGTCAGGATCAGGTAGTGGTTCCTGTCCCCAGACCACATGAGGAGAGGCTATCTCAGGGAAGGAATGATGACATCAACAGATCCATCAAAGTAGGTAACAATGTAGTTTGCTACAGGACTGTCCTGTGTTCATGGGCTTTGTCCCATGTTCTGCATATAGGAACTGCGATAAGATAAAAAAGAAATCATGAGCCAGCTTCAACTTCTACCAGTCATTCTGATGCGTTGTGTCTGGAAATTCTAAATTCATTTAATTAACTAGCACAGGATGGTGTGCGCTATATATTTGGGCACATTATTTAAAACTGTCTGTAATGCTGAATCATGTACCAATATTTTACACTGGTGTCATTTCTGCTGACGCACAATTTATAATTGTGCTGTTACTGCTCTGGGACAAATGTAATGGATCCAGTCACTGCCCAACATTTTGGCATGAACACTTCTAATAAGTTCAATCAGTGTTTCAATTGGTACATAGTATTTTGATTAACAGAAATCTGATCATGTGCTAGAGAGAAATGATGCCAGGTGTTGTGTCCAACCTTGCCTATATGTAACACAATATCTGATGTGTGGGACGTTGAAATGGCCTCTAGATCTTATGGCTTTTGTGCAATTTCTTTGGAAGGTTATATCACAAAATACACCATGTGTACCAATTATATTCAAAAGTTCCATGATGGAGCATCACCCCAAAACTCCTTTGGGCGACATCCTTGCACACTCCCAATAGTGTTTCCACCTCCCTCCCTCTCTTCTTGCTTTTTCCTGGCTCCATCATGTGTAATTTTCAGTGTTCTCTTCGAGCGGTACCTTTGTGGACAACTCCTGCTTCAAAAGCAGGATCAGCCTTAAAACCCAGCCAGGCTCCATTTCCTCAAAGGATAACTTATCCCAGCTTCCTGTACTCGATCCCTCTATCTCTCTCTGTAACCGAGGTCCTAAAGCCAGAGCAACCCTCTCCTGATGGTGGTCAACAGCTTCCTGCCTTACCTCCAAAATGAAAGACCACGGAGACCCCAGGTGCCTGACCTCTTCCATTCTTGCAGGTACCTTATTGGCTTGCCATAGCCCAGCACTGTGGGGACGCTATTACCCAAATTGACCTTTTACAATTGACCTTTTGTCCTAATTGACCTAATTATAGTGGTCCTAATTGACCTTCTGCACAATTGACCTTTATATTATTTTAGTTCATTTATATATGTATTGGGTTGGTTTTGTATTATAAATAATATAAGGGGATTGGATGTGGGGTTGCGGGGGGCAGGAGGGTTTGGGTTGGGTGGAGGTTGCAGGGGGTTCCCCCACCCGCATATATGTCCTAATTGACCTTTTAAATTAGGTCAATTCTCTGGAGGTCAATTCTCCCAAGGTCAATTGTGAAAAGGTTAATTAGTATTCATCCGTTCCTATGAAGGGCTACTTGTACTCTTGCAATGGCACTGGCTTCTGCATGGCTTAACTTCTGCAGCGGAACTTGTGTGACTTCCCATTTTACACCCTCCTGTTTGTGGGGGTCACAATAAAGGACAGGGTTAATGGGAGTAGTGTATTTTCCTTTAGGTGCTTCAATGGGGCTAATTTTTAGGACAACTGAAAGGTTGAAAGGCTGAGCACTCCCTTCAGGGATTTCAATCTGGGACCCCGGGATTATGTACAGGTGTTTCTAGAGGGTGAATTTAGCTATATTGCCTGATAAATATGCAGTGTACTTGCATCATTTTTACTGCTGGGTTTATATGAGATTTTCTGTTTTATTTTATTTTTAAAGTAATATTTTATAGAAATATAAATAATGGCAGCCTTCCACTTTATAGGAAGACATTAAGTGAAAAACATTGGCTTAATTAAAAGACTAACAAATATCAAAATACATTTGCCAAATTCAAACATGAATTGATCACTATTCGCTTTGTTAGAAGTGTTTACAGTCATACTGTGCCAGAATACTTTCTACGAGTTAGTTGAGCAGGCAAAAGCACATAGTTACACATAACAAACGTGTAGTTGTGAAGGTACTTGCTGAATGCTAACAGTTGCTGGCGGGTTATTTTACCGAGCGGTGTAACTTTCCAGGCCGCTTTGTGTGACAATTTATTTTTGGCAGATAACATAAGAGCCATCATGCTGTGCGAAGGAAGCAAGAGTACCACGTTATGATAAGAATGAAATACAAGTCATGGCAATAGCGACATGTCTTTTGCATTTACATCGGTACATTTGCATCTGCAGTTACATTGGTTTTGCTCGTTTTTCAGGCAACAAGTAGCACAAATGTCAAAAAAGGGTAAGGGGTATGGAACAAATAAAAAGGACTGGAGTTTGAGGGGCTTGCCCCCATTTTTTTTTTAAAAAAAGTATGAAAATGCACAGATGAAAATGCACAAAGATCCAAATGCGAGATGTAAAAGCATGGGCCCATGGCAATGGCTTCTGACTGAACACAGCAAAATTCCTTTATGAAAAATAAGAGCCGGATATATAGGGGAACTGCTCTGGATATCGCAGCTTTCTCAAAGGTTCATGATGCATGAGGCTAAACAAACATTTAAAAAAAAATCACATTTGATTGATTTCTTGTGAAGGGCCAGATGTTTAGAAATGGATTCTGATTCCGCGCGCAGCATTTGGCTGCAAAACATCTGCATCCAGAAGGATGTAGATTGAGTTTATAGCAATGTCATCACTTAGGTGTAAAGGTTTTGCGTCATGAGTGCCCTAGAGTCAGATAGCTCAGTGAGTGAAGCGTGCTGTTAAGAGCGATGTTCCCACTGCAGGGAATTGGTTTAGATCTTGGCAGGTACGGCTCAGTCTTTCATCGCTCCAGGGCCACTAACATAAATTAGAATACATTAAATAACGGTATAACCTGTTATTTACAGCACTATGTAATTGGAACCTATAGTATCAAGCGATATAGAGCAAAACAAAGCAATGCATTATTATGATTATTAGTTTTGGTAGAAAATACCATGAATATATTGATAATTGAAGGGAGGTTATGTCCAACTTGGGTCCAATCCTCGCTTTGGCTACGAAAGCGAGTTGCACCTCACTGATAAGGCCAACAGGCCTAAATGCATGGGGTTGCGTTTGTTCCTTAACAGAAAGGTATGTGGCCCAGCAGTTCATACTGGACCACTCCCTCTGGAGGCAGAGCCGAGACGGGTTTGCTTGTTGTTGGTCCCTTTCTGCAATCATACTGCCGAATAATTGAGTGTTTATGAATTTTGCAATCCTATCCATCAATTCACTTTTGTTTTTTAAATAACATATTAGTGTCTGATCCTTCAAGCATGCATAAACCATACCTTGCTGTCATAAACCTACACAACCGTTATTCCAAAAGTCACTATGCTAGTCAGTATTTGTCCTCACCATCAAAGGATTTAATGACGGGGAGAGGAGCGGACAACTGGGAATCACCTTCTAGCATAATATAGTCTAGGAATTAGTCACACACCTGAGAGAACAGAGGTCTCTTTAAAGTTAGCAGCATTCTCAGTGTCTGCAAGCCAGTGGCCGTCATATGAGATCGGGATGAAAATACATGCCTATACTTCAATCAAGATTATGATAAATGAATTATCAAGATCAGAAAGTGCTACAGTAGAATGTACAGTAAATTATAGCTGCTGAATCTGCAGGGAACAAATAACCCAACCAAGGGTGAGAAAAGTGGAAAGATGACCGATCAGAAGGATGACAATCTCTCAGTGTTGTTGTCTTTGTTCTGGTCTACACTTGTGCTTATGTGAGGGTTACATTTTACTCGAGCAAGTCAACCCTAACATCCTATTCCTTGGGTAACCCTCACCGCTCATTGACAGAATCACCGATTCTGAGCCTCTTGTGGGGATGGTTACAGGGACGTTCCCATGGTTATCTGTCCAGTACATTTTGCTGCTATACACAGGACCTCATCAACACACACAAAAGACATTCTTAAGGGTCTAACTTCTGAGAGCTTGGCAATCAGGCCTCTTTGCCACATTGACAGTCTCAGGACGGTTATCTATCACAATGGAATTGATTTGCAGGGATCTCATATGGTAAAAATGATTTGCACTGCATGTGATGTTTCAAGATGCAGGTGAAGAACTGTTCTGTCCTATGATCATGGAAGTGTGTCAGGATTATTCCAGAGGACAACACAATCAGAGATGTTCTATTAATCAGAAGTCCTCTGGCTGCCAGAATAGCGAGGGAAAGCATCTTTCTGAGAATCCAGCTTCTTGATGGGGTAATTGGAAGAGACTACTTTTGTTCCCCAACTAAACCAGCTGAGGGTCCTGTAGGATGATTGAGACTAGTGAGACACAACCCAATGCACTCCTTAACTCCCATTAATATATATAAAGGGCGTTCCAATTTATTAGTTTTTCTAAAATAAACATGGGTGATCCAAGTAACAATTCATACATTTGTTTTATAGTCTTTCAAACACAACAACAACAATGCAAACACATGTTTCGACCTATAACAGGTCTTCATCGGGGCTTAAAGTTCCATCAAGGGATGGCAATCCATCCATGTGATCCTCAGTCCAAACAGTCACGGACGGTATCTGGATGTATCTCCAATCGACTTAGATAAAGACAAACACACAATTCCAAAGCTCAATTGCATATGAGCAATCATCTGAAATCTGCAACTGTCCTTCAGAAATTGATACATTTCCCTCCATCAAATTGGGTAATGATAGCATGTATTATTACGGCAGTAGAAGTTGGAGGAATCCAGTGTGCAATCTGGCATGAACATATTATATGGCTGATAAAGTTATTATATTCAAGGTACAGTCTCAGTGACCAGACTGCTGCTCACAGCCCCATCTCCACCTCTCCCTTTAGGGTTTGCTGCCCTTTCCATATAGGGGTATGCTCTGCAGTGAGAACTCTCCAGCTTCCTGTTGAGTGCTGAAGCACCCATATAGGCAGCAGAGTGGCAGGAGGTTAAAGCAGGCCGGGGAATGCCTACTGGGGGCCTCAAATCGTTGGCTGGGGTAGATCCTTCTCCCATCTCCCGAGTATGTCATGTTCCCACCCCATGCCTACCTCCTTCCCACCTACTGCTAGCTGAGAGAGGCGAGATGGAGCAAGGTAAACAAGATAAAGTAAACAGGACTAGGGCGATCCCTTTCCTTCCTGGCACTGATGCTGTGATGTCTGGTCCAGGGTTTGCAAGGCAGTGTCAGGGACACCAAAGGAGGAGACAGCGATGCTACCTGGATACATGGACCCATCTCTGGGATGTCCTGGGCCACAGAGAGCTTGAGCAATCCTCCCTGCAGTCAAGAAAACCCTGAAAATAGCCGCCTGCAAGACCACTGTCCCCATAGCCCAGATCCCCTGGTGATATCGAGGTGTTTAGGCCCTTCACACAAAGGTCCTTCCCTTGTTGACATTATATAATTTATCAGAGAGGTCTATCAGCATCACTCAGGGGTTATTGCCTTATTCACCAGCCGAAAGACTGGACTGTCTTTCTACTTGTAAGATATTTTTCAGTATCATCTAGACTTAATGAGTGCAAGGTGAGGACAGACCAGGCACAGGTTTTCTCCACCCCCCACAAACAGTTTTAAAAGAACCACAGATTGTTCAAGCACACCACAGACGTGTAACGGCATAACACAGAACCAGCATGTAAACACGCTAGTAATACTCTTTGCAGGACAAAGGCAGCTGCACATTGTGCAGGAGAGGTGACAAGTGACACAAATGAAGTGGAGGATTGGGTGGCCAGATAGTCCAGGTCCAGGTCCAGACCATCACGATGTGCACTGAAGGAACAGCAACTGATCGTACTGTACTACCTCCTGGACAGGAGCAGCATTCGGCATATCCTGCAGTTGACAGAGAGGATCATGCAAAGTGTCATCAACATCCACACAGCCATATCACCTTACCTCAAGGTTGTGTGTGGTCTTCCGTTTCAGTGTCACTGGCCTAGTGGCAAAATCTGTTAGTACATTCGTGGAATGTTACAGCCCACATTCTTCAGTCACCTGGGCCGGGCCAAATCTCAGATGTGCACCAGCAACATTCCAATCACAACATTTGACCCCCACCCCCCACTACTCAGGATGCCATCACTGCCACCAAAGGTAGGTTTCACAGCATACCGTACCTCCACTGAACTACACATACTTTCCATTGGTCTCACAGCGGGTAAGGGGCAGGTGTTCAGAAAGAGCGGCAACACACCATGAAATTGACATCCAATTGACTTCACTCCTGGATGCAGGATCCACACAGTGTCATGATCCCGCTCAGCAGCACTCTTCCAATCTTCATGCATACTGCTAGGAGCTGAGGGACATGGCTGCAGTGTATGCAACATAACCACCATCATGGTGGCAGACCAAATCACCACTCAACCACAAAGAGGCAAACCCTGTATGCCTATCTGCACCTCCATCCTCCTCACAGTTACCCTACCACACACCCTTTCTAGCATGTATCATGGAGTGTGTTTACTGGTGGGTTAAGAAGCACAGAGGGGAACAGGGATGCCGGTGGCAGGCAAAGGGCACACCCTAATCAGCGCATGACAGAGGGAATTCTTCCTTGAGAAACTACAATGAATCTCAACACCATCCCACTGTCAAATTCCCATATTGACTGTGCATATCCCTTGTTGCTGTGGCTGATGACGCCTTCCTGGAACCCACAGATCTAATAGGAACATTGGTATAAAGATGCACCTGCAATGACCAAGCAGGCAAACTGGGCATTTGGCCTAATGAAGGTAAGATGTGAGGGTCTATTCAGAGCTGGGGTCGTAGGAAATAATCCATGCGCGTTGTGCATTGAATTCCACACAAACTGTGAATGAAGCATCAGATGCCAAGGCCAGCATACTGCAATTTAGACAGTGGCATTGAAGATGGCACACCTACACCATGTGCAAACCAGATAGAGGAGATGGGTGCATCACTCATCAGGAACTGATACACACAGACATGGATTGCAGTCTATAACACTTACCTCACACGTGGTACAATCAAAACTAAAACTGTAATGAGCACAGACATCACTACATGGCTTCAATAATGTCTCATTGCAATGGGCCTCATTACAACCCTGGCGTTAAGGGGTTAACGGCGCCGTAAAAGGCTGCGGCGCCATTAAACCCTTAACGCCAGATTCACACTTTAACGCCTGCTTTTTGCAGGCGTTAAAGCCCAACCCGCTAAGGGACCTTGGTGCTAATTACGGCACCGTAATTTACGGTGCCGTAATTAGCGCCTTCCCCATTCCCATTGAGCCCTATGGGCCAAAAATGGGAATGGGGAAGGGGCCATGGTGAATGGGGATTTACCGCCCCGCCAACCTTGGAATGGGGCGGTAAATCCGCCATCCACCATGGCAGAATCCGGCATGGACCATGGTGCTAATAGCACCATGGTCCAACGCCAGGGTTGTAATGAGGCCCAATGTGTTTATTTCCCAAACAATACCCTATATGAGCCCTGAACACATACCCTTCACCAAACATCCTCTCCCAATATCACTCCACAAAAGCATCCTCTCCACCTACCACCCACTCGCAGAAATCCAACCACATATGTCCTTTACATGGTTTTCTACTGTCTGCTGGAGGAGGGGGTAGGGGGGAGATTCATAGCCTAGGCGGCTCTCCTTTGGAACGTGCTGGTGACAGAATCCTCCATGGAGTGGATGAAAGGAGGTTGTACAATTCCCACTGCCAACCCGTTAAAGCAGATACAGACTCCAATTGCCCAGTTCCAGTGGAGAGCCTCTTTCTCTACCGCATCAGCCAAGACACAGACAGTTAGTCCCCTCGTCAGAAAACTGAACTTTCCTCAGCCACCCCTCGCTTAGGATCCATATGTTCGCTTCCTTGAAGTTGTTTGTGCAGCCATTTTGGATGGATGAAAGCAGAGAGTGGGTGCTTTAAGAAATAAATATCTTTTTTATTGCAATGTTAAGGTACTTAACATAACAAGAGCCAAGCCCTCAACAAGGGAGGATTCCACAATGTACACTCAAAAGCTAAACCTAATACACACAGCCCATTCCGAAGCTTCCCCGAGAGTCCCCATTTACATGGCGGGAACTATAAAGTAAACACTATAAGTCCAGGTGGTTGGAGCCGTCTCCACCCCTTTTCGTGTAAGGAAGAATACAATTCCAGAAAGAACATTCCAGAAAGCAGTACTATATGTCCAACATATTGCAATGCAGAATAACAGCTTGACCCTGATTTGCAGCATCGTATTCCCCACAGATCTTACTGCCACATTCCAAATCTACAGCCTCAATCTAAGGCTGTCACAAGAATGCTCAGTTACCCACTGCAGCACCAACACAGTTATATATACCCCATTTCCCACCCGTCCATGAACATAGAGATAAGGCATGTTGCGCTACCCACTATCATAGCAACACTTTTTAGAGGAGCTGTCCTCCAACCCCTGAGGTTCACAACAACCGCCGCTCATCACTGCCCTCCCCTCACTTCACAACCCATGACATTCTCAGGATCATAGCCACGCATCTACCCCAACAAACTGAGCATAACCGGAAGTCCCCAGCTGCCAAAGTGGCAAGAAACACCACCGTTGATTGCACCCAAAGCCCTTGATCCCTTCTCTGTAACCGACGTGGCTTTTCTTGGTACCAATTTTAAAAGTTCTTCGGCCCTCTCAGCATCCCAAAACAGATATTCCTTGTCCTTCCATGTAACTCACAGATTAGCATGTCTGGGTAGGCCTGCCTTCAGCCGCCACCCTGCCCCCCATCAGCCCCAACCAGGCAAGAAAGGATTTGTTAATGGCATTGAGCATCCACCTCTTCCTCTCAGTTGCCGGTGCCAGGGCAGGAAAGAGATGAACCAAACATTGCTGATATGTCAAGCATTCCGTTGTGGCTGCCGCTGTTAATATCCTTTCCTTGCACTGAACATCTGACACCTTAACGATTAACATTGAGACCCCGTCAATTCTGTATTTTTGTTAGAGGCGGCCATCTTGATTCTATAGCATTTGTCCACAAAAATGGGATCTTCCTCCACCTCCAGGTTAAGCAATTCTCCTAGCCAGTTGATGACAAAGGTAATGGGGTGTCTCCCTTTGCGCCTGGGGGAAGGACTATTACCCTCATTTTCAGAGCTCTGGCCACATTTTCCAGATAGTTGAGTCTTCGTTCCATTACCTTTTTGCCCTTAACGACTGCTTAGTCTTCTAGGCACATTTTCTGGACCATTGGGAGCATTTGGTTGTACTGGTGGTCCAACCTGCTAGTTGTCTCCTCGAATGTGGAGGTTCTTGTGTCCAGCTGCACCACTTTTTCATTCATTTTCTCAAACTTGTTATCCAAACGCGATATTGATTTTTCATTACGCCCCAACACCCCCAGCACTGAATCTTGAGACGTTGAAGCAGCGCAAGATTCTCCACACTGGATTGTCTGCTTCGAGGTGTGAAAAGGTCTGATGTCTCTCGACTCAACCCCTTGTCTTTTTTCTTCTTCCAGATGCCATTCTTCCTTTCCTGTGCCTGGGGTACTTAAAACATGGGCCCGATATTGGGGGATGCGCAACTAGCCAAGTAGTGGCCAGAACACTGGGATGATACTGGGATGGGCAGACACCTTCCTTTGTCAGGTTAACAGCTGCATATACAGTTTGGAACACTGGAGACAACATTACTTCAAACATCCTATGTACAGACCACTTTAGAGAGCCTCTGCCTGACACATGGACCCTCGGGGGCTATAACGCTGCAACCCTACACAAAGAGGGTTGCATCCAGTTCGGCTTCAGCTTTCCTGTGTACATGGGCAGTACTGCCCACAATGAACATGACAGATTAAGGCGTCTTGTCCCAAAGGGACCATGGAGCTATCCAGCACCTCCGACTGCTGTTGATACTGATGTCCCCCCAGCCCACCCGTCACCTCCACAGGACTTCATTGGAAGCAGGTCGAGACAGAGCCACAACGATGGGGAGTAATAAAAGCGGCCACATTGATTTGTCACAGAAAATCCAAACAGCGCAAAAGCAGCTTAATTTTTTTTTCGGCAGGCTAACGGAAAGCTAGCCCGCGGTATCCCGGCACCACTACAAAGCGGGAATAAACGCTTTGTGGATACACAATGATGGACGGAGAGCGCACAGGTGGCAAATGACACCGGCCAGAGAAACCCCCAACGGACGGCTTGCTGACTCGGCCCGCAGCCCCCGAGGGAACCATGAGTAAGACTACAAAATAACAATATGTACAGTGATTTCTAGCCCGCAATACAAAGCCTGAGCATAGAGTATCATGCTATCCCACTCCGGGTTTATACAGCCCACTCCCCTTGGGCCAGTTGCGAGTGGCCATGGTATCTAGAGCAGGTTAGACTCGCCCCCAGCTCTTAAATCCAGGGGGCATTTGTTTAAGAAGGCGAAGTGTCTCGGGGGGATAGAATTTGATGCAGCCAGACCAGGCACCGCCAACATACGAAGGCAGTTTTCTATTGGCATAGGGGGTATACGACATTGCAAGACGTCAGCAAGGCTAACCCCCCTTTTAGAAAACTGTGCCACTCTAACAACTGCAGGTCTAGGCGGCCTACCCTCACGGGGCCATTTGAGTGCTGCTTTGTGGTAAACTACCATACCGGGGTACTAACCTAGCAGGAGTCCCAAACACCAGAGTGACACTTCCTACACCAGCAAGTATACAGCACGCAATAAGACAAAGATGTACAATCTTTCTTTCATTGCCGTCAGAAAGTTCTCCAAGGAATGCAATTGTCAGCTGCACTGCCCAAGGGGAAGCTACGACAGAGGGTGCGCAAAAAATCTTAAATAATGAGCGTACTCGTCATGTTGAGCTGGGAGCTATGACTGAGCGGCGTTGAGAAAATCAACACCCCCAGGGTCAAAAGGAACATGCATTTTCCTCCTAAACACCTCCCCTGGGGGCAACACACTCCCATGGGTAGCCAGAACAAGCACTCGCACTGGAAGCAAGACGACAGAGAGCAATACAATTTACTGAGTTCCAGGAAGGTTTTCTATTCTAACCCCTCCCCCCCAAAAGTCACCTGTATTTCAGCTGAATGATCCATAAGGGGGGGGCCTGTGAGGAGGGCAGGATGGACCCAGACCGCAGAATTGGCGCCCCCAACAGAAATCATCAAGGGGCCAAAAGGATGGTCAGCGAAAGAAGCCCCTATGCCTCAAAAAGAGGTTATGGCGATGGTGGCAAAACACCGCAAGGAGATTGAATTAATAAAAAGAAATAAGGAGAGTAAACTGCCTCCAAAGCCTAAAAGAGACAATGGCAAAATGCCAATAGGAAGCGAAGAAATGACAACAGGTAGCAAACACCATGGAAGAGGCCATGCTAAAGAACAGAACAAGGAACACCCCGCCAACGCGAATCCTTCAGGAACAGTGGGTAGTTCTTGACCCAAGTACAGATTTGAGGGGGAGATCCCATCTATGGGTGGGGCGAGGTAAGGCACCACGTTTGTTTTTAGGAACATGGAGTTAACGCAGCTTGCCCTGCTTCCCGCGTCAAGGTAAAGTTAAGCAGCCCTGAATAACCTAGCCGGAGGTGCAAGCACAGAGTAGTGTGCCACTAAAAGATGCAAGCCAATAGCATAATTACGTGTTGTCAGAAATGACCATATCACACGTACAGCGGGCTTGATTAAAGATGAGTACGGGGAAGTCAGTAAAACAATAATCCATAATCCAGCATGTAAAAAGAATAGGAATAAAATAAACACAAAGGCGTTCCTCTAAGCAGGCAGGAATAAAATACAAAAAGTAATTGGTCAGAAAAAGAAAGCCAGTGCTTCAAACCTACCACCTACTAAAGCCGTAAAAAAGGCACAGAAATAATAAAGTCATGGTGTAAGCCTTGCAGGAGGTTGACCTTAAAAGAAATTACATAGAACAATTGGCTAGTGAAGGCTGCTAAAAGAGGCTAAAGGGCATAAAAAGACTGGCATGAGAAAAGCGCTGTACCAAAGAGGCGGATCTGGAAGACAGGCGCAGGAGATCCCCACGTGCACAACCCACTGAAACGTAGGAGGTATAACCATAGCCAGGCATGGCAGCAGTGGTCCCTGGAGGGGGGATCTCCATCCCGCACCCCACAGCAAAGTGACTGATGGAATACAAAGGTATTTCAGGTAGTAATAATACCCAGGGGGTTGCCACAGAAGAGCTACTTTATCCAAACAGTGGGCCCGCGAGTTTCGGACAGGGGCCAGGTAAACCAAAACAGCACTCAGAAAAATGGTTCATTTATAGACAAGGAGGGAATACAACTTGGCGGTCCTCTGGCAGTATGAGGAGATACATAGGATATATTTTGGAGGGAATCTGAGGGGCTGTAAACCCCCTCAGAGTGGCGGCAGGGATCAGCCTTGAGTTGTCCCTACGTGGAAGTAGGGCCCCCGCTCACCTGATCCCTTGTTCCCCAAAATATTTGTGTGCTATTTTCATTATGTTTGGTTGGCTTTCTTCCCACTACAGCTCATGATATAATAAAGCTTGTGGCCAAAGGTTTTCCACCCTACCGCTTGATTGGCCTCATCATTATGGCACTGCCATTACTGTCACCTGTCACACCACCCTGCATGGTTCCCCCACACTAACACTTCCAGGCTTATGCGCCCCTGATGTGCAACGCCAGCGACGTATGCTGCGAGGGCCTGGGCCATGGTGAGCTTGTGTGAGCGGTTTACTCTGCGTCATGCGTGCCCACCCTCTACCACAACACATTTTACCCCAAGTAGTACAACTGAACACTGCCTTGGTCACTGACTGCACGGGATTGAAACCTCGCGTCTTTCTGAACGCATTCTGTGCTTGATTTCAGGCAGCTGTCGTCCCAAAGGGAATCATTCATGACAGAACACGAGATATTTGTGAGCTCTTCCTGTAGCGTCACAGGAGGTCATACGAAATGCCCTTGCGCCGTGGCAAGGAGTGCGCGTGAGCGTCGGAACTCGGGCCTCCAGCTCAGCCATGGGGCAGAGCCAAGAGCATTGTGCGCAGGCCCTCATTAAAGCGCTGTGCCATTGTCGCCCCTGGGGAGATGTGACTGGAGCTGCAGGCAGCTTTTGTGCGGTTGCCATTGGAGTTTGTTTTGAAGTGTGAACGACTTGGAAAGTTGGAATGTGTTGGAGGGGCGTGTTTTAACAAAGAAAATAAACTGTTTGACCTATACAGCACAGCAAAGTGGAACACACAGTGCTCGGGAGGGAGCCTCTTAGCTACATATTAAGATAACAGTGCATTTTAAAATACATCCTAAAAAATATATGTGAATTAAACAACATCAGTTGTCTCCGACATCACCATCCTCGATTAAAACAATTCAAGCTGGGGGACTTCTGGAGTGCTCACAGGAGTGTGCTGTATTGGAATATGGAATTTTGGGTTTTTTCTCACTTGTTACTTTAGTGACACCTGGTGGAGCCAAAAACTACTGGTATGTGTAGTGGCAGGGTACACGCGTGTATCTAGACAAGTCCGCCGTATTGATGTGCCATTGTCCCCGTCTTTTGTATATTTCTGCCGGTGAGATTTACTGAAAGATGAACGTTCCGTGCGTGCCTTTGTTGTAATTGGCGGCCTTTAATGTAAACAGTGCCAGATGTTCCAGTCTTGACAGAACAGCATTTGTTTTGCGTTTACTTTTTTTTTTTTACTTGAAGTTTCTACCTATTTGGTGCGAAGTACGACATGTTAGGTTATGTGGAGCGGGAATCGAACCTGTGTTGCTCCGCATCGTCTTGCGTCCAAGGCGAGCACGTTGCCCCTCAACTATCCTCTGGAGTACCCTCAACAGAAATCACTTGCCTTTAGATACTTTAGCAGTGTGTTTTGGTACCGTCAGCTTGCAGATTTCAGGGGTGTGCTAGATCCAGATGGTTCTGGGAATGGCCCTGAACGCCATGATATTGTTTTCATTCTCTGGTCACCTGGGATGCTGTTCAACGGGCTGTGAAATACGTGTCTCCCTTGCGTTTTCAACTGGTTTGGGGACTGTCGGCTGGTTGGCAGTCTCTGGCTTTTTGTACAGTGTGGTTTGTCCGTGGAGGATTCTGAGGTGTCTGGTGACCTTCCCAGTCGGATGATGAGTCTGCCTGCAGGGATTGGGACGTTTTGTTGTCCTTTTATTTGTTAGGCAGGGAGCCCTCCACATAGGGCACTGCAGTGATCCAGCCTGGAGTTGACATCTACTGCCATTGATGGGGTTTCTTGAGGGAGGAAGTTTCATTAGTTTGACAAGTTCAGGACACGACGTTTGATGCATAGATCCGTGACCCAGTTGACTCTCAGGTTTCGGACCTTAGCTTTCATAGGTAAGAGTTCTCTGAAGAGGGTGGGGAGGGGGCAATAAGCTCCCAATGGTTTGAGGAGGTGGAGGGGCTTGAGGGTTTGGACTTTCATCCTGGATCCCCTGTGTTGCAGGCTGTTTTGCCCCATCCAGTGCTCCATGGCCTCTCTCATGTTCTGTGGTTGGCTTGTTGAACGGGTCTTGGTAACCTCTGACACACCGGCTCATGTGTGTGTTCTCTGCAAATGAGTGGCAGTTTACACTGTTAACCCTATAAGGGGGATGATGGGGGTTAAAAAGAAGCGACAAGAGAAGAGGTCGTCATGCCTTGTGAACAGGTTGAGTCCTTGTCAATCCTCCAATTGGTGGCGGTAGGGGTTTTTGTAAAGTATGTGGCAGCATTTGTGATTTCCAGCTTGAGTTTGATCACCATTGTTTAAAGATGTAAAGGCAGGCGCTCTGTTACCAGTCTTTAGCTTCTCCTCCTAACGCACATTTTCATGACTTCATCAATCTTCAGCGAGGCTGAGTTTCTTAGTTATTTCATGCACGTCTGCATTTCTTTTTCTGGTGTGGCAAGTTAATTAGCTCTGAGGATTCTGGTACTTGTATTTTTCGCACTTGGATTTTGCTGGCAGGTGACTGGAAACAACTCCCTCCATAGAACAAATCTTCCCCTTGATGGGGGGAGGGGGAAAGCCATGGTTGTGGCTCTCCAATGTAAGGCATGATGGCCCTGCTGGTACTGCCTTTTGAGCCCGGGACTCCTGGAACAATGTTTAAAGATGTAAAGGCAGGCGCTCTGTTACCAGTCTTTAGCTTCTCCTCCTAATGCACGTTTTCATGACTTCATCATGAGTTTGATCACCATCGCAGAGTTAAAGGCACCATAATTAGCAAATTAAGGGAAAAAGCAAAGAAGAACACTTAGTCAATGACATGTTCAGGCACATTCCATGGTAACAATGGTGATGAATAGTAACTGTTTTTGTCTTTTTTTCTCTTGACAAAGGGCTGGTTGGGGAAACAGTGAGGATGGCCCAGGGCATGGACTTGCAGAGCTGCCCCTCACTGCTTCTGCTGAGCAATGATGGCGGGGATGTAATATACAGGTTGTGGACTCGTCAGAGGTGAACGGGTTGTTGTTCCATACACAATGCAAAGCCTTCCTGGCCGCTGCTATATCATGCTGCTATAGTTGTAAACGCATTGGATGCTATTGAGCAGGAACTGCCTGGCTCCCGACAACCTCATTACACAGAATTCTTTCCTTTCCACCACTACAAACTGCAGGGTAGCATGCATTAGTGTATTAGTGTTTGGAATGATTCCTGCTGTCCCTGCAACAACACCTGTGCTTTGATGATACCCCTTGATTCCTGTCTGCACACTCTGTGTGCTTAAAGACATAATTTCAGTGGTTCAACTTTGTTCCACCCCTTGCCCGTTGCTTGTACCTTTGCTGTGTTTATTAATTGCGTAGCAGGTTATTTAGGTGTAGTAGAGGCTAGTCAAGTGGCCGGATGCATGTGAGTGGTTGCCTGGTATTATCCTCATCCTCCATCACAGAGTGACCCTGCTGCAATGCCCCCACTCAGCTGTGTATGGTTATTCCACCATCACCAGTTCAGGGTGTCCATTGTAGGCCAACACCTCTGGCATGACCCACATGCAAACTGGGTCCTGCATGGACATAGAGAGTAGTTTAGGGATGTATGGGGCACTAGTCAGGAGGGGGGTTGTCATGTCCCACTCAGTCCCCTCCATGCCACCTTCTTTGTCTGCTCTTGTTCATACATGCAGATGTCGGTTCCTCAATAAATGTGTCCTCAACCAAATGCCTATGCAGAGTGTGGATATGATACAGGAATTGCTGCATTCGTATTTCTGTTGGCCTTCCATGCTTAGTGAGTTGGTTTGGCAGTGAGCATTGTGCCGCTACAAGAGAACATGAACACATGGCTGGAACATGTGTGAGGAATTCGACCCTCTGCACAGTGGGTGTGAGCTTGCCTGGGCTTTTGTGAAATTTTAAATTAAATTGAATGATGGTAGATCAATCTCCGGAAAACATGTGGGGCTAATCTGCACAAATCTTCCTATGCTCACCTCACAACAAACACATAGGTCCATGCACCCTGGGCGGACACAGCCTGCAGGCGCTGTACCCCCTGTCAGATTTAGTTATCTGATATGATAGCCAGGAGTACACCATGTCATCTCAGAAGGGGGAGGGCCAAACCTTCCCCCTGCCACAGCCAGCCTGATTAACTAACAAAGGCTCCATGCATTTGCCCCTGACCTTTGTTTTAGCCCTGTAGCTGGTGGCAACATTCATATACTAATTAGAGTTTAATTCAAACAGGCAGCCTGGCTGCGGAGGCTAACAAAGGAGACAAGAAACCCCAACACCCTTTCATATGCACTGTGTCAACCTGAAAACAGGTTGTGTCAACCTGCTGCTTTTCTTGACTGCAGGGAGGATTGCTCAAGCTCTCTGTGGCCCCCCCTTCAGTATCGATTGACAGTGAAATGTCATGTCTGGGACTGCGGGTACACAGTATTCATCCCTGGAGGGAGACCCCATTCAGAAGGTACGAGTATATGGATTGACGGCGCCAGAAAGTCGGGTCTCGCCACACCTTTAAGGGATACCTGCTGCTTTAATCAGGAACCACAGAGAACTCCATCAACCAGAGGGACCCTTTGCTCCACAACAGACAGGAAGATAGGTGGGACTTAATATTACATGTTTTACCCCTTTACCTTTCCTGTTGGAAAACACTCTGGTTATGACCTCATGCATACAGGAGATTGCTGGTGGGGACCCAGAAGTGTTTCATTGAGGCAGGCTTAGTCTACACCAATCCCTGTGGTCCATCTGGCTTTAAAAGAGGGCTGAGCCCCTCTTTTGGCAGATCATCTGAAGACTTTGCAAGGAGTAACAAGAAGAACTCAAGCATTCAACCCTGGTTTTAGGTACAGCCTGGATTACATCTTCCGCCAGTGAAGGAATGCCAGAACATACAAGAGGGAATCAAGTTCCCTCCCATAAACATCTCCCAGAGAACAGAGGAAGATACAGAATCAAGAGGACCATCTAGCAGCTCCAGAACCGGTACCCAGCCATCACACAGCGTGCCCTGCTAGGCTCTGCAGCAAGCTTCTTAGATGGGAAGTGCCAGAGAATCTCTGAACCAAACCAATGACAGCTGCCTGCAACACTCTCCTCAGCTTTGGGATTTCTGCCTTAAAGGACAACACGAGCCCAGTGAAGAAGCTAGGAGTGCATCGACAGGCATCTACTGACGTCCGCCTTAAGGAACTTTTTCGAACCAGTAATGCACCTCGAGCTGCAACCATCTACACCGCTGACTGTTGTAATGCCGCAGTCACTAAAGCCATCCGAGACACCTCAACCAGTGCTTCAGAGCCACTGACCAGCACTAAGGCAACAATTCCTGACCCCAAGCTGCCATGCAGGCCAGCCTACAGCCGTCCATCCAGCTCAGCTCACCAAACTGCCTGCCGCCTGATACCCGCAGCATTCTCCCTCTTGAACTCTGTCGCAGAAGCGGCAAAGCGCCCTGAAACCTAATTGACCTTGTCGAGTACCAAGAACTTCTACAGCACAAGGTACATTGTGGTTGTGTCCTCTGGTCCTTCTCCGAAGGCCCCTAGTGATGTTTTACAACCCATTGCTCCCTTTGTGTTGAAACCAAGTGCCCTTGAACTATTGCAATTATTTACTACACCGACTATCCTGCTGTCAGTATCCAGAGTGCAATCCATTTTCCTTCTTTAAAACTGTCTCTCCTCTGCATTCCTTTACGGTGGCTTGTATTTCATAGTGTGCTACAACTGTCTGTTGTGATAATAATAAAGTAGATATTGGTATGCAACCTTGACTGGAAAGTCCCTTTTATCATTGGGTAATAATTGTATTTTCGTTGTGTTACAACTTAGCAATGATCCACAACCTTTCAAAGATAAACCTGCCGTTCCATCCACGTTACCAAAAATGGACAAGGTGGATTATAATTGACTTGTGATTCCAGTCTGTTCGTATCCCTTCTGGTGTCCTCGAGGTGTGTGGCTGATTGATGGTTTAGAAACCGATATTCATCCCTGGAACACTGGTGCCCCGGCAGTTGATTCGTCACAACATGCGCATAGAGGCATGTTTGGATGAATTATGGAAGGCTATGTTGCATCCTCCTTCAACTGAATGAAGAGTACTGTCATCAGAGTTACACCATAGCTGCATTTATGCATCTGGTGTGGTCTGCATGGCAGGGACTTCCTGCCAGGATGTCCCCTATTCCAGTTCACTAATGACAATGTTTGGGTTATAGGGAGAGCATGCAGGTATTGCTGCAGTGCTGTTTTACTCTCAAGTGGTCCTGGCTAGTCGTCTCCTGCTAAGCCGTTACACATAACAATATACCATGTTCTAGTATTACTGGTTCCTGGTATATTGGTTAGAGATGTGTAGGTCATCCCCGAGGGACTCCAACTGGTGCTGGACCTGCAGCGGAAATAATGGTTTGTTGAAACATATGCTCTACTTTAGTGTAAGGGCACAGCATTTTGGGAATGTGAATTTCAACAAACAGAACTGTGAAGTGGAATGTCTTTTCCCAGAACAGCTCTGGTTGCGGTACTTAATTACGTTCCTCCTGATGTGCAAATATCTTCTTCATCCAAGGAGTTGGCTTGTTCCAAAAAGAAGATTCAGAAATTGTGGATGATAAATAAGAACCAATCTGTGTGACACTGAGGCCCTCATTACAACCTTGGCGGAGGACCACGGTGCTATTAGCACCATGGTTCATGCCGCTAAGGTTACGATTCCGCCATGGTGGATGGCGGAATTACCGCCCCATTCCAAGGTGAGTGGGGCGGTAATTCTCCATTCACCATTTGCCCTTCCCCATTCCCATTTTTGCCCCCATAGGGCATAATGGGAATGGGGAAGGTGCAAATTACGGCACCGTAAATTACGGTGCCGTAATTAGCTCCAAAGTCCCTTTGCGGGTTGGATTTTTAACGCCTGCTAAAAGCAGGCGTTAAACACCAACCCGCAAAGGGACACTTGTAATCAGGCGTTAAGGGGTAAAACCCTTAACGCCTGAGTTGTAATGAGGGCCTGAGTCCTTAATCTATATTAATTAGTGTCATACAGAAAAATCATCTGGGTCAATTTACAAAATAATACAAATTGCATGAAGGGGACCTCCAACATTAACACTGACCTCCTGTTGAGTGCCCTTCATGCCATTTACGGCTTTTACAAAACGGATTGCAAAAGTAAAGAGTAACAGCAAGCAACATCGCCTTTACTCTTTACTTTACAATCCGTTTTTATAAAAGATGTAAATGTTGACTTCAAATTATGCTATGCAGACAGCATTTTAAATGGATTCCTATGGTTGATAGAAGATCGATAGGGTCTGAGTCAGGTAAGTACACTAGACCTGGCCGGTTGTCTAAAGGGATGTGGGGAGTGTAAGGTTGCAAGATTTTAGTAGCAAGAAGTTAGTTGAGGGATGAGAGGGCCAGGTGGAGATGCTGAAGGGGTCTAGGGTATTGTTGGTTCCTGGCTCTTGGTTGTAGAGCTTCCTGGCTCTTGGTTGTAGAGCTTCCTGGCTATTGGTTGTAGATTTCACTGAGATTCAGGTGCAAACCAGTGCCATGTACCAGAGAATTCATAAATCAAGTTGATTTGTGATGAGTTGTAGGGCAAAGAGTTACATAATTGCTTGTTTTGAAGTAGGCCGAGTTTAAAGGTTTAGTCGGTTGCTATTATCTTTCATCTCTTTCAAAGTGGTTCGTTGAACGAAGGTTAACCTTGTGTGGGTGGTGGTGGCACAGGCATAGGGTGCAGCGATGTACCATGATGCTCTGCCCCTCCCTTAGTCACCCCCCTCTCGGTGCATAGGCTGGAAGTGGCCGGGTGCACCAGGAGGGAAAGAGGTGTGGTGCTGGGGGCAGGTAGATCTATTCACAGGCTTTCCGTGGGCTGGGAAGGGACCGGGCGTCAGAAAAATTACCATTTAAGGGAAGCGGGGAAGGGGGAGAGCATCGCCTGCCTCCTCCTTAGCGATCCCCATGCTGGTCCCACTTCTCGCTGCACAGATAGTTTCAACCTGCCGCTGCTCCACTTTGGGTTCCAGTGCCAACCCAGCCATCGATGCGCTGACACCGGCAAGAGATCTCCTGGTGTCCAGTCCGTCCCCCTTGCTGCCTGGGGCCTCCCTACTCACTTCCTGTACCGAAGCAACTGGATTCCGACTTGGGGGGATTAGGACCAGGTGAGTGCCTGCAGGGAAGCTTTCGCAGGCCTGGTGATGGGCTGCAGGGACGGGTCAGGTTGGCAATGGGGCCCTATGTGTTCAGTGCAGTGTTTTTGCTGGTCAGGTGCAGAGTTTGGGAGTAGTGTTTCAGGAGTGGGATTTCTGGATGGCCAGGGTCATCCCTAATTGTGTGAAGCACCAGTGTTGTGGATTGAGGTGTCCCTGTGCTCAGGCTAGCGTGACCAGGGTATTAATGTCAATTGTTTCAGGCGGATTAAGGGCCTGATTCATGGAATTATTTCCACAGAAAACAGGGATTTGCGTGCCATTCTGCCCGCAAATCCCCATTCCCGAAACAAGGATTTGCGGGCAGAGTGGCATGCAAATCCCCGTTTTACACGCAAATAATTGCATGAATTAGGGCCTTAGTGTTTATGGTGACTGGTGACAGGTGCAGGTCGCTAGAGCACAGGGACATTGTGATAGTACAAAGTAGTTATGGATGCAGCTCAGTTTTGGGATCTTTTTGCCATGGTACAAGAGAGGAGGATGGATAAGGTGATGTCACAAATGAAAGAAGCAGAGAGCGTTCAAGGGTTGAGAGCACAACCTCAGGTGACCCAAGGGACTGCCGAGGGTTTGCATTCTGGCAGGCCTCATAGGAAGAATGCCCCCCCCCCCAAGGAAGCATTCCCACCATTAAAATAGCAAAAGGTGACAAAGCTGACAAAGAAAGGGATACGTTTGGGGTGCCCTTCTGTAATCATGATCCGGCAGTGCTTTTGGTGGGATCCACACAGAATCCCTCCACCACTGTTTTGGGAATGGATTTGTCAACTCTGATGGAGAGACGGGGTCTGCGCAGGATGAAAGGCCGAATGGTGCGGTAATCCCTGCAGCCCCTGTGATTGGATCTCTGCAGATTCCCTCTGCCACGACTGGGGGAATGGTTTTGCTGAATACAGGGGAGTGTGGGGACACGCACTGCTTATGCGGAGAGGCTAAATGACACAGCAGTGGCCTTAGCAAGCCCTATTATCAGTGGGACACAGTCGCTTGCAGGACCTGGGGCTGGGTCAGCAGGCACTATTCTGTTCTGAGGGCCCCAGGGGGGTCATCCAGGGTGGAACGCATGGTCAGAGGTAACACAGCGGGGACCAAGCATAGGGGTTCAGGGTTACTGGATGCCTCTCCCCTGGGCATACCCGTGTGGACAGTGGTCTCCCCAGCCTCCTGGTTGGGTCTCTCATTGGGTGGGAACTGGCCCATTGATGGTGCTAGGCAGAGAAGGTTCAACATCAGCGTGGGAGAAGAGGCACGGGCATTTGGGCCAGTGGGTGTCTCCCCCTACCAGGGCAGCTACGGGGACACGAGGGCCAACGAGCGGGGTTGGGGGGCCACTTCCGGTGACGCGAATGCTGGGGTTGCGCCTATTTCTGCTACAACCAGGTAAGTCAGCTTGGCATATTGTGCCAGAGGTGAAGGAAAGGATTTGGATGTATCGATCTGTTCTCGTTGTTAGAGCATTCGGTATCTGAAGAAAATAAGGAGAATAAGTTAAAAGCCTCTCATTGAGTGGTCGATTGTCAATTGGACTTTAGGCTTTGCAATATTTTCTGCAGTGATGGCAGAGAAGTATCCTGAGTTGCACCCAAAGTTGTTTCTGCTATTTGCATCTTATTGTATAAATGTATCGTGATTTTTTGCATGGGGCATGGTTGACTTACGATGAGAGGTTCAGATGGTCAAATGCTGGAAGCCTCGACCCGGACTGGGGCAAAAAGGCAATTCATTAATGGATGAATTGCACTGCTGCAAAACCTCAGGCTGCGAGAATTGTGGGACAGGGCTTTCCCAAGCCAGGTCAGTCCTTTTGGACAGTACACAATCGCTTGACAGGAAAGGGTCAGGTTGGGCTTTCAACAGAAAAGCATGCAACAGGTCCAATTGCAAGTTCAAGCCCTTGAGTTCCTTCTGCGGGGTCAGAGGCCACCCGGAGGTCCACTGCCACAAACAGCCAAAGTAGAAAAATCATAAGTAAAGGGGGTTGGGCCTGGGGCCTGGGGCCTAGGCTGGGCTGCAGTTGATCTTCTGCGGGTGTGGGCAAATGAGCTTCCAAATGTTCACAAAGCCTGGCTGCTAGTGATGGGGTTCTCTTGTGGTTTTGGCTTTCAGGAATGAGAGATGGACAGTGAAAAAGTGGAAAAATTAAGAGCTTTATGGAGAATTTCAGCCCCCCTTTGAAGGAGTTTGCTTATTCCCCCTTGGGCGTGGTGCCCAAGAAGGAGGAGTGAAAATTCAGCTTGATTCACAATCTGTCCGTCCTTAGGGGGCGTCAGTTAACAATGCCATAGATGTAAACGCATATGCAGTGCGGTATGCACGCTTTGGTAGGGTGCTCCCTCTGCTGCATAACCACAGCAGATGTCGAATTCACCTTTCGTCACCTACCGGTGCATCCTGAGGAGTATCACTGGGTTTTCAAGTGGATGGGCACTTCTATTTTGACAAACGCAAGTCTATGGGCTGTTCTGTCTTGTACATTTATTTCGAATAATTCAGCACGTTTCTGGAATGAGTCACTGTGCTAGCAGTAAAAGGGGCCTGGATGCTCCACTGCTTTGACAATTTTCTGGTCTTGGGATGTTTGGGGACACACCAGTGCGAGACCCTGCTAAAGACATTTCAGGAGGTGGCCAGTTGGTTGGGTGTGCCCTTGGCCACTGACAAGACAGAGTGTCCAGTGACCACTCTGACATTTTTAGGTATTGAGATTGATGCAGTGCACAGTGAGTGTCGTTTGCCATTGGGGAACATGCAGGACGTCTGTGAGTCAGTAGAATGCTGTTTGCGGGCGAAGAAAGTGACCCACTGGCAGCTACAGTGGTTGGTGGGTCAAGTGAAATTTCCCCTGTGTATAATTTCTATGGGTAGGCCCTTCTCCACGTCTGTCATGGGGCAAAGAAAAGGGCTGACAGAGAAACTCCACCATCCAAGATTGTCCCGTGAGGTGAAAGAGGACTTGAGTATCCGGGTCACGACTTGCCTGACTTTTACAGGTCTAGAATTTGGCCTGAGAAGGAGGCCTCAAATGGGGAGCCTGGTCTATATATGGACGCAATGGCCAGCTTGGGTTTTGGAGCAATTTTGGGTCCCAAACGGTGTGGGGACAAATGGCCTCCCGAATGGTTTGAGTCTAGCTTTGTTTCCGGAACGTGACATTTTTGGAACTAATGGCCTTAGCTGCACAATAGACGCGGACCTAACACTGTCTCACCACTTCAATAATGTATCAAAATCCTGTCACTATCAACTTAGGCTTCTGAGGCACATATACCCTTACCTCACCTACCCTAATAGACTGGCTGTTATTTTGTCCATCGTCATGTCCAGACTTGACTATGCAAACTCCATCTACCTGGGTGCACCAGCCTACCAACTTAACAAACTCCAAAGAGCCCAAAACACTACTGCTACACTCCTTCTTACATGGGACAAAGGGATCACATCTCACCTGCTCTCCGTACCCTCCACTGGCTCTCAATTGGACGAAGGGCCATGCTTAATACCCTGGGCATTACTAACTCAGTGGTGCACAAAGCTGGTCCCATAAACCTACAAGAAAATATTATACCTTACCTCCCAACCTGCAACCTAAGGTCAAGCACGGCCCTCCTACTAGTGGTACCTGCCTACAATTCAGCAAGGATTGGGAGGTTCACCTACTCAACCCGAGCACCAAGACTGGAACTCACTGCCTCCCCACATTCGGCACAGCCAAGACTACATGGCTTTCTGGAAAGCACTGAAAACCTGGCCTTTTACCTAAATCATGTAAGGGATGGCTTTGGGCCATTCGACCCACCACCATTGGACAGAATTTGGTTTCAAACGCATCAGCATTGCAAGGTAAGAACAGCCGGGAGATGGAAGCTGCTTCTAGGGATCCATCTGTTTCAAAGCTGGGAAGCTGCTGGCACGGCAACAATCATCTAGCTGCTCCCTTGCGCAAATAAGCTGATAATGCCACCCTAACCACGCTACATTCTTGATTGCACAGGACCCCAAACCAAGACATAACAGCACTTATGCTTGTATGATATGACCAGGTTTGCTCACTATCCCCGACCGGACATGCTCTGGACATGCATCACCTTCTAAAACCAGGTGATGTCTTTCTGTATCTATCTACCTACCTTGAAACTAATACCCTGACTCCAAACCAGAGCACTAACAGCACGAATGTTCTCCGCCAAGACTGAGCGTAGTAATATCTTGCTCCGAGTATGCACTACGTTTTCAGTCTAGGAGATCTCAACCTCTGTCAAGCCTACTTATGCTTGAATTATTGCGCAGAACTACACTCACAGAGTGCAATAGCCCCATTGTTTAACCAATACAATTGGGCCTGCTCTTGTTAACCGTGGTCAATCTTTACCTACCTGGAAATAAATGTGCAGAACCACAATCACAGAGCCCAATAGCACTTATGTTCAAACATTATGACTGGACCAGAACATATCATCCACCAGGTACACAAGGCTGTCCATGATGAAATCAGGTGACTCTGTCCTACCTAGAAAATTATGCCATGGATTCCTTCACCTGCGGTGCAATATCAACCATGCTATTTGTCTCTTGAGGATATCCACTATGCGCTCCAATCAGATGAGATCTCGGAAGTCACAATGATGTGATGTAATCCCTCAATTTAAAATCATAAACTATGTCAGGGACACCCATCTGCCCGCTATAAACAATTACTAGGGACCCAGAAATTGGGCCTCTAGCATCATAACTGAGCATCAGAAACAGACTTACTCTGTTCCACCTCTAGGGAATACGCTCTTAAGCAGGCAAGGAATCTTGGAAGGCCAGCTCCTGCAAGTGACACTGAGTTGCGGCCGTTTGTCATCAACCCTCTAACCAGTAACAGGATTCAGGAACACCCTAACCCTGGGAAGACACCCGCAAACCTGGTAATCAGAACACACTCTGCACTAGACAGGGAATTTCTCTCTTGGAGAACCAACACTCCGAACCCCTGGGTTAGATACAGTCAGCTCAGCGGGCTCTGGAAGATAATCAGGAACCGTGATCCCACACCAATATGCACAGACACTCACACATATCGATATGCTCACTCTTTCTTTTACACTAACAAACAATAAAACACAGCTATATCCCTCGACCAATTCAACCTAGCTGCACACATAATCTCATACAAGCCAGAATACAGACTCCCATGTCAACGGCCTTGCTGCACACATTCTACTGATCTCACACAACCACTGCACCACACCTAGCATTAAAGTGCATCTACTCACCACGCAAACCGTATTGGCTGCACACATATTGAGTGCACCCAAGCACTATATACTACCCTACTCTCTCCACTGTCATGGACTACGGTCCCCAAGGGCGTTCAACCCAAAGCACTTTCAGATCATACTAATGGTATATAAGGCGCCATACAAATGGCCAATAACATAACATTGTTGTAGCCTTGACCGATTGGGAGGTGGCACTGCGAGACAAGAATGTGGTGTTTTGGTAAGATAGCATGTATGTAGTGCAGGCTATCAACAGTCAGCGGGCGTCATGTCCCATGATTATTAAAACAACTTGTGTTGTGTTCAGGTACATTTGTTTTCGTGCACGTCATGTCCCTGGTGTTAACATTGCCGATGCTTTGTCTCATTTAAAGATGCAGGATTTTCGGCGGTGGCACCCAGAGGCAGAGGAAAAGATTATCCGATTTACGTTGATACTCTGGAGGCTTGATAGTGGGGGCTTTGGCTGCAAAAACCAAGATTTTAAGGAATTCAGGGCCTTTTGCAGGGAGCAGGGTTTTGGGTCGTTATTTAACAGGGCATCTCTCTTGCACTACCTGGGATATGTGCATGTTCAGAAGTATCCAGTGCTTTCACACGTAGACACATAGCTGCAGTCCAGTTGTTTGCGAGTCTACTTGGAGTGGACAACCCGGCAGCAGATCTTTCATATGTAAGGTGCTGTCAAGTTGGGGTAGGTTGCAGGGGACACAGAAGGATCCAGTTCAGGAAGGTGTTTGAGAGGGTTCTAGCAGGGGAGTGACTTGAGTGTTTGGGTTATGCCCCCCATTCCTTCAGAATTGGGGAAGCTACCACGGCAGTGGGTTTTGTTTTTGACCACAGATAAATTATGAAATTGGAGAGTGGAAATCAAATGCATTCAAGGGTTACATTCAGCCTCACAAGTTGTGCTGGTGGAGTTCGGGGCCAGGGGATGTGATTGGCGTAGGCACTGGGGATTCCATCTCTGTCTTGAAGCAGTGGTTGGTTGTGATGTCTGTCTTGGTGTATCTCAAATGTTGTTTTTTTCTCATCACTCCAGTGGATGCGCCACCAAGGTGAGTGGTGTGGATCACCGGTCACTCTTTCAGCAGGAGGATGGTGCAGGGGGTCTGAGCAAGGCCTGGTCTCTGAAAAGGTCCCAATGTCTCCGTATGGTGGATTGGTGTTGGGGGCCTGCGTCTTGAGCCGGTTCGGGAGGTCGTGGGGAAAGAGAGTGCATGGCGATAGATGCCAGACCCAGATCTGGTAATTTTAAACGTCTAGGGTAACGATCTGGTTCCCTTGGGCAGGAAGGATCTGAGAGAAGGTCTGGCGTCTCTCTTTTCATGGATGGGCTGGTTTTGCCCATCCAGGAAACATGGACTTTGTGGGTATCGGACGTGCCTGCACGTCCCTTGAACATTTCTTCCAGAAAGCTAAACAATGGATATTTCAGAACTGTGGCCAATGGGCTGGTGAGGGGCACATCTTACTTCCATTGTGCCGGGCCCACCTGCCTGAAACTTTCTGTTTGTTGTGAAACTTCCTGGCCTTCATAAGTACTGCTTGGGATGGGGGGTATAGCCCAGACCAGTAGGTCCTGGTCCCTGTGGCAGGTGGTGCTGGTCTGAGAGGACAGTGATTTACCCCTTCAGGGTGCCCTGTGGCCTGGGCCGGGCAGTGGTGTAGGTTGGCTGCCTCTCACTGGGGGATATCGGGATGATAGGGGCCATGGGGGCTGACGAGAGACATTAAAATGGCAATCAGTATAGGTCCAGGGCCTGGGGTCTCCTGGTACTGCTCCCAAAAGGGCATGAAAGGGAGGCCGTAGTGTGCCTCACAGTCATGCACCGCCGAGGGGGCGGAATGGACCACCTGTCATCGAGGGAAATATTCATGCCAATCTTGGGATGGGTGTAATGTTTCTGCTTCTTTGGATTCTGTTTTTCATGTCACATTTAAGTGTGCAATATTAATAAATGTGGCCAGTTATTCTCCCAAGATTTGTTTTATGTGTGGTTTCTGCCCGTGCATGCTGCTCCCTGCTTAGCCCATGGAGGGGTAAGACCCGCCCGACTCCGACATCTCCGCAACCAGGAAACCAACCAGGACACGCACGTATTTATCACACCCCATGCTTATGGGAACCAGCTGACGGCACGGCCATCCTACCGCACGCAACTGCTACCATGCACTAGTCTAAGGCACATTGCACAATACATCTGCCATAAGAAAGCAGCTATCCCCCACAACAAAATTCCATCTAGCTGCACACATAGTGTTGCACTACACTAAAACACATAGCATAACACCTCTGCCATAGGAATGCAGCTATCCCCCACGAAAAAATCTGGTCTAGCTTCACACATAATGTCTAAGACACACTGCATAACACCTTTGCCATAAGAACAAAGCTATCCTCCATGATACAATTCAGTCTTGCTGCACACATAATGCTGCACTACCCTAAGACACATTACACAGTACCTTTGCCATAAAAATCGAACTATCCTCCATGACAATATTCAGTCTATCTGCACACATAATGTTCCCCTCACTCTCACACACTCTCCATACTACCTTCCAACACCCTTCCACTACCAGCACTACTTTAAAACACACTGCAGTACACCTCTGTCACACGAGTCCAGTGATCCCCCATGATAATATTCGGTCTAGTTAGCCACACAATGTTTCACTACGCTAAGACACATTGCACAACACCTCCTCCATAACAATGCAGCTATCCTCCATGCTAGAACATGGTCTAGTTGCACACATAATTACTCTCATGCTCTCAGACTACCTTTCAGCACCCATCCACATGCCAGCTCGACATGGGTGTCTAGCAGGGATTTGGCCACCCCTACCCTAATTTGTAGTGGATAAAATGCACACAGGCATTCTATACCTCTCCAACGAATTTCTCATACCTGTACTTCGGTCTCCCAAGAGCATTCAAAATACAGCACATTGGGACCATACCAATGGTGAAAGGCACTATACAAATGACAGATGATGATAATGATGGACGGGCGGGTGAGCTGAGTGGGTGTGGGTGGCATGGGTAGAGGTTGCAGAGATGGATCCCCTCCGCTCTGCGCACAGCAATGGAGTGAGATGTCAGGCGGAAAGCGGACGGGTGCTCTTGGAGTTGTGAGGTGCAGGGGCAGGTGGCTACATTCACAGGTTTTCTGTGGGTGGCGAGGGGACCGTGTTGTGGGAAAACTGGAATTTAAGGGTGGCTGAGGAGGAGAGAGAGCATCGCTTGCCTCCTCCTCAGTCATCCCGATGCCGGTCCTGCGCATACTCTTCCCACTCAGTGTGACAAAGCAAAAACAAAGACGGGTGGGACCAAGCCAGGCTTGCATATGGTCATTTCCCCTTTTGTAATAGCTTGGCCAGCAAAGAACGGTGGTCTGCATGGTTACCCAGAGCAATGCCAAAGGTTAAGATTAATTCTAAACCTTCCAGCCATCACCTCTTTTGTTTTGTTCAGTCACCCCGAGTGGGACGGGTATGCCCAGGTGTGGGTCCCATGCCTTCTGGGCCTAGAGACCCAAGCTACTCCTCACTGATGAGGCCCAACGAGGCCGACACATGTATGGGGATGCTTGTGATCTCATGCAGAATGGATGTGACCTAGCATTTTTGCCTTGCCTGCCCCTTTTGCGGTGGGAGGAAGCCTGATGTGCATATGGTCTTTCCCCTTTTGTAATGACTTGGCAGGCGAAGAACGATGGTCTGGAGGGTTGGCCAGAGCAATGCCAGAGGTTAAGATTAATTCAAAACCTTCCAGCCATCACCTCTTTTGTTTTGCTGTAGTTAACCGAGTGGGATGAGTATGCCCAGACATGGATCCCATGCCTGGGAAATCGACAGCCCTCTTGAGTGCACTCCCTTTATGGCAGGAGCCACGGGTCGTCGTGAAAGAACCACAAAGGAAATACAACAATCACGGGCTAGAAAAATTCACAGATCTTTTATTACTGTACAGTTTTACAAAGTAACACAGATAGCTATTTGGCTCTCAACACCCCGCAATGTGTACCAGACCGACAGAGAGAGGTGGGAGAGTGCTGGACGTCTAAACGTTTGTACCTTTATACAATTTCGAGTAATATTGTCCAGCCTCTCTACGCGTTAATAATTTGTGGTTTAGAGTTTGTGCCTAGTTCACATACAGATCATACAATATTATACAAATAAGTATAAGTATAGGGAGCCTGGCATTGTGCTCCCACACCTCGCTCTCTTCCATGGTGAGACGCTCATGTTTTGTTTTTGTTCTCTTAAGTTATTACTCTGTTTTATTTCTATGTACAAGAAGTTCTTAATTATGGTTGTTAGGAGGGAGGGTATAATACACTGGTAGTTGTGGGTGGACCAATGAGGATGGGGAGGGACAGAGTACAAAAAAGGTGTTAGCAGGAACATCGCAGCACACTATACATGTCGGAGCTAAACTGAGCTGCTCAGACACATCTAGGGTCACAACATGCTTCAAATGGAATCAAAGTAGAATGTGGAGTAGACTTGAGAAATCTGTTAGATATTGTTACCCCACACAGTAATCATGGCAATGCCTAAGGGGAAGACAAGGAATCTATATTCCTCAATACCAGTCAAGGCTCCGCCCCATCTTTCTATGCTATCCCCAAAATCCATAAAAATGCCCTTAATCCACATGGGCGCCCTATCGTTGCAGGATGTGGTTCAATTCTAGAACCTATTTGCCAATACATTGACAAATTCCTCCAACCCATTAGCCAACACACAAACACCTACCTCAGGGACAGTAACTCTGTTATTACCCTCTTTGTGATTAAGACCTTTGAGCCTACTACTAATATCTTGGTCACTATGGACATCAAGGCCTTATATATTAGCATCCTGCAAGAGGAAGCCATCCAATGCATACGGGAATCATTGATGCAGACCGCCCAATCTTTTAAAGCTGCCATAGAATTAATTCTTGAATTCATGGGACTGGCCCTCCATAGACATTTTTTCAAATACCAAGACCAATTTTGTCAACAAAGCCGCAGCACGGTGATGGGGCGGCCCTTGAAGACAATCTGATTCTGACCGACACAACCCATTGAGGCAACACATTGATTTATGGTGCCGGTACATTGATGATATTATTCTGATTTGGAATGGTCCCACGGTGCTCCTTAATGAGTTCCTCGACTGGCTTAATCAGCAGCATTCCAATATCGATTTCACCATGACAGCTAGCCTTCAAGAAATACACTTCCTTGAGCTCACAATTAAGCATGAACAGAACAAACTTATCTGCGCTCTTTACAAAAAACCCACTTGCAGGAATACCCTGCTGCACTTCACAGGTTTTCATTCTCACTCCCAGAAAGAGAGCCTACCATACGGCCAGTTTCTCAGATTTTGTTGGAACTTCACTCTTTTGACAGACTATGACCTCAATGCTGAACAGCTAGCAGCTAGGCTTCGTGCACGGGGCTACCCTAAAAAATTGTCACCAACTCACTCAAAAGAGCCAGATTCACTCCACGTGAGACCCTCTTCCAAACCAGATCAAACACCAAACAAGACAAGCTGGTCTGTGTGCTTGCCTTTAGCCCAGACATATTGTTGCCCCTAGTGCAACTGAATTTACCTTAAGAACCTCCACCAATGTTTGCATTCATACGTTAGAAAATATGAGGGACCAACTGGTACATGTGATACCTAAAGTCAATAGGTCAACAACTACGAGCTGGGACATCAGACCACTCATGGGACACTTTCCATGTGGTCTATGCTCTATTTGCAAATTTTTCCAAAAAGGTCAAATCATTTGAGATAGCAGGCAAGCTATGGGAACTCCGCCAACATACAAACTGCAAGACACCGTGAGCAATGTATTGTAATGAATGTCCATGCGGCCTCAGATATGTTGGTAAAACCACACAACCTGTACATACCAGGATTATTGAACATCGCTCCCGCATTAGATGCAGAAACGCTACAGCCCCCATGGTATGCCATTTTATGGAATCCGGCCTCTCAGCCGATGACATTACCTGGTGTGTACTTGATACTATGAAAAATGCCTCAAATCTGCATAAATTATCAGCCACTATAGAGGCTAGATGGATATTCAGGCTCAACAGTATAGAACATGGCCTCAATGATGCAATGCCTGTATGGTAATTTTCTACATCTGGCCACCTTTACTCCTGCTATCATCATTATTTGATGCAATACCATTGGATACTTTTCTACATCACCACTACTTGGCTCTCCCTGACTCTCGTTCTCATCTTGTGCTTTTTTTGCACTTTTTGCATTTTTTCATTGGTTGCATTATTTGCCTCTTCCATAGTCATATATATTTTATGCTTTGATTCTAAAGCCTTTTCGGGTGAATCCCTCTGACACTAACCCACCTGCGGCCCCTGACTCTTTGATTCTATCTTCAGTCATAAATGGCCACCTCCTTTTGCTCCTTCATTCGGAGCACCAGCGAATGCAGTCTTCTCTCTTTTTCTATTGACTTTTTTGCTTTCTCGGCCGAGCCGGGGCAGTCCTTCTATTATCTCTAACCCCATTTATGTCTGTGTCACAGACGCTTCGGGAGGACTCTCTTCCCCCAGGCTGTGGCATGCTCAGTCCACCACTTGAACTTCAAGTGAGTGTCGCTGTTTCCCTCCACACTCACAGGTTAACATCTGATGTCTTTGGCACTGCTAGAATGACTGTTTCGGACCGTCTGTGCTAATTTCTACCTTGGCCATTTAGACTGAGAACTTGACCAACCGACGGCGGTTGCCTTACCCTATGTGCACCCACTCTCACAGCTGCCGACTTTAGCCAGCCCCTCTCGCTGGCCAGCAATAGACTTTAGCACCCTGTGGTAAGAGCTTTTGTTTTGCCTTCACCCTTCCTGCCCATGCTTTGCAGTTATGTGTGGGTACGTTGTCCAAGTCTTTTGTTTATACTTACCTATGGCCTCTTTTTGCCACGCTCTCCAGGTGACCTCATGCCCGTCACTCCTCCGACCTCTCTTCATATGTTGTGGTGCATGGGTTCGGATTGGGTTTTGGTCCTGAAGAAGGCGGACCTAACTACTCAACTCCGCCGAAACGCCACCATCATATACACGCTTTGGATGTGTTTTACGTTTCTGTTAACCTTAGGCTTTTGGCGCAGACCCTCGCCATTGTGTATTTAACTTATTTCTACCATCTATGTATGTTGTTTTCACACTGATTTATGCCTCCTAGGATCTACTTTTTGATGTAGGCAGACTGTCATGTAATTCAGTTTGACTCATGCTGCCTGTGACCTACTTAAGTTGTAGATAGCCTGTCAAGTAACTAACTTTGGTAGGCAACCAACATACAGATGTCCTTAGATTTATTTACTTTTGTTTTTGATGCTTTGTATGTGTACATAATCAAGTAAGCATTCTTTCTATTTGTCAGGTCTGTTTTTGTTTTTCGAATTTATTAAATAAATTATTCAATTTTAGATTTGACTGTATTCATTACGAATTTCTTCTTGATTGTTTGAACACTTGAAATCATGTGATTTATTGACATTTAGCATGACCAGGATGCTTAACTACTGGTGATTCATTCAGTCAAAATAAGTCTGTATGGGAACAAATCCCCCCTGTTGTTTATAAGGGGAAAACTCCTGCATTTAAGGATATTAGCTGGAAGGTTAGAGGCGTGAACAATGCTGTTAAGTCCAGCAAGGTAATCGTTTGGCTTCAAAGGCACATGTGTAATGTGGTGAAGTTACAAGAAACACATTTAACAAATGGTGGGCATGCCTTCTGGCAGGTTGGGCAGGTTTATAATCTACCTACCCTGCCAAAAGCTACGCTCAACCTTAGCACAAGGAATAGAAATAGTATTACAAAACACTATGGGCTTTGTTCCGTATTAGGTAATAGTGGACCCGTACGGCAGGTATATCATTGTGGTTGGAAATTTAGTTGTGAACTGAATCTCTTTGTTCAATGTGTATGCCCCTAATATGGATGATATGGTATTTTCTTATGCATTATCGGCTAAGCTACACAGATTTATCGGATGTAAGATACTAATGGGAGGTGACTTCAATGCTATACAATATCTTACACTTTACAGGTCTTCTACCACAGTCAGGCGATTAGGGGGAGCACCTACAATGTTGATTTTGTCTGTGTGACAAGTATGATTTAATTTACACCTGGAACAATTGTCGGGGTAACAATAGGGAATTAGGTGCATGGCATGTACCGTTATGTCAAGAACATTGTCTGTTCACTCACCAGTGATACTGGGAATGAAAATATTAAACCTGCGGATAGCACCAAGCCACTGGACGGTCAAATATGATGCACGTAGAGGCATGGCCTTTAAGGCTGGCCGGCACACTCTCTCTCAGCATGGGCACCAGTATGGCATCTTTGCTGGATTTCAAGCCTCTTTCTTGGTTGGTGTTTGGTGATGTTTGGAGGATGTGCCCCACATTATATCATTTTTAATATAATTAGTGATAGCTGAGTAGATAGCTCAGAGTCAACGTGCTCACTCACCTTGGTAAAAGAGTTACACAGTGGGGTTGAACTCTAGTGGAGCAGTCAGAAACTGGAATATGCGGTCATGAATTGATATAAAATAACCAATTGTGATAATAATAATTATTATAATTATGTAGCTCAATAGTGGAATTGTGTAAATGTGCACAGTTCTCTTTAGGTTGAATCAATGGTCACCCTAGGAATATTGTTTACATTTGTAAGTCTCCTGTTTCTGCTATCTTTCTGTTTTTGTTTGTTTTTTCCCTGATTCATGACCCTCTTTGTTCACACCCTCATAAACTTGTTCACTTCTTGTTCTCATCTTTGTGCTATTGTACAGGCCTCCTTTTGGGGAAGGCCTCCGCCGTCTGTAAGTGTGTTATTGTTAGATGGTTTGGATCGAAATTGACACCCCTGTCTTTGCATAAATAAAAATACACAGATACAATAATAACCATCTTTCTCATTATACCCCCAGTCTTATCTCGTGACTTCTAGTTTTATGAGTACTCTTCTACTGAAGAATGACTGCCATTAGTTCTGTATTTATTTTTTTCTAGCCCAAGTGTTCATATGTACCTTCTAGTGCCTCCTTGCATGACTTGTGGCTTCAGCCCTCGATCCTTTTAGTAGGACAACGCTGACCATTATCATGGTTATGAACAAGTGGCCTCTAGAATTACATAATGTCCCGGGAGGATAGCTCAGCAGCCATGTGCTCGCCTTGGAAGCAAGACAGCACAGAGGATCACGCAGGTTCGATCCCAACGTCCGCGCTTAGAGACCTCTGGGTATTAAGCGGGTTATAAATAACCTATCCTATCATATTATCATATCCATGCTAGAGGTGATGCCTTATTAGTGATGTTTACAGTAACCCACACACTCACAAAAAACTAGCATGATGAATACATATTTGAATTACAGTGCATTAATTATGGTTGAGTGATTGCTTCTGGTTGTTTACCCCACTGTAGAGGGTCATTGTGCATCAACTTCACTGATGGCCAACTATCACCCACGCTTTGTGTATTAATGTTTCCCCACAAATGTCCTTGTTTGACTACTTTGGTAAGAACATGTATGACCATGCATAACTACAACAGGCATAGCACAATCGTCAGAGGATGGCCCCAAGTGAACTTGATATTTCTGTAACCAAGCAAACAAAATGGGTACATTATGTCAAACAGTGTTCTAAGAACGTTTAAGAATGGCAATTTAAAAGGAGAAAGTTTAGAAAAACGGGGTGAATAAAAAGCAAGGTTCTTTATTTTTAGTCAGCCCTGCACTATTGCACCTTCACTACTCAATGGCAGATATGCCCCCAAGTGCAGTCTTAAAATGCACCTGCGTGTAGTGTTCACAATTTTCTTGAAAATACTTGAAACAATGTTTACGCTTTGGGCTTCTGCTCACAGAAACACCAAGTTCAATTTAGGCCGCAGCCTGGTGCCTTGGTTCAGGGCCCTCCTGAGTGCACATGCTCTGTGAGGACATAAGCTCAAAAGTACGGAGGGGCCACGAGTACAGAACACCCCCAGTATCTTTCTTACCGCCTTTAGCTATTCTTGCTATTCATCAGCACTCCTCCTCATTGGTGAAGCCCGTGCCTCAGGATCCCTGAGCCATGAATGCACAATCTAGTACTTCGATGCATTGCACCTAAACTGCACCCCGTGAGAGATGCCTGACAGCTCTTTTAAAAAATCATGGCTGCCTTTAGGGTGTGTGAAAAGATCTCGTTGACACTGGCAGGTATCTTTTCTTGATTTGCTTTATTGTTCAAAATGGGGCCACCAGGAGCCCAACATACAGCCACTCACTAACTCGATCCTCTATAAGTCTCATAACTGCATCTCTATCCACCACAACTGCCCCTACCAAACCTAGCCAACCTGGGCAGAGCCTAGTTCCAGGCTTTCTCCCCTTCAGAGACACGGAAGGGGACACCTTAGTAATGGAATGAGGAGTAGTCATATAACTGCACATCATGCGGTTTAATACATTTCTCCAGGGCTGTCCAGTACGCCTCGCAAGCTGAATACCTCCCTTGATATACCTGTTGACCCTCACAACCAAGCCATTTGCTCTGGGATGATAAAGTGCCGTCCTAATGTGTTTAATGCCATAACTCTCTAAAAATGTCTTCATGAATTGGGAGACAAACTGAACATCATTGTCAGACACTAACTCTGAAGGACAACCCTCCCTATGAAATACTTTTTTCAAGAAGGAAACCAAATCTCTAGCCGTCACTTACCTGGTTGCTTCCCACTCCACCCATTTGGAATGAAAATCTACAAGAACAAAGATGTACTTGAATCCGTCACCCAAGCCTGTCACTGGTCCCAAAATATCCACAGCCAGTTTCTGCCACGGTTGAACTGGAACGATATTAGGAATCAATGGTTCCTCACGCACAACCTTGTTTTTGTCACTTAATTGGCATGAATTACAATTCTTTACAAACTCTTTGGCCATTTGGGGCCACCAGTAACTATGTCTCAATCTCGTCTTGGTAGTCCCCTCGCCCAGATGACCTTGATGTGCCAGTTCGAACAAAACCATCCTCACTCCATCTGGAGGAACTATACACCTTCCCCTTCTCAGCTGCTTCCTACCAAACTTAGTTCTTCTCTGACTTCCCACCAAGTCTCAAACTTCTTCTCCAAAATCTCCTTGTCAGGCCACCTATCAACAGTCCACTGCTTAATAATTCTTAGATCCTCATCTACAAGCTCTGCTTGTTCCCATTCCCCACGGTCCACACTTACTAGCTCAGAAACAACACATTCTTCACATTCTTGAGCCTGCACTGGTTGACCCCGTTCCACCGGCATTCTTGAAATACAATCTGCCACCAGGTTCTTCTTTCCCAGCAGATAGCGCACATCGAAGTTGTACAACTGGAGATCAAGACCCCATCTGCTTATCCTTGGAGATCCCCCAGCCCATCTGCAACTATCAAACAACTGTACCAAGGGTTTGTGGTCTGACCTCACGATGAACCTCCTCCCCCATTGAAAATATTTGAAATGATTGACAGCCCAAAACATGGCCAATGCTTCAGACTCTATTACTGAATAATTTTCTTCAGCTCATTTGAGGTTCCTAGAGGCAAACGCTATAACCCTCTCTACTTTATTAGTATCATATTGTATTAAAGTGACGCCTAACCCCAACATGCTGGCATCAACCACTAGCACAGTCTTATCCTTACCATCAAATTTCCCAATTGAAGGAGCTTTTGCAATTCCCGCTTTTATTTTACAAAATGCTTCTTTACACTCTGTGGACCACTGGAATTTCACACCCTTTCTCAGTAAGGCTCTCAGAGGAGTGGATATGCTGGCAAAATCTTTTACAAACGTATGGCAATACACTGCTAAGCCCAAAAATGATCTAACTTGATCCTTGTCCGAAGGGCATGGAGCCCTCTCAATAGCATCCACAAGGCTCAATTTAGGTCTGATACCTTGATTCGACGCCACATGACCTAAGTACTCAACGCTGTCCACAGACAGTTTATACTTATTCCTTCTTACTGTTAGCCCTGCCTCCACCAGCCTTGGAAACACAACTCTCAATATTTCATCATGTTTCTCACAGGATTCAGCAAATACCAAGATGTCATCCTGGAAAATGATCACACTTGGGACACCCTGTGAAAGACTGCTGCCGCCAATGCCAAACCGAGCGGCATCTTACAATATCTAAATGTCCCTTCAGTGGTGATAAAAGCAGTCAGGTGTTGACAATCCTCTGGAAGTAGAACTTGGTGATATGCTTGGGACAAGTCAATCACTGAAAAGATATTCGCTTCGCTTTGCTCAACATAGCCAGTTTCTCACTTATTATAGGCAGGGGATGACAATCTACCAGAATGTTCCTATTGAGATCCCTCAAGTCCACGCAAAGTCTTATGTCACCACTGGACTTTGTTGCTACGACATCTGGAGACAGCCACTCCGATCCTTCAACCCTTTCTATGATGCCCCGCTGAAGTAAGGACTCAATCTCTGCTTTGATCTTGTCTTTAAGATTCTGTGGAACAGGTCCGACTTTGTGTACTTTTGGAACCACACCTTTCCTTAGTTTGATTTCGTGCTCAAATCTTTCAACCTTCCAAGATCCTCTGAAAATTCTTTTTCCCAGTGATCCCTCACTTCTGCAATTGTGACCTGAAACTCAGCATTGGCTTCTATGCGTATGCCCAACTTTTTCTGCTTACTCCATCCTAAGAGTGACGATCCTTCTCTGGTAACGAAAATGTCAGCTTCACAAATCCTCGCCTTAAACTTGATGGTGGCAGGGTACTTCCCTAAAACGTCTATCCTGACGTTGCCGTATGCATAGGGGTCAATGTCAGGTTGATTCAAATGCTCCATCCTGCCAATTTTCAAATGTCTGCCTTGACATAATTGTCCACAGGGAATAACTGTCCACCTTCATAGTGACTACTCTGCCATTTACCATGAAGACGTCAATGGGCCCCTTCTCTCCATTAGATACGTCGTTAATTTCTAGAACATGCTTCGCTTGCGCACGTTGACTTTCTACTGCACTTTCTTCCTGCTCAGGGCACCTTGCATTTGCCGCAATACTTTCCACTGAAATGTTCTCCCTGCAAACTCTGGCAAAATGCCCTTTCTTTTTGCACTTGAGGCAATTAGCATTTAGGGCAGGACAAAACAGATTCCAAGAAACATGACGAGTTCTGCCACACTTGAAGCACTTTATACTCCTGCTAGGACCAGGCTTCTTGCCACTTCTGACCACTGCAACTTCACTGATTTGTTTATCTGGCCTCATACTCGCCATGTACTTGGAAGTTTGTTCCATTCCTCTCGCCACTTCTACTGCTTGTTCAAGAGGCAGGTCCTTCGATAGTAGTTTTTCTTGCACCCTGCTGTTGTTTGTGCAGCGTACAAGCTGATCACGTATGAGTGAATCAGCCAAGGCCCCAAACTCACACGAATGGCTCAAAGTCCTTAGTGCGGCAATACAAGTTTAAACTGGCTCCTGAAGCTCCTGAGCCCTTTGAAAAAACATATGTCTCTCAAACGTGATATTCTTTCTTGGCTCAAAATACAGTTGTAATTTCCTGACCGCTACAGAAAATTGGTCTTCGTCACCTTGCACTACCTCTGCGGGTTCTGGCAACCCATCAAAGACACTGCGACTCCCAAGTTGTGCAAAAAAACTGCTTCCTTTGTCGCTGGAGCAAACTCATCCCCCCTGTGGCAATTAAGTATGTGTCAAACAGTTTCTTCCACCTGTCCCATTAGAGGGTAGGGGTGCCAGGCTCTGGCAGAAAAGGTGGGGGAGGGGACATACAGGCAGCTGCATTGTTGCTAATTATAATTATGCTGTACAGGTGCAGAACCAAATGTCCGTTTGTTGCGTGGAACCTCTTGGCTGGAAAGAATGTCAGACCAAAGTTACTGCTGCAAGGTGCAACACTGACAGTATTTTCACCGTGTGTCTCTAGCTGAGCTCACTCTATATTTGGCAGCTCTAGGTTCCCTTTAGAAGATTTCCTTGAACTCCTGATTCAGCTCCCCTTAAAGTGACTTGTGTCCTATACTGTTTGGAATCCTCGATTCAGGATAGCCAAGGGAAGCCAGATTGTTCCCTGACTTGCATAGATGAGCGGCTGTATTGTGACTCTATGGATGCATGGATGAAGGTCAACAGACTTCGACTTTCAGTGATAGAAGTGTCTATACAGAATCAGTGCTTATACACTTTTATTTTATATTATTTTCCCTTTTTTATATGTCTTGATCAGTTACATATCAGTTTGGGAAGGGTAACTGAATGTACAGATTATATTTTAATATAAAAAAATCTGTGATTACTAGTTATTTTTCCTAACACCTGTTGACGTCTTTGATATGGTAGAGTGTTTCAGAGTGGAGCACTTGCAGTTTCCAGCCTGAGGATATGGAGCAACTAGCTTTGATGTATCACAATAAGCAGTCACAAACACAAAGGGTGATGAAGTAAATTGGTTGTGCTGGCCGTGTTACATATTCTGAGTGGCACCTTTCATTGTAATGCCATTCTCAGACCCATTATAAGGGTGTTGGAAGAAATAACAAGTCATATTGAAGAGGATGTTTGGAACATGTGCTCTCCATTAGATGGAATTCTGTGATGTTACAAGAGCAGCTTTTTTAGTGACCTTCTTCCCAGGACATAAGCATTCGGACATTGAATAAAAGCTGGAACAGGATACCCCCTGATGAATGTCTGACCAAAAATGTGTAGTGTTGACAGAAACATCTTGGGTTCTTTGTAAACACAACAAATAGATTAATGTGGTATTAAGTGTTGTGCTGTGTTTGTTTTTGGGTGATACCTGGGTATAGGGTACTTACAAGGTGTTTTAGAATTGTATTAAATTGTTTATGATACTGAATGAAGTATAAATAAAACAGTATATTTTTTACTACTAACAACATTTTCTACACGTATTATTAGTGTTTTGAAAAAACAAGCACAACACCTTTGGGAAGAAAATGATAATGTTATTCTACCTCTTTTTTTGTAACTATTATATGTTGTCTTTCCCTAGAATGTGGAGTCAGTTGTGTCTTGCAATAGTCTACAATTAGGGAAATTACACAAATCTGTATGATATTAACAATGTCTTTGATACTAAAATGTCTTTGTTATTCATTTAGTGCTTTATAATTGATTTTTTTCTCATTATTTCATTGTCTTATTTATTTCATTGATTATTTTTATACCTGGGGCATGTATGCAATTACTCTCTTCCAGTCTTCTCCTAATCTGCTGTCTAATTGGTTACTGTCAGCAAAGTATATAATTTGAACAGCACAAAGGGCGAAACTGATGGCCATAGAGTTGGCACAATCTTTATGATAATGTCACACTATTACTAACACACTTTATTTGTTTTGTTGTGACTTTTTTAGAGTTTCTTTTATAACACTACAAATTCTTTAAATTTGAACATTGAAGTGTTGTTAATTATTTGTTCTTTGGAATAGCGTGTGCATCTAGGGATATATATGATTGTTTGAATTGTGTAGGCTTCCTGTTGTAGGCTTATTCCTCAGTTTAGCAGCTCTCAGTAATACTGTATGGTGTAATCAAAGGCCCAAACCAATGGAACTGAAGGACCCACTAAAATGACCTGCCAGAATGTATAACTAAAACTTCACATTGAAAACTGACCTATTACGGCAGACTGTGGGGTTTCTTCAAGTAACCCAAGGAAGGGCCATGTGAAAAGGCCTATCGGTCATTACAAAAGGAACAGCAGCAATTTAATTCACACTGGCAGAAGAAATGCAAAGGCCCCTTTCACATGAAAAACAGGATTTTTAAACACTTGACACCAAAACGGCTTTGCACGTATATTTGCAGTTTAAAGCAAGACATGATAAAAATTTACCACTGCTAACATAAAGATGTCAGGAAAAATACATGGTGCCTGTTGACATAAAGTGCCATATATTATGCTTCACAGGCAAAATACTGGCAGACATTTGAAAAGAAAAACCTTGTAGGCCTTAGGCAGACCCTTTTGCTTGCTTTGGGACAAATGTCACAAAGCACTCCTGCACTGATAGCCTGGCTTGAATCCCAGCTGTTTACTATTGCACTTTCTTGATTGATGTGTCATTTTATAGGTAATATCCATGCGATTTTGGTGATATAAAATGCATTCACCTGCGACTCAGGGAGCTGTAATGGCCATCTAAAAAGGGTTTCTGGCTGCCCTGAACATGTTGCAAATTTGAGAGTTTTCGAACTGGTGGATGGTAAAATTAGGAATGCAGGAAATAAGTTGCATTTTCCTAGCGATTATGCGTCTTGTAAAAATGGCAGAAAATTGCCAAACGGCCATGCAACATGGTGCAGACCCGGCTGTTCTGTTATTAAATTCCCCCTGATTAACTGAAGCAAAATATATACATATATTGTGGCAGTTACTAGTAAATCACAAAGTTTTGACACATAACTAAATTTACGCCAAAATTTGACATGTAAACATGGGGGATTGCAAATGGGAATTGGCATATGCCTGCTCCAAACTCCTAAACCAATCCTTAGAGAGAAGCCGGATTTGGGATGAGAGAGAAGTGTAACTGTCCAATCCTATTTGCAAGAACTCTTTCAGGGTACTCCCAGAGATTGTAAACTTGGTGTCATCACTGCTATATACAGTGGATGTACTATAAGGAAGAGCGAGAGCTGCTGAAATGTACCATCTGATGGCCATCAGGAAACACTAAAAGGAGATTTTGGTGTAATTGGCTCTGGTGGAGCTGTCTATTGATGCTACCTTTTGCTTGGAAGGCCTAAAAGCTTACTGGGTCCTAGGGTGAAGAGTTGGTGACCAGCCTTGACAGTGGAGTGACCAGACCCCTTCTCTGTCCTACAAGAGGGCCCTGACATGCAGCTGGCTTTCCTGAACTTCAAACAGAGGCTTTCTATGTAAGTAGAACTGAGCCCTGGGAAGTCAAAAGATGGGGGAGTCTGCTTGCCTTAAATCCTTTCCTTTTATAGTTGGTGGGTGGGGGGGGAACAAAACTGTGCAGATCCTTAGCCTAAATAACTAAAAATATTAGTTTAATTGATTCCTCTAGGCGGAACACCACTGCGTGATTTTTGTTAAAATTCTAAATTAACAAAGCTCTTTCCCGGTGTGCGCTGAAAACATGTAGTATCTGGAGCATTGGTCTGCACTGGGTGCACACTGTGCAGACAGTAGATTGTAGTGATGTCATCCAGAACCTGATGGGACATCAAGGTTCCAATTGTTACAGTTGAGATCTTCAGGATGGGAGAACTTGCTGAGAGGATGTGTTATATCTAGCTCCTGTCTCATTTAACTAAGCTTACCCTGTAACTTACAATAAAACTTCCTACTTATATATATATATATATATATATATATATATATATATATATATATATATATATATGCCTCCAGTCTCCTCCTACCTGATTCCTGATGCTTCTCCAGTGCCTTGAAGACTACACTACAAAACTATAGAGTGTAATTTGAATGGGTAATCCTTTTTGTCCTGTTGACACCGACTTCTTTAGGAAGAGGGGTGTCTTTGCCCCTAAACTAAAAAAATCCCTACACTGCCAGCTTCCCCATCATAGGCATTTAAGTGGAGGGGGTGAGGGGGCTCTGAAATCCAAAATTCTCAAACCATCCCATATTTTTACTGTTCAGCTTCCCCAACACAAACCAAAGTATGAGGGGGTCTGTAAAATCAACTGCTAAATCACACTGCGTTTATTTTGAGCGAAGGTGTGGGTGAAATATGAATTACCATATGCATTTGTCCAAATATGACAACCAAACTGCTAGCATTTTAAGCGCGCAGGAAAATTTAAATGGCCCAGCACTCGGTTTGTAATTGATTTTGTTCACTGACCAGCGCTAATTATTTCTTGAATTGAAATTGAGATAAAGTACTGTGATTTGTGTTTTTTCCAATTAATTTGTATGATTGATTTTTGTAACAATAAATTAATTGTGAGCCACAACGAAGGTGGCCTGTGTAGTTTAGTGTTATTTCCATTACCTACACTTCAAATAAAAATAAATACATTTCCTGTACACCAGCCTGAGATAGGGCTGAATAAAAGAACTGAAATTAAATGTTTATTGTGTGACACTTAGCTTGGGGAGGGAAGGAACTCCCTGTGTTAAGGATGGCCACTCAATAAACTATTACAGTACCTATTTAACCATAGTGGTGGAGCCCTGTATGATATGATATGGCATTTATAATGTGCCTATACACAAGTGTTTCAAGGAGTGGAGCAGCAAGGGGGGGGAACAGAGGGAAGACAGAGACAATGATCCTACTAGGCCAGGTGTCATTCAGATCATGCAAGTGCAGGGGAAGGGGGAAGGGGCAAAGTGCGGGGTGGGTGGGGGAGGACGGCGCAGTACATGGATAAATAGAATAAATAAACAATAAGAGAAGTACGGCCAGCTAGTGGCAAGTGCAACAGTAAGTGCAGACATCAGGAGTCAGTGCTGGTGGGGGACTGTAGGGATACAGAAAACAGTCCCCAAGTGTGGGGGTTGGCAGGGAGGCAGTAGAGGGGTGCAATTGGCAGGGGAGGGGACCTGGGCCTGAGATCAGGGGGTGGCCAGTTAACCAGTGCAGTTTCAGCCAGGAGTTCTGCAGGGGAGATGAGGGGTGAAAGCAGAAGCAAAGAGGAAAGTTTAGAGGTGCTTCCGGAACCGGAGATGGTTCTCCTCAAATTTCAGGGAGGCAGGGAGGCTGTTCCAGAGGGAGGCCCCAGCTGAAGAAAGAGATCTACCACCAACTCGTTGCTTGGAGAAGCGACTGACCCTGAGGGAGTTGGGGGCAGATGAGCGAAGAGCTCGAGAAGGAAGATATTTAGGAAGAGAGAGTTGTAGGTATTGAGGCCACAGGCCCCAGAATGCATTGTGGACAATGCAGAGGGTTTTGAACTGAATCCTCGCAGCCACTGGGAGCCAGTGCAGAGATTTCAGTCCTAGAGAGATACGATCCCTGGGCTCAAGGACAAGTCTCACAGTCCTCTTCTGGATGAGTTGCAGAGGGCAGAGAGTAGAAGCAGGCAGATTTAGACAGAGGCTGTTGCAGGTATGGTATGTTCTGACAACCATTTATTACACTTGAACGTCAACACAATGGCAATACTGAGTCTTTACGTGGCGGCCTTGAAGGACTCATCAGTCCATACACGCCCTAGTCTGTATATCTGAATGGTTACTTTTGAATGTAATTTTGCAGAGTGTGACTTGTGTGTCTGCGTTGGATTGACTTGTGTAATGGGTCACAAGCTCGATGGACACATTTCATGATTTGTTGATAAAGTTTTACACATTGTGGCAGATCATCGTTTTAGACCCATACCTTTCCATATACGTGGACAGCCTGTCCAAAAGGTCCTTTGGGTGTAGACCTGATAACCTTTCCAATCTGTTCTCACAATGCGATCCAAAACAATGCATTTGTTCCGTGACATCAAATAAAATCACAACATGCAAACGCCACTACTCCCATCTGAGAGGCTTTCCCCTGAAACAAGGACCCTGAATCCTAGAACACTTTTAACTAAGATTTAAGATCAACGCATGGATACTGGACGTTGCTGAAAGAGATCAAACCAACCCACTTATATGAAACCTGTGTATAACCCCTTGTAACTCATTACTGTCTTGCCCTATTCTCTATAGACCATATTGTGATCTATTTTCCACAAAGGCCTACACCCCAAAACACTATGAACTGCATCCTGATGATGTATTGCTCATGAAAAGCCAACACCTACAATCACTATAGACTGCATGCTGATGTATTCTTCAGGAAAGGCCAGAACATGGTATCATTATGGACTGTATATTGATGTATTGTGCATAAAAGGTCTGCACAATCAGTCACTATGGACCGCATTATGATCTATTTCTCAGAAAGACCTGTACTTGTTATCGTTTTAGACTATGTATGGAAGTATTGTTCATGAAAAGCCTACAACTGCAATGACTGCATACTGATGTATTTCTCATGGAACGTTTGCATGCCAAATCACTATGGACCACATGCTGGTCTATACTTCTGGAAAGGTCAACACCTGTAATTATTATGGGCTGTATATTAATGTATTGTGCATAAGAAACCTGCACAATCAATAACTATGGACGGCATACTGGTGTATTGTTCATGAAAGGCCTGCACCTACAATCACTATGGACCGCATGTTGACCTATTTCTCAGAAAGACCTGTACCTGTTATAGTTTTAGACTATATATGGACATATTGTTCATGAAAAGCCTACACCTACAACGACTAGAGACTGCATACTGATGCAATTCGCATGGAACGTCTGCACTACAAATCACTATGGACCACATGCTGGTCTATTCTTCTGGAAAGGTCAACACCTGTCATTATTATGGACTGTATGTTGATGCATTGTTCATAAAAGGTCTGCACAATCACTATTGACCTGTGTTGCTCCGTGTCATCATGCTTCCAAGGAGAGCACATTGCGCCTGAGCTATCCTCCCGAGACATAGCTAAACATATGTGCATCAGCTGGCACCTGACTTCACACGGACTGAGCAGGCACCGCCACTCTGGGGTTTGGGGGCCAGCACTAAGCAGACAGAATAGACCCGTATCCATAAAAAATTCTGCTAATCAGAATTTGCTGAGCTATTTATACCAATTTATCCTTTCAAATATTTGAGTAGCGCTTGGACTAGCAAGATAGCAGGCCTTCAGTTCTCTTAGTCTTGTCATCGCAGCCACTGGTCCTTCCTTCATCTACATGAAATCCTTTCCCCCAATTGGGTGAAAGAGCCCTTCGTGCATCGGCAATAGAGAAACGGCTAAGAATCACCAGCTCTTGCCAACCAGCCTTACAGAATGTGTGGGCTTGGTACACATCTCCTGTGTCACACAAATCTGCACAGTACAGACTTGCAGGTATAAACAGGTACAACTATGCCATCGGATTGGTCTTCTGCAGAGGCAAGGACACCTGGACTACGAGTAAGCAACTCCTACGAGCATGTGCCAAAACCATGTCCTTCAGCACCCACTGCGGAGTCAGACCGCAGCTCCTACGAGCATGTGTCAAAACCATGTCCTTCAGCACCTACTGGAGAGTCCGACCGCAGCTCCTTTTTGCATGTGCCGAAACCATGTCCTTCAGCACCCACTGCGGAGTCAGACCGCAGCTCCTATGAGCATGTGCCGAAACCATGTCCTTCAGCACCCACTGCGGAGTCAGACTGCAGCTCCTACGAGCATGTGCCAAAACCATGTCCTTCAGCACCCACTGTGGAGTCAGACCGCAGCTCCTATGAGCATGTGCCGAAACCATGTCCTTAAGCACCCACTGCAGAGTCAGACCGCAGCGATACCATGTCCTTCAGCACCCACTGCAGAGTCAGACCGCAACTCCTACTATCATGTGCCAAAACCATGTCCTTCAGCACCCACTGTGGAGTCAGACCGCAGCTCCTACAAGCATGTGCCGAAACCATGTCCTTCAGCACCCACTGCGGAGTCAGACCGCAGCTCCTACGAGCATGTGCCAAAACCATGTCCTTCAGCACCTACTGGAGAGTCCGACCGCAGCTCCTTTTTGCATGTGCCGAAACCATGTCCTTCAGCACCCACTGCAGAGTCAGACCGCAGCTTCTATGAGCATGTGCCGAAACCATGTCCTTCAGCACCCACTGCAGAGTCAGACCGCAGCTCCTACGAGCATGTGCCAAAACCATGTCCTTCAGCACCCACTGTGGAGTCAGACCGCAGCTCCTATGAGCATGTGCCGAAACCATGTCCTTAAGCACCCACTGCAGAGTCAGACCGCAACTCCTACTATCATGTGCTGAAACCATGTCCTTCAGCACCCACTGTGGAGTCAGACCGCAGCTCCTACAAGCATGTGCCGAAACCATGTCCTTCAGCACCCACTGCGGAGTCAGACCTCAGCTCCTACAAGCATGTGCCGAAACCATATCCTTCAGCACCTACTGCGGAGTCAGACCGCAGCTCCTACGAGCATGTGCCACAGCTCCTACAAGCATGTGCCAAAACCATGTCCTTCAGCACCCACTGCGGAGTCAGACCGCAGCTGCTACGAGTCAGACCACAGGAGGCATAGCTGCCATCATCTGGAAATACACAGGCTGGTCCGGATTGATGCTCTGCAGTCCTGAGAATTACCAACCTTTAAAGGTCGATCCACAGAGTTGCTGGACATGTGCTTATAATAAGCAAAGTGAAGCCTCTCTGCAAATTGCACATAGCGGAGCAGTTCACACACACCCATTTCTTGCATGGAATGAGGCTTGCGCCACATCATACGATGCACGAGCAAATGACTGTTGCTTTCATTAAAGCACATGGGGCCCGGAGGAGGCACAGCTCACATGAGCCAAATAGGGGTACATTGCTTCAAAACCTTTCTGGCTGAGCCCATCTCTGCTAACATAGCCAATTTGTACTATTCCCTTGTCCACCATTATTGCATGCAAAACTCAGAACTAGAGGAAGCAGTGGTCCCCGGGTATTGTATCTATTTGAGGTTCATTTAGTAGGTGGACTGTTACCATTGTTTGATATGTTGTTTATTGTAATGTTATATTTTGTGACGGCTGTGCTGACAATACAGCGTCAATGGGAAAAGGTCATAGACATGTTTTTTCCCGGAATGGCAGTCCTTTTTGCACGCATCTTCTCCAAACCCCTATTTATTTACGTTAGATTGGGGGTGAGGTTAGGTGCTGATAAAAACTGGAGTCAATAGAATCGGTCAGGTTAGTGAATCACCAAAAATGCTCGGATTACTTAACGGTAATTTTCATTACTCATAGTTCCACTCTTCCTTACCTCATGCGGCTCCTGCCTCTGACACAGGACCTTCTTTTATTTCTTTGAATCCCTATAACTCCTCCCCCATATCCACATCACCCAGTTCATATCAACAAGCTGGAACATGGGACCTTCCCTGCAGGGAGAGGAGAGTCGTCAGTACTGTGACGAGGAAGAGTAGGACTAGGATTAATGAAGATTACTGGTAAGTAATCAGATCATTACCTCTACGTCCACTCTTCCTTGTCCCAGTACTTACCTCATGAGGCATACCATAGCAGCAATGGGGAAAAAGTCCCAATAAGACACAGAGCCAAAAACATTGCAGAAAAACACACACCTGTAATAACTCTAAATTCACATCCACACTGACAAAACCGCAACCCCGAAGGAACCATCCCCCGAGTGGGAGACATTCAACCTATAGTGGTTGATGAAAGTGCTTTGATCGGCACAGGTGGCAGCCCTACAAATCTCCTGTAGCAAAACCCCTCTTGCATCAGCCTAGGAATCCGCCAAAACCCTGGTGGCACACCCTGAATGTGCGTAGGTACAGGAAGCACAGCCGCCACATAGGCCATGGAGACAACAACCCGGGTGCATTGGCTAATGCAGACCACCGAGGCCTTGCGACCTACACCAGTAGGGCCAAAAGTAACCAGCAGACAATCAGATTTGCGGAAGAGGGGATTCCTCGCCAAATACTCCAACACCGCCCGCTGTGCATCAATGGCATGCCAAGCCGCCTCCCCTGGTGTTTGTAGATCCTGAAAAAAAGCAGGGAGAACCAGATCCTGAGAGGTGTGAAACCAAGACACAACTTTAGGAAGGAACTTCGGATTACACTTCAACACCACCGAGCCCGGCAGCACCCTCTGGAAAGGGGAGTAACACAATAGAGCACCAATCTCCCCCAGCCTACGGGCAGAGGTGATAGCAATAAGAAAAGCAGTTTTCAGCATAAGATGTTTGATGTCAATCTCAGAAATGGGCACAAAAGGAGGCCCCTGAAGGAATCGTAAGACAAGAGGGCGGTCCCAAGGGGGAAGCCCTTTATAAGCACAGGGACGGAAAGAAGAAAAACCCCGGAACAACTTCCCCACCAACACCTCCCCATCCAGGTGGCCATCAGAGTCCCCCAAGAGGAATTTAATAGAGTCCCATTGAAAGCGAAGCGTGGAGAGCACCAGGCCTTTGTCAAAACCTTCCTGGAGGAATTGCAGGATAGCGAGGAGACCAGAACGCAGGGAAGGGATCCCAGACTGCCAACACCAGTCCCGGAAATGGACCCAATGCCTGCCATATGCCTTCAGAGTAGAAGGTCTATGAGCATTCATGATAGACTCGACCACAGGACCTGAAAACCCCTGAGACATCAACCTAGACCATGCAATAGCCACACTGCCCATTGAATCCATCAGACTCCCAACCCCAGACCCGCCTGACGGGGACACAGCCACTTCGGAACCAGCCAAGGTTCCTGGGACTGAAGCTCCAACAGAGAGGGGAACCAACTCCGGTGGGGCCAGAACAGAGCTACCAACAACACAGTTGCCCTGGACACTCTGATGCACTGTACCACCCAGGGCAGAAGGGGAAGAGGTGGAAAAGCATAAAGGAGACCCCAAGGCGACTGCACCGAGAGGGCGTCCACCCCTCAAGCTCCATCAACCTGAAACCGAGAGCAGAAGAGGGGAACCTTTGCCAAGGCTGGAGATGCAAACAGATCTAGAACAGGGGTCCCGAATCTGACACAGATCTCTGCAAAGACCTGGTCCGATAGAACCAGTTCCGCAGAGGAGGGAAACCGGCAGCTGAGAAGATCCGCTCGAACACTATCCACCCCCATGACATGTGAGGCCACCAGGGACACCAGATATGATTCCCCCCAGAAACTATCTAAGCAGCCTGAAAATTCAAGTAGCATCCAGAACCCCCTTGGCGGTTGACATGTGCCAAGGCCGTCGTATTGTCCGTTAGGACCAAAACCGCCCAGCCTTCCAGAAACACCTTGAAGTACACCAGAGCCCAGAGAATGGCACACAACTTTCTCCAAATGGATGATCGATGGCTCTCCTCCGGATCCCACAACCCTTGAGCTGAAAGGACCCCCAATGTTGCCCCCAACCTCTTCTGATGGTGTCGGTAGTAAGAGAGGTCACAGGAGGAAGGCCCAGGTATACCCCTGCCTTGAGATTTGGAACCCCCAACCACCACATCAGGGAGCCCCTCAGCGATGGGGGCACCGGAATTAAAGCCTTGTAAGCTTGAGATGTCGGGAGCAAGTGGGAGAGAAGATAAGACACCAGAGGATGTAAATGAAGACAGGCCCAAGGAACCAGAAACACGCAAGATGCCATGTGCCCTAGCAACTTGAGCAATCAGTGAGCCGAGACATACTGCCTCCTGAGAACCCTGCTCAGAACAGTCAGCAAGTGATGGACCCTCTCCTAGGACAGGAACACCCTCCCCATCCTGGTGCATATCTGCGCCCCGATGAAAACTAGATCCTGAGAAGGCTCCAGCTGAGACTTCTGCCAGTACACCAGGAACCCCCAGTCCTGCAATGCCTGGCAGACCAATTGGATATGAGCCATGACTGTCTGCCGGCGGGACGCCTTGATCAACCAATCATTCAGGTAGGGAAAACTCTGAATGCCCCTCAGGTGCAAACGCACCACCAGGGGAGCCACTAGCTTGGTAAACACTCTGGGGGCTGATCATACGGAAGAACTTCATGTGCCAGGGGCAGAGAGCCACATGGTAACATGCATCCTGGAGATCCAAAGATGTCATCTAATCCCCCCTGTACAACATTGGGAGAATGTTCTGCAAAGTCTCCATTTTGAAGTGATCCTTCCAGACGAAGCTGTTCAGGGCCTTGAGGTCCAGAATTAAGCGACACTTCCCTGAGGGTTTGGGGACCAGGAACACCCGTGAGTAGAATCCCTGACCTAGAACAGGGAGAGGAACGGGCATGATGGACGCCTTCAACAACAATTTGGAGAGAGCGGTTTCCATGGCCAACCTCTTGGTCCGTGATCTGGGAACCACAGTCCGAACCATGCAAACCTGGACACGTGGAGACAGGAAAACCACTTGATAAGTCCTCCGAATGGTGTCCAGAACCCAGGAATCTGAGCACCACCGGTCCCATACGGGAAAAAACTGCCAGAGCCACCCGCCTACCGACCGGTCCAACCGTCTGGACTTCTGTACTGGACCAGTATGTGAGGAGTGTGGAGGACCCCGACCTCCCCTTGATCTCCAAAAAGATTGAGACGAGGAGCCAGGGAAAGACCTGCTGGACACCGCACCAGCACCAGAGGGAGATTTCTTGGTCGTCGAAGCAGGCTTGCTTGTCAGCCCTAAACATTTTAAGCACTTCAACCTCAAGTGAATCCCCAAAAAGTTTGAACCCATCAAAAGGAAGTTTCAGGGCAGCATGGGAACCTTCTGTTTTCCAATCCTGCCGATGCACATTCCTCCGGGTAGACACACCAGCCCCGATGGCCATGGCTGAGCCGCACACCCCATCAAAAGCCAGATTGGACAAAAGCTCAACCTGTCTCTGCATCTCTGATAGCAAAGGGGCACAATCAAAACCCCCATCGACAGCCTTTTTCAATTTTCAGAACCCACTTAGCACAGTTTCTGCTCTGTAGGAACTATAGATATATGCCCCAGGGCCAGATGTGCCCCTGCATGAACCTTCTTAAGGCTGGAATTAACCCTGTGGTCCAATGAGGATTTTGTCAACCTCAACTGGATATGATAGCAAAGTTTCGCCCCCTTTTAATGGGTAGAGTTTGGTCATAAAGTGGGGCATTGCAATTTTATCGGGTTTTCATTTCATTCCCGAAGGATTTTATCCCAGATATCAGATACCAATGGTAACCCCATCCTAGGTATGCCTATACTGGTGAATAGAACGGTCAGACCCCTCCACTAGTACCAGGGGCTCTGAAACCCAGTGCAGTCCCAAATTTGAGAAAGCACCCCCTTCACTCCTTCCCTGTGCAGATATTTCCCTTCTGCATCAGCCGATGACAAACAGGAAGAGGCTGATGACTCAGTGCCAGAAGATGAGGATGAAGAGGAAGACAGGCACCGGTGCTTGTGTCCATGCACATTGGCCGTGACACCCTCCATGATGCTTTAGCAGCTTCTTCAACTCCTTTCTGGTCAAGGAAAAACGTTTTTCCTTCTTCTTTCTTTTCCTGCGCAACTCAGGTGACGAGGAAGATGAAGAAGAGGGCAGGACAAGATGGCTGCGTTTTGCAGAATGTTTACCCTTGGCGGACACAGACAACAAACAGAACACTAACTTGCCACCCATACATTTAAAAATAGGCCAGAAAGCTTCAACCGATAGGGAAATTCAAACAATCAATCCCCTTGGGTAACGCCGCTCCTTCACCACCGGAGGCAGAGCCCACCCGCCCCCGCAGCAACATCAGGAAAATATTATCAAAAGGAGCCGGTAATCCGCATGGGAACGCTCAGCCCCACTGACAGGAGAACCAAGGCAGAAACATTCACAACGCCCTCCACTCCTTACCTCAGTCTGGCCCCTGCAGGACCCGGGCCATGATGCCTCGAGCTGGCCTATAACCCCGCAAAAAACTGGGCAAGGCATTCCCACCCAACCGAGGCCCGAGAGAACCGCCGCACCTGAAGGAGCGGAAGGCTCTGCCACACAGCCCCACCAGGGGGCCAGCAATTGTCGTTCCCTGCTGCCTGGCGCTGGGAAAAAGTCCAACCTGCCGGAGGCAGGAAAAATTAAACTGGGTGACGTGGATATGGGGGAGGAGTTATAGGAATTCAAAGAAATAAAAGAAGGTCCTGTGTCGGAGGCAGGGGCCTCATGAGGTAAGTACTGGGACGAGGAAGAGTGGATGTGGCGGTAATGCTCCAATTTGTGGCTGTGGTCTAAATGTGCATTAAATGTCATTGGCCACTCCTCTTTATCATGTGACATTCCCTCAGCCATCTGCACCATTGACATTGAAATCTTAGTTACTCACTCATAGCACAGGTTTGTTCAATTTCCTGTACAGAAACGTGCTCTCTTTTGCTTTTGTGGATCTGGTGCATTTTGGAGCTTGCTCAAGCAGACAGAATTGTTTTATGCATTGACTCCTGAGTGTTCTTCCATGAAGACAGATATGGATATGCCTGGTCTGTGGCTCAGTGTACTAATGCATCCCCTACAGGGACCTGTATTTGACCTCCTGGTCACAAGTTCGAATCCTGGCAGGTCTACTCAGCCCTTCATCCTTCGGTGATTGATAAAATGAGTACCAATAAATTGGATAACCATAAACATCTGTTATTAGCACCACCTGCCCTTTGGGGGGCGTGTGAACATGCGCTTTACAAATATGCCTGTTATGTTATATTGACTGATCAATAATCAATAGATTGTCACCTTGGAAACTAGTTCCCATCAAGGGATCGCGGCACCCTCTTTTTTAAAACTATTTAATACAGCGATGTGTTGACCTTTACTGCATTTGTATCTAACCTATTGGCTATTTTGAGACATCTGATGTATACATATTTCCCGAATTCTCTGTTGATATTTCTGCTTAAATACTTAAATAGATGACAGGCTGTGGCGCTCAAGGTAAATTTACATAGAGTAAAACACCCTGATGGCCTAATAACAGTTCAACTTAAGACAAGAAAATGTGTATCTTTTCTTCGTTTCTCATATGCTTCAACACGTGAATTTTTTTTTATAAACCCAGGCCAGCGAGCTGAGATTGCGAGCCGCAGTGAAAGCAGAACAAGCGCTGCCAGCAGCAGGGCAAGTACCGTATCGCGACCCGGGACACAAGTCAGGATTGAGGTGGATGAGGTAAGGATGTACAGTGATGAGTGCGTTATGCTCATGTTGATTGTATTTATAGAGCACACAAATACATCCCAAGAGGCCTCTCGGCACTAAAAAAGTTACAGAAAAATGGCCTGGTAATAACAAGGAGAGAAATAAAATACAATAGTCTGGCCAGAGAGAACCACTGCACAAGGCAACATCAGTAAAGGGAACGAGCCCATGATGGGAAAAAGGTGAGGTCCCAACTAGCCTGTGATAAGAACATCATTTCCAGGCTTTTATACAGATGTTGCAGGCTGCCATGTATTATATAGGAATAGTGCCATGGCCTGTATGCACAGCCTACATCAGGTGAGTTAAATGGAAGTCACTGCATTCCTCAGCATTACGGCTATGGATAGACCCAACTATAGATTAAAGTCACAGCCTAGTCGATCCTTTTTTCCTGAGTCTCCCATCAATCCACGTGAAAAAAAAGAGAAACCATGAAAAAAGACCCTGAGCTGATCCCGCTACTCGAGAATGCAATGAGAAAAATCTTCCCTACTCGGAACCTTTTCCCATGGTTGCCAAGACCGAGCTCCCAGAAATCCGGGCAGTCGCCCCACCATTGTAAAGTATGAGTGGAGGGCTCTCACTCTTATCAGCATATCTGTTCCCTGTTTAGAGATGACTCAGGAAAAGGATTTTCTAGAATGTTCTTGTCTGTCATTGTCAGAGGAGTTGCATGTTCAGTGTCTACACTATTCCATATGCGTCCAGCTTCTCACACACACCTGGTAACGTTACTTTCCCAGCTTGGCTGAGTTGCCAGATAACTGGACCTGAGTGGATAAACTCAGTCCATTAATGGGTTTAACCGAATGGGGAGATGCCCTGTGACCTCATTTCAGAAGTTGGCTACCCTCGAACGGGTCTACCAGGTATTCAGTAGTGTAGTATCCTGCTACCCTTGCCTCTCCTCGCACAAGGCTGCGAAAAGCAGGAACACCTCTGTTTTTCATAGAAGCGTCCTATGTCTTTGCCATAAAAGTCTGTACTTTGTATCCACGTGCTGTATGTATATGGAAGAGTTCAGGGCATTTTTCCATACATTACTTCCTTGAGACTTCTCACTAATAACTGTTATATAGGGCCATGCAGGGTCAGAGAGAAGACCCTGATAAGGGACAGGAGAGAAGATCACAAACACACACTTCGAAATTTGGCTGGGGCATTCCTGATGAACAATGGGAAGACAGTGGGAACATCTGTGGGCAGGATCAGGACCGCGAGATGCACCTGTAACCAGAAAAGGAGAGAAAGAGTTCCAGACTTGCAGTGCGCTCCCTTTGATCTTCCCCAAATTATAACACATACGTGAAGATTTGAGAAAAGGGGGGCCATCAACGCTAGCTGGAAAGACACAATGGAACACCTCGATAAAGGACTCCAAAGCCATTGGGAACCAAGGAAGGAGGAAAGCAGGGAAGACAGTCAGCGGATAGTTCTGATCAAAGTCCTGCAAAAACAAATGACCAGCTGAAGAACAGCAAAAGAGTTCCAATAGCAACTATGCACCATAGCAGCTCATCAGCATCTAAGGCGGGGCCGGCACGCAGCGGAATGTCAAAGAAGCAGGAATCAGTAGATGGAAGAACAACAGGAATCAGGGGGGAGACTTTAATGGCTAAGCTATTCAGCACACATTAATCTGTGTGTATCACTTCTTCTGGCAAGGATGTCCCCATGTCGAAGCATACTTTCTTCCTCGCCCTTGGCCCTGTGGTGACTCAGTATTCTTGGCAGTTTTGTCGGCCAGGCCTACCCATTGAGTATGGTTAGGTACGGGGGATATGCAGGCCAGCTCTTTTACAACAGCGTTACCACGGGCATTGCTGCTCAACCTTTGGACCCTGGAGGGCATACAATATAGCCCACATGGCACCTAGACATGGTCATGTACCCAACAACAAGCATTCAAGTTTGCAAAAGTTCCTATCATGGAGCATGTCACAATTGCATTCATTGTCCCTAGGAGTCAATGGAGTCTATCTTGTACCTGAGGCCACTGGGTCTTGGTGAAGCCCCCACACAGATTGCCAGACATCTGTGGAAAGATATCATCTGCCAGTTGCACGGCTGCAGAAATAGAGCATTGCTACTCCCAGATAGAATGGGAAGTGGTACCAATACTGTGGGGATAACGGCAGTTTCACCCGTGTCTCATTGCTCATCCCCTCAAAGTGATCACAGACCGCAAGCAACTCATCTACCTCTTCAACAGTTTAATGTCTGAACGTTCGACGCTGCTTCAACTGCCACACCATAAGTACCAAGTGCTGCATTGACCAGGAACACTACTTCACTCACTGCCCACAACCAGCAACATCCCACGCGGCATGTGATGTGCCACACACTAAATGATTAATTTCGTTGTACACCATGACCTACCAAAAGCGATCATCTTGTGGAAATGCAAGCTGCATGCGCTCACAGTGACCGCGCTTGACTGCAAGCCTGACTTGAAATCCTGGAAGAGGCTGATATCCACTCATAGCTGGACCGAAGACTGCAAGACAGGAGCATAATTTCTGCTTCGTCTCAAGTGCCCTTCGATCTCTCCTCGACATCAGAAGGCCTCTTGCTGAAAGTCACTTATAGAGCAGACGCATATCCACTATGGGGATCCTTTGATATACTTCACCCATTGAGGGACATCAATGAATTGTTAAGCCAAAGGCAACAGTACATGAACAAATCTGTTTTCTGCATTGATAACAAAGTGAAACACACTGTGAGGAAGTGTGAACTTTTGTCAGACCTTATAGACGACCTGTATACCACCAGCAGTCACATCTCTCTGAAAGCTGGCTTCTCGGCACATAATAGGAGTGGATTTCCGTAATCTCCCATGTAGGCAGCACGTGCTGATGGTCATTAACAACCAATTCCTGTCACCTTGTATTGGAATTGTTACCTTCCAGGGCATCGGAGTGTGTCCCTACCGCATTGAAGGGACATTCAGCAGCCGCCATTTTACGGCAAACTGTTTGCAGACTTTGCCACACAGCTAAGGTGACATCATCGGTTCAGGCAGACCTGGCCCTAGGTCAGTGGTGACGTGGATCATTTCATGCTTGCTCTGAAGAAGTCACTCATGTCAACGAGCAGCTGCTTGCCCATGCCACCATGATGTTCTTTTGAGCGTAACCCGGATACCCTGTTGCTCGGTTGATGTAATCATTCCAAGATGCCACACTTGGCGTTCCAGGGATGCCATGTGGAACCAGGAAGTACATTTCATAAGAAAGGCAAATGACGCAGTCTTCTGAAAGCATGGAACATGACTCCAGACTTACAACGGGAACACCACATTTTTCTATGCAATTCACGTTTCTCGAACAACCTGCCGCTGGTGTATATGCGCCCCCCCTATACATGCATGAGGGTGCAACGTACCACAATGACGGCTGTGAAAGATGTAAAGTTGGTGCCATGAAATATATCATTCTTCAGTAAAGCTACAGAACAACAAAGACTAAATACCTCCAACTAACCACCATCCACAGCCCTGAAAGAGGCCTATAAGCTTGAAAGTCCACCATTGGAAGGTATGGAGGAAAGTGTCCCGGAGGATTATAATTGGTGATTTATAAGGCACTTAATACCCAGAGGTTTCTAAGCGTGGACTGGGGATCGAACCTGTGTTGCTCCTTCCAAGGCGGGCGTGTTTCCACTGAGCTATCCTCCCGAGATGAGATGATCCCGGGAGGATGCCTAACGTAGCCTGCAGGGGCCCACCAGGGTCCCAGTAGCACTTGTGGAATTGGCACAAACAGAACTAGCGCTGACGTGAACCAGAGGAACTGTATATGAGGTGGTACCAGGATTATGCCGCATGTGCAAGCAGCACACCACAAGTAAGAGCTAGAGGGTATAGCACAAGTAGCTAGAAAAAGAAAGAATGTTTTGCAATGTCATGCGCATTACATTAGCGGCTGGCTGCATTTCCTGTCCAATCCAGAACAGTGCATCCACGGGGTCAGTGTGCTTGTCTTTCTCTGACTATTGACATTTGTACCAACTCGGTGGGCTCAGCGGGCTCCCCCGCTCCTTGTGCAAGTCCAGCTTTAGTTGTAATAAGCAAATCTCACAAATAAGGGATTTGGCAGGGGGTAGGCTGCACCCTTCTGTTCCTCACAGCCATAGCTAATCCATTTGATTAAAGACCAATAAGATACCATACATTGGGACACTGTCTTATGTGAGCGTGTTTAAGCCTGAATGTAGTGCTCCTTGGACAAGGGTAGCCCCACTCTTCATCAGCTGCCTTTCACTGATGAGCGCTGAAAGCCCCTGCATTGGTCATATTTCCCAGGACTACAGCGGGCGCTTAATGGACTAGCTAGATGTATCCTATGGTGGGTGCAAGACACGGGAACTGAGGGAATGGATTTTGGGATTTGCAGGGCACCCACATTCTTGGTCTGTTATTGAAATATGTGCTCTTCCCTACACTTAACTATACAACACCAAGACCTGAATTGGATATTGTGTGGGAGAGGGATTCTTTGGCATCCATTCCCAACACATTGTACATCATCGCAGGGTGTCTTCAGGCGCTCTATGATCCACACCTCATCCCATTAAGTTGCTTCCTTAGAAATCCCTTCCTGTGGGGAAGACCATGGCTCGTCCCAGGTTCTATTCTTTCAGTGCTTATCCCCGACCACTGACCTTTGCTGTTATGTCCAGCTAAACATCATTTATACACTGGAAAAGATAACTATATATTCACCTCTCACAATTAGACAAACATCCTCTCAGGGTAGTTTTTTGCTTTTGTGCCATAAAACACGCCATAAGTGACAACTCACCACACCTGAACAAGAACACAATGATATGTTACTGCAGTGATGCTGAGAATCGAGTTTTACTTTTCCATGGCGTTCACTAGACAAAGCTCCATGTCAAACCAGTTTGGAATGGTCTGGTCTCCCGAGGCACTTGGCTACAGCACTTTCTTGCCCTCAGACCTCCTGCAGTTCATGCTGAACCCCTCACCCCCTTATAGCGCTCACTGCTGCTCTGTCTCTCACGTGTCACTTATGGAGACGAGACCATGTACCTGTTGATCCCTCTGCCCTCTATTGCCTTCCAGTGTCTTTAAGGATCAAGAGAAGGTTCTACATCTTGCCTTGGAATCCCGGCGTGAGAGTCTTCCTCATTATCTTCCAACTTCTGTTTCTCTTCTGCATCGACTTGCTCATGTCTCCTAGAGTCAACTGCAAAAGATTGGGCTGTTCAGCGTTTGGGGGGGCTCAGCTCTGTTCCACTCTCCCCACTGATCCTAGAAGCAAATGGTGTCACCACAACGTCCGTCGATCTCTGAAATCACTCTCATTTGCCTAGCTTATGAGTTCTATCCGCTGTGAATGGTTCCCCGGACAGCACCAATAGATATTCAGGTCTATGGTGTTCATTTCACCTGACTGAGTCACTACTGGGACGCTTTCAGAGATGCTGCAGCCCGTATTCCGTGAGGGTATTGCTCGACTAATCTGGCTCCAAATGTTGCTCGCCCTTGGTGGATGTCCACAGCCGGCCTCCATTTTGCAATTGCCATCCTTAGGCTTCTAACAGGGCCTCTATTTCACCTCACACGACTTCTCTGACATGCCGCACTGCTAACCTGCTAGACCCCACATTCTGGATTCTCTTTTTAAGCGAGTGCGCTGCGGCTGCCTCTCTCCATAGCATAGAGATACCGGGTCCAAATCCTGCCTTTTGAAGGAACTGTGAGCTTTGGTTCACCAAGGCCTACACTCTTTGCAATCAGGCAGTCAACCTCCACGGGGATTTGAATGTGTGCTGCTGCCCTGCCCTCCTGCTTTTCAGGCTCCTGCGCTTGGTGCTTCACCACCCGGATTCACCGCACAACCAATACAATGTATGTGCACCAATGATTTCTTATGGGCTCGATTTTTGTTTGCTGCAATCATACAAAGAAAAGGACCAGCACCTATCAGCAAGTGAAGAGGTGGGGCCATCTTGTAGGTCTAAAGTACTGCTTTAAATTGGCAGCTTAAATTGACAGCTCTATTATTATTATTATTATTAACAATATCACTGCTAATCTGCTTTTCTGTTTCCTGTTTTTTTCATCCATCGGCCATCATCACTTACGGGAGGTTTACTGGTACTCGCTGTTCCAGAGAGTAGCATAGTGCAAAATGGTATGGTTCTCTGCGTACTGGTGAGCAATTTACTCTTGCACACTTCGCGTATGCGCAACATGTGCAGTGAGTCTATGAGTGACGCACATCTGCAGAGCGTTTTGCACATGGATTTTTTGTGATTTATATGCTTTGGTCAATTTCGGAAATTTTCCAGGCACCGATTTGTGCTTTATCTCATTTTGTCACAGTATAGACCTTTGTGAGCAAGGCACAAGGTTCACAAATGGCACACTTGTGAGACTACAGAAAGCACCCTGTACTCATGCAAAGGAAGAGAGCACATACCTGGCTCACAAACTCTGATCTTCCCTGAACTGTACGGCATGTGGCTGAGCTTGATGTCCGAACAGTGGGTTGTATTCGATCGCGGCGGATCCGGGGAGCGGGGTGCATGTACATTGCAAAGCGTTGGGTTTCAGGAGTCTATGGGGGTCATTATAGGTTTGCCGATGTCCCGCTGGTAATTTCAGGATACTATAGGCGGCTTAAAAGGAGGTAAATCCCCATTCCATGAAGTCCCAGGATTGCTCGTATAATCGGCACTGGTAATACTGGTGCCGGTAATACAGCATTCTTTTGACCCCCACAGCAATAACAGATTTACTGGCCCTTTTACCAGCATTATTACTGCACCGCCAAACCTATAATGACCCACTATGTATTGCATGGTCAAGTGGGAAGTGCTCTCTCTCCTCCACAGATGTCCGAGACTTCCGTGTTGGGACATGCACGATGGGGATCCGATTCTTTGAAGGAAAACCCAACAGAATTGTTGCTTATCTATCGATTGCAAACTGACCATATTAGAACGGATGTATATTAACCATGGCCATGTGTTCTATAGCATGAGGGCAGGTGGTGGGGGGGTTTAGTGGTCCGCGTAGAAGCCACGGTTACAGAGAGCTTGATCCACAAAGTAGCCATTCACCACATCTAAATTCTTATGTTTTCTTTCAGCTGGAGTACATTTTCCGTGAAAAGATGCGGTCTGGTGGATATTTTGCCCTAAGGCAGTTGTTTAAAAACAATGACCCGGAAGGGAAAGCGCAGGCTAACAGGTATGGATATAATGGTGTCAAAGGTAAAAGAAACCGCTCTTAGGGTATCGACATTGTAAAGCCGGGGGCTTCCAGGTGGATGCAGTCAATGTGTTGGCTGGGTTCGCATTTAACAAATATTCTATGAAGTTTTACGGCACAACTTAGTAAACATGAAAAAGTATCAGCAGGAATGAATGGCTGTTGTTACATATGTATCTATAGTGAGAAAACTATGACTAGGAGCAGCTGACATTTCTGCTCATGTTGAAGTAATCCTTACAGATCCCACGCCTTACCATTCCGGGGGTGGATCCTGCATCATAGTCAACCAAAATCATACCTAAACTTTTTTTATTTTGACGAGCAATTGAGGTGAGTGCTTGAAGTCCAGTGATGTCACAGGGGTTTCATGATATGGGAATGAGGACCCCGCCCTGGTACCCTAAGGAACAAGGACATCCATTCATCCTGAGAGAGGCAGCATTTGGGTAGATCACATCTACCATAAACAAGAATCCCTTGAGGTACAGACAACATGCATACAATAAATACTGTAGAAGATGCTTGCATAGACCTGACACTGACACAAAGTCACATCCTTTACTCAAGGGAGAGTAAAGGTAGCGGCAGAGACTGATGAAGATTATGGAATATACTTTACTCTCATAAGTATGCATCAACCTCAGGGTCCTCTTTGAAAGTGACCACAAACTCCAGCAGTTCATCATCTGAAATACCACAGTGGCTAGGATGAAGCTCATAAACATCTGGAAAATCCACCCGTGCTATACTTATACCGCCACCAAAACCCTACTCTCTACCCTTGTGTGTACTCATCCTTACTACAGTGGAAGCCTACTCATGAGCCTACCACTCTACTCCTTTATTCCTCATTATAGAATACTGTACTTTGCTACTCACACCCTCTACATCCTCCCCGTCCCTCTTCCACTTCCTCGCCCAGCCACTGCCCCGGTATTAACTGCCCCTCTTCAAACTCCTCCTCCTCATCTGTTATGGCTAACACCATTGCACGATAACCCACCCCTTGCATTCTTCTCTCAGAAGCACTTGTCATCCTATCTGCCCCCTTTGCTCACCACACTGCCTCTCGCTTCACCTCTTTCTCTCTGCTGGTGCTCTTTTCACTTAAACACCCTACCCCAGAAATCAAGAACATTCTCACTGTCCAAGATTTGAAATCAGCTTAAAACCCTCTCTTCTCAGCCTGAAAAATGCTCCTCTGCAGTCAAAGAGCCACAATACTCCTCCCCGACCCCAGCGCTAGCTTATCTTTAATTGCATATCACTGCCAATATTGTTTCTCTCCTTTAAATAGTTGCTCCGTGACCTGCCGATTAGTCTGAACCGTCCCAGTTCTATGCACCAATCCTCCTCCTCTCACAGCTCTTATCCTGGCCATCTCTACTCTTTAGCCCTTAACCATATAAAGTCAACCTTTTACAGGTGTTCTCTCTACTGTTTAGCTAATTGCGTAAAGTGTTTCCGGTGGACGCACACTTCCCCTCTCTCAAAAGAAGGCAAATACAAAATAAAAATATATTTTTAGACTGTAGGATTGTTATGATAGTTTCTACACTTTGTAACCCCCTAAATTCACTAACAAGGTGCCGGGCAAGGAGATGGACATGTGAGGAAGGAGCCTGTTGGGGAAGACGGATGTAGCAAGGAAGGGTAGCGTGTCATTGCGGTGCAATAAGGTTCCACTGATTGAAGAAGATGGACATGCCAGGAAGGAACCCATTGAGAAGATCAATGTAGCAAGAAAGGGTAGCGTGTCATTGCGGTACAATAAGGTTCCACTCATTGATATTAGGCATAGTTGGTCATGAAAGAGTCTTGGTAAACGCTGAGGGAGCTATCCTTTGCTATACAAATACATTACACTATTTACTGTTCGGCAAAGGGGTACTGTGCAATTCTAAACACCCAGTGGACTGGAGCACTGCTGGTGGCTTGCTCTTGTGTCCCCAGCAGATCCTCCTGTGCTGTGATCACTGACTCCTACCCGCATGCTGGGAATCTGAGAGGAGGCTTCAGTCCCTGACCTTCCAGCTATGCCACTTGCATGTGGCTAAGAGTCCGGGATGCACGTGGCCAATGCAGTGGACGCCATGGGCCAGTGTCCACGGATGTTGACTTGCCTGTGGATTGCAGTTCTGACTACTGCTCCTGGAACACTGATGGGCATCTGTCCTTGTGCAGTGCCATTGCACTACTTTGGACTCTGCTTTTGGGATATGGTGTCTTATTGACCCTGCTTCCATTCTCAGCAGCTTCATTAAATTCAAGGACCCCCGGCTCTAAATGTGCACCCCAATGTTTTACACACCCTGCCCTTTGCATGTCCTCCGGAAATACCCCCTAGAAACACAAGGCTCGAACTGTAATGTTTTAGAACACTTCAGCTGAAGGACATATTTGTATTCGTTTATAGCAGGGCATGATGTTTCGAAAAGAATCACAAATATAAGAAGAGTGCAGAATTTGGCTTAATCCTGTGCTGGGGTGATTTACAACCGGTGAGAAGTAGTTTGAAGGAAGTGACGATATTGTGAACATTATTTACATCGAACGTAGACTTGTATACAGTCGGGGATAGGAGCAGTTTTAGGGGGAATAGGAGCAGCTAAAGTGGGGAGGAGGTTGTCCTTGGTTAGAGCAGGTTCTGCTTGCAGGGAGAGGAGAAGAGCGTTTTAGTGCAGTGGAAATCTGCAGGGAACGAGTTTGACATTATTTAGTAGTTTACGCCACGCAGCAGTTGCCATGGAGGTGATACGTTGATGGAGATTGAGATCACTTTGGAAGAGCACCCTAAGTTTGCAGGCCCTCGGAAATGGCGTTTAGGCACTCAGGGGTAATAGAGGTGGGAGGGGGAAGGCTTGATATGCCCGGGAATTGTACCTTCACCTCTCCATAGTGCACCACCTTAATTCATGGTGGAACATTACTCTAGAAATGTAAAATAAAGTGCATTCTCAATTTTTTAATTTATGAATATTCAAAAATACAAAAATACATTTGCAAGGAACTCTGGGTTGGTCTCAATACGTGACCTAGGGGAACCCAGACATGGACCCCTTGCTTACGGTGCTCTGAGAGGCAAGCTCCACCTCACTGATGAGGCCAAACAAGGCTGAAACATGTGTCTGGGCTTACTGTTGTTACTCTTGTCCAAAGGAGGTTTGCCTGGCATTTCGGTGCTGGACTGCTCTTGTGGGCGGGGCAAAGACTGATATGCAAATGGGTTTTCTTCCTTTGTGAAAAGTACAGTGAGCAAAAAGCGATGGTTGAGAACTCTCAAAGTGGTTAAAACCACTGAACAGGTTATCATGCCATGTTATTTCTAGAGAGGGGCGCTTGCTACCATTTTTGTAATCTATGAATATTATTTAGGATGTCTTTGAGTAGTTAGAGTCCCACCTTATCAGATAACATTGGATTACTTATTTAAAAATATGGAAGTTTAACAAGACAAGTTAAAACGCCGGATTAAAGACTGTTCAGTGCTGTTCAAAGAGTAGGTTTTCCATTAAACAGCACTGTTTTCCAAAAGATATTTTAGTTCCCCTACTGCACCTGTTCACCTAACTAGGCACCAGCAGCTCAGGGAAGCAGTTGCAAAAGGGTGGTTCAAATGCAGAAAATTCCCAGAGGAGCTCAGCAACCATGTAAGAGGGGCCCAGTCTCCGCAACACCCCAGGAATCTCTATCGGTTTGCTGGCAGGGCGCAATGACTGCTCAAGTATCAGCCTCAGGGATGTGTCCTCAGCAGGGAAACTCTCCACTGAAAGCCACCCCAGGGTTTTAGGGCGTCATTGTAAATTGAATGGTAATTGCATGCAGGGGACCACCTACACTTGCACTTATGTGTTGCCTGTCCCGTGGATGCCATTTCATACACTCCCAAAGTGGAGTGTAAAAACTAAGAGTAAATGAAGATGAAATCGCCTTTACTCGTCACTTTTACTCTCCGCTTTGGGGGAAATAAAGCACTGCCTGCCAATACGCTTTGCAGACAGTGTTTTATAAGGCATTTCAACCGAATCCCCCTGCTCATTGGCAGGTGCTAATGAGAGGCATGTTCTATTGGAATTCTTTGGTTGTACGTCTGCATGGAAATCTCATGCAGGCGTAAAAGAAACTGCTCTCCTGGGACGGAGGTGGAAAGTAAAGTGGAGATGCCATCTCTGCGTTGCTGCCCTCCTACACCTCAGGACAGCAGTAAAATGAGGTGGAGCGTAAACGGAAAGTATACACTGATTTTGTGCTTTCCCCTTTTATTCTCCACTTCAGTGGAAAAGGACCCCTACGTGTCTTCAAGTTACCTGGATGTGTCATCAGTGTCACACACTTATCCCTTCTACAAAACCGGCTGTTCTTGGCTGAGGGGCCGCCTTTGGGCACACTGCTGCTTACATTGATGGCTTGCAGCCTAAAGGATTCCATCCCAACTCCTCAGTGCAGTGAGGCGGCCTTATTGTGGCATCCAGAACATAAACATTGTTTACTTTCTCTCCAGGGCCAGAAATAACATATTTACTCCATGAATTCAGTCCATCCCACTCCCCTGACTTTTTGTTAAAAACAGCACCCAACTCTCACGCGCTGCACTCTTGGATCAGTCCACCTTCTGGGTTTATATTTCAGAAATTATAATTCAGGAATTTACCTCTAGTACCATAAATAGTCACAGTAGGTATTTAAAGACTACATACCTACCAGCAATGCCAGAGCACACTTGTGGGCCCCTTACACACCCAACACTGCTCGATCTCTATCTTATAATACTCCCAAACCGCCTTGGAATCCCAGTGCGTATATTATCATAACACATAATCTTCTGTGCTTTTTTTCAAAAAGATAGTCTATGAGTAAACTGTATGCATGTCAATCATGCACTAGGTTCATACGCTGCTGTTAAATATGAATAACCGGCTGTGACAGCGCCTTGATGGCTCAGGGCTGTTGCACGCTTTATAAATGAAATAAAATGAATAAAATATAGTGGAGGAACATGCATCCATACTAATTCAAGCACTAAGCCCTTCTTAACTCCATTTGCTGTTTCTGCAAACACCTTTCCTTCTTCCCCTCCTCTTACGTCCCCCTTGTTCATGCTATTCTACCCAGCAGACTAAGGTTTGATGACCCAGATTGAGCTCAATATGCCTTGGGCAAGGATTTAGCCCTTAGAAACTACTACGGTTGTGATTTGGTGCAGTACACAAGCAGAGTAACATAATGTCAGGTAGGCCCAAAAGCCTGCAACGAGTAAAAATCAATCCAAGGAGCAAAAGCAAAAATAAGTGCACAAGGTTTCAATAATATCAAAAGTTTATTACATGCAGTTTCCGCTGGGAATAAAAGACAAGCCTCATTCAGCACATCAACATTAAATGGCAGTATATAGAGAGAAGAAGACATGACATGATTTTGACATTGTTTCAGCCACTTGTGAATGCTTGTACATTGATTGGTTCGCAATTTAAATCCCCTACATAAGTTTATACATTACTGTGCCCTATTAGCTTAAACCTTCCCCTCCTGACCAGATCCATACCATCCATCTAATCATGTCCTAATGCCCAAATTAGGTGACGTCCCACATTTTTATTGGTTGACTGGTGATACAATTTGTTACTCGCAAACACCTTCTCCATTGGTTGTGGTGTCTCATGGAGTGCGTCATCCTTTATTCTTGACCAATCTCATTGTGGTGCTGCCAGTGTTACAGTGAAGAAATGAATACCTCATCCTGTTTCCATGCAACCAGAATTGCTGCCGTCCCCTGATGGTTCTCATCCTTACAACTGCACAACTAACAGTTTAATTTGTGACTTCTCATTGGACACATGTTGCACTTTCGTGTGTGTGTGTGTGTGTGTGTGTAGTTACAATATTTAACTGTATTATTGTTCCTTGCTTGAGGCCTGAGAACTAGCTGCACCCTTCCTTCCTGACCAATCCCTGCACAGCTTTACACCCTGTTTTCCTAGGGCACTGGCCTTGTTCGTGCAACGTCTAAAATGGGCATGAATTAATTATATTTCACTGTGAGGAAAAATCCATGTGCTTCTGTGGCATAATAATTCTAAATTGCCCAGGAAGTTGCTTCTGTGATGTGGTCTATATTTATATATGTGCAATCTAAATTATTATGCAATTAATGGGCAGTAAAACATATTTGTACTGTTCTTTGAAGCTACTACCGGTGACATTACGAAAAGAAAGCTTTTCCACTACTTATGGTGCCCTCCGCACCTTTCTCTGCTTATACATGTGTGTCAAACCTAAAGCACTACTGCACAATATTTGCCTACTGCGTTATGTCACATGGGCTATGCTCGCAATGTGCATTTCTGCTATATTTTGCTGCCGTATATTTCTACATGGCATGCTCCCAGAAACATATCTCTCGCCCTTGCTCCTCACATAGAGTAGGAAGGGTGTACCTGTAATTAAGGCCACTGACATTTTAATAGCCTGTCATCCAATATATGGGGATGTTCTTAATTTGTACTTCCTCGCACGTTTGGGGTGTAGGAATTGCATCCCAACAATAACATATAATAAGGTATGGGCATGATTGGGGCCAATACCCAGTTTGTGATGAGCATCATTTTATCATTGATAAACACTGAATGATAGTGTATGAATTAAGAAGTTAATTTCCCAAAATGTAAATTTTAGGAGTGGTTCTCATGTAGGACATCTTCTTCTATAGTGGTAATTTGATATTAATATGGCTTCAAATCCAGCCAAATGTGTGGAAGCTTCACTCAGGACTTTGCATCCACTGTCCTGTGCATGCCAAACTACTCCTTGGAGTTGTATATTGCCATATATTTAAACACGTACTGGCAAAGACACTAGTCCTGGCTTTTGCATTGTTTAACGTGTGGCTCTTTGTGTATGTTTAGTGTGTGTGTGTGTGTGTGTGTGCATGCAGTGTGGCAGTGTATGGCTAGTGTGCAGATGTGTGCATTTTGTGGGTGTACATGAAGTGTCTGTGGGTGTGTACAATGGGAGTGTGGATGCGCAGTGTGGACATGTAGTGCAGTGTGTATGTGCAGTGCAGTATGTGGATTCATTTCAAGCATGTGACGGCATGTTCTGCATGATAGTTCATGTGCTGTGTGAGCATGTATGCGCTGTGTGATGGGTGTATCTGCAGAGTGTGGGTGTATGTAGAGTGTGTGGTTATATACAAAGTGCGTGCATGCAGATTGTAAGGGCACAGGTGCATTGTGTGGGTGCATGCCCTGTGTGTGGACATATGTGAGGGTGCATATGTGCAGTGTGTGTGTGAATGTGTAGTGTGTGGGTGTATGTGCACTGTATGGTTGTATGTGTAGAGTGATAGTGTATGTGCCGTCTGTGAGTGTATATGCAGTGTGAAGCTGTTTCTTCCTCGTGTTTTTTTCATACAACAGAACAAACCTCATTGCAAGCAAAAATAATCTAGTCCCATTCAGAAGTTATGGATTTATTAATATGGAAAATGTCCTGTAACATTAAACTTTCAAAAGCTTCTGGCAAGATTGCTTCACAGCAGCTAAGTGGCCTCATTTTGTGGGTGGCACAATGAGCCAGGGTTTACATTTTAGTTAACAGCACCTTACATGTCTGGACAGAAGTATGTTCATCGGTCAGATGTTATATCGCCAGCCATTTACATCGTCACTTATATATCATTATTATTATTATTATTATTATTATTATTATTATTATTATTATCTTTATTGTTTTTGTTTTTTTTACAACCCTTTACAAAATCTTTTTTCTTTTTCATAAGAATCAATCATTTACAAGTTTCTAAAACACACATTTTCAATCAATTCAATACTAGTATAAAATACACTTTTTCCTTAAGAGTTGGTCATTTTTGATTTTCTAAAACGCAATTTTCTGAACAATTCAAAACCAACATTAAATACATTTTTCCTTAAGAATCAATCATTTACAAGTTACTAAAACACAACTTTCAAATCAATACAAAATCAACATTAAATATCCGTCTCCTTTAAAGCAATAATTTACAAGTTACTAAAACACAACTTTCAAATCAATACAAAATCAACATTAAATATCCGTCTCCTTTAAAGCAATAATTTACAAGTTACTAAAACACAACTTTCAAATCAAAACAATACCAACCTTAAATCTATTTTTTAGAACATAATAGTATACTAGAAACTATACCACATTTAAAACCTTAAACATCTAATCATTTCATTTTTTCTTTTTATACTTTTAAAAGCTTTTTAGATGGCAACATTTGTCATGATATCTATGTGTACTCAGCTATTTATGAAATTATTACGATAATCTAGATTGAACTCAGGTTTCAGTAAACATCGCATACTATTCTCAGAAATTCACTGATGCGTATTTTCAGTATCGTTGAGTTTCCATGCATCATCTCATACCATAAATTTTCCCTATTAACATTCGAAGTATCATTTACAAACTTGGAAAAGTATTCTATTTGTGGTTTCAATAAATTAGGGCATATCAGTAACAGATGTATTAGCGTTTCTTTCGTTCCTGATATTTCACAGTATCTACAGGTTTTAAAAGTCACATCATTATTCGTTCTGATACTCTGTATTTCATAGGTATTCAGTACATTGAATCTAAATCTCATCGTAAAATTGCGGAAAGATCTAGAGGGATATTTCATTAAGTATTTTTCCGGAACTGCTATAGTGTTGAATTTAATATCACCACGTTGTTCTCTAGCCAATCATAAGCTTTTATTAATTCTTTTACCTTCTGGGGATTTTTCAGTAGGGTCTCGTTTGTAAGGCCTAGATCCCGTAGTTTCGAATCACATATTTCTTTTAGTTCTTTCATGAAAACACCCTCTAGGTCATTTCCTAAACATTGATACATTGTATTATTTTTACCAAGGATACATTTTCGCAATAATAGCATCTTTTTCCGATATACAATACTTTTCAGTGACGTTAGGCCCAATTCATATCTTATTGCTTCTATTGGTAGACATTTTGGTAGATGTATCAAAACTTTACGCCATATACAAGCTTCAACTGTTTTCAACTGTGGTATCAGATTATTTGAACAAAGTTCAAGACCATAAGTCAGTCTTGGAATGGCTTTAGTGCGATAAAAAAGAATACATGCGCTTAATGTGAACTTGCCATATTTCTTTTCATATATCATCAGACTCTAAGCTTGCCAGCAATTATTTACATTGCAGGATTAGTTTCTGCAAAGCAAAAATAACAATTTGGTGAAGGTTATTTTGTGAGCAACCAATTTTATCTAAAATAATGATTTTATGATTAGACACTGTGCCTCCATGTTCATTTAATAGATTAAAAATCAAAATAAAAAGTAGGATAGTCATTATTTAGTAAAACAAAAATTCTGATAACAATCTAACCGCAGTCAATAAGCTATTCATGCTCAAGCACAAGCAGATTTTAGCGAAGAGGTAAAAAATATGATGATGTGAAACAAGAAGTTGTAATTATTGAAGATGTAAGGGATGCAGTGGTCATTTTGGTGATGTAAGTGGGGGATAGAGGTTAGATTTCTAGGCACAATCCTATAATGGGAAGGCAACACTACCAACCCAAGAAAGCCTAGTGCTGCTGCCTGAACGCTCTGAATAGGTGCAACACATGGCATAGGGCTACTTGCTAACTATGCCACTTGTGGATGTCCTTAGGGAAACACTCTTGCAAGAAATGAGCACTGCACATTGTGTGTAATATAAAGTGATCTTGAGTAGCACAACGTATGCTGTGTTGACTAGGTCCTGTAAGAAGGGTCAGGGAAGTTATTAGGAGGAAGAGCGGGGCAAGATCCGAAACCTGAAGTGCTTTGAGTGCTGACCACAAGAACTGGAGTTCTGTGGGATGTTATATTTCTAGGTGAGTTGCAGTGAGGGCATTTGTGGGTATTTCTACCCAGAAGGCACTTAGTTTACTTTTAACAAGGTCGTTCCTGAGTACAAGGATGGGCCAAGAGTTGGTGAAGGGCTAGGTATTACAAGCTGGTGGGGAAGGTGCTGTTAATAAGTGTGTAAAGGGGAAAGCAAGCTGGTGTTCACAGAAATGTGTGATTAGCTAGTCAGTGTGTATAGTATAAGGCAGGAAGAGGAATAGTGACCAGGTAAGTGAGGGGTACAAACATTCTAGAAGGGACATAAATAGGCCATAAAAACACGACCAGGCATGATAAGTCATGGCAATAGGTAAATGGCATAAAGAAGCATTAAAAGGCCTCCTCCAGGCGAACTATGCACGCTGTGGCCTGCTCCGCATACTCCTGCCACTATCTTGTGCAGACAACTCATATTTTCACTTTCTCACTTCACCACTGTAAAACTCTCTCTTTCTCTCTTTCTCTCTTTCTCTCTCTCTCTCTCTCTCTCTCTCTCTCCTTCACCTTTCCTAATATGTGGGGATAAAATATCCCATAGCATGATGCTCTAGAGGTTTTCTTAGAGCGGATGTGCGTTCTATTGCTTGCAGGTCAGGTGTGTATATAGGATATATAAAAAGCCCAATACCACACTTCACCTCATTGTGTGATATGGGGTAAACAGCTCAGTGCCTCTGTTGTCATATTTGCAAAAAGTAGCAACAATTGAACAAGTGCCATTAGATGCTTTTGAAAAATGGTTGAACATTTACTTCACTTTAAACCCTAGTTTTAGAGGGAGGGAGGGGTGGAAGGAGCAATAGAGGGAGGGAGGGAAGGATGGAAAACGAGCATGCGTTGCCTGTGTTAGAGCAGAAGAAAGAAAATATGAGAGATGAGGGGGGAAGTTCGCTCGATAGAGAGAAAAGAAAGCTAAAGATAGTTTGAGGGTATGAGCAAGAGGTAGGGAGAAGATAGGTGACACAGTGTAGAGGAGGTCCCAGACATGGCCTGCACCCCTCCCCCTCATTTTGAGGTATCAGGAGCGTACTCACCAAGGTATGTGACGTATGAAGAGCAAATGAACCTACAAAGAGCTGAACTGGGACTCTGCCCAGTCACATCAGATCCATACCGGTTGAAGCACCCATAACCAGACAACCCTGGGCAGCACGGTACCCTATTAGACAGCCATACCAGCCGCTGATACGAAATGAGGAGTACCTACACACGGTCCACGAAGAGACCCCAAAAGCCTTAATGGAAGGCCAGTGGAAATGACACAAGGGCCTGAACAGACCCGTGAATGAATAAAAGTAGCTATCGAAGATAACACGCCAGTGTGAGTAACTACGAAAATGAATGGAATAGACACAGAGAGGAGACAATGTTACAAAGTGAGGAAACAGTGCAACGAGACAAAATGGAAGCAACCGTCCTGTTGAACGTGTGTAAATAGGCTTCAAACGCAAGATGCTAAGAAATCGATACTGCTTGCAATGCTTAGTAGAAGATAGAGCGGCAAGCGCCAACCATATACCTACCTCAATAAGGCACATTATACAAGTGTGACTCCATTTTGTAAAAGCAGAAATGTACCCAGGCGGCCAGAGGCCTGACAGGCCAAGTTTTGAAACCCAGCCAAAGGCAAGAGAAGGAGCGGAATCGAAACTCAACAAAGAGCGGCTTAAGTCCTAGGAAATCGAGGTCAACCAAAGAAGGGGAGGAGAGCGTCAGCTCACAAGACTCCAACTTCAGAGCATACCAGCCTGCCTCATGAAGGTCAAGATAAGGGGGGCCCATGCAGGTGGCTAGACTGACACAGAATTAAATGCACTAAAAGCTGGAAACTGAAGCAGATTCATGGTGAACTAACACTTGACCAGCCAGGCGCGAAGAAGTACCATCGCCTGATGTCATCCAGGACCCGAGGGTGCCATAACTTTTCCCGATAAGAGACTACAGTTTCGAGGCCATCCTTAGCCAACTAATTGACATGTCACCCTAAAACACTGATTGATGGAAGGGAGGCAGGGTGAAACTTGGGACACCAGGCACAGGGGTGTCCATTCTGCATGCTGCTAAGTAAAAGTGGAAATTTATGTCTAGGGGTGTAACCTGCCCAATCACAATGGACTAAGTTATCTGGAGTCCTATAGATATTGTAACCAATTGGACGTCGTAGTTATAGTGACGTCTATCACGCGTGATGTACAGGGATGGGCGTAGACGCCCACCCGATAAGAGTTATCCAATCCGCATGCCCTATTATCATATACAGATATAACACCTATACTTAAGTTACCTTTCCTAACCATTTATATTGCATGATGATTTTTGTAAAGTTAGACGTCAATGATGACGAGTTTTATGCATAAAAGTTGCTGTTCAACTGAAGTTCGAGGAAGTCGGAACGAGATAGGTGATCGCAATGCTGCTGATTTCCATTTGGTTCTCTGTTTGATGTAATTGACATTAAACAGACTTCCATTTGCCAACTTACTGAGTCCTCATTATTGAGTCGTGTTGGAGTAAGTGAATCCTGCACCCGCTATCCTCACATGGTGCAGTTATCTCATCTTACAAGTTCTGGAGGGTGAGCGCTGACCTATGGGCCCGTCAGTAACTTCTTCCCCTCCTGAACACTTGGTAGCAGAGGATGGTTTCGGCCATCGATTATTGATTATTGATTTATAGTTATAAGACACCTTTAGACCAACGGCACAAAGTAACTCCAGGCCATCGGTAAAATCACGAGTCCTTTCGCCATTCCGGCTGAGTAGACTGAGAAGCTCCCCATGGACAATGATAGAGTAATAATCCAAAAATCTGCAGTGGGTCTGAAGGAACCCGCCTTTCCAAGCATAACCCTTCTCATTCCCATGGGCAGGGGATCGGACGAAAACCTTAAAAGCAGGAAGAGGAAGGGGCAGTGATCCCGAAGTTCTAGAGAGCAAAAGATGCGATTGGTGAGTGAAACAACAAACTCGTTACTTTGGCAAATGTCGTGTAGGCATTAGAGTAAGTCATGGAAAGGTAACGGAGGGTGGCGGAAAAAAAATAAAATAAAGTAGTTAGCAGTAGAGAAGACTGTATATATCTAGGGGGTTAATGACTCGAGGATAAGAAATAAAGAAGAATACCGGGGGTACACCTAAGATAAAACGTAAGGAATACCAGGTGGGCACCTGAGATAACACGTAAGGAATACCGGGGGGACACCTGAGACAAAACGTAAGGATTACCAGGGGGGCACCTGAGATAAAACGTAAGGAATACCAGGAGGGCACATGAGATAAAACGTAAGGAATGCCAGAGGGGCACCTGAGACAAAACGTAAGGAATACCAGGGGGGCACCTGAGACAAAAGTAAGGATTTGCCTTGTTCCTGCACTGTAAAGAGTGGTCAGAAGGAACGTGAACCCAGAGCCCACAGTGGGGGGACAATTTAGGGTACGGTGACCATTAAAGATCCACAAAAGGGGTTCGTTTACATCCCATGACGGGGTATTGATTAGAAGGCAGGTATATGTATGACCAGCTGGTGTCAGTCTAGTCTGTCAAATGTCTGTCATATATGTCCTGTTTATGTCAAATGTCAAATAACTGTATTGATGATTGATTGAAATGCATTTTGGCTTTACGCGATTTCGTAACTAAGAGCCTTTGAATTGATGGGTTTTGAGTAAATTGTTGGTACAAAATTTGGTGGGAAAAATTGGATTGGAGCTTGCGTATGTGGTGCTCGCTCATACTAGTGGAAGATTAAAGAACTGTATTAATACTGTTGGTGACGAAATTAAGAATGGAGGAGGTTACCCCTTTTGCGCATTTATGCAAGCAACTGCCCAAGCATGCAATAAAACTGATGAAATACAGCCAGGAGTGGGTTAAGGGTACTGCCAATAAGATGCTTATGCCATGGCCCCAGAACGGGTCACTCTGTAAGGCTGTTTTACAGCACATGACTACCTTCCTACACGCCACATATTCGGGCAAGAAGTTAGAGAAACGTCTTGCTATTCTGGAGTTGTAGAAAATGTTTGAAGAAACGAAGGTGGAAGAACCACCCACAGACTGGATACTAAATGTATGTACAGAGGGGGGTAAAACGCCTACTGCGCCACCAGCCCTGCCTGAGCCAGTGATTGCAGGAAGCAAGTCAGAGGGTCTTTACCCACTAAGAGAACTTAAAGCAGCCACGGGGTATAGCAACCCCGCATATGAGTCGCCTACGTACAGTAGTGACGATAAAAAGGGAAAAGAACAGGAAAACAATATCACCTCCGCAGTCTCAAGGGACAAAGAGAGATGCGAAGATAAAGGGAAAGATTGGGCACAGAGTTGTGCACCTCCAGATATGGAGAAAGAGGGAAATAAACATAAAGGAAATGAAGGTAGAGGTGATGAGATAGCAATCGCGAAAGACAAATGGATGGGAGGTCAAATATTACTGAAGTTAGATGGAAAAGAAAGTGATGATTTGAGGCCAAGGGAGAAGTCTGATGAGACGCAAAGGGGAGAGAAAGAGAAAGGGATGGAAGAAAGAGATGAAAGGACTAGAACGAAAGATAGGCTAAGGCGAGAACAACTATATCGCAAAGAGCAAGGAATACTGCTCAGTCACACACAGTACGCAGCCTATAAAAGGTACAGGCAGAACATGTTAAGGTTGGAGGAAGAAAGGAGAGTGCATGATAGGAAAGTAAAAAAGCGGGAAGATAAGGAAAGTAGAAGGGCAAAAGAATGTAGAAATGAACGGATGAGGGATGTAGATAAGGCTAGGGAAGAAGCAAAGAAGCGAAAGGAAATAGATGAGGAAATAGAACGTAAGCACAGACAGAGGGCACAGGATCTTGAATATTTGGAGCAGGAAGTGATTAAACCCAATCCTACAGTAGAATGGGAAGACATAGAAGAATTCTTTCCTGCAAGCGATGCGGTACCAGGTACAAGCGGGACAAATATTGAAAATGACTTTGACACCAGAAGCATCGGGGAAACGATCGATAAAATATACGACGAGATGGGGCTAGAGCAGATATACGATGGGGGAAGGGAAGATGAGCGCTTAGAGAGCACTCAGCTATATGACACTGAGGATGTCACCCGAAGTAGTGGGAGCAGGGGACTGTCTCTAGACAGGCTGGAGATTGGGCAAAACAAAGAAGATGCTAGGAGTTGTGTAAACTGGGAGTACTCAGAATCTGACTCTGGTGGGGAAACGGAGGATGCGGCACATGAAGAAGCGAGACGGTGCGAAAAACGGCTCCTAGGGGACCGAGGGGTACGATGGTCAGACGCTAGCGGGTCCACAAGTAGGGCACCGAAGTCTGCCGCGCAGTCCGGCTGTCATGAAGGAACACCTCACGGTCAGAGGGGGGCGTCAGCACCTGCCTAGGCAGACAGACTAAGGGCATTGCCAGGTAGACGGCAAGGCGGGAATGCCACCCCGGCAATAGACCAGAGAGCTACGGGCAAAGAGAAGGAGGACTGTGCATTCCAATTCTCGTTGCTAGAAAAAAGGGGAGCAAGACCACAATATATTCCATGGCCACACATGGACTGAGAGAATCTTAAAAATAATCTTCTAATGCTGACATCGGGAGCTGGAAAGTGGATACACGAGTTAGAGAAAATGACGGGGGGTGTCACCTTAGCTATAGGGGACATTAAGGGCCTCCTAATTGCCATGCTTGGTGAAAGAGCAGATGATGTATGGAAACGGGCACGCTATCCTAGGGTAACCCTAACACCTCCCATGACGAAGCACCGTTTAATAACTGTAGGGCAGCAGTGTGGAAAGCGCTGTGAAGGCTATATCCAGACACTTGTGATATGGGGGCTATAATGACTCAAAAAATTAAAGAGTCAGAGGACCCGTTGCTTTATATCCAGAAATTTCAAGACGCGTGGGTGCTTGAAACGCATGAGTCTTGGACGAAATCTATCCCTGTATTCTACCACATATTATGCCAAGGGTTGCCTGAACCGGTGCAGAAGCAGCTTAAAAAATTGGTAGGAGTAGAAGCAAAACCGTGGGCCGAAATACAGTTGACAATCGCACACTACTGTAGATTGTTGCAAGAAAAGAATCAGAAAAAGGAGGCAACTCGTAAGGGCGAGGAGGCGAAGCTGGTGCAAAAGAAGCTTTCGAAGTATGCTCTCGAGGGAGCCATGCTCACCAGCCCGACCGAGCCAAGCACACAACAAGCGACTAACCCATCACAGAATAATCAAGGTAACACAGGATTTTACGCGAGGGGAAGGGGTTTTGGAGGAAGAGGATGGCAGAATAATCAGGGAGGGTTTCGAGGTAACCAAGAAATTTTTCAGAATGTTCAAGGGGGATTCCAGAATGCACAGATGGGCAGTACAGCTACGCCAGATGGACAGATGGCCCGACCACTGCCAGTGTGTTGGCTGTGTGGAATGATGGGACACGTAGCGCGTATGTGCAGAAGCCAAGGCATGTGGCCAAATAGCCAAGGGATGGAGGCAGGCATGATGAATCAACCTGCTGTCCCGCAACAGGGCGGTGCACAAAATTACACCATGCAGCAGCAGACATCAGGCTTGCAGCAAGGTGCACAGCAAGTAGTTCAACCACCAAACAAGGGGAATTTGACACAGGGACAGTCCCAGCAGGCACCGCCACAAATGGCACAGGGTACTAACTCCGGAGGGGGAATTAACCCTGGAAATGGACGGAACTCACAAGTATACAGTGGGGCGAACATATATATGAAATAGGACAGCTCACGGGGGACTCTGATGTGCTCTATCCTATCAGTGACACCAGACCCTAACAGAGAACCCAGGGTAAATGTCACCATAGGGGGTAAAGAATATTCCTTCCTAGTTGACACGGGTGCAACGTGTTCGTGCATACGAGAAGGCAGATTTTCCTTGTCTGGCGAGGCTATAGATACTCAGAGTTTCACTGGAGCTCATAGTAGAGTTCCCTTTACGGACGCACTCCCAGTCTCAGTGGGAGAGCGTGAAATGAATGTACCCCTATCATATTCACGTCAGACTCCAGTAAATATTCTGGGTAGGGAAGTGATGACTAAATTGAACATGACCATCTCGTTTACTGAGAATGGTATAGTGTGCTCCACCCCAGGAATGCATTATTCAAACGTGTGCGAAATGATCAGAGCATACTCGGGACATATAGCCATGAGAACTGTACCGTTAGAGCCAGAAGTCTTTGCATATGGCGTGCGGGTGCTAATGGCAGGACGGCCAGGCCTCTCAGACAAAACTATGAGAACCCCTAATGAGTTTCTAGTCAGACCAAGAATTCCCATGCACAAAGAGGAGGGACAAGTATTTCCCTTAATGATGCAAACTGCTGCAGTGCGAGGGAAAGTGCTACTGGTTGAAGGATATGACGATGAGGGCAGACAATGGTGTGCGATCATTGCCATTGAAGAAGGGTATCGAGTGACTGACGTTACCAATGACGATCTGTTCGAAGAACACCCTGACCTAGAAGAGGCAAGAGTGGAAGTGAGTCTCATATTTTGGGTCAAAATGATCAGACGGGAGGTGCCACAGAGAATGATGTTGGCACTGATACGTCCAGAATACTTTGATAACGACATGGCTCAAGTGCCTGCCACAGTATGGACTACAGGGCCCTATGACGTAGGCCTCCTGAAGGGGGCAGGTGGAGTGAAGATTAAACTGAAACCAGGAGCAATTCTACCACGAGCGCGACAATATCCCATGTCCACAGAGGCAAATGCAGGGATCGCGAAGACAATCTCCGCCATGATGGAGCAGGGCATCCTAGTGACGTCAGAATCACCCTGCAACACTGTGATTTACCCTGTCAAGAAATCAAAGGGAGGGTCTTGGCGTCTAATCCAAGATTTACGGGCATTAAACGATACTGTTGAAGCCAATTTCCCTCTAGTCCCGAACCCCTCTACAATTTTATGCAATATACCCACTGAGACAAAATATTTCACAGTGATCGATTTGAAAAATGCATTTTTCTCGATTCCACTGCACCGAGACTCACAAGACCCGACATCATTCACTTTCAGACAGATGTGCCTGAAAAGCACGAGGTTGCCACAGGGGTACTGCGAGTCCCCGTCTATTTTCAACAGAGTCCTGTAAATGGACCTAAGCAATATCGCGGTGGACAGTGTTGTTTTGCATTATGTGGATGACATTCTGATCCGCAGCACCACTGAAGAGCAATGCAGGCAAGACTCTGTCCAGCTACTAACTATACTGGCAGAGAAGGGATACAAAGTTGATAAGGAGAAGCTGCAGTACTGTCAACCAGAAGTATTGTACATAGGGCAACTGATTTCACATGAGGGGAAGAAGGTAACCCCAGATAGGACTGAAGCTATCATGATATCATGAACACGGCCAAGCCGCGCACGATGAAACAAATGCAAAGCTTCTTAGGCCTGTGCAATTACGTCAGAGCATGGGTCTTCGACTACAGCTCATACACCAAGCCTTTGCTTCGGGCCCTAAAAAAGGCTCAGGCGACAAGGGAAGATATCGAGTGGATTGAGGCAATGGAAAAGAGGTTTACAGAACTCAAGGGGGCAATTTGTAAAGCCCCAGATCTCGGGATTCCTAATTATGCAGAGGAATTCTACCTGTTCTCACATACCGATGGTCATTTCATGACGCCAGTGCTCGTGCAGCGAACCTCACTGGGTTACAAGCCCCTAGCATATTACAGCGGGAGTCTGGACCCGGTCATGAAGGCTCACTTCCCATGCAAACAAAACCTAGCTGCTGCCGCATTCGCTATCGAAAAGGCGTCATCCATTGTGATGGGGTGCTCCATGACACTGTATGTTGAGCACTCACTATTCGCCATACTAGAGAAGCCACGGGGCACACTGACATCTCAGAGAGCATCCGCCTATGAGGTGATTATCTCTAATCCATCAATCAATGTAAAACTGTAAACCCTGCTACGTTCATAGCTGAGCCAGTCACAGAGGGAGAACCTATGCACGACTGTGAGGAATTCTATGATGAGATCCCCAGGGTAAAGGAAAATGCCCTGGCGAGTGGAGAGATCCTCTTCATTGACGGGTCTTCGAGAATAGACCAAGAAGACAGACAAATGTATATAGGCGTGGCTGTGGTAAAACACCTAGCGAATGGGGAGTTTTGAGTACTCGTTAGTGCACGAATGCCATCTCACTATTCGGCACAGGCTGCAGAACTATTGGCATTGATACTCGCCATTGAGAATCATGCAGACCAGGAAGTAATGGTGTATAGTGACGTCCACAGTGCACGCAGGACTAGCACGCTGGAAAAGGAGGGGCTACCTCCAAGCCGACGGCATGCCAGTGCAGCACGCAGCCTTATTGGACAGGCTGATAAAAGCACTACAGCTCCCAGTGGGCATAGCGGCCGTGAAATGCGCCGCACACACCAAGGGGACAGATTTCGTGTCACGTGGAAATCATGAAGCGGACACGGAAGCCAAGCGTATGGCAGTATGGCATCTAGGAGCGAAACAATCATGGACGTGGAGGTGGCACGTACCCATGAGCGGATGATGGTAGCGCGAGCCACACCAGAAGCCTATAGCAATATGGGGCAGACTCAGCTAATGGAGCTCCAGGGGGAGGCACCTCAGGAGGAAAAAAAATTGTGGAAGCGTCGAGGGTGTTCTTTAAACCCCTCTAACGGATTGTGGAGGCAAGACAGCACTGGTAAACCAGTAATGCCTGTCACTCTCCTAAAGGTAGCATTAGAACAACTACACTACCCCATCCACATGACAAAAGAAAATCTTGCTGCAACACTCGCAGAAGACTGCTTCACACCGAATTTAGCAGAGCATGTTGCATTTTTCATGTTGAACTGCATTATCTGCCAGCAGTTCACCGCTGGGCACACATTGAAAGTAGTGAGAGGAATCATTCCCAGACCAAATGGACCATTCCAGCACTTGCATATTGACTATGTCGACATGATTCAAGTGTGCAACGGGTACAGGTACTTAATTGTGGTGGTGTGTCCATTCTCTAGATGGATAGAAGCAGGTCCCTGTATACACCTCGACGCTACCTGTACTGCCAAGTTCCTAGTGAGGGAGGTGTTCCTTAGAGGGGGGTGTGCGAAGTAATGAGATCAGATAACGGGGCTCACTTTGTAAATTCAGTTTCCGAAGCGATTAGCTTGTTGCTTGGTATAAAGCACAAGTTCTCGTCGGTGTATCATCCTGAGGGGAGCGGGATATGTGAACGGATCAACAGCTTGCTTAAGGAGAGGATAGCCAAGTTGAAGCTCACACTAAAGAAGAGATGGCTGCACTGTCTACCATTGGCATTGTATGCACTTCGGAACCAACCAGGATCCGACCATCATCTCACGCCGCACGAGATAGTTACAGGCAGAAGGATGAGTACCCCTCTTACCCCCTGAGATAGAGCTAGTTGTGATGCCCAGCCGACTAGAGAGGTCCTGGGAACAGAGATGCAAAAGTACCTAGACTGTATGACATACAGCACCTCTGTCATTACAGGCCAGCTGCACCGACGGCGAAAAGGGGACGGCGCAGCACAAAACACAACAGGAAGTGCTGAAGCAGGCGCAGCTCAAATCCTTTGTGCACTCCTCGTCTTCCCTGGTGATGCAGTATTCGTGAGAAACCACGCAAGGAAAAGGTGGAATGAGCCAAGATTTAATGGCCCCTTTATCATAGAGGACTGCACTCCATCTGCCGTCAAGCTCCAGGGCAGAAGAGCATGGATCTTTCTAAATTACATTAAACCCTCCAGCTACATCTAACTGCGAAGAATCTACAGACAACGGGGAAGAACCTAAGCACGTGCAGACAAGATCCATGGTGAGGAAGAAGGACGCATGAGCAGCAAAACAAACGGCAAAAGAATCCAGTAACATTGTGGCTTTCAAAACAAGACATTTTCTCAAACCAAGTGAAGAATGATAAAAGGACAATAATATGGACATTCTGTGCAGTCAAAATTGCAGAGCAAAAGAAGAGAATCGCACATCCAAAGCTGCAGTAACGCTACTCATATGACCGTAAAGCCACACAAAGCATTGGAAAAGCCCTAAGACTTTGACAAGCGAAAAAGAAGACATTTCTGAGAACCAAAAACGGTATCTTGAAGCAATCAGTATTGAGACTTTGTTCACAGAATTTATGGTACATTCCGGCAGAAGTCTCAAGTGAGATGTGCTAACCTATTTCCAACTCGTGGTGCTATCATACCCATCACTCATAGGGACTGGAGCCAGTGTCACAGACTTTATCCAAGATCCGGCCAACACGAAAATAATCTGGCAACTACTTACTGTCATCACGGAAGCCTTCATTGTACTGCCCGAGTACAGTGAGAAGGACACAAATGCGTCCACCGCCAATAGACAGTGATGAACTCACGTTTAAGTTGTGCCTCCAAATAGTCGAGAAGTGCCCAGGGCTCGTAGGGAGAACAACTGACACACACACTTATTTCAGAGATCCAAGAAACCTAGCTCAACTGAGTCAGCTGTGGACTAAATTAAATCATTTGGTGGTAATCCACGCGACGGGAAGGTGCAAAGACTGTGCGAGTCAAAAGAAAAGCTTGTGATCAGGAAACAGCCAAACACAAACAGGACAAATGTCTCTATCAGCCGAGGACACCCGGCTGGCGCAGAACGTTCTGTTTAGGTTAGTCACAGACTATCCAGAAATGGTAGGAAGGCCTGCAGATGTTGATGTCATCACCTTCCTTAGAGACCCGGCCAACGCCCCACACATGGGCACACTTCTCCATGGTATAATGCTCCAAGTGGAGCTGTCCAACTTCCAGCGAGAATTCTTAAGGAGATTCCAATAAACTTTCCACCGAGGACAGATCGAGAAGAGCAGAAATGAGGATTACGACATCATTGATCCTAGATATTTTTATTTTTCTTCTATTTTTCTTATTACCCTTTTCGTCATCCTTCGCCGTGGAGCAGATCGAGGAGAGAGACACTGTTCTTCAACTTGTCGCCGAGAGACCTAGTGAAAGGAGCGAACACAAGAACTTCACCATCTTATTTTCCTTTTCCTTCATTTTTCTTATTTTTTCCTATTTTTTCATATGTTCACTTTTATTTTTATTTTTGTTTTTATTTTTACAACATTTAATTTTTGTGTGATTTTTAGCAGTTCCATCCTTTCATTCGTTCACTTTGAGCAAGTTCCAGCATGTCCTCAGGACCAAGGCAAATTTGAGGCGTGCATTGGGACCTCACCTATTATCAATATGCATAATGAATGTGATGTACCAAAGTTGCTAGCCTAACCCTTTTCCATAGTCTAGTGCAGGAACTGTACTGAGTACCCAGAGACTACCATCGTCACTCACGTGAGGGGGGACATTTGGAGAAGCACTCGTCCCTCTAATAGTAACGAACTCTCGAAATACGAGACCAGAGCAAAGGAAGGAATAAACTCATTCGAAATGGGGGCCCAGAACAGTAACTTGGTTTTACCCCCAACAGAAGGGCATCCCCACTTTCCTGGAAGAAAATGCTGCAAATTGTCATTCCGAACGATTGTGTGTATATGTATAGTTATTATTATTGTTTTTCTGTCATTAACAATTAGAACTGCTTTCTTTATTGGTGCGTGAAGTGCCCCAATCTCAGTGCACCCACCAGATAATGAACATCTGGGGCCTACGAAAGCACCCAGACCCTATATAGTCATCCCAGTCCCAAGAAAACCTGATGATAAAAGTAACAAACTCAATTTAAATGTTATAAGCAATGATTTAGACACATTTGAGGTAACAAATGAAGAGAAAAGCTGGAGACAAGGTCAGCACGGAATGAATGACATTTCTGCACTGACCACTGCACGCACCCACACACAGAATGCACACAGACAAGGACAAGTGTCAATGGCTACAGGGCCTCCAACGAAAGCAACAGAGAAGAGGAGACTGCATGCCGAACAATCTATTCCAGAAAACAGTGGTAGTACTCAAGAGGAGCTAAGGGAACCACTAGAGAGAAAGGGCATAGCAAAATCCCTCAAAAGAACAGACGTGGCCATGAAAGAACTCGCAGAGAAGACACACATGCTAATAGATTATTTGTTCCCATTCATAGTCCAAGCAAAGAAACTGCACGAGAAGCAGAAAAACAGAACTATAGAAACTATAACAGCAAGCACACCAGCTCCAACGCAAGGAGCAAGACGCAGGCCTACAATACAGCCACGAGTTGGGAAGTTGCTGAACCAATGGTGGTTACGGGAAGTTTATGGCAGACTACAGAAGGGAAGGAAAGGAAGCATAAATCCTCCTCTTACCACAGCGATGCAGTCGAGGCAGCCTGCTCCACCGAGACACCCAGAGAGGAAAAACAGCACAGACGCATTTAGAGACATAGTCATAGCAAACTACAGAAGAGAATCAAGAGAAGCCCACATGAAGATAACAATGAACTTAATGATTACCTGGACAGCACAGCCCATCTCGGAAATAACATATGGTACCAGCACATGAAGGAACTAGGACGAAGGCAGTCGGAAGGAGAATGCTTCGTCTGTGCTCTCCTACCATACAGCATGGGAAAATCCAAGATCTTCGTGGCTGTAGAAATTGATGTCCCTACAGCACACTGTATGTCACATGTAGCAATGTGCAACACCAGAGGACAATTGATGGGAAGAGATGCCTCGTTGATATGAGCCAATGAAAAGGATTACCCGGGACATTAAAACAAGAAACTGAGCGCATACAAGGCATCACGTGATCAGGTACGAGAACCCTGGCATCAAAGAATCCAGGATAAGATGGCAAGTTAACCCGAGACTGAACGTTCAAGGAAAGACTGCAGAAGAGGCTCAAATCTGGAATAACAGAGGCCAAATGCAGATCTGGGGGTCAGTGGTCTCCCAGATGGATGGCAAGACGGAGTAGAGAATTCACAGAGGTTATGCAAACCTCTGTGGCCAATGTTGGTAAAACTGCTAACATGGGTCGAAGACAGAGGAAGATAGAGGAGGACCCCTGCAAATAGTACCACTGGAGAGCCCAAAACTATGTTTCAGAAATAATGGCACCAGGAAGATGGGAGAGAATCAAAACTGCGGACGAATCTTTGAAGATCCAGGAATGACACAAGGAACCACAGTTATTATGGACCATTACTGGGCGTGTGGATCCAAGGCATACATAAGGCTGCTGAAAAACTGGGGAGGCATATGCACACTAGTGAACGCCCATGTTCCCGCACTAGTGATCCCTAAGAATGACCCCTAAAAATATGGACTCCTAGTGATCCCTAAAAATATGGACTCCAAAGGCTCACACATTCACACTATCATGTACCAACGCAGAGGACGATGAACATGACACCGAAGAATCAAAAGAAATGAATGCAAAGGAGACTGCAGAAGTGGTCGATGAACCGACCAGAGGGGGGAGTGTAGAGGAGGTCCCAGAAATGGCCTGCACTCCTTCCCCTCATTTTACGTCAGTTTCGAGGTATCAGGAGCGTACTCACCAAGGTATGTGACGTATGAAGAGCAAATGATCCTACAAAGAGCTGCACTGGGACTCTGCCCAGTATACATCAGAAGATCGATACCGGTTGAAGCACCCATAACCAAACAACCTTGGGCAGCACGGTACCCTATTAGACAGCCATAGCAGCCACTGATACGAAATGAGGAGTACCTACACACGGTCCACGAAGTGACCCCAAAGGCCTTAATGGAAGGCCAGTGGAAATGACACAAGGGCCTGAACAGACCCATGAATGAATAAAAGTAGCTATCGAAGATAGCACACCAGTGTGAGTAACTATGAAAATGAATGGAATAGACACAGAGAGGAGACAACGTGAAGAAACAGTGCTACGAGACAAGATGGAAGCAACCGTCCTGTTAAATGTGTGTAAATAGACTTGAAACACAAGATGCTAAGAAATCGATACTGCTTTCAATGCTTAGTAGAAGATAGAGCGGCAAGCGCCAACCATATATCTACCTCAATAAGGCACATTATACAAGTGCGACTCCATTTGTAAAAGCAGAAATGTACCCAGGCGGCCAGAGGCCTGACAGGCCAAGTTTCGAAACCCAGCCAAAAGCAAGAGAAGGAGCGGAATCAAAACTCAACAAAGAGCGGCTTAAGTCCTAGGAAATCGAGGTCAACCAGAGAATGGGAGGAGAGCAGCTCACAAGACTCCAACTTCATAGCATACCAGCCTGCCTCATTAAGGTCAAGATAAGGGGGGCCCATGCAGGTGGCTAGGCTGACACAGAATCAAATGCACTAAAAGCTGGAAACTGAAGCAGATTCATGGGGAACTAACGCATGACCAGCCAGGCGCAAAGAAGTACCATCGCCTGATGTCATCCAGGACCCGAGGATAACTTTCCCCGATAAGAGACTACAGTTTCGAGCCCATCCTTAGCCAACTAATTGACACGTCGCCCTAAAACACTGATTGATGGAAGGGAGGCAGGGTGAAACTTGGGACACCAGGCACAGGGGTGTCCATTCTGCATGCTGCTAATTAAAAGTGGAAATTTATGTCTAGGGGTGTAACCTACCCAATTACAATGGACCAAGTTATCTGGAGTCCTATAGATATTGTAACCAATAGGACGTCATAGTTATAGTGATGTCTATCACGCGTGATGTAGAGGGATGGGCGTAGATGCCCACCTGATAAGAGTTATCCAATCCGCATGCCCTATTATCATATACAGATATAACACCTATACTTGTTACCTTTCCTAACCAATTATATTGCATGAAGATTTTTGTACAGTTAGACATCAATGATGACAAGTTTTATGCATAAAAGTTGCTGTTCAACTGAAGTTCGAGGAAGTCGGAACGAGATAGGTGATCGCAATGCTGCTGATTTCCATTTGGTTCTCTGTTTGATGTAATTGTCATTAAACGGACTTCCATTTGCCAACTTACTGAGTCCTCATTATTGAGTCGTGTTGGAGTAAGTGAATCCTGCACCCCCTGTCCTCACATGGTGTAGCTATCTCGTCTTAAAAGTTCTGGAGGGTGAGCGCTGACCTATGGGCCCGTCAGTAACTTCTTCCCCTCCTGAACAACAGGAAGAGGGGATAAGTGAATGGCAGAGAGAGAAGAAGGCAATAAATAGAAGGACTGAAGAGAGAGTGAGTAAGGGAGGAAACTCAGAATGAAAAAAGGGAGAATGTATGACAGAAATTATGGGATAGGATAGTAGAAGTGACATAATTGAGCGTGTAGAGAAGAGAGAAGATGAGACAGTAGAGCGACTGAGAACCTTTCTGGAAAGGTGCACTAGACATGAGAAAAAGAAGGAGAGACTGGAAGGAACTGATAATGACAAGTAGAAATAAAGGTAGAATTAACCACGGTTATAAAGCACAGTATTCTTAAGAGGAGCAGAGTTTTAAAATAAAACACCCAGACAATACAACAACATACAAGTAGAGCTAGAATGTGACAGTGGCTACCATGATTACACTTCAGTAGTGGGCTGGTGGGAGAGGGTCAGTTATTCCTGTGAATATAAACTGTGCGTATTTGGCTGTGACTAGAAGCCTGTTCGAAGCAAAGGAGCTTTGATCTGAAAGCTATTTCAGGCATGGCTATGAATCCATGTCCCAAGCATCTCTGTGGCATAGTCGGTTTATGCCTCTAGCTGTTAACTGAAAGGTTGACGGTTTTAGTCCACCCCAGGGGTGGCAGAGTTCTGGCTTAATTGTAAAATGACCGAACTATAATGATTATAATTCATGTTGGCTTGAAGGAGCATTGTTATGCTACAGACTGCTAGGATTCTGCCAGTGGTCGCTGTGCCGTTCCATAAAACCAAGGCACGGTTCTTACATTAAAGAAAAACGCTAGGGAAAGGAGGACAAAGATCCCATTTCTCAGCAAAACCGTGACGTCCGGTCACCCTAAGTATTCTGCATACATGCAGTATTGTCGCAGTGTACTCTGGGAGACTGCAAGTTTAAATGCGCCCGAGAAGCATCCCCACTGCTACAGGACGCCCGCACATCAGAGGTGTAGGAGATATGTATGGTGTCACAATTAATGCATAGAGTTTGTCCCCACCCGTATTAAAAGCACCACACCAATATCAAGATATTCTTGGGTTCTTCACTAACACTGTCTTTAATACATATAACACCACTATTATCCTTCAACCATCATCCCTTTTCCAATTGGCAAACCAAGAATCAGCCCAGTGTGCAGAAAGAATATATATTTATTATTTAGTAGACAAAAGTCTCATCACACAATAAGTATCAAGATGCATGCCACCTTACTCTGTGGCTCACAACCTTTCCTTCTATACAAACAAGTTGGACACAATTCACTTTTGTGTAAACTTTGTAGAACACCTACAACAGAACATGTGCATTTTTCATCTTTACTTTCTATCCCCCCTTGTTAACTCGAAATACAGGTGTAGAGGAATACTTCAGTAAATTTAGGCAAGGCCGAGAACATGACATGACATTTTTGTTTACTATGTAGATTGTAAATAGTTTGACTTTAAATGAAATGTAATGCTTTTCTATTTGGCAACAGAATAGATATGCACAGCGCTCTTTATTTCGGTCCTCCCTGCACACTTTTCACTTCTAGCAAGATTATGGCACAACAAAATTAATCAGCAACCTCTTTTCTCAATATATAATGAACCCTTTGCCTTTACCTCGAGGCATTGAAAAATCTCAGCATCTCTCTCTAACTCTCATTCTTTAGAGAGTGTGCTTTTAAATCAATTGTTTCACTTTGTTTAACCTTGAAAACACTTTCCTGAACAGTACAGACTCAGATATTCAATTGGTATTTGACACCCTGTCTGCTTTAATGCAAGGCACGGGGAAGGTTCAATAGTTTTTAATTTTGTTTTGCATCCCCCTTCCCTTAAGGACAATTATGAGGTTTGCAACAGGGATACAGATGGTCAAAAGTTACTTTATAGGACTGGACAATTTTTCACAAAGGGAGAGAGGTTGGAATTGTCGAACTTCCCCAAAATCACCCCGTGGCATTTGGCTAAGTGGGAATTAATTAAATTATTAGTAAATTACAATGCCTAGGGATCTACTCCTGGATGCACACCCCATGAATGTCTATATAGCAAAAGATACCAATTTAACAAGATCCCACAAACGGTTGGTTCTGTTTGGATTAGGTACTTACATTGAATATCGCTTCGGATGTATGATCAGGAAAGTCATCAAGCTCCAGGGTCATCTCATGGGAAGCACAGGAATCTGTTAAGACTAGGCCTCCATATTCAGTTATGGATAGCCTCCAGCATCAATCCCTCTGTCCTGGTTCCCTCAGAACTGTAGTCTTGTTCTTGGTCTCATCCACCTACTTCTGCCTCCCTTGTGAATAGTTGTATAGAGTTCCAGTCAACTTAGACAGTTCAGTTCATTTCATACAGCGCTCCTTTTTTTAGTGAGCTCCTCATTCTGGATAGACAATCCTCATTTTGGCAAGAGACCCCTTTTCCCATTGTGTGTCTACTTTTAAATCCATAATCACACCCCAAAATATCTAAACGATTAGGTGCCAACTTATTGACTCATGATCCGGATGGGACATCTATTTGGTTCATTTAGTTACTAGGCTCAATGTCTGGGAATAATGGCCCCACTATTTGGAAATGGGATTTCTGAACACTTCAACTAGGCTGAAAATCTTCAAAATGTCATTTTTCTTCAATTTAAGAATTGGCCTGATCATGCTGATTGCAGCGCATGGTGTCTCATGTTGGCACGCGTTTGCAGGTGCGAATAGCAGATTTTTATGATTTATTCAAACAAGATACTATTCAGCATCACAAGATTTTATAGACAGGTATCTAATTTAATAAGCTACCACATTCACAACTCTCCTCTCTGTGACTTCTGCTGGAAAGCTATAATCACATTTTAGCTTTTAACTCTGGTTCCCAAGTTAACATTTTGAGGAAAGTTGTATCATAAAATGGTGCTTTCCATAAGCTTTCCGAGCATGCATGAACCATTTTTGTAAGTGTCACGGTTTTCAAGTTAATGGAAAAAATAGGATTATGCATATTGACCTATGGCAGATTTATCAATGACATATATACTTTTCAATTCACTATATTCATTTATTGGACATGTGTAAGGCACTTAATCACACATTTGTTCTTCCCAATACCCTGATGTAGTCAAGGGCACTCGTATTGATTCAGCCGGCAATAAAACAAATATTTTCTTGGTCTTCTTATCTCCTTCAAACAGAGGGGTACACCTCCTCCCCTGACCCATTTGACGTTCTCTGGTGCATGTCAGTTTTTCTAAGCTCAGGGCTTCACTGCAAAATTGAATTGAATTTGGATTTTTTTAAAATTCTGTGATACTCATATTTTACAGTAGATTACTGTTCCCCCCAAAAAACCTTGGTTAGGCACAACTCCATCCCAATCCTGCCTCTGCAGAATCTTCAAAGAGAGATTGCCCATTTGTGCCTGGTGTTTAATATGTTGTACCCATTCATTTTTTATTTTTGAGGGGTCTATGATATAAAAGGTACATCTACTGTAAAATATGAGAATCACAGACTTCCTCCTACACCTGCATTATCATGACTTAATATAGTTAGAACCAAGAAAATATCCAAGAGTTAACAATTCTCTTTTCTCTTACATACATACTTTAATCATTATGACAGGGAACCATATTTTATTCATTTGTATATCAAGGTTCCTGTATATCCAAAAAACATTTCCTTTTTCATATTATATGTTATAGAGTTCCAAATGCTCTAATCTCCATAATTCTAGAAGTTCATGTTCTTAATCAGACTTCTTACGCAGAGTATCATATATGGGGGGTTTTAAGAAGAGAAAATAATCACATACAAGGTTGTTTACAAAATCATAGACCGACCTGGCCTCCTCTTATACAGACATCTAAACTGATGTTATTGCATATTTATTAAAGGAACCTATCCTTTTTTGTGTTATTAAAACTTCTCTTCTAATACCCCTTTGTTATCTCTGAGAGGTGCTGACTTCCTGTCACCTCTATTGGGTTTTAAATTTGTAATGGATGTGTATAAGGATATTATGTCAACACACTGCGTTTTGGCCCTTTCGTATAAGATAGACCACATCCAAAATTGGTCTTCTCATTGTTTGCACCGGGCCTTTGTCAGGACAGGGAGGAGTAATTTTTGATAGTCTTTAGTCTTTTAACCCCAAATTAATTCACAATCTACAGATTAAAACAAGAAATAAGACAAAAATGATTTTATGGTTGGTCAAGCAGCTCTTGTTGTATAGAGCATAAAGATACTGGCTAGGGTCTATCCACTAACCTTATTCAGTGGACAAAGCAGGGACAGGTTTCAGTTTCGAGGCATCACCTAATCACACTGCGTTTCAGTACCTGTTGGTTCAAAACACACAGCATACTGACTCAGTTACTTGGCCATGTGTATTCCACATGGGTATCAAAAATGTAATTCGATGTTAGCATTGGGTCTCCACCCTGCTTTCGTGATGCGTGGTGTGTCTTGCACCACTTTTTCTTATTAGCCTTTAGGGACCCAGTTTCTAATCTTAAAGGGGCTAGATAGCTTTTGATCTAGTGGAATGTAACCTTATTTCATGACCTGCATGTGTATTTGTGTGACTCTACTGTAATCACAACCCCTGGTTAGCTGAATGTTAAGTCAAAAGGGGCAGTATACTGATGACTATTACCCTGGAAGACAAATGGTGAATCTCTCAGAAGAACAGGCGCCATTCAATGCTCGTGTTTAATCCATTTTTTTACGCTTTCTAATTTCTGGATCCATTTTTGCTCGAGTTTTCTTAGGGCTAGATCTCTGTCTCCACCGGGTTTGTTTGCTTGTACATTTTGCATAATAAACCAATTGATGTCTGTGTGTGTATGTCTTTTGGCCTGGTAATGCTCGACCAAAGGTTTGTCTGCTACTTTGTTCTTCACACATGATCAGTGTTCGCAGATACGTTGGCACAATGCTCTTTTTGTCTTACCGATGTATATCAAATTACAAGGACATTTTATTCCATAGACTGCCCACATTGTTTTGCAGTTTGTGAATTCTGTGAAAACCCATTTGATGTTTTTCGACCGTTTTCATATTTGTGGTGAGAGTGCACACAGAACATTGTCCACACTTAAAAGGCCCTATAACCGGAGGAAAACCCCATAAGGTTGATTGATTGTCTTTCTTGTGGGTCTCTTCTTCAAAAGTATGAACCAGCACCTGCTTCAGATTATGAAGTCCTGATAATGCAGGAGTTAGAGGAAGTCTGATTCCCATATTTTACAATTTTACCATCTGTGTCTGGTACATGTAGGGGGAGGTGAGCAGGGCTTGGGCTTTTAAATCGAATGGGGGAAGGTCTCCAGACTTAAACACACATTTTAAAGTCAGTGCTGGTGACAAAACATTGTGCTCTTAAAATGCATTTTTCTTTCTACAATATACATTTTGCTTCAATGCCTTGTATTACACGAGATGCATTTTGCTTCCCTCTTCATTCTCCCAGCTTGTTTTAAAACATGTGTTTCTGTAGCCACCAGTTTCCTTAATGTGTGCCCTTGAATTTACTTCTGCAGTGGAGTTTCATCTGTACATGCTCATTTTCATGCTGCAGAATGCACACATTTCCATGGCAGCTCTCTGTGTTAGCAAAGCTGCAGTGAGCCTCGGTCACTGTACCCCGCTTTGTCCCTGATCTATCCCTTGCTTCCTGGTGGGATCCTTACTCTGGACCTAGCACTGCTATGTGCCCTGCCACTCACCTTCCCTGCTCTCAGCTGTGCTGCCTTTCCAAGCCCCTGCCCCAGATCTTCCCCTTCCTCAGAAAGTCCACTGATCCTCACCTACTTCACTAGGACCTCTGGCTCATGTACCATTCATTTATATTTCTAGGGTATATCTGTCTCTCTGAGATCTCTCACGTGCTCTGCTTTTGTTCTAAATCACTGGGGGAGGTCTCTCTGTCTCTCCCTCTCTCTCTCTCTCTCTCTCTCTCTCTCTTTCAGATCGTTTAGTCACTGAGGGCTTCAGTGTTCCAGTTGAGGGCAGAACTGGGCCTCAACCCCACGCCATACGATAGAATACCCTGTACTCGTGCACCCTTACTCCTACATACTGATATATAAACCCTGTGATCCTGTCTTCCTACCTACATAGACATATTATTGGTGAACCTGCACCCAATAACCACTGACAAACCTAATCCTTGAAGGTGACCTGCTGTTACCACTACTCTTAGTGCTACTACTTGGACAACTGCTCGTGGTATTATATTTACTATTACCACTTAACTCACTTCTACTGCAGATAGTATTACTACTGTTTGCTCCACTGCGCCTACTACTGTTCATTGTAATGATAACATGGCTACTACTGTTAGTACACTAAGTAGTACTAATCATATTACTGGTACAATTACTTGTTCTACTACTAATGCTACCAATACTAGTATACTTTACTATTGATATTTATTGTAGGGCTAATACTACAAGTAATACTATGACTGCTACTATTGATAATAGTAGTAGCAGTACCAGCAGCAATTGTTGTAGTATTAACAGTAGCATTAATAGTATTACTACTACTAACAGTAGTACTAGTGAGAGTAATGCTATGACCAGTCACTGTAGTAGTAAGATTGCTAGTACTACTAGCAATCATAGTAGTAGCAGCAGCAGGAGGTGTAGTAGTAACTGCACTAATTCTTCATGCAATAGTATTAGCGGTGGCAGTACTTGCAATAATGCAATAGTAGGAGTAGCCACACTACGCACTAGTAATATTAGTAGTAAATGCAATAGTTACTGTAGTCATACCATAGTAGTTGTGCCTCTAGCTCTAGTAGTAATAATACCTGTGCTAGTAATACCTGCATCAGCGCTATTTGTAGTACCTTTAATAGTTAAATGGCAAGTATTAGTGATACCAGTAGTGGCAGTGGTTGCACTAGATGTATCACTAACACTGCTTTCAGTGAGCCCAGAGATAGGGGAAGGTGGCCCCTATAACACCTTTGAAAGGTTTGGACTGGCAGGAGGGAAACACCACTTACCTGACCTTTTCTTGTGGAGCAAAGGGCCATTACTTAAGCATCCATAAGAGTGCTGTTAACAGCCACTGGAACGAATCCTAGAGCACCCAGCACCAGGGAGAGGTTCTACAGCCGACCTGCAACTAGTCAGGAGTACCTACAAGTTGTACAAAGTGGGAATAGAGGAAATGTCACCCTTCCTGTCTCCCCACAGTGAAGAAAGACCTTCCTCTTGGCATACAGAGCGAGCCCTACATCTCTTATTCACCACCCAGGACATTTCACTTAATCATGGAAAACCATCAGCCATCTCCTATCACCGGGAGGTCCTCAGCCAGAGAACGACAGCATTGAGAAGCCTGCAACCCTTTCACCAGGAAGTGTTTAAGTAAATTATCTTCCTGTTTCCTGTGATATCCTGTGGCAGGAGTCCACCACAGCCGCAACCACGTGCCTTGTGTCTTGAAGTCATAGGGTGCGTCCCAGCACCCAGAAACCGGAAGTAACTTTGAAAGCGTTTTGAAAGTGTGAAGCCAATTATTTCAATAACAGTCGGCAAACGCAGCCATATATTTATGTCATCATGTTTTATAATGGGTGTTCATTTAATAGATCCCTCTTTCACCTTTTTTTTAATCGTATTCCTAGTTTATTCTGAACCAGAAGCTGATTATTTTTGTACAGTCACATTTTCATTGACTGACTGAGCTTGTTCATGTTTTCCACCACTAGCTGGCCCCTTTTATTAATCACTGCTGTATCGCTTTTGGGGGGGAGCCATTGATTAACGTTAGATCCATCAACACTCTCTGCCCCGAATTACAAGTTTGACGGTTTAAGATTTCCCGTAAAATTGCCAGTAATTGCGTGACCAGCAATTTTCCCAGACCAGCAAAATACTAGTTTGCTGGTGGGGTTTCACTGATTTACCTTCAGTCAAGAAACAGCTGCTATTTCCGGCACTGGTATTACCGGTGCTGTAAAATACCAGCAATCCCCTCCATGCAGCCCTCTGCGACTCCTATGGGACTCCATAGAATGGGGATTTACCACGGTTGCAGGCACCTGGAATATCCTGCTTATACTGAGTTATCAGACGCCAGTAACGGTAGGGTCAGTTTCCTGATATTCCGCCAGAATGTCCGGCAGGATATCCGGAAACACATAATGACCGTCTCTGTCAGAATCTATCAGCTCATTTTTAGGCCAATTGTGACATTCAAACAAATATTCTGTAACTTTTTAAAAGTTCTAACTTTTGAACATAGGCCTCAATCTTCATGGGGTTTTCTGTGTAGTGTTTTGTATATTTGCAGTTGTTACATGTGTTTTAATAAATCGTTAAATCCCTTTTATGATTTTTGGCTGTGCCTGATGTCTTTCTGTTCCAATTACTTTTGTATGTGACTAACTTGTCCATAAAGCCTTAAGAAAGTTAAACAGATATATACAGAGATGTCGATTGCACGTGTTTACATGTACAGATAAATTGTCAGGGAGGATAATTGAACATTTACATCAGGATGCCAAAACCAATGACATCACACCGTCCAGGACATCAATAGCGATAACATTGAGGAGAACGCTCTCAATTACATTGATCCATTAAATTAGCCTTATGAGAAAATAATGATATGTATGACCAAACTCTGACATTAAAGACATAGATTATATTGCTAACGATAGTCTTACCACTTATTAGTGTTCAGGTGAACCAGGCATGATGCTAGGTACCGCACGCGTCAAGTGCTCTGATCTTGTGTATTATTCATAGAGTTAAACACATGGTCGTTACCACACACTACCCAGAGGGTTCACACTGTCTCAGGCCGGAAACCTGCCCAGCTCCCACTCTTGTGCAACTAGAAGGGCACCCTAAAGTGAGGTGATGCAGATAGATGCGATGCAATACGTCTATATGAAGGTAGACTTCTGGGTCTTAAAGCCAACCAAACCCTTAAAATAGAGATGTGTAGCTTCTAGTGCCTCTGCTACCGCACACACTAGTCATCTGTATTTGCCTGATTTGGTAGCGTGAATCTTGGTTGTACTAATCATTTAACCACTCAATATGAAGGTGCGTACCTTCCGTTTCAGAAGATGCAGTTCCATTGACCGAGGCCCCATTGTCTACCAGGGCCGGTACTTCCTTGACACCAATGTTCAATTTGCACCAGCGCTGTTTCCTCTTGTAAAATCAGGCTCCAAAGACAGTGGCAACAAAGAACACCTCCTCCTCCTCCTCCTCTTCATCCTGGCCAACACCATCTACTTCCAAGGGTGTTCTTCCTGTGTCATTCTTGGTATGGACCTAGTGAGATCGGGCAGTAGACGGTCCCTCGTAGCATGACTCTGTATTTTACACACCTTCACAAAAGGCTTTACTTTTCACATCTGTTTCATGTTTGCCTTCTGGGCATTGGCCTCGATTTGTGATAGACTCCTCACAGTACTCGCAGGAGTTAGCTGATGGAGATGGTAGTCTTTGTCATCATCATTGTACACAGACTTGGGAAACCTCGTTGCAGCGCCGGGCCTTGCACCAAGCAAAGTTTCTTTTTTACAAATGACACACTTTTGAAAACCTGTGTAGGAAACTACACGGGTGCTAAGAGGTGAAGGAGGATCGGGAAAGGCAAGGGGGCACTGGCTAGCAGCACCCAGGCTTCCCGGAACGTGGGCTTGTTCCAAGCAATAAGCCAGCGCCCCCTTCCCGTTTGCTAATGCCAAGTATGTTATTTCCCAGGGACTTTGGTTTGAAATTCCAATTTTGTTTCAAGAAAAGTTTTGAAATTCTCATGAATTTATTTTTGATGTTCAGACTTACAATGTGCCATGTCAATGGCATCTGCACGTTAAATGTGATATTTTCTGGTAACTGAAATTTGTATGTACATTTTGGAAATCTTAATGGGTTAGCAAAAGTACACATTTGTGATTGGAAAAAGGAGATCTCTTTTGTAAAGATTTCTCATGGTGGATCTTGCCCATTTCCTGATTACTGTGGGGCCGGCATCCACAGCTTCCGAGTGTGACATCCCAGTCTCTGTATGTAGCAATGAGCCTCGCTCCCTGAGTCCTCAGTGGGGAAGAGATCTCCAGATGCCTCTATTGTTTGTTCTAACAGATCCTAAAGCACTCTCAGTATACTGCCCCGCCACGATCCCCTAAGTGTATGCTGCCTTACCCCTTTGCATGACCAATTTACAATCCCTTTTGCATGTGTTTGAAAGTTTGCATTTGTGCTTTAATGTTTTCCTCTCTTATGTTGCAGAGATGTGTTCCTCATGTTGCTGACTAAGTTTCTGGGAAGGTTCATGAGCCCGAAGCAATATCAGCAGCTTCTCTTAAGGTACATAACCGAAACTTTGACATAGAGTTTAAAGTATTGATTCTGAACACAAGGGTAGATTCAATAGTGTGCGTGATTACTGCCATGGCATCATTCCACCAAAATCCATCATAAAGGGAGAAGAAGAAATGACATCACTGATTCTTCCTCCCCTAATGACATCACAGGAAGTGAAATGTTATTGGGCCTCATTACGACCCAGGCGGTAAGTTACCGCCTGGGCCGTGACTTTACCACCATGGCGTAAACTACGTTTACGCCATGGTGGTTGGCGGATTTACCGCCCCATTCCAACCTTGGCGGGGCGGTAAATCCCCATTTACCCATTTACCCTTCCCCATTCCCATTTTGCCCCATAGGGCATAATGGGAGTGGGGAAGGCGTTAATTACGCCACCGTAAATTACGGTGGCGTAATTAACTCCATGGTCCCTTAGCGCCATGGATTTTAACACCTGCTAAAAGCAGGTGTTAAGTCCGCCATGGCGCTAAGGGACCTCGTACTCAGGCGGTAAGGGTCGGCGCTGTTTACGCCGCCGTAAAACCCTTACCGCCTGAGTTGTAATGAGGCCCATTGTCTTTCAGCAAAATGGCTTCCATTATGTGTTTTTCCAAAAGACCTTTATTGAAAATTATTTCTTTCTGACCATTACAACTTATATCAAGATAGAGAGTAAAACATAAGACTTAATAGTTAAAACCACCAGCAAAAAGGTTGGGGGTATATGCCTAGGAATGATAATGATGTGTTATTTATATAGCGCCTTAAGCCAAAGCGCTTTACACAGAGCATATTTACATACATTTATCATCCCAACCGAAGTTGGTACTCATTTATCAACCTCAGAAGGATGAAAGGCTGAGTTGGCCTTGCCGGCATTCGAACCTGCGACCTGCAGATCACACATAGATCACAGCATCAAGCACTCAACCCGCTGAGCTATCTTACCAGAAAGACCGACAAAGGAGTACCACAGCTGCCCCGTCTCACTCCAAAATGTTGTGATAAGATTTATCATATAAGCAAATGTTAAGGTAAGACTAAATGCAGTGATGCAGTGGGCACAGCTAGGGAATTGGGAACAGGTGTTTCCTTTCCCTCAATTCACAAAAATGTGCAAATGACTGCACGTGCACCACGTGCTAAAAACACTTGGGGGTGTTCCCAGTGCATACTTGATTTCCAAAAAAGGGAATGTGCTTTGTTATGCGCACCCTTGCAGCACCCTCTTCCTGTTCCTGATCTGCTTGGTCGCACATCCGGGACAGGGCTAATTCTAGTTGATTTCCAAGGGCTGTCAGGTGATGTTGTGGAGAGGACTGAACGAAGATGGTCCAATGTCTGATCTTCATTTACCTTCGTAATCCCTTCGCCTCTTTGCATGCATAGTAAATGAACAGGATTCAAAATGAACATGCATAAAATTCTTATACGTTCGAGTTCAAGTTGTCAAAACAGATGATCCGACAGACAGGTTAGTGACATGCGCTTACGAGCCAGGTATTTCTAATCAAAGTGCCTCTCACAGGAGCACCAGATTGTCGAGAATGTGTGTGGTTGATATTAGCCTATTTGACCTAAAACAATTGACCAATTTGATCTAATTTTGCATGGGCGATTTGGCCTTCAGGCCAATTTGGTTGCATATATTGCAAAATACCAACCCTGGAGAGCAGGGGTTGTGGGGGTGTCCCCCTCTACCCATGTTTGATATTTTGCAATTTTGAGGTGCAGGGGTGTCCCCCGCTTCCTTAAAATTGGAGGCAGGGGACAAAAAAAATAAAAATGAATGTGCATTTAAATTGGGCCCGAGCAGATACATTGCGGTCAGTTTGCAGTGATACAAAAAAATAATCAGTCAAACACACCCAAACCGTGTGGTTCGCCCTTATATCGAAAAGTGTCCCGCTCCATTGACAGATTTTACACATTTCTGAATGCCAATCCTCTGCTGATGGTTGCACTTTAGACTTCCAGGCCCTCAAAATCTCATTATCGACTAACATTGATGGCCCCCTCATTCAAATTCTCTTCAATTTCAACGTTGTTCCAGTTCCTCTCCCACCCCATCACAAACCGCTCGCAGCTAGTGCTCATTTCCTGAACTTTTACCCTTGAGATGTCATTCTTGAACATGTTCCAGCAATTCATGACCATCTCACACCTCCATAGCGTGTGAAACAATCTTCCCAGTGCATGTGTGCAGGCCCAACACGCGTCCCCATCTATCAGGCCCCTCCTGAACATGTTCACTAGTGCCCAACTGGCACGGCGAGTGATTTTAGCCTGGCATGCCCTGACTCCCATATTCTTGTAAGCCAGTGTTTCCATGTTATTCAGTATCGTTTGCAATATGGGAAGTGTCATGTCTTTGGCCCTGTAGTCTTTATCTGACAATGGGATGTGCTTGGCGTATCCTCTTTTGAAGGGCTCTGCCAAAATATCAATGGTTGTATTAATGATGGAGCCAGAAGGAACGTGGTCATTGATGTTGACTATACCCATTGCCCTAAATATAGAATGTTTTCAATGACATGTTACAGGTTGCATCTTCATGACAAGTTGATCATAAAATTTGAGGAGGTATATGCTGCTATCCGGGACCCTATTCCATCCGGAGGCCCAGCATGGCTGGACCCTGTCAACCGACGACAGGTGGAGCGCATGATGATGACAGCATCGCAGGTCCATGCTCAACTGAAAGAGAAGACCAGACAAAGGTAGGAAAAACCACCAATACTATACGGTCCACATGCCATGTGCCATGCCTACACCAATCATATGTTACTTGTCTCCTGTTACTTTATCTGTTTGCCTAAGTTGGACTTCCGTACAGAAAAGCGGATTAAAGCTTTTTAGATGGAGCTAAGATACATATAGTAAAAGGGGGCATTTCTGGAGGTGCAGAGGTGGAGGTACCATTTTCCAACACTTTCATGACCAGAGCCAATACTCCCTCCTCGGTCTTCCCTCCATATTTGACAAGTCTCTCATTGTTCCTTTTCACCCTCTCCAACTTTTCTGAATACAAACAATGAAGCCCCTCGATAACACATTCTGTAAAACCAGGGTCTTCAACCTGTGGTTCGCCAGATGTTCTAGACTATCACTCCCGTGATCCCTCAAGATTGACTATGGTACATAGGGCTAGTGGCAGTTGTATTCCAAAACATCGGAAGAGCCAAAGGTTGCATACTCCTGCTGTAAAGTATTTTCTACCATATATTACAATTAAATTGCAAATGCAGATGAGTTCCTTGACCAAAATCAGGAATGAGGCTGATGGTTGAGTTCCTTGATAAGGTCACGGAAGTCTGCAGTGACTTTCCATAATCTTTGCACATTTAGCAAGTGGTATTCTATCCTTTATAATACATGGTGACACAACCACCTTGATTAGTTGCTTTCCTGCGCACTTCAATGCAAGCAATCTTTCAATTGTTGATATGTAGAATGAATGTAGAATCCATACCGTTGGAAAGAAACACCAACCTGCTGATCGTAATGTGTTTCAGCCAAATATATCAAGCAGTTTACTAGCAGGTATACTATTTAAAAACGTGTTTGGTGGTTTCAGATAATCGTAGATAGATTCTTGTAGCCCTAGAAAAAATTCCAGCAGTGCACCAAATATACAGACTACCATAAAGGTGCCCATTACCACTGATGACTCTAACTTGTCACGAGCAATTCTAAAGAGAGGAACCTGTAAGGCTTGCCACGCTTTCCCTTGCTCTCGGACCAGCTGGCAATCCACTGCATGCATTGTGATGTCACAACTCAAGTGTAATAAGTGATTAAAGATGGGCAGTGATGCCATTTTCTTATTGCCAGTGACTAGAAGTGACACAGCTAGATTGCAGTAACAACTTTATGAACAGGTTTTTCTGTAGATTTTGCGGGCTACCTTGCATTAGCCACCACTTATTAACATAACACATCCTGCTTTCTGCACTGGCCATGCATCGTGTCTGCCGATTGGTAGATAGGACTTTGCAAGATCCAGGACAGCAGGCGCGCCACCTACACCTCTGCCATGGGGCAGATCAGCACTATGAGGCCTACACAGTAGCTTCTTTGCTCTGCAATGCCATAGTGCCATGAAAACAAAGAGCTGGGAATGAGGGCAGAGGTGTGCAAAGGAGAAGACCGCCGAAACCAAGGGTGAAAGATAGAGATCACGAGAGAGCAAGAGACAGAGAGACATAGGCAGTTGAACCCAAGAGAAAAAAAGAGGATGATGAGGTTTAAGAGGTGTCTCAGAGTGTGAACTTAAAGGTTGGAGCTACAAGATTGGAGAGAAAGGAGGGAGTGATAGAGAAAAGAGAGAGGGGGCAGCGGGTAGAACATAGATGGCAAGGAGAGCAACAAAGGAGAACAAAAGGTGAACAATGGTCAATGAGATGAAACAGAAGCAGAAATAGATAGAAGGGAATGAGTGAATGGTGAGAAGATAAAAGAAAGAGAAAGCAAATATGGAGAGCAGGACAGCAAATAGAGCACATTAGAAAGAAAAGTGATACGATACTCTGGAGGAAAGAGAAGGTGGGGGTTTGAAAAATAGAACACAAACAGACAAATGAGTCAACATGCTGGGTGGTAAAAAGATACTGTTCAAGCTAGAGAATGAAAAGAATTAAGAGAGCAATGGGGAGGAAAGAAAGAATAAGTAGAATGAAGCAGCAATTAAGTGCCCAGCAAAAAAAAGAGCGCTGGGGACAAGAAAGAGGGAGGCAGATAAAGATCGAAAGAGAGAGAAAGGAGGAGGAGATAGAAGAGGAAAGACACTGTGAGAGCATCACAGACAAGGAGGGAAAGAGAGGACAGAATAGTAGAGAATTGTGAAGAACGAAAAGCATGTCTGTGAGAATACAAAGTTCATTTGCACCAGCGGAAGGGCGCTTAGCCAATCAGGTGGCTCGAACAGCGGGCGAGAAAACACATTCCCCGCGTGCTGTCCCAGCCACCCGAGGCCCTTCCCCGGTTGATGCCATTTATTTTTGATAATCTGTAGAAGCATCAGGGAGCCTCTCCCTGTTGCCTCATCCAAAGAAAACTCCTCCAAAAGTCCCTGATCCTCTTTCCAACTCCTTCCTCCATTCCTACTTACATGCAAGACCGGAGCTCTGTGCTCTGATCCCGGTGCTCCTCTCGTCTCCTGGCTGCCGCCATAGACATGGAAAAGGGATTTGTCCCTTTTCCACATGGTGGTGCCCATCTTTTTTCTTCTTTTTCCTCAGGAGATTGGCTGCGCAAGCAGCGCAAATCTCCTGAGGAAAAATAATGAAAGCCATTCGCACCCGATACAGACCCCAAGGTGTGAATTGCTTTCATGTCCACTCAGGAGGGTGGACGTGCCAGTAATGGCCCACAGCCTGAGCAGAGGACCTCATCTCACTCGGGCCTGTCTTAGTTTGGGCTGTTGTCCTCCTGAGCGGGCATGAATACCATATCAGATAAAAAAGACGATAAAGTGTATTGAAGCATAAGGGGAAAAGGAGTACATGGATGATAAAAAGAGCATAAAAGCGGAAACACTGCGAGGACCAGACAAGAATACTCTAGAGGAAAAAGAGAAGGCTGGAAGAAGATAGGGGAACAGCCCTACAGACCTTCCTGCGGCAGTCTGTCTTATCGCAGGACTCAAGGAATACGACCATGTCATCCCAGCATTCAGAAAGGCACCCTGGTTACCTCTGCAAGCGCACAATGCCTTCAAAACAGTCTGCATCATATCCAGGGCGATGACGGAGCTCCATCCCCCCTAACCTGGATTTGAAAGGTCAGCATCTGTGGAGAACTTACATCATTGGTAGACTGGAATATAAGGGATGCGAGAAGGTAAGAAACACAATGCAAGCCTTCCCCCAGTATGCACAAAGACTCTGTCTGGAGGGCATCAGATTGGCCCCATGTGTCCTGTACTTCAGGAAGGAACTGAAGACCCTGCTCTTCAAGGAACACCTCGTCATTCGTCCATCCCCTTCTTACCGCCCGTGCCCCATTTTACTCTGGTTCTCCCTGCCCTCACTCTTTATTGCCACACTTCTTTCGATCTGTTGCTTGGTAGCTAGGATCACAAATAAATCCACCACATGCACACTGGTGAAGACTAGGAAATAGAGCACTGAGAGAGGAAAGGGGAGCACTGATAGTAGACAAAAATTTGCTTTGGGGAGAAAATACAATGGGCCTCATTACGAGAATGGCGCTAAAAATCTCCCATTACCGGCATGTCGGTAATAACATGTCTGTGTAGGCTTGATCCCGCAAACAGCGGTTGATCATGATGCGCAAGCACGCGCACCCCTGCATGCCGGTAATGGCCGTACCGGCATGCCGGTAACGACCCTCAAACCCCCAGATAGCGGCATCTTCGAATGCATGTATAACACCTCACAAATAAATCCACCACATGCACACTGGTGAAGACTAGGAAATAGAGCACTGAGAGAGGAAAGGGGAGCACTGATAGTAGACAAAAATTTGCTTCGGGGAGAAAATACAATGGGCCTCATTACGAGAATGGCGCTAAAAATCTCCCATTACCGGCATGTCGGTAATAACATGTCTGTGTAGGCTTGATCCCGCAAACAGCGGTTGATCATGATGCGCAAGCACGCGCACCCCTGCATGCCGGTAATGGCCGTACCGGCATGCCGGTAACGACCCTCAAACCCCCAGATAGCGGCATCTTCGAATGCATGTATAACACCTCCGCCATCGGCAACCCCCAAATAGCCGTACCGGTATTAACATAGTGGTAAGAACGGGCCCGTTATTACCAGACCTGGAAGTAACGTCATTGGGCCGGAACGGGAAATGCATTGGCGGCCATCTTCAAAAAAACAATCCATTGCCATCCTCCACAGACTGGACCTTCACAGGCAAAACTCCAAACACACCACAGACAAAATGTCAAAGGCTACCCAGAATGGCACTGCCCGCCTGCGGAAACCACGATTTAAGGACGAGGAGCTGAACACTCTAGCTGATACCCTAGTAGAAAAAGCAGATGTGGCTTTCTGCAGTGACCTCAGGTGTCCAGCACAGCTGAGAAAGAAGGCCATCTGGGAGGAAGTGGCAAGGAATGTAAGTGCAGTCGGCACCACCGCACACACAGTGCGCGATTGCAAAAAGCACTGGGATGACCTGAGGCTGAGCGTGAGTAACATCTCGTCAGCCAATCGGAGCCAGGGGCTTGCAACACGTGGCAGACCTCAATCACCTATCAAATTGGCTAGATGGGAGGAAACATGCAGCTCAGTGATAGATGTGGAGTCCATTGAAGGAGTCGGTGGAGCAGAGTTTGGCGTGCCAACATCGGCAGGTGAAGGTGAGTGTCCATACAAACACCTGACAACCAATCATCACAGTTGACCGCCAAATGTGACAGCGATGACAGCCAAGACATGGCCCATCATGCACACCTACACATATTTGTGTACACATGCTGGGCCCACCACTATCACATCCCAATGCATGCCTCATGCCGCTCCCATACATGAATACACACCCGACACATAGATGACCTGCACGTGTCACACAGCATGCAAGTCACAACACACCTCAAGGCCCCACAGCAGACACCATGGTGAACATGTGAACACCTGCAGGATTGCAAAACTCATCCCCAAACCTTGCACATACCCAGCCCGCCGCAAAACCAGGCATGCAACTGATCACATGGCGCCAACTGCACAAAGACCAATGCATGCATGATGCAAGCACCACCATCACTGATGCCCTGCCACTCTGTCCCCCACAGGTACGGATGCAGACACCGAAGAACCTGATGGAAGTGCACAGGCCACAACACCAGCCAAAAGACCCAGGGGCCAAGATGATGGCACCAGGCCATTTACATCAAGGGGACCAAGGATGGGCCAATCGGCACGCAAGACAGCCACCAGTGCCCAACCAGCCACACTGCCAATTACACAGGACCAGCAGACACATGCCCCTGCACCCCTGGACACACAACCCGCACAGGGCAAGGACACATATGCTGGCATGGAGAATGATGGCACACAGTCAACTGCCACAAGCTCATTAGGGGAGACGGCTGCATCGGCACAGCATAGTGGCAACGAGGAAGGTGTCCCTGACGAATACACCAATGCAGGAGTCCTCCACTCAGAGGTTGTAGGTCAAACCCCAAGCCTGCAGGTCACCCCACAGGACACCCCTCGACAGGATTCATCAGGACAGGGCAGCCATGGAGAGTGGTCTCCAACATTGCACAGCCCCGTATTGGCTGCAGTAACACCACCAAACCCACCATGCACCACCAACACTGCTATACAGGACCTTGAAGGACGTCTGTCCAGGATGGAGCGCCGGCAGATGGAGATGCATAGCTATGTAAAACAGTACCTTGCAGAAGGCGAGGAAACATGCAGTCTAATCTTGACAGCACTGCGGCCATAATCAAGGCCATCAACTAACGTTCAGCATGTCCAGGGTGGATTTAATGCTTTGGGCCAAATCCTCACCAGGATTGCAGACAGCATGGAGCAGAGGCAAACTGTGGCTTTGGGGACACAACCATCTACCTGCATCTACCATGCCAGCAAGTTCCACACAGACCAGCCCCGTGCGCATGTCCCTGCGAAGTGCGTGGTGCTCAGAGATGCAACCCCCACCTCCAAAGGGGACTCTACAGTAGCAGGGCCGCCCTGCACATTCTGTTTTGCACCACATCCGGACACATGTTGTGTCATTGATGACTTGGGGTGTTAGGGGGAGGGTGGTTGTAGTACAGGGGTGTGTGTGGGGTGGGGGGGTGTGTGGGGGTGTGTCGGGGAGCTTGGAGGAAGGGTGTAGTATGGGGGTGTGTGGGGGTGTGTCAGGGGAGGGGGGAGGGTGGAGAGGGGTGTAATATGGGAGGGGTGTGGGGGGTGTGTGGGGGTATGTCAGGGAGGGGGGAGGGGTGTTTGGGGGCATGGAGTTTTAAATCATGTTGTACAAACCATCACTTAAATACACCCGTTGTGTACAAAACCTCACATGAGTGGACATTGCTTCTTTGGTGTGTGTCAATGTATTGCTTCATATTGCACTGTGCCCATATACCCCCACACCCAGTGCCCAGAGTCCCACATACATGGCACCCCCTGCATCCCAGCACATAAGAATGATTGGTCTATGACTGATTGGCACACCGCGCGACTCTCAAGTGTATCGTGTCCTGGCCATTGTCCAACATCTACTCCTTCCTCTCCTTCTACTTCACCAGGTGGTGGCAGCTCCATGTCAGGTGGCAGGGGTACGTTCCGCCGGATGCACATGTTATGCAGCATTGCACAAGTCATGATGATCTTGCCCACCTTCTCAGGCCCGTAAATGAGGGCGCCACCCAACCTGCTGAGGCAGCGAAACCGTGCCTTGAACAGGCCAAAGGTCTGCTCAATGGCCGCACGCGTACGTGCATGTGCACGATTGAAGTTCTCTTCGTGCCTGTTCTGCGGATTCCTGACAGAGGTGAGGAGCCACGCCTTCAGGGGATAGCCAGCATCACCTGCATGGGAGCAGAAGCTGGTATGTGTAAGGATAGTCCTCAGTTACCATATGTGCTCAGCCTATACATCTTTCATGTTGACATGCACTATACTGTCGACGCCAGCCACATCTACATAACTATCTGCCCTGTACAGTACTTGCCAATCCATGGTGCTAGCCTTGGGTGACGTACATGACTTAGAGGCCTAGACATTTGAACCACCAGCCATCCTGATGCATTGTCAAGGTCCATGATGCACGCACATGGGAGGGCTGTGCAGGGGATTATTCCAGATGCATGTAGGCCCCCCCAACCCTCTACTCCCATGGGCCAGAGGCCATTCCCCTTGCATATGCATGTAGGCCCCCCCAACCCTCTCCTCCCATGGTCCAGAGGCCATTCCCCTTGCATATGCATGTAGCCCCCCCAACCCTCTCCTCCCATGGCCCAGAGGCCATTCCCCTTGCATATGCATGTAGGTCTCCCCAAGCCTCTCCTCCCATGGCCCAGAGGGCAGACTCACCCAACAGGCAGCCACGTCGTACGAATTCTCCTTCCATGTAACGGGGTAGTGACGACTTCCGCAGAACCAAGGCATCATGGGTGGATCCTGGGTATCTGGCATAGCAATGTGTTATGATCTGGCTGGCATCACACACCATCTGCACATTTATGGAGTGGAATAGCTTCCGATTGCGGTACACCGTCTCCACGGCATGTGGGTCTTTGAACTCTATGTGGGTGCAGTCGAGGGCACCAATTACATTAGGTATGCCTGCCAGTGCATGAAATGCTATTTTGGTGGCATTTGCCACCTGTGGTGTCTGTGGTAGGGATATGTAGGCCTTTGCATGCTTTAGTAGTGCATCCAGCACTTGGTTTAGCACGACAGAGAAACATGGTTACGACATGCCATGCATTTGGCCCACTGTGTGCTGGTAGGTGCCTGTGGCCAGGAAGAGGAGCACAGATGCCACCTTCAACAGAGGGGGGATGGCTGTGTGGATGTTGATCAGGCTGATCAAGTCTTCCTGTATTAATTCCACTATGATGGTGATTGTGTCCCTGTCAGGCGGTACAGGGTGTGGATCTGTGTTAAGTCAAGTGGATTGGCCCTTATACGTGGTATTGATGGCTGTCTGTACGGTACAACTGCCTGCACTGGTGGAATTTGCTGGCCCTGTCCCAGCCTCCTTCTCCTCCTGCGTCTCCTCTGTGATGCCTGTTGTACTGCCTGCTCAAGGAGTAGCAGTGCAGGCATGTCCTCCAGCTCCAGTATGGCAAATGCTAGTGGTATCATTTTGGTCTTTGAAGGGATGTGGTGTGTGGGTGTGCTCCTTTTGTGCAGGGCCTGGCTCCATTGCCTCCACCTGTGCTGATTGTGTGCACCTGTGGCAGTTGGGTGCACAGCAGTTTCCTATTAATGGGTGATCCGCGATGCAGATATTGGCTGCATCCTGGTGGCCCTTCTTACCGGCCAGTATGTGCATGTCTGTGTGACTCGTGATGTCCTCTTCCTTGCGGCATGCTGGTACGGTGGTGCACGGCCACAGTGGGTCCTTGTCGATGCCGGTAGGACCGGCATCTAGGGTTGTAATACTACAGACCGGTAATGGATGCTGGTATTGCCTTACCGGCTCTGTTATTACCAGACCGCCAACCTCGTAATGAGGCCCAATGAACACTGAAGCATGTCCTAGAGGGAGGCAAGGTGGCATCGATGACTTATGCCACAAGTGCCCAAGCCAGCATTTATTATGCCAGGCCAGCTGGCAGGTGATTTTTAACATAAACAGATTGACTTACAAAAACCATATTGCTGTTGCTGAACTCACGGTGTCATAGTAAAAAGGCAAGCCTTGAGGAATCAGGCACAGAGAGCAGGCTGAAATACAAGCAGATGGTATGTCAGTGTAATGTTTAGAGCAACTGCATGACAATGGCAACACGCATTGGCAAAGCCAACAGTTTTGCTTTGGTGTAGGCATTGGATATGCCATTGCCAGACACTACCTAGCCATCTGATGGCAACAGGTGGAACATGGTCCTATTACCTTGGCATAAGATAGCAGTGCCTGACATATGCCTATTTAATATCGTGGCACAAGTTAAAATTGTAGGCTTTGATAATGCTTATTTTTTAACAGGACTTCAGTGGAAGGAACAACTCGCTGAAGGAACACTTGGTTAAGTCACTTTTATTACACCCATAGCACATAAACAGCTGGAATTAAGGAAATAACTATCAGTGCACTGCTTAAAATAACACTGGCAGGATAAGGTTTGGTTTTGCTGCTTGACAGAGAATGTGTTTTGGGTGGGTGAAGGCAGCTTGTGGGTGGCAATCGCTATAGAGATTAGCATGGCCCGGGACAGTTAATCGGTGGCTAAATTACCAAACTACACCCACAAGCTGTATATCCCTCTTAACATGCAGTTTCTCGCCCAGCTCTACTTCAGTGCAACAATCTAGGCGTATAAGTGGCACATAAGCGCCACAGAATAGCCAAAACTAAAAATGGGGAAAACCACATAACAAATAGGACTACCCTGAGAGGGCGTACCTTGAATAATAAGGCCAGTGGCTGCAGTCTTCATACGCAGATTACATCACATAACATATATGGCACAACGTTGTTAGTCCACAAGCGTTGTGTATTTCCAAACCGCCCGATATGGAATCGAGTGGGAACAAGCAGAGACAATCACAGTGAATTGTTTATTTTGGTGCCAGCAGATGACCAAAGTCAGATTGTAGCCTTCATTAATGCTCCAAACACATCGCCCAGAGGCCATACACCCAGCCCATGGCTTCCAGGCACCCAGGGGATGTTTTCTGTGCACCTGACAGAGGTGAGGGCCATTCCCCAGTTAGAGTGCTCAGGGGGGCTCACAGGCGGTGTCCCCTGGGCACTGTAAGGGATGGGCACTGTGTTCACTGTATCCACTTTGACCCGTGAGCAATGCAGGATGGTTAAGTTATAGCTTTGAAATACCGAAACAATTTGCTAAAACACGTTTAAAGCAGAATTATGCAAAGTTATGCCTTTCTTGGAGAGCAGTGTGTCACGGCAATGCATGGTATCTGCATTTCAGCAGTATAACGCATGACCTTGTAATCCAGGCTTCAATTGAAAATCTCTTGACAGCGTTATGACTGCATTTAATATGCATAAATATACTGTATACAGTGCAAGCTCTTGAATGCATAGCAAACACAATGTTATGGCGGGTTTAAAAAAGCATGAAAAAACCCTTGTACCCGAAATGTGAGAGTAGACTAGGACATTTGAGTGTACAAGACACATGTGCCAGTGCCACAGTGCCAACCAGCCACCACAGAGAAATGCACTGTGGGCATGCGTTAGCTCAAAAGTATCTCGGAAATTGTCTATCTTATAGGGCAGCAGTGCTCTTTTATGCATAGCTTTATCAACCCAAGACTGGGGCTCTCGAGGATGCAGACAACCAAATAAGTGTTCGGCACTTATTAGGGCTTATTATTGTCAGATATCTCCTGGACTGTCATTCGGTGGTTAGAAGATGAAATGGCCGGTTTTACTCGTGAACTCACAGGCACGTATTTTAACGCTGATTTTGGAAACTTAAGAAAAACGCAGCAGTTGGACATTGTTTTAAGATTAAGCAACAGCGGCCTCTAGTGAAAATAAATATGAACTGTAACAGATTGCACATTTTACATTGCACACGTTTTGATTTGAATCTCTCTAGTCTACTCGGAGGGTTTTTTTTTTTTTTTTTTTTTTTTTTTTTATTGTGTTGGTAGTAAATTTACTTTACACCTTTACAAAATTTGATCATCATATAAATATAAATACATTTAAAACCTTTTATATACATAAAACAAATACAACCAATTTGCATCACCTCACCCAAAATTTCATTTCGTCTAAAATACCTTAAGGGAGAACCCTTTAAATGTGCAAAGACGCTGTAAGCGCTATCATGAGACACCTACAATACACTGTAGGCGTATACATCATAGCAAACTACCCTCCACCCAAAAGCTCCCTTACGAATGATAGCGCAAAGGCAAAAGACACAGGAAACAATCAATCAAGGTTCAGCAACACAACTAAACAGAGGAAAGTACAGCAATAAGCCCAGATACAAACCTAGTTATTGCGCCCAAATCCCTTATGACCTATGCGGGAAGGGCAAACCCTTCCTATTAAAAATTGCACAATTCAATGGTAACAGCTGTTCTTCAATCAATGAAACAAGTCTGACAGTTGCTAAAATAATGGCATTCGAGGAGCCCTGCATGCATCTTAGCCATACTAAATTGGCTTCAAAACTCGAATAAGAAAAGAACACAGAATCCAAACAGCATAACCTTTGTTTCGCGAAGAATTCACAGTAAATAAAAAGGTGTTCCAGCGTTTCGTTTTCAGACTTATTCAGACAAAATCGACACTCATATCCCCTTGCCAACTCCCTGTACCCGGCCCAAGACCGAATACGTGCTCCTGTGTGGATAAGATCCAAACGGAAACGCATATAAGTCTGTCTAGCTCTTTTTTCAGGAAAACATAGGATATAGGGCAACCTTGGAGTAACTGCATGTCTAAACATAGCATAGGTCGAAAAGGAAGAGTATCCCCCAACCTTGTCAGAGTTTTGAGCCCAGGAGTTGCGAAAGAATCGAGTTTTAACTTTAATTGGGGTATTAGTCAAGTCTGTTAGAGTCATATTAAGGGAAGTTAGAGTCTCCATTATTTCTTCTTTCGCTTCCAGAACCGATGCCAGGCAGTTTTTATCCAACATTATCTGAAACTCCTCGTAGAGTGAATTCGGAGGTGGCAAAAGAAATTTGCAAAAAGCATTTACCTTCCTCCAAAGATATTTGTCAGCTAGAGAATAGAGCCCCAACTCGTGTAATATGATGGAATTTGGTACATAGCCTGGTAACCCTAAAATGCTCTTCCAGAGTCGCCCTTGGATCAAATTTAACAAGGGCCCCATCTTCAACAAACATATATCGAGCGTGTAAAGCAAAATGGGCTCTACTTTCATTGTGTAAAATTGGATGAGGGGCAAAAGAGAAAAGCTGCAGTATTTAGCGTAAATTATTTGCATTTGGCCCATTAGAGGGCTAAGCTTCGCGTTCAACAAGTTCCGCCATCCAACAATTGAATTCCCATTTGACAAGTGATAACCCAGATAAATAATCGCATCCTTCCTAACAATAGGCTGCTGATTGATAGAAAAATTAAATCTAGGCAGTTTTTTTTTGCTGTGAAAATCATGATATGGGATTTCGCCGGGTTAACGGTCATGTTGTTCTGTAGACAATATTCATAGAATGTATTTAATTTGTTCTGGAGACCGAATGGCACTCTGTCAAATAGGATAATGTCATCGGCAAAGGCCAACCAGTGCAATCGCATAGGACCCAATGTTACGGGAAATGAGTTAGTCTCTTTCCAGAGATTCTCAATATCTGCGAGATATAGATTGAATAAAACCGCAGCTAGATTGCATCCCTGTTTGACCCCTATCCTCGTAGGAATATTAGCAGAAAGAAGCCCCTTGGCATTGATCCGAATCTGACATGAGGTGTTCGTGTGGAGGGCAGCAATTAGGGCCACCAAGGTGGATGGAATGCCATAAGCCAACATCTTCTGCCAAAGACGAGCTCCAAGAACATTGTCGAAGGCACATGTGAGATCCACGGAAGCCATATAAATGGCGCCCTTTGATTCTCCTTGCACAGATCTCCTTAAATGTGCTAAAATTGAGGCATTTAATTGAGTGCCCATAGCCCTACGAAAACCTACCTGAGCTTTGGACAAAATATTGAGGGTTCTTATATGAGTTTCTAAGTCAACCAAAATAAGTCGTGTAAAAATTTTCGCCGCTGTGTCAATCAAAGCAATAGGTCTAAAATTCGCAGGATTGCTTAACACCCCCTTTTTATGTATGGGAATAATAATGGCTCTTAGCCATGATGCCGGAATGATCCCGGTATGATAAATTGATTGGTAACATGAAAGTAAGTACCTGGCCCAAAAGTGAGGGTCGGACTTAAACACACAAGGGGGCAGCCCATCAGGGCCGGCAGCTTTAGATGGATTCAATTGCTCAATTGCCCATATAATATCCTTTACTCCCCATGGACAGATCACCGGAAGGGACAAGCACACGGGAATACTCTCAGACTCGGTATACCTATCAGGTAGAGAGAATTTTAAACTAAAGAACCTCTCCCATTCAGGGCCTAAAATAACAGCCACCATGCGAAGATCGACTTTTCCTGTTGGATTTCTTAATATGGCCCATATGTCCCGAACTTTTTTTTTACACAACAGACCAATCATATATTGGTTGGCTAGAATATGGGCTGCCCGACGCAACAGGCTTAATTGGTGCTTATAATGCGCCACAATCATGTTTTTTTGGCGAATGTATTCAAACTGACATATAATGCACTTCCTTAGTAGCCGAAGATCGCAGTTTCTTTGCTTTTTTAAGCATGCGACCTGAGAAGCATTAACCTGGGCGACCCCAATTTTAGCCTTCCCCATGGGATCTTTCGCCACGCCTACCAAATGCATATTGATCATTTTGGCATTTATTTCATTAATTTTGGTCCCGTTCTCTGTAGACGTCATAGCGTCCCAGCTCACTAAGATGTCCCTATTTACCAAGAATGTGACCTTTCTGCACACGGCAGTCTACTCGGAGTACCCCTTGTGAGATATTTCTATTAAAATGCCACTTGATATCTGCATAACCCTTTTAACAGTGATTAACTAGAGGAGGGGGGTTTCCACTTCTTGTAAAATGTTGGCCACAAACGGATCATTATCCATGTCCCACAGGAAACTTTTCCTGTGCAAAAAGCGTATGTGAGCTAGAGGTTTGTTAGGGCTGGGCTACACCCATTGGGTGACCGGGTTAACACCTATTTACATATGCGTGGTCACGTTCTGTAAAGGCACAGAGGATATAAAAAGTGACGGAGAGTGTAAGGGAGTTTTATACAAGTTGCTGTCTGTGACAGAACTGGGAAAAGCCCACCTTAGGTGACAGGGCTGTACCCCTTAGGGTTTAGCCAGAACTACCCTACAGTTTGGTAGCAAAGGTGGTGGGAGGATCAAGGAAGATTTTGCGCACTATTCTTTCTCTCTCTCTCTCTCTCTCTCTCTCTCTCTCTCTCTCTCTCTCTCTCTCTCTCTCTCTCTCTCTCTCTCTCTCACACACACACACACACACACACACTAGGCCTAGCCATTAGGATATCAACACTGACCAAGCCATAACTAAGCTCTCTCCTTCAGCCCTCTCACACTCTCCCACATCAACGGTTAGCCAAACGCAAAGTGCATTCTTTGTTTTTATATGAAGAACAGGGGTGGCAGTGTCCATCACAGATTGCATACAATAACACCTTTGCAGAAAGCTGAGGCCTTCCCCTGAAGTTTGGCTGTACATTTGCACAAAGGGGAGAACTAGTGGTGGGCCAGTTTATCAGCGTGTGAACAAAGAAGGACATAGAGCAGCGACAACACGAAACAAAAGGATAACAGACACAGGTGACTCACACAAGTAACATTAACTCAGGGTGTTAAGTACTTCAAACTAAAAGGGAGTACTGTACACATTTAAAAAATGCCACTATTATGCAGCACTGGAGGAAGTGCTGGGTGCAAATAAGGAGAATGGGAGGGAAAGAGAATGGGAGCTGCCGCTTTGGCTATTAGGTGAGGTTTAAGCTGCATTTGCAAGGCGACCACAGTTGTGCCATAGTCTGTCAGATATAGGGCTCTTCCATATGGATAACATACCATACCGCGATTGTCTCCGCCAAGCCATTAGAAAGTAGATCGGTACATAGGCGCCGGATACATCCAACCTGCACCCATTAACACCCAAGACCACTAATAACCTTAAAGGGCCACTTGCCGAGCAGTCACCAAAAGTGGCGGAAGGGTGCTGTACAAGAGCACTTACATTACAGAGGCGTACCCCTTTAAAAACAAAAAAATAATCTTCACTAGACCCTGCCAATCTCAGCAACCTTCATCAAATTTCCCTTCTATATTTTCTCTCCTAGAGCACAATATGGTCATGGCTAATGAGATGCGTGAGTTTGCTGAATCTTCCACTCCTCTGGACCATCAACAGGCGAGTTTTTGGTCCCAATGGGGGACCTCCATTTGGTGATCGATGCTGGGGCTACGGGGGCCTTCATATTATTAGATCTACTATCTGCCTTTGACACCATCGACTACCTGACTTCTACCAGCAGGTTGAATGGACGGGAATAAACTGGTTTAATTTAAACTAAAACATCGGAGGTGTTTGTCCCTTCCAAAAAAGAGATGCTCAACTTGCTAGCTTCCCTCTATATGTGCGTTGCCTACATATGTAACTTCAGTGAGGAAGCTTGGAGTCATGTTTGACCACAGATTTGACCTGATCCACGAGGCCAACGCAGTGGTGGGTCATTTTATTTCCCACCGCAGCGTCGCCTGTAGGGTCCTACATGTTCTCAATCCAGATACCCACCCCTCAGTGGTTATGGCCACCACTGCATGCTGGTTACATTATTGTAGAGGCAATTGTGTCGTAGGGATTAACACGAGTTTACGCTATTTGCTTATCTGAGATCTGTAAATAGCGCAAACCAATGTGTTTGAAAGGAAGGAGGTTTTCTTGTAACATGAGCGAACGTTCCAATGTCTGAGAGTAAGAGGGTTCAACGTTGAAATGGCGGGGGAAAAAACAACGAGGACCAAAAAACATAAATTTTTGGGGGTTGAATTTCCAAAATAATGTTCTTGTAACATTTTTTTAGTTTTTTGTGTGGGGGAGACGCCCTACGAACCCTCCACATCCCCCACCCTTTTTAATACACTAACCCAAACCCCCATCTATTTATTGTGTAAAAAGGTCCAAAGAAATCAAAGAATTCGACCAGAAATGTTTGTCCTCCTAGTTTTTGTATTCCATTTTTGGGGGGATTACCGTAAGAGCAGCGTGAAACAATGAAGAGGAAGACTCTAGAGTATAGGAAGGAAATGAGAAGGAAAGATTAGGATGGAGCCGGTTTGGCAACCCCGCAGCTTCCTACCTAGGATGGGATTGCGATGGGAGGTGAGGGTAGGACAGTAGTGGAGGAGGGAGGCATTTTGCGATGACCGGCTGGAAGACACCAGCACAGGATCTCCCGACACTAATCATCTGCCTCCACCTGGTACCCTTGGGTCCTCGGGATGAGCCTGTCCCTGCCTCTAGGAGGGCTCAGGCAGGATAGCCTCCAGCTCAGTCGGCTGTTACAGCAGAAAAAAGCAGTCATATCTGCTATATGTTTAGTCCTGTAGGGAACATAGACTTAATTAGGCAACGCTTGTCACTCACCGACTCAACAAGTACATCATTTAAAAAGGTCTCGGTGGCATACATGTTTGGTTTCATTAAAAGCTACTGTTTCCAATGGGGCCACTTCCATTTTTTGTACCGGCAGGCGATAGGAGGACGATGCAGTGGGCCAATGGGAAGCCCTCTGTGCATCACTGAGTAGCTGATTGCCACCAGAGTCCCTCGTTGGTATAACTGTGAGAGCTTTGGGAGGGAGCTAAAGCTCTCTCAAGCCAGATCTAAAAATACACTTACAGAAGGAACATAGAGAGAGAAATAAGAAGGTGTGCATATTCACAATGGTGTCCCAAATTGTATATGTACTTTTACTATAACCCCTCAGATGCTGCTTATTTCATCACATGCACAACCCAATCATCAACTGTTAATTTTCATGCACTTTTCAGAATCTTGTTTCGGTTTACTTTACTTTGTGTTCTTTTCTGAACGGTCTGCTACTGTTTAGGCCAGGAGCAAGGGTGCGTTCTACCAAGAAAACAATGATTTTCCACTGAAAGTTAGGTCCTTTGTGTTTCTGCGTATTCGTCCTTTGGGTCTTGCAAATAGAGAATAGGTCCTCATTGTAAAGCCAGTAAAGGCAAACACTGTATGGTGGGCTAGTCTATAAATGTACTCACTCACTCAGCATGTCTGAACCACTCATGATCTCATTCGCTCATCCTCCCACACATTCCTCATTTTGCCTACTAAATTACTCAGTCATCATCATACTCAAGCCCTCGCTCATACACTCACAAAACCACTATCATCTGCTCAATCATTATCTCACTCAAGTATTTCCTAATGTATACGCTGCTTGTTTTATACATTGGCTTACTCTCATATTCACTCACATCCTGTACCCAGCCATTTAATCAGATTCGCATTTGCTAATTCACACACTCACTATACAACTCGCTCATTAGTCTAGTTACCCACTTGCTGATTCACTCACAGACTCACACAGACTTATTATCTTGCTCAGTGCTTGTCCCATTAACCCACTTTCTCAATCGCTGGCCCACTCGGCAGACACAAGAAGAGGCTCTTAGTCCGTCTGATTGGACACAGTCTGTCAAATGGTATAAAAAGGAGAGTAGGTGGGCGGTGCAAAATGTGGAATGCTTTTGAAGTGTGAATGGAGACCATTCTTTCTTTTAAACCTAGGTTCCTGGATCTGGCAGACCTGATACCACAGAAGAACCCCGGAGGCTCTGCTCGGATTCTAGCGCCTGAGTTTCGGAACGTGCTCAACCAACTGGGTTTCTTCATGGAGGACGAAGAGTTTGATAAACTCTGGAAAAGGTAACAGACTTGCATGGCTGCTTGTGGGTATTGGAGCACATGTGGTCACAGCTGTTAATGAGGGAGTCGCGTCAGTGGAGTGTCGATAGAGGGCACAGAATAAGAAGGTCTGGTTGTGACTGCCTGTAGGTGACCAGAGACCCCTTGGCACTCATTTACACTCTTCCTCAGTCCTGTCAATGCAGCAGTGGGACAGGCCAGGATTATGTACGTGGGACGGGTTGTTCGTCGCACGTGACTTCAGCAGTCTTTCCAATGATGACTCAAAAAGTTGGGGATAACATCACTGTTGCTTTGTCTGATCCTATCCCTGCACTCTCCAGTTTGCAATATTTATGTCTGACTGTTCAATGCCTATTTACTCTTAAGCAATTTTATTTCATTGCTTTACTGTGGCTTCATTGGTCAGTTCTTTCACCGTGTCACCCTTAGCAGTTTCCTATTTGCCAGGGAATGACATCATGCCAACACTTTGAGAGCTTCTGACCACTTTATTAACTTGCTTCCCCCATGAGGTATTGCCGATTTACAATGACCTGCGTGGCCACCTTCACCCCAATAATAGTCATTGATTTTCCAGGGGTTCGAAGCACTGATTAAACCTCTCGGCGCATATGAAACTCCTTGTTCTTCTATTCCACCATTTATCTGGCTTGGACTACTGATTCTTGTGTCTGTTTTGCCTTTTGGAAAAATTGGTGTGGATGTCAGATGTCACTTAATCTATCCCAGTCTCAATAGCGTTTCATAAGCCTGTTGGGAAGCAAGCCTATATAGTGCGCTATGACCCAACAAGGGTAGCTAAGGGCAACAGTCTGACAGTGGTTAGGATAGGGGAAGAACGGAAAGAGGAACCTGTGGTTACTTTCTGAATGGATGGAAGTCATCTGTATGCCCGCTCTCGTCTGGTCGCGCGTTCCATTATCTTGCGGCCAGTACTGAAGAGAGCCTGTCAGGTGCCCGGACGCAGTGATGATATAGGATGACAATGGCGCGACAAGTTCTGGCTCACTGATGTGGAGGCTTTTTCAGGTACAGCGGGCACAGTCAAAAAGAGCTTTGTGTGAGAGTGTAGGCAACTTAAAACCAACCCAACCCAACCCTTTACAGGGAGCCAGTGTAAACTCTTAGCACTGGGGATATGTGTTCCTGCCTGGGCGCTCCGGTGACTTTTCTGGCAGCGGCATTTTGTAACGCTTAGTGGGGATAGAGGTTATGATGAATGACTCTGGCAAAAAATACTCGGGTCCTCAACACTGGAATGCTGCTGCAACATGGAATTTCCATTCAAATGCAATGGACTTGGGGATATTCTGGAGGGACACATCAGGGATTTGGTCATTTTATAAATGCAAAGTAACAGTTGGATGCTGCAAATGAGAGCTATGCTATTGGCATGTTTACCTGTGCAGCTTCGTGTTCATTGATCCTTCCACCAATCCCGAACATTAATTCCAGCTATGACATCGCCAGTAATAATAAATTGGCATTTATATAGCGCTACGAACCCTCAGGTATCTGAGCGCTGCTTATTATTACCCACGTGTGTGGTGCTCATTTATCGACCTCGGAAGGATGAAAGGCTGAGTTTGGCCCCGCCGGGATTCGAACCTGCGTTAGCAGGCTCTGCAATGATGTCAAAGCGAGTGCTCTACTCGCTTTGCACTTGACCAGTGATCCCTTGGTGATCCTGCATGCCAACAAGGATCCATTTGTAGTGCCTTAGAACGCCCCTTTCATCCTTTAATTGGGGTGCAATATTTTAGCAGTCTGAATATCACCCACCCGTATGCATTCTTCAGAGGTGCACAAGATGATAGCGTAAGATGAGGCCTTCATCATATTCTTTGGGCCTCATTACACGGTAGGCGGAGGACCAAGGTGCTATTAGCACCTTGGTCCATGCCGGTAAAATACCGGCACCGCCTTGGTGGAAAGGGGAATTTCCGCCCTATTCCAAGGTTGGCGGGGCAGTAATTCTCCCTTCCCCCATTGCCCTTCCCCATTCCCATTTTTGCCCCATAGGGCTCTATGGGAATGGGGAAGGCGCTAATTACGGTGGCGCAAATTGCACCCTGGTCCCTTTTCGGGTTGGTTTTTAACGCCTGCTAAAGAGCAGGCGTTAAAGTACCTACCCACAAAGGGACCTCGTAGTAAGGCGGTAAGGGTTAACGGTCACCGGTACCATTACCGGTGACCGTTAACCCTTACCGCCTTCTGTGTTTATGATTTTTATTGGTCGAGTGGGATGTTTTGACCCGTGAATTGGCTTTCAAAAGCAACTCACAGCATTTCTATGTACATAGTAATTTCCTTTCTGCCGAGATTCAGTGAACAGAGTTTAGTCTCTGTTTAACATTTTGAGTTTTGGGCCTCATTGCGAGGTCAGCAGTAATTCGCCGGTGCCACCGGCCGGATTGCCGACGACCTTGTAACACCATTTCCGCCACCTGATATCCCGGTGCCACTGGGCCATAACGTTCCAGAGGCCCGGGATGTCATGCGGCAGGAACTGTAAGTCATCATTCCCATAGGACTCCACGGGAATGGGGACACAGAAACACCGGCACCATTGCTAACACCGGACCCTGCAGGAATTCTCATAGCCTGGTGGTCCGGTACATTGCTACCAGTACCCTTATTTTCAGACCGCCAGACTTGTAATGAAACCCATATGTTATGTTGATTTATACCACTCACTGGTGCTATTTGCATGGTCTGACTTGAGAAAACAGATTTAAATTGTATTAGTTAAGCGGCAGGGGTATTTTTATGGACACACAAACTCTGTCCTCCCTCTCCTTATCACAATATCACCATCCACAATGTTTTCATAAGCCCTGCCATTTGTAGAAGGATTTCATTTCCAAAGTGCACTCATTTCTAGCTGTCATGCAAATGAGGTAGAGCTCTTGAACTTGGCACAGCCTTCCACACTATCAAGGGCACGTGCCATGACAATTCCTATTTTTTGAATGGTGGCACCTGCATTTCCTAAAATGCTTTCTGTGACCCTTCATCCCTCTGTGACCATTCTAAGATCATTGCTTTTAAAGTGTAAACAAATCTAAGTCATTGAAATGATCTCGTGCACATAAACCCTCTGATGCATGTCTTTCTCCCTCCTGCAGGTATGACACAGACGGCACAGGGGTCCTGAAGGGAGATGCTCTCCTCAAACGCCTGGGGATCGAGTTCCGCAATGGATCCTCAAAGCATGCTGAGGTTTCAGGTACTCCCACTGGAAGCACTGCGCCTTTGTTGCAATATCTTGTCTTTACTCTGTGAGATGAATGCCTCTAGAGGGCTGCAATTACTGGTAGAACACGCTACCAGGTATCCTGCTACCTGCTGCAAATCCTCTGCATTGTGTCTGGGTGAGAGTAAGCGCTTAGGGTCCTGCAGCCAAGGGGCACCTTTGGAAATCATTCAACCAACGTCTTTATTTGTGTGCATCTGGGGAGCTCAGTGAGTGATTTTCAAAGAACTTTCCACTCGAAATTCATTGGGTCATGGTGACCAGTGTCTGTATCGGCCCGTTAGTTATGAACAGTTGTTTCTGTTGCACTACTTCTGTTGTCACGGGAGGATACCTCAGGGCAACGTGTTCGCCTTGGAAGAAAGACGACACAAAGCAACAGAGGTTCGATCCCTGATCCGACCTTGAAAACCTCTGGGTATTTAAGCGTTATAAATACGCAACTAAAACAAACAAAAAAAAAACAATTACGCAATAAAAAAATAATTAAAAAAAACCTATTCATGTAACAGCACCTCGATGTCACGGGCTGTGTGAGCGCTTTAGAAATGCGAAAAAAATAAATCAAATAAACTACCAGCTGATAACATTATTTGCTCTGATATGTTCCAGGCATTTATAGCCATTTACGTGATTTCTAGGTGGTCGGCAAAAGGGAACATGCAAGACAGCTGTGCTCATGCATGTAGACCAGAAGTGCTCTGAGCGTGGGTCTGTTTCTAGGTGTCAGAAGCATAGAGACATGTGGGGTCATGGGGGAGACGCGTGCTAAGATTCTTTGTGATTTGTAAAGGAGGATTATTCTTTTGTTTGATGTCTGTAGCAGGGTTATGCATTTGTAGCGTGCATGTGACTTTGCTGGGATGCATATATTCTCTTTGAGCAAAGACGTTAGTAATGTTAGTGCAGGGAAGTAAGTAGAGGGCCTGGTGAGCAACTCAGTGCATCCATCCTCTGTGGCCATAGCAACATCGGTATGGGTGCCCCTTGAGTAACATCTCAGTAGTGGTGAGCTTTCAGCAGGATGCTTTTGAGCTGATGTCCGAAGCCATCCTACTGTGTACCAATATCACTGCCAGATACCAATATGTAGTGACTGGTCCTGGATGAGAGTAGGATGCACAGAGATGTGTCGAAACTACAGGGAGCATGCGACTATGGGTACCAGGTAGACAGTGGGTGAGAATAGCTCCAGAAGAGAGTTCAGAGTAGGGATTCCAGAGAGGACAGAGTTCTGGCTGGCAGAGGCATTAGGAACAACACAACAAGCTACATGGCCAAAGTGCGATACTTAGGAGTCAGTTATGCAAATTGCATTTGGCATTAGGGAGCAAAATCCAGAAAGGGTAGTAATTGCATTGGGCACCCGGGACCGAAATAACAGTGAAACACCCAGGAGCAAAACCTCAGAGGGAAAACAATTAAAGTGGGACATCTAGGAGGAAAAGCAGTGAGGGGAACATTTGCAGCAGAAAACAGGAGCAAAACTAAAGCGGAACACATGGGGCCAAGTGATCCACCCCATGTGGCAACCTTTGGTACCGGTGGTGGTGGGTCACTCGTGAGTGGCACTGGTGTACTAAATAATTCAATGTCAGTGGCGGCTGGTGAATATTTTAATTTTAGCCCTGAATCAGCACGAGCAACCAAGCAAAGCAAGAGAGCTTGGCATTAGTAATTTTGTGGGTCTCTTGGGAGAGGGGAGAGGGGGACTAAGATGTTCTTCCCTGAGAACATGCCCAATTCTTGGGAAAAATTGTGTAAAAGCCATACAGTTGTGTAATTAGTTCTTGATGGTAACACACAAAGAAAGTCAGTAGATTTGCGCTCACTAACCATACACAAGAGCAATGACATTTTCATAATGTTGGTGTCCACAATATATGCCAGGAAAACAAAAGATACAAATGAATAGGTCCAAGGATGCTAGGCTCAGAACAACACCTCCACATGTATTATCAAACTCTGCATTGCTAAGGAAGGAATCACTCTTCAATAGTATGTTGTAGAGATAAATCTCATTTTTTTATATTAAAGTTGTGTGCAAAAAGACATAAATCCAACATTTAGAGAAATTAAGGCATCAAAATGGTTTGCTAAAACAGAACAATCAGACACAAAAACAGAAAGATATTTACAACACACAGTGCCAAAAAAACATTTTTTGGGACAATCTTCAAATTGTGTGTGTGCAACAAACCCGACTCCTATTAGGATTTGCCAAGAAATTCACATATTGCAGTGTACATATTCAAGTCAACATTTGTGGAAAACACATGGAACAATGGTGGGTACACAAAATTATTTTTCTTGCGTAAACAGCATTAATGTGCTGTGGTTTTGGGGGGAGTAGTGCGTCTACACGAGGTGTTTCAGCCGTTTCTAGGTGGGCTAGGTGTGCCTCATCTTTAACACGGCCTTCATCAGGACGGAGTTCTGTGTAGATTGACGTCTGTGCTGCAGGGGAAGGAGACTACAGTCAGGGGGGTGTCTGAGCCAAAATTATTTAGTTTGAGTGAATCACGTGTGGTTGATGTAAAATCAAAAAGCACATAGCTTACTTATGTGTTAATAGATTTCACAGGCGCTAAATTTGAGATCTGCTAGCCGCATGGGCTGGTCTCTGTATGATCCTGTTGCTAATAACAGAGAACGAGAGAAGCAAAGGGAGATTGAAGCTAAACATGTCCCCGTTTAAAAAGGCATGAAAAAAAGTTTTTTATTATATGCAGGGAAAAAAGTCTTACCTCTCACTGGAGGTCGAAAAATGCTGATCCAGTGTGGTATCAGTGGGAAACAGACTCGGTTTGCACAGCTAAAAAATATATATGGCTCAAGGTGAGTGTGGTTACCTAGTAACAACTGTCTCATATATATAGCAGTAAGTGCAGGGTTTATTTTAAAGTACCTGTGAGGGTTGCAGCATAGACAGCGTGTCTGCAAAAAAAGTACGAGCTGGAGCTCCTCAGGCTGCTGAGTCACAGTTGAAACTGCAGGGGCCTGACTGCAAAGCGTTGGTAACGCTGTTGCTAGGTCCCTGTAGGTATTTATATGTTGGCCATCTTGGAATGGCCCTAGGATCGAGTGAGAAACAAAATGATGGATTCTGCTCCATCCGGGGGGCACAAAAAAAGCTCAATCAATTATGGGTGTGATTAGTGTCAACGCGTGTCTAAAAAGTTAATTTAGACAATATTGTTGACAAACGGTTGTCATGGCAACCGTAAGCATTGCGGGGTGGCATTGGTTTTTTATGCTCTGAGACAACATAGCTAATGGCCCCATGAGGTTGTGATTACCGAAAATACTTCATTTCAATATGTTGTGGCATGGATCACAAAATGTTTATGTGTCTCAGGAATCTCAGCAGAGAAAAACCATAATTAAGTAAGTGGACAGTTTATATTGTATTACTAACAGCCCGAGAGGGTGAGAATTAGGGCGTGTTGCCTGGAAACTTAATACATAGTTTCATAATGACAGAAAACATTTGGAATTAACAAAGAAAGTATAGTTGTTCATGCAGGTGATTTCATACATTGACCAAAAAAGCACACAGTGTCATAATGTCTACTGACTTCTGCATTTCATGAAATGAAAAATGATCATAGTGTTAAGAAGTTCATAGCTCATACTCAATCATAGGGCACAAGTCATTACAGGAAAGACTTCCATTCAACTGACACATTTAGACCAGCCGAAACGGAGTTAAGTCTGTGGACCCACCGTTGTTCTAATTGGGTCAGCGTTTTGTTCAGATCCCCCCCACGCTTTGCTGGTTTAACTTTTTGGAGGACAAACCATCTTAGATCAGTATCACTATGGTTCTTACTGATAAAATGCTCTACTAGGGGCTTGTCTGCTACCTTGTTCCTGATACAGGAACGATGTTCAGAGATGCGCATTTTGATGGCACGTGTGGTTTTTCCTATGTATAGGAGTTTGCAAGGGCATTGTATTACATATATGACACCCTTCGTGTTGCAGTTTGTAAAATCTTTCATTATCCATTTAACTTGTGCATGTTCGAAAGATTTCTTTTGTAGGGTCAAAGGGCATGCCACACATTGACCACATTTGTGATGTCCAACTATCGGAGGTAAATCCCATAGTGTGTTCTGTGTTTGTGGGGGTGGCTCTCTGAAGGTGTGTACTAGAGCGTCTCTTAGATTTCTGTTTTTCTTGAAAGCAAAACATGGCACATTGTGCAGAGTGCCGGGGGGTTTCACCAAATGCCAGTTCTTCTTGATGGTTTTCTGGATCAATAGGCTCACGGGTCCAAAAGTAGTGACACATACCAGTCTTCCCAAATCTTTTTTCGGTTTGTTTTCCAAACAGATTTCTCTAGGTGTATGTTTGGCTCTCTTTTTGGCTTGGTTGATGGCCTTTTTTGGATAGCCTCTCTCTGCAAGTCGTTGGGTTAATCCTTCCGCATGTTGATGGAATTTTGCCAGGTCTGAACAATTTCTTCGTATACGCAAAAATTGTCCGTAAGGTAAATTGTACTTTAATCCCATCGGATGATAACTTTGGAAGTGCAACAAAGTGTTGCGGTCCGTGGGTTTTCGAAACAACTTAGTTTTTAGTCGATCCCCGGTCTTGTAGATATGCAGATCCAAGAAATCTATTTGGTGGTGGTCCCAATGCATGGTAAAATTAATGTGAGTATTTCTTAAGTGGATCCAACTGTGGAACTGTTGTAGTTCCAAAAGTGTCCCCTGCCATATAATAATCACGTCGTCAATGTATCTCTTCCATAATGAGATGTTTCCTAGGAAGGGGTTGTCTGGCGTAAAGACATGGTTCTTTTCGTAGCGGGCCATATATAGATTGGCAATGTCTGGGGCGAAAGTAGCGCCCATACTCACACCTTTAGTTTGTTTGTAGATTTGGTTCTGAAACAGGAAGAAATTTTCAGACATTGCCAATCTAGTGCACTCAAGGATGAAATTTGTGGGGGTAGAATCTAAGTCTTCTCTGGTGTTCAGGATCTCACGAATGGCTTCTAAACCTTCTTGTTGTGGTATCGATGTATATAGAGACTCGACATCCATTGTGACAAGGAGGCTATCGGTGGTGAGGATGATGTCGTCAAGTAAGTTAATAGTGTGTGTGGTATCCTTTAGTTAGGAGGACATTTTGATTACAAAAGGTTTTAGAAAATAGTCTGTGTAAAGGGGCAAAGGTTCCAGGAGGGATTCACACGCCGATACAATCAGTCTTCCGGGCGGTTTTTCTGAATTTTTATGCATCTTTGGGATGATATAGAAGGCTGGGATGCGAGGGTTAGTTTTGTTCAAGAACATCTTCTCGTCTTCACATATCCAACCTTGCGTGAGGGCGTGTTGAGTGAGGCTTGCAATTTCCTCTTGGAGGACCTTGGTAGGGTTGTATTCCAAAGGTAGGTAAGCTTCTCGATCGCCCAGTAGTCGTAGGCACTCAATGTTGTAATCAGAGGTATCCCAAACGACTATGCCGCCCCCTTTGTCTGCGGGCTTGATTGTGATTGATCTGTCGGTTTCCAAATTTCTCATAGCAATCCTTTCTTCTTTGTCAAGGTTATCGCTGTAGAAGTTGTCTTTTTTAAAACCAGCTAGTATGGTCTTGTTGACTATCTTCTCAAAAGTTATGATCTCGACACGAGTCGAGCCCGGTGGAGGATAGAACTTGGATTGTTCTTTTAAACCTGTAGTGTTATGTGACTTATTCTGTGGTTGTTGTTGTCCAGTGTCTCTGCACGAAGGTAAGTAAACTTCAAAAAAATGTTTCAAACGTACATTTCTGAAGAATTTCCGCAGTTCTAATTCAATCTCGAAAGGTCGTGCCTTTTGGGCAGGGACGAAGGATAAACCCTTGGCGAGGAGCCTTAATTCTGGTGGGGTCATAAAGCGGGTGGATAAGATGAAGACTGGTATCCCTGGTTCTGTCCTTGGTTTTGGTACCACTGGCGCGTTCTCATTCGCTGTCCTGGTTGCGTCGGTCGTCTCCTGGGTCTTCCTCTTTGTCCGCCCCTGGGAAAAAAAGGTTGTGGTTGCTGTTGCAATGTAGATCCCGGTAGGCTTGAGGTACTTCCACTCCCACTGGAGGAGGTCCCTGCGAAATTGACTGATCTATTTCTCCGATTATAGTTTTGGCTTGCTTGTAAATCTGTGTAGTATGTAGGTCTAAGAAAAGGATCGTTTTTTTCTTCTGAATAGTTCGGTAGGTCTTTTTTGAACTTGTCCACCATCCTGTCCAGTGTCAGATTTTTGAACTTGTGAGTTCCAACTCCAATTTATCCAGCTTATCTTTAGCATCCTGAATGGATTTGTCCTTGAGAAACTTTTATTCCAAATCGATTAATTCAGCGCCTTGTTTTTCAAATTCCTCTTTAGCCGTGTCTATAACCAGAATCAACCAATCGCGGCTGCATTTATTTCCAACCCCACTAAAGTTTTTCGTGAACTTAGGGTTATCTGTAAATACCCTGGGGATGTTCCGTACCTGGAGGCCTTCGGGTATTATGCCGGCCCTCAAGTATTCGAGCATGAACTTGCCATGTAGCTCTGTTTGATTTATTCTTTTTTTCTTTTGATTGAGTATTTCTAATTGGTCCTCAGTCAAACCTCTAGTGAGCACACCCTCCTCGTTTCGTAGTGTGGAGGTGGTCCCTAGAAGTTGTTTAAAATAGTCATCGGTATACGAGACTACATTGACGTTATCCATAGATGATAGATGGAAATTTATTTTACTATAGCTAGATTTTGACCTTGTTATGGGTCGTCGATGCCCACAGCCGTGGGCTGTACAGACTAGAATCAAAAAATAGGGCTCCTGGTGTGGGACCTATTCTACCCAGGAGGGTTAACTAGGAAAACAAAAGATACAAATGAATAGGTCCAAGGATGCTAGGCTCAGAACAACACCTCCACATGTATTATCAAACTCTGCATTGCTAAGGAAGGAATCACTCTTCAATAGTATGTTGTAGAGATAAATCTCATTTTTTTTATATTAAAGTTGTGTGCAAAAAGACATAAATCCAACATTTAGAGAAATTCAGACATCAAAATGGTTTGCTAAAACAGAACAATCAGACAAAAAAACAGAAAGATATTTACAACACACAGTGCCAAAAAAACATTTTTTGGGACAATCTCCAAATTGTGTGTGTGCAACAAACCCGACTCCTATTAGGATTTGCCAAGAAATTCACATATTGCAGTGTACATATTCAAGTCAACATTTGTGGAAAACACATGGAACAATGGTGGGTACACAAAATTATTTTTCTTGCGTAAACAGCATTAATGTGCTGTGGTTTTGGGGGGAGTAGTGCGTCTACATGAGGTGTTTCAGCCGTTTCTAGGTGGGCTAGGTGTGCCTCATCTTTAACACGGCCTTCATCAGGACGGAGTTCTGTGTAGATTGACGTCTGTGCTGCAGGGGAAGGAGACTACAGTCAGGGGGGTGTCTGAGCCAAAATTATTTAGTTTGAGTGAATCATGTGTGGTTGATGTAAAATCAAAAAGCACATAGCTTACCTATGGGTTAATAGATTTCACAGGCGCTAAATTTGAGATCTGCTAGCCGCATAGGCTGGTCTCTGTATGATCCCGTTGCTAATAACAGAGAATGAGAGAAGCAAAGGGAGATTGAAGCTAAACATGTCCCTGTTTAAAAAGGCATGAAAAAAAGTGTTTTATTATATGCAGGGAAAAAAGTCTTACTTCTCACTGGAGGTCGAAAAATGCTGATCCAGGGTGGTATCACAATATTGTCTAAATTAACTTTTTAGACACGCGTTGACACTAATCACACCCATAATTGATTGAGCTTTTTTTGTGCCTCCCGGATGGAGCAGAATCCATCATTTTGTTTCTCACTCGATCCTAGGGCCATTCCAAGATGGCCGACATATAAATACCTACAGGGACCTAGCAACAGCGTTACCAACGCTTTGCAGTCAGGCCCCTGCAGTTTCAACTGTGACTCAGCAGCCTGAGGAGCTCCAGCTCGTACCTTTTTTGCAGACAGGCTGTCTATGCTGCAACCCTCACAGGTACTTTAAAATAAACCCTGCACTTACTGCTATATATATGAGACAGTTGTTACTAGGTAACCACACTCACCTTGAGCCATATATATTTTTTAGCTGTGCAAACCGAGTCTGTTTCCCACTGACACCACCCTGGATCAGCATTTTTCGACCTCCAGTGAGAGGTAAGACTTTTTTCCCTGTATATAATAAAAAACTTTTTTTCATGCCTTTTTAAACGGGGACATGTTTAGCTTCAATCTCCCTTTGCTTCTCTCGTTCTCTGTTATTAGCAACAGGATCATACAGAGACCAGCCCATGCGGCTTGCAGATCTCAAATTTAGCGCCTGTGAAATCTATTAACCCATAGGTAAGCTATGTGCTTTTTGATTTTACATCAACCACACGTGATTCACTCAAACTAAATAATTTTGGCTCAGACACACCCCTGACTGTAGTCTCCTTCCCCTGCAGCACAGACGTCAATCTACACAGAACTCCGTCCTGATGAAGGCCGTGTTAAAGATGAAGCACACCTAGCCCACCTAGAAACGGCTGAAACACCTGGTGTAGACACACTACTCCCCCCAAAACCACAGCACGTTAATGCTGTTTACGCAAGAAAAATAATTTTGTGTACCCACCATTGTTCCATGTGTTTTCCACAAATGTTGACTTGAATATGTACACTGCAATATGTGAATTTCTTGGCAAATCCTAATAGGAGTCGGGTTTGTTGCACACACACAATTTGGAGATTGTCCCAAAAATGTTTTTTTGGCACTGTGTGTTGTAAATATCTTTCTGTTTTTTTGTCTGATTGTTCTGTTTTAGCAAACCATTTTGATGTCTTAATTTCTCTAAATGTTGGATTTATGTCTTTTTGCACACAACTTTAATATAAAAACATGAGATTTATCTCTACAACATACTATTGAAGAGTGATTCCTTCCTTAGCAATGCAGAGTTTGATAATACATGTGGAGGTGTTGTTCTGAGCCTAGCATCCTTGGACCTATTCATTTGTATCTTTTGTTTTCCTAGTTAACCCTCCTGGGTAGAATAGGTTCCACACCAGGAGCCCTATTTTTTGATTCACAGTATATTCCATAATTGCCCGTGCAAATAATTTTCATGATTATGCACCCACAAAATATGCCAACATTGCCCTGTAAATCACTTTTATGAAGCAGCACCCACGGTAATTGCCACTGAAAAAAACGTTCTTTCGCAGTCTTTATTGGGACGAGGATGAGATGCACTTTCAAAGTGGTTGTTGCCATTATGATATGGGGTCCGATTTTAGTGTAGAGTCTGTCCCTTAAAGTAATAACCTTATCGGAGGTCTAAACCGTACTTACTCAGTTTAAGAGCCGGGGGTGATGGAGAGGAATTCCAAATAATTTGTTTTGCAAAAAGGAGGCCTTCTGGTTGCCCCTTCTGACTCTAACCTTTAACACAACTATCAAACCTAGGGTGATTCCAGGGAATTGAAAGAAGTGTCTAAATGTGTCCATATAGTAGAAGGGTGACCACTTCAGCTTGAACTGCTATCACCCTATTACCTTTTTAGGCGATTAATGCTCACAGGCGCTTCCTATCGTTATCTGCACTAGCATTAATATCAAGATATCCTTGGAGCTTAACAGACCTATCACAGAGGCACATAGGGTGCCGTTTGGTTACTAAGAGATATAGACAGGATGATACACTCTCATTTTCTACTGTCATGACAGTCAGAACATAAATGCCATTAATCCTTACTCTGCAGTATTCCTAATTCTGTGTAATACTTAACGTCTCACTGAAATGGAAGTATTGTCTTCCACGGCTGATATCTACGATTTCAAAGGAGATGAGTAATGTTGCAATTCAAGTCTTTTTTGGATACGTTGAGTTTTCAGCTTCTATCTCCAATATAAAAATGTAATTCTAATAATTTCCCTTGTTTTCTCTTGTTTGTGTGATTTTGTTTTCAAAGGTGTAGTGCCTGATGAAGGACTTTTTTTTATGTCCGAAATGCATTGGACATCACCAATATTGTCTCCCAATTAAAGATGTAATCATTTTTATAAAACTGAGTTGCAATGAAGAGTATTGTATTTGAGCAATGACAATAAATCATTAAGTTGATTATAAGTTCAGAAATGTAAGCATTGTGTCCAAAAGATACACCACCAGCATTACCAGTGTAAATCACTTACATGATACCGTGGTCACAATATATGCTAGCATCACCACTGTAAATCAATTTGATGCTGTGCCCAACATATAGTGTAGCATTGCCATTGTAAATAACTTTCATGATGATCTGCCCAACACATATGCTGGCTTTGCTATGATAAATCACTCAAATGTTGCACCCAAAATATACGTCAGCAGCATAGCCACCACAAATCCCTTTTAAGAAGCTGCACCCACAATATATGCCAGCATTGCCACTGTAAATAACCCTTATGATCCTAACCCCATAATATGTACCAATATTGCTGCTGTAAATCATTTTCATGATTCTGCAATCGCAATATATGCCAACATTCAAACTGTAAAGCATTATGAAGCTGAGAGTGTCGCTAATATGGTGACTAGTTACCAGCAGTGGTGCTAATCTCAGACTCACATACATTCTTTGTTGCCCATAACTGTACATTAAGACCCTGACCAATCTGGTGTGCAGCCCTACAGAGTTTCAAGGAGACTGTGGGTTGTCATGGTGTTCCTATATTGGTATTTACTTGCTGTTGGCATGCAGGGCATGTGATGTAGAAGTTAGAGGGCAGCTAATGCTATTCTAAAGAAGTGGAGACTAGCTCGATTACTTGTTTGTGGACCATCGAACCTGGTCCAGATTGAGGTGTTGGTGCACAGCTGAGTGCCACAGCGCTCACCCTACAGAGATTAGTCCAGGAAGAGATGTACATGCTAGGGGCTTATTGTTTCTGAGGTGGAGGGGATGTGTAGTGGAATACATATTGGGTTTGCCAAGAGTACTATGTTTTTCTATCCAATTGTGGGTTAATGCACTCTATGGCAGGAACTGTTGGGGATTTTCTTTGTTGGTGGGGAGTTTTATCAGTTGCCAGAAATGGAGTGCATTTATTATCATGGGAGGTTTCATCCTGGAATGTCTAGCACATCAATAATGTGATCATCGAGAGTTTTACCATGCTTATGCAGAAACACATTAAAGATCACCATCCTGAAAGAAACTCAACTGCAATGGAGGAGAGCAAATGGTTTGCTGCTAAGTGGAAGGGGCAAGCGTACGCTTCCTGTTTCACTTCTTCTGCTCCAGTTTTCCAAATTGGTTGGGTATACAGTGGTGGTGCATGATATCTATTGACCAATCAGGTAGATCAGTATCATTGACTATGACAGTGTGCAGTGAAGTGTATTTTTTATTAAATGTAAATACCCAAAACGTAGATGATTTGTCTTTCTGCGACAAAATGTTGGCAGTGTTGGAAAATAGTCTGCATTGCTGACTCATGTTGACGATTTTACCTGTCTCATTGACAGAGAGCTCAATAGAGCTCATGGGGTTTGGCTGACCATTGGAGCCCTTCTGTACATGCTGCATAAATAAGGACTGGTGGAATTATTGGTTACTAACCACAATGTAGAAAGAGGATTCTCTTTTTTTCCAGGTTTTGAGAGGACCCTGAGGGCGTCCTCACTTCTTTTTCCCTGGTATCTTCTTCTTGCAAAGGTCATTGCTTTTGGATCCTAACCCTGGGGGTGGATATGCGAGGGAGGATCACCTTGGTGGAGGAGACTAGGGGAGTGGGGAGAGGATGTTGTTAGGTGAGACATGGTGTCCCCCATTTACCTTCCACAATGAACCCTCTATCCCTTAAGCCTTTATAGGCTTTTGTCAGACCTTTCCCTGTTCTTCCCCTAAACAATTCCCCAAGAATTACCAGTATGCTAGTGGGACAAAGAAGAGGACAACTAGAATGAAACATCCTCACTTTGTAAATGCAGACACATATTGACCACAGCTAGGTACTGAGACGAGGAGTAGGACAACAAGAGTAAAGCAGGACTACTGCTTTAGTAGTGAGCAGTCTTGTCATTTTTGGAATAATCATGGAGACGGGAACTTCAAAGCTGGAATCAAGATGGGAATGGAGTCAGCCGTGGGAATACGACTATGTACTGATGAATGCAGGCAGACCTCTCTGGTGCAGCGGTGTGGCAAGCGGAGCACTCACAATCTGTGGAAAAGTGCAGAGTTTATGCAGCAGAAAGCAAAGTTAAAGGACGCTGGAGAACCGCAGGAAGGGGACCGGCGTGACCGAGTGAAGCAGTCATGTAAATCCTGAGTTGCAGATGGAATTTCGCTGGGGAGCGCGAGCCATGGAGAGCTGCTGGGAGAAGACGCGAGGTACCGCGCGTGAAGAAAGTAACCCGTGGAGGCAGAGGACATTGCAAGAAGCTGTAAACTCAAACTGCTTAGTGTTACTAGAAGTGGGAACACCGGTCTGGAAGGCGAACATAGCAAGCAAGTAATGAACATTGATTTAAACTGAAGCACGCATTGCTATGAATACCAATTTGAATGAAATCAGATATAAGTAGTTTTAAATACCGAACTAAATGAAAGAACATTGATTTAAACAGAAGCATACATTGCTATGAATACCAGCTTGAATGAAAGCAGATATAACTCATTTTGAATACCAAAAGAAATGAAAACAAGTTTTTGAGCACTCTTGAAATCTTTAGAGGAGTGAAAGAACGTTTATGAACTGTACTGGCACAATTAACTGCATTATATGGGAAACCAAGCATTGGCAGTAGCCAGAATACAAGGAACTGTATTACCTGAGAAACAGGTGCTGGCAAAGCCAAGAGAACACAAAGTGTTGTATGGTATGAGCAATCCAGCATTGGCCAAAGCCAAGGGAGTTGGCGGAACTGTATATTAGAAGGAAACAAGCATCAACAAGAGAATACAAGAAAGTGTAACAAGTGCATGGTGGCCATCCAGGCTACGGTACAGTGTCAAGAGAGTGTGACACATGTGAATGAAGCAAGCCCCACTGTTAGGGAGAAGCAGTGGACTAGTCCTGATGGAAAAGCAGTCAAGAAGGGTATCAGTAGTGTGACCTTTAATGGGTGGACCGGTTGGTCCAACAACTGCATCTAGGCGGCGTGCCTCCCTGAATGGAAAAACAACTGAAACCATCCATAAAGAAACTTGTGTTTTGTCAACAGCCTCTTATATGATTTTGAAGTCAAGTGTTGTTTTGAAAAGCTGGAAGATTTGAACTCTTGGGGAAGGGAAGCCTTGCGCTTCATGAACTATTTTGAACTTGGGGAAGAGGAAACTGATTACAAGTCAAGAGCTAGAAGAAGCTCTGAACTTAATTTTGAACACTATTCCTTTTGATGCTGACATCCCAACACATTGTATGCAGTCAGTTGTGAGGGAAAGTATAGATTTTGGACACAGACAGATATTTGTTTTGGACTTCCTGATGCAGACTAACCTTAGTTTTCTTTAGGTAGGGAAATCCCACCTTAGAATAGGGCAAGTTAGGCATTAGTCCATCCTTCCTTTTTTAGTGAATAAAACATTGTGAAACAAACTTGAACCTGTTGTCTGTGTCTGACTCATGATACCTTCACAGTGTATGTAACTTCCTTACTAGGAATAACCATAGCTTTGAACAAGTTTGCTACCTAGATGGGAGCTTTTGGCGTTATCCTCCCCTTAACGTAATCAATAGGATAGTAGCCAAGATTGCAAATAGGCCTACCTGGAGGTTGAACATTGAATCATTAGGAAATGTAGCTTTTGTGTATGCTATTAGAGTGGCCAGAGTACATTAATGTAAGCGAAATGGGGATGCAACCATTTAATCAAGTTGGGTAAAGATGTGGGAGGCCTTTAAGTTGATGAGTTTGTGTATTTCCACTTCATATAGCGTCTGAAAAATGTTGTAAAATGAAGATAAGCAGCTGGTGTCTCAGTGGCACTGCTACCCACCCAGGCAAGAGAGGGGAACACAACTCCAAATTTGACTCTCTTTCTGCAGCCCACAACAGATACGGAAGTTGTGTTCACAGAGCATACATAACCAAGATACATGCTGATTGGTAGAAGGGGGGAAGAGTATGCTGGCATGTCTGGCTACTAGAGACAGAGTTTTGCTTTATATCACATTATGCAGTACTGTGATGGAGTGGTGCAAAATAAACTGTATCAGATTAATGCAATATTTGCGGACTATTTTAGAAGGTTGCATGTGCAACAGGTACACCCGCACATTGGTAATTGATGCCCGAACATGGAGCAGGTACAGGACTTTCTGGTTGAAGGCAAATTGCTGAGGCTACATGAGGAGTAGGTTAAATGTTTGGGGTCCCTTGTCACTGTCGTGGATATCGAATGGGCTATCGGAACGTCGGGGAGGGGTTAGACTGCAGGGAGCACCTTGGTAGTAGCATTTTTCTACAAATGTGTGGATTTTCTGGGCCATCAATTACTTAAGTTCTATGAAGAGGTGGTTAAATTGGGGAGACTGTTAGAAACCCTAAGGGAAGCTGTGATTATCTGCTGCATAAACGTAACAAAAGTAAAATGCAGATGCTAAAATAGGTAGTAAGGTCTTGGCTGGATGGTAAGATCTAGCTAATAAACTTTGATGACTGTGGGTTTGTCCTGCAGCACAATGCTAGGATGATCCTTAGAAGGCTATTTATGGTCCCGGCGTATACACAAATCATTAAAAACAGCTTGGCCCGTGCAAGTTTGGATGTGCATAAAGTATTCAACATCATTGATTGACCATGTACTGTATACAGGAGGTATCCGAACAGTTCACATTTTCATATTGGCTTTTCTTCCGTTTCTGCAGATAACAGAGTTGTTTTGTTTGATTTTGGGTTAACACATTAATTGCAATACATGTTTGATATATCTCATGGGAATCACGAATGAGCCTTAGGAAATCTTCCAATGATTGTGAGCTGCAAGGATGTCATGTACTTGGGGAGCATGTTTAACCGCAAGTGTCATGAGGTTTATGCCTCACATGTAGAGATACAGCAGAGGCCATGGGTGGGAATATGGTCTTCTGGATAAGCTTACCACTGGCAGTCATAAGAAAGGTATCACTGGATTGTGGCTGCCATGTTCCTGCAGGTATTCCAGGCTGTGCAAATAAGGAGCTCATAGACATGCTTAGTGATACTGGACACGCTGCTTAAACATCTTATGTTGGGTGACAAAAGCATCATAATCGCCCACTCTATGATGTGCTTTACATATGAAGTAGAAAGTTTGCCTATGCATGGCATTAGGGAATATTTTTAGGCAGCCCAGTTGTAATATACTGTTCCTTGGCTCCCTGATGCTGGGTCATACTGGTACATAGTTATGGTGTGCATAGCCATATTCGACATACTGTTGTGTATCCCTCTGGTTTCTGGGTAAGTTGATAAAACATCTCCTGGTTCCATATATGGTTCTGAGGGAATTGTAGTGCACACCCCCCACAAAATAAGAAATACAAGGACATGTATTTTCCAGTGCTGCTACTATGGGTCAATTGAGTGTTTAGACCAAGTGTAAGGGCTATTTTCGCATTTGAAGCTACCATCGGTCAGTTATATAGTGAGGATCAGCTTTCAAGGAGGGGTGTCAGCAATGGGGCAGCGAGAAACACAGATCATTTCTAAAATGTGCTGTGAATACTGCAGCGTTCAGGGAGGCTTGACCTGATTTCCCTCAGTGCCCACAGGTACACCCTGTAAACACGGCTCTGGATAATCTGAGCCAGGGGTTAAGTGTTTACGATCCTATACAAGATATGTTGCACAAAGTTAGCTAAAGTGGTAGTTAGGTTTAGGGGAAGACATAGGTGCTTTTACCAAGGAGGTAACATGCAACACACATTTTAGAAACATACAGTAGAAAGTTCTTCACTGGGCTTAAATGACACCACATATCCTATACAGAATTCACAGAGGTCAGTGTGACTTGTTCACATTGTGGTCTGGAAGGCTTTCATATGTTGTGGAGTTTTGAACCCGTGGCTACTTTTGGGTTGAGGTGGTTAAGTATTTGGAGTTGCCCGTGCTATGGCGTCTGCCTGTAGACCCCAAGGCATGTCTCTTGAGGCTACTAACTGGAAACACATTAGCAAGGACACTGTAAGTTAATCTCACACAGTTTAATACTGGCTGCAAGACATACTGCCATAAACTGGAAAGCACCCCTTTATCCTAGAATACAAACCTTGTGAAAGATTAAATTAAGTGGTCTACAGCTAATAGAACATTACAACAACTGTGAATCCTGGATGAAGACAGTGGCGAGTGACATTCTTTTTGGCATGTATATCTTGGTTCAATCCGTTTCCCCTCTGTACGTCTCCCTGCTGGAGTTGATAGGTTTGGACATTGATCACAATATGTTAACTGTTTGGGGGTGCGAAATGAGATGTTGGAGAGTGTATGTGGTCATGTCTCTGACAGGTTAACTGGTTCATTACCTTCTGAGGCTTAGTATGCTTTAAGTATCTGTGCTCAATGATCAATTAATTCTGCCACTGACGACGATATACTGTGGTTGTTTAGGTTGTGGAGTTTGAAGGGTCACTGTCAGTTTGAAGTTTGAAGTTTAGTTTATTTATAAAGCGCAAACCAGGCCCAGGGGCAACCAGGTGCATACTCTTGAAAACAGGTTACAATAACAGTAAAAACATAATAAATTTACACAAATAGTGGTGTGCGGGTATAGTCTAAGTGACCACACATTGCTTACCCTGCAATTTAGATGGCCGGGGGCAAGCATACATTATTTTAAGGAAAGATGCATGGATGTCTTGTTGAACTCTGCAGGAAATAGACCAAGACAGGTGTGCCTGAATCCGGCTAAAGTAAATCATACGATTAAAGGCTGCTGGGATGCCTGGACATTGGAAGAGAGACAAAGTTACTGCTCGCGGACGTGCTTTTCTGACATGTGGCTACCGAGTGTGCAGATGGAAAAACATTGGAAGAATAGGCCTTTTAGTCAGTGACCCAACTGTGAATGAAAGGAAGAGACAAATTAGGGTATAAATCCGATGTGTTAGGGCTAAGCCTGTCCTCCCCTTGTTTGAAAAGGGTGTGCAAGTGAGGAAGATCAGCCAAGGCCACAAGAACTGGCTCAAGTTCCATAGGATACATGGTTATATAAAAGGTTATCAGGAACTGATGACAGCACTGGTGTCTAGGGATGCAAGGGCTATCTGGCAGATGCTTAATGATAATGGAAATAAGCAGACTATATCTCAGGCCAGCTGTGTACCGAAGACAGCCTGGGTGGATTATTTTTCGTCAATTTTTAAGGGTGACAGTGTGAATGAAAGACACACTTGTGTTCCTTCTTTGGATATATGGAAAGTGAAATTCGATAAGCAGGAGCTAGACATTTCCCTGTGTTAAATAAATAATCCGTGTGCGTGTGGGCCGGATGGTGTGCCCAACATGGTCTTAAAAGGAGGCAGAGTTCTATGGGCAGATATCATGTATACCCTTATTCTGCAAGTGGCTGCCACTTTGACTATGCTGAGGTCGTGGTCATTGAGAAGAAGAGGAGTAGGGTGTCCCCCTCAAGTTATAGGCGCATTACTTTAAGGACTTGGTAAGTTGTTCTGATGCCACTAAAAGGTTGAGCATATTCCAGACCGGCTTCAGGAAAGGGCTGGGAACAACACTTACTGGGTTCCTTCTGTCCCTGTGCTTGGATAAGCTGAACAGGGCTCAGAATCTCTCCCTATATGTGGCCAGTCTGGATTTATCCCTGGCCTTCAATGGAGTCGATCACACTCATCTCTGGGGAAGTTAGCAGGGTGGGGCATTGACTCCAGTCTGCTCAACATGCTGCTCCGATTCCATACTGATAGCAGAGTAACAGTGCGTTTGAATGGGGAGACTGAGACTGCGGTATGTCCTGACCCGACCCTCTTCAATCTGTGTATATCGGATCTATGGCCAATCCAAATGAGATCTGTGATATTCACTCTAGGTTGGTGGAACTCAGGGTTGAGTGCATTGCATATGCAGATGACATAATCCTCCTGGATCAAACCCCAGTGGGACTCCAGCAAATACTGCACAGTCGTGTAATTTATCACAGAGAGTGAAATGATCATCAACAAGAGAAGTCTAGAATTATGCCAACTAGCAAGAATAAGAAACAGAAATGTTTCTGATGGGTAGTTAATGGACATAAGGTAGAAGAAGTAGATCAGATTATTTTATTTGGATATGCATTTGCCAATAAGTTACATAAATAACATAATCATGAGAGGGTGGTAGCTAAGGTTTTAGTGTTCATTAATCTTATGAAGGTTATTAAGGCAAGATGTGTGCTGTTTCACTGTGTCCCTTGATTGAATTTTATAGGGCTACGTTTACTTCCGCTGTGATGTTTGGTCTAGAGCGCATCCACTTTAAGAGTGGAAGGTGGTTTGATGTGCAAGAGGGTAAGATCTGGAGGGCGGTTTTGGGCATGCCCCCCTCTGTACATATTAGTGTTCTTAGGCTGGAATTGAGGCTGCAATCGTGGTGGTCACAATATAAGTGGAAGCGATTGGGCCTCTTTTTTTAAATAAGAAATGGGTTGGGGAATTTGTTGTTCTCCAAACCAGGGGATATGTTTTTGAACAGAGTCAGAAAAGTTGATGATGGTCTTTATGAGAGCTTGTAAAAGTTATCTGCAGGAAGCAGGTACCTCAGTCAACATGTCAATGGCTGCAATTAAATCAAGGTGGAGAGTTATGGATAGAATAGAGGATGAGTTAGATCTGGCTCTATGAAGCTTTATAAAGACTTGTCGATGATCTATACTAACCAACGAACCGTGAGACCTTATCTTATGAAATTCCCTTTGGAAAAAATATATGTGTGGTATCTGAAGTTTTGCCTAAACTGTTTACATACCCTGGAGGTTATTGGCCCTAGAATTGGCCCACATAGAGCTGAACGCTTATGTAGACTCTGTAAAATAAATTCTCTGGTATCACTTTTTCATTTGGTTATGGTATGTCCCATACTGATACCGAAGAGTATTCTGTATTTGGAAAAATGTGTTCATTCTGTTTCAACTGTAATGTCTTCTACTTTATGACTATGATTAGCTGATGGAAGTAGGATACCTATGATTATTGCAGTAGCGGCATTTTGAAGAGATTTTTACGAAATTGGGAGATAATAAATATATAAGTGCATTTTACCTTTTTGTGATCAAGTGGGTGTGTCAAATCTATTTATTGTTAATCATGAGTTTTAATTGGGAAGGTTATAGGCTGAAGATTGTTTTATAACTTTGTCATATTATTTGAATGAATTTTGATACGTGCAAATGTATGAAGTTTGATATTAACATAATAAAAACATATATATTCGTAGTTGATTTAGGTTGATATGTTTTGGGTGATGTATTTTTTATCCAGTAAGTACCTTGGTGTCATTGTATTGCAAGACTAAATGTACTAAAGAAATTGAAACAAATAAATACATCACTTTGATGTTGCACCAGCAATATATACCAGCATTGCCACTGCATATTACTTTGATGATGTTGTGCACACAATATATACCAGCATTGCCACTGCATATTACTTTGATGATGTTGTGCACACAATATATGCCAGCATTGCCACTGCATATTACTTTGATGATGTTGTGCACACAATATATGCCAGCATTGCCACTGCAAATAACTTTCACATTAGCAGTGCAGTCCCCCCAAACTCATTAATACAATGCACTTGCACATAGACACACACACACACACCTCAGTCAGACTCTTGCACTAATACGCACATGCACACACACTCTGCATAACATTCAAAACAGCTTACTTCTTAATTGAACTGTTACTTTAATCAGGGCTACAATTGCACACTCAACACTTAACAGTGGCAAGTGATAAATGGCTCACAGCGAGTAAGAAATGGTATGCTGTGAGCATGTGGAGAAATTAGGTGGCAATTGACTTTTTAGGCCTGGCTAGTAGCTTGCATCTTGAAATGTTTACCCCTGATTTATCAATACAATGGCTACTTGGTTTGTGTAACCTATAACCAGCAACACGCTTTTCATCTTCAATGTGTTCTGTTTTTTAAATCTCCTCTTCAGGTCAAATGAGAGAAATGTCGAAGGCCGAACTGGAGCGTAAAGCTTCCCTGACTATTGAGAAATGGCTGAAAGACAAATTCAGGGAAGGTTTTAAGAACATGAAAGATGAATTTCAAAAACTTGACACACATAAAGTAGGCAAGGTATGGAAACATTCTTCATGGCTGCTTTATTAATGAAAAGCAAAAGGGTTCATTGTATGCCTTCTTGCTTACTCATTTTCTTTTCGGTTAGTCTGTCATAATGTTGTGGACCTATATTTGTAGCTTGTTCCAATCCTGGTTGAGTCTTTTTCTTCACTTGGGGCTCTTTTTTCCGGTAGTTGGAAATATTTCCCTTGTGTTCATGCGACTTCATTTCAATGGTGTGAATACCTCTTATGTCTTGAGTTGGGTAAGTGGCAACTTTCTTCTGTCTTGAGTAAAACAATAAAATAACAGCAAGGAATTTCTTTAAAATTATCATTACAGATTTTGGAATATGCGTGCAAACTGCAACTCAGTTGGCACCTGTGTTTGTAAAACTGGAATGGTTTAGTTGTATTTTTTTTAATAAAGAAATCTAATAGCATACATGTGCATTGTGAACTGAAGGATGCAGCACTTAGGCATGGGACATTTCGGGTTGGTTTGAGTCGGTGGCTCCTCTCGCCATTGCATAGAATCTATCTGCCATTGTAATGTTGGAAGATGCAAAGCGCTGTAAGCATCTCCAATACAATTTTTTAAAATATACATTAGGTACCTTTATTCATCAGTCTACATACAATATACAACATGCTGCGTAAAACTATATAACCATCACCTAGTGTGCAAAAGTAAACAAATACAAATAAAGAACAAAAGAAGGTGTGTGGACAGTTTCAGGGTCAAAAGCTGCCTTCCAAATGGGCATCAACCTACTGTGAGACTGTTACGTGGTCAATAAGTCAAAATGTCCACAAGCTGAAAACAAAATTAAGGGTTCACTTGAAGGAACCCCTTATTAAAAGAAACAAAAACTAAATTAAATAAAAAAGTAAAAGTATTGACTCTGTGAAACAACGGCTTTTGTAAATGAACTTTTAGGCTTAAGAAAAATGGAAGGTTGACCTTGGGGAGGTTGACATTTGAGGGTTTCACATTAGGTCAACTCACACACAGCATTTGACCTTGTAAGGTAGGCTGGAAAACTGATCGATAAAAACGAATCCAAGGGGTCAATGAAGAGCACATGCCTTGCAAGGAAAACACGTTTTATTACATGCAAATACAGCCGGGAGGGGCAGTCACCTCCATTGAACTGAAAAGCAGAACTCACTCGACACACCCACGTCAGTTACAGCTTTTAAAGACAGAAAACACAAAAACAACATTGAAAACATGTATGCCATACAGATTAACCCCACAATTCCTATTGGCTATCCACTATACAAAAATCCAAACATCCCCTACTTTTACTACCCCATGGGTCAATTAAGTATCTGTGACAATATGAGTACATCCCCTTGCATATGACCTAATTGTGCAGTCAGCAAACAATACCTGGTTCTGATTGGTTCATTATGTTCAGGTAACTTGTTGCAACAATAGACTTTCGCTATTGTTCAAAACAACTTCAGATAATCCATTAGGTGCATGCCCCTCGAAAAGACCCAATTATGAGCGAGTGTGAACCATGAAGTCAATATCCTGTGATAATGAAGTGGACTTTCTCATGAGACCAGACAACTTGGCAAGCCTGAAAGGCTCTTTGACCTGTACTCGTTGGTAACCACTCTTGCGACTGCCATCTTGAAACATCTTGCTTTTCCTAATACACATCCTTCCCTATATCTCTTGGGAACCAGGTGTCTTCATACAAAACGCAGCCGAGATACTGCTCCTGGGTAATAATTTCCCCTATTTATTTGCTCTTTTTAGCTTGATACCTGTAGTTCTAATGGACCTGCCACTTCTCAAGGGGGGCAGTATAACCACAACATAGTTCAACACCTTGGCAATGTCGGATCACCAAGCCTTGTTCTCAGTACGATTTGTCCTTCACAGGTGCTGCACTAATCTATTTGTCAGGAACAAAACTGACATGGTGCGCTCTGTTCCCAGCTCATGTGGACTGCTCTGCCTTGTACCATCAACTACTATCTGCGGGGCGCCTCCACTTTCCTCCAGGTAGCTTGGCTGTCTAAACACTCATTGGGGGGAGGGAGGAATACAATCTAATTTAATGAACAGAACAGACGCTCCAACATGCAGCCTAATACTCCAACTGAATGATGCTGCAACCTCTAACAGGGCCTAACTCAAAACGGCAGAGCACTATTTTTTTACAGAAAAATCACCATCTATCCTACTTAATATTTGCACGATGTGGCACTTCAATCAGCCTTTCACCAAGTACCAAAACAACATATTTCGAGTGTTCCTAAATGCAAGCAAAGCAAGCGTAATTTACAAATGCTAGCTACAAAGCCCTTAAAAAATCCTGGGCCTAATCTCTTAATATAATCAGCAATATTGTTGTTGCTCTTCCTTTCACCATGTGATGCTCTCTAAAGTGTGTTAAAGCAGATGTGCAGAAGTTCTAAACCAAATGTGAAAAAAACCTGACACTAAATGACCAGCTCTCCTTGGTCATAGAATGTACGCAGTCTGAAACTCCTTCCACATTTGGGACATTGCACTTTCATGCCATCATTCCCCTCTGTAGTTAATTCATTAACTAACCTTGATTCCCTCTCCCTGTCAAAATCATCCTTGGGCACCCACACTTAAACACATTATGTATTGGTGGTGGGTGCCCTGACAAATGCACACCTGGACTTCTGTAACAGCTAGTTGATCGGTATTCCGTCCAAACAGGTCCAGAGACTCCAAATAGCCCAGAATGCGGCAATCAGAATGATCTTCAAGCTGGGAAAAACAGCCCATGTTTCACCTTTCCGTTGTGCTCTACACTGGCTAGCAGTAGAAGATCGCATTAGATTTAAGGTAGCTTGCCTTATCTTGAAATGTTTGAATGGGCTCGCCCCAGCATATTTGAGGGAAATGATTCAACCATACCAACCTATAAGACATCTGCGATCCATTGTCATCTTTTGTCCATCCCTTACTCAGTTCACACACCAAGGGGAGACAGAAGATTTGCTGTCTTTGGCCCAAAACTCTGGAATTTGCTTCCAATAGAAATCAGGACCCTCGAATCATTATATCAGTTTCGTAGGGCCCTGAAGACATTTTTGTTCAGATAAGGTCATCTCATGCCTGTGTTTTTGTTTGCATCCCTTCTTGGGCTTGCTTCTGCTTTACATGAACATGTTGTTCCAACTGCACCGCTATACAGTTTGGTCCGTCATGTTTGCGATACAAATGTAAAATACAAAATACAAAATACAAAAAAAATGTATGTTTTCTCCACTCATATTCTTCTGGGGTACATGTTAGGAAATGGCATCCCCTGTCCCCTGCAGGATCTACCCAATGCTCTGTATAGTTCTCTGGATTGGATGATCTATCCTGACCATTCTGTGTTCAATCTCACCATTCCATTTGTCTGTCAGTGTGTGCAACTGTTTCAAGAGGGGCGTGGCCTCACTTGTTTTAAGCGCTAGAGACATCATAGTTGTTCCTATTGACACTGTCTTTGTGCAGTACCTTAGGACCAGCTAACAGGAGCAAAATATGACAACTACAGACAATGATGGGAACTAGCCCTTTTACTGCTCTGCTCATCCAGGAAGGAACCCATGAAAACATGGCATTTTGCCAACCGTGCTTCATTACCCTACTTTCTTTTTCCATTGCAGTATGTACATTTTGCTGGGACCCAATGGCATGTGTCAGGGACCCGTTTTTGGAATCATGGGGTGGGATGTAGGTACAATGAGAACTGCCTATTTTGGCACAGACACTGCTCTCCATAGTGGTGAGGAGATTGGGTATGCAGGGGTTCTGCAGTATCATTATTCTGATGTCCCTCAACTGTTCTCTGATCGCATTGATGCCATGCTCTGTGTCATTTGTGATCTGTATCAACTCCCAGCGTGTAATTTGTGCCCACTTGAATGTATAGCTCTCTGTATTCCTGAAATGAACAGGGAGATAAAAAATTTCTCGGTCTTGATGAACAACCGGTACTGTTCAGGAATTGCCTTAAGATTTTAAGTGGAATCTTGAGAAAAATAGTTTGAATGTTTATGGTGGTGGAGACCCATTGTTCGGTGGCGTCTGCTGGTAAGCAGGTGGCACAGGTGTGACTGGGATGTGGGTGCACATTTGCTATAGTGGGATGGGCATCTGGCACAGTGAGAACAGGGGAATGTAACATTGTTAGAGAACAGACCACCTTCCAGAAATGTGGGAGCTGGAAAGCTGCAAAGCTCCGACATGCCTAACAAAAAGTCCATGAGCACTGCAGCCCCTCCATTGTGGTCTGAAATATCAAGTGTTCTATTTGTACCAACAGGCATGCTGCCATTTTCCCTGAAACACAAGGAGAATTGTGTAAGTAGTTATACTTTATTGGGACATTCACGTTGCTTTATCCACGTCAGTTGTTTCACATATCGTCCCCACACAGCATAATATTCTCATTAATATGTGCCACTACTTCCCCCCAAAACCTCACCAATCCTCTTTCTCTGCACCCCATGAGTCCTTTGACCCACTTATAGTTGTTAAAAACAGCACCTTCCAGCTGTAACTGGGGTCTTTTTCTGCAGTGCAACTGCTCCTGCCCGTTAGTCTAAGAACATTCACTGTTGTCTGCTTCTAACACTGCTGCTTAAACCTTATGTCCCTAAAACAACCCATACACCCTAGATTGGGCCATGCACACTAAAGCCTGTTCTATTAGAGGTGGAATTTCTTTTGAAATAAACAGCCTGGGTGTGCCAGTTGCATGGGGTATTAAAGAACAAATGCATAATATATTTACCAAGCCCCTATTTGACAAATTGGACAGACTGGGTGTCACCTAAACAAACTATGCAGACGACACCCAGATCCTCATTCCCCTTTCGGACAATTTTGTCACCGATACAGCGTTGGTAAATTAAATATACACCCTCATTCAGGCATGGATGGCAACTCATGGCCTCTCCCTGAATGATGATAAGACAGAGATCATGATTCTTGGCTCTGCCACCAAACTCAAAAAACTTGACACTAATTACGCTGCCTTCAACATCGATGGCAACATAATTACAGTAGCCAAAGAAGTGAAGACGCTAGGCTTCTACCTTGACTCTACCTTAACATTGAGAAAACAGGTAAACTCCCTAGCTTCCTGCACCACCTATACCTGTAAACATATTAGATCATGTAGGCCATTCCTAACACAAGCTAGTTGTATTATCTTAGCTAATGCCCTAATATTATCTAAACTTGACTACTGCAATGCCCTATATCTAAGAGCCAATAAATACATCACAAACAAAATCCAGGCACTGCCTAATAATGCCCTTAGAACGGCCTTGAATTTACCGACCAGAGAACATATATCCAATTCAAGAAGAGACCATCACTGGCTTAAAATTAGCGATAGGATCCTCCTCATAACAGTCTCATTAACTTTCAAATGTCTAAACAACGCAGCCCCATCCTATTTCATGGCAAGAATAGGCAGAAGAACATCAACCCGCCCCTCTAGAGTGGCTAACTCCCATTGCTTACAAATACCTAGATGCAGGTTAAAAAAACAGGTGGTAAAAGTTTTTTGGTTAAAGCTGCCCACCATTGGAATGCACTCCCACTTGGGCCCTCATTACAAGTCAGACGGTGGACCATGGTGCTATTAGCACCATGGTCCATGCCGGATTCCGCCATGGTGGATGGCGGAATTACCGCCCCATTCCAAGGTGAGTGGGGCGGTAATTCCCCATTCACCATTTGCCCTTCCCCATTCCCATTTTTGCCCCATAGGGCATAATGGGGATGGGGAAGGCGCTAATTACGGCACCGTAAATTACGGTGCCGTAATTAGCACCAAGGTCGCTTAGCGCCTTGGACTTTAACGCCTGCAAAAAGCAGGCGTTAAAGTGTGAATCAGGCGTTAAGGGTTAACGGCGCTGACAGCACCGTTAAACCCTTAACGCCTGACTTGTAATGAGGGCCTTGATCTTAGAACAGATCAGTCCTACTACAGCTTCAGATGCAACACTCTTAACTGGTTACGATCCAACGACTATTATGACTAACCTATTTGCACCAGCCTCGGAACTTGCATCCGCTGGTATTGCTGTACCTAGCTCCTCTTTGTATTATATTCTGACTCTATAATTATGTATATATGAACCTCACTTGACCACCTGATTTTACAATGTGTGTATGTACCACCTGTTTTCACAATGTATGTATGTACCCACCTTACCTGTCTTTTATTATGTGACTAAGCTATAAGCATCCTTTGCATTCTGTTAAGCTAAGGGTTTGGTGCGCCCTTCAAATTAATAAACAAACAAACATGCTCCTGGCCTCGGACACAGTACCATTTGCCAACCCAGATGCCATTTCTGTGTCATTATATCCCCTCTTTCAAATCCCAATGATATAAATCTTGTCAAAAAAAGGGAATGAAAAAAGTAGTGAGAGGAGAGAGACAACCAATACACAGCATAATTTTTCTAATTGTGTCCACTGTTCCTGGAGGCTGTGAAGAAGGATTAGTGTTTGCTTGTCTGAAAGGATGCACTGATTTCAGAAATTGTAATAACATATTAAAAACACTCCTCTTTAGGGTTCTCACCCTTTTATGTCCTGCTACTGGGGAGGGGAGCCGGTGCTGGTGTCCCTCTGAACGTCCGTTAGATGAATCTAAGTTGTATGTCCATTAACTTTCACAGCGGTGGGTGTGGCGTGGACAACCTTGTAAGGCTGTTGGAATCTTCTTTCATTCCACTTTCTTACAAATTTCCCCAGAAAAACGTTCTTACCTGGAAAGGGCTGTGGTTGCTGCAGAGATGCTGGGTTTTTGATTTCTGATCAGCCGGCTGTTGTGGATGGGGTCCAAGCTGTTGAAATATAACTTTAACACATTTGGTTAGGTCTCTAAGAAATCCATGAAACTCATCCCCTACTACTTCACCTATTTTGTGAGTGTCAGAGGTTGGGCGTATGGGTTTAAGTGGTGTGTGCAGCCTCTTGCCCATCACAATCTCATGTTAAATGGTGGTCTTTTTCTGGCTGGTTCCTGAGGCTGTGCAAAGCAATATGAAGGGAGTGTAGCCAATTCTTACTTAAAGAATGACAGAGTTTAGCTAAATGTTGTTTCAGCAGGCCATTAAGGGGTTCCACAATTCTGTTGGCTTGCAGGTGGTAAACTGAGCACAGTTTGGGCTTTATTCCTAGTAGGACGGTAATTTCTTTGAAGAGTTCATTAAAAAAGTGCATCTCATTGTCAGATTTCAGAACATCACATATTCCCCAGCGAAGAAATACCTTGCACACCATAAATGTAGCTGATGATTTGGCATGAGGGTGGGCACAAGGTCCTGCCTCAAGCCAAAGAGAGAATGGGCGTACTACAACTGTTAAATGGCAAAAAGTACTGCACCTGTTAACAATGTTAATATAATAGATATGGAGCTCCCGAAAGGGCCATGAGGGATAGGTCAATGCTCCCTTCAATGTTTTAAGGGTGTGGCCTGTACTATACAGGTGGCTTGTGGTTTGCTAAGAAATTATATACTTGTCTCGGATGATAGCTCAGGGGCAACATGCTCGCCTTGGAAGCAAGATGACACGGAGCACCACAGGGTCTGTGCTTAAAAACCTCTGGGGATTAAGCACGTTATAAATAACCTATCATATCATATCATACATCTTCTTGGAGATTAGGGACAAACCAGTCCTCTTGAATAACTGCTGCAATGTACTGCTTAGAAGCATGTGCAGGGTAGTGCAATTGCTTCACCATGACAACTATTTAGGTGAGTGCCAATACTTCAATGAATCTAGAGAGTAATGCTTCACAGGTGCACCATCTGATTTTTCTAACCCTCGCCTGCGCCATCTTGACAACTCTAAATTTACTGTGGAAGTAACATATGCTGAATCTGAATAGATGGTGACGTGACACCCTTTGGACATTTTCAATGCTTCTATGAGTGCTATGAGTTCTGCTGCTTGAGGGTAATAATGTGAGGGCAACCTCTTTTTAATCATCACCTTATCTCCCAATCTACAAGGCTTACTACTGCTGCATCTGTGTGCCTTTCACCCGTGCTATGAACAATAATTGATGACCCATCAACAAAGAGCACTTTCCCCTCTTCAAGGGAATCCTCCCTGACAGGGGACCCTCGTCTGTATCCTCTTCATTCGTTGTGCAATCATTGTGCAATCATGTACTGAATCCTCTGACTGTAGGGGCCCTGTAATTAATGTTGCCAGATTAACTGTGTGACATCTGACCACCTGGATGGAGGAGTTGGACAGTATCACTTCGTAGCCCAAGGCTCTTTGTGTAGTGAAGGGGGACTTCAATTTCTCTAGAATGACAAAAACTGCATGTTCCACATATAATGTCACTGGGCATCACATTTTGATGGGGAGGATTTCTGTATCATGAAAGCTCTTGCTGCTGCTAGAGCCTGCTTGCATGGAAAATAGCCCTGCATTACTGTATCTAAACATCCACTACAGTAAGCCAGAGGATTATGCCCCATTGATGTCTGCTGTGTGAGGACCACCGTCATCACCTGGCCATTTGAATATGAGAATAGAAAGAATTGTTTGTTTTAATCTGGCATTGCTAACACTGGTGGATTACTGATTGCATTTTTCAGTTCTTGAAAACATTTGGTCATCTCCTCTCTCCAACTAATAGGTACCTTTACTTTCTGCACTTTCTTTAGCCCCTGTAATGGGGGTTTGGTGTAGCTGGAATAGCATCAAATATCCTAGACTGACAGTAGTTAGATAATTCTAAAAACTGCTACATTTGTTTGACTGTATTTGGCTGTGGTGTGCTTTGCACTGCTGCTGCTCTTTCTGGTTTTAGCTCCTTCCTGCTGATGATATTATTTGCCCCAGATATTCTACCTCTTTCTGGCAATATTGCAGTTCTTCTTTGTCTACCTTACAGCCCTTCTCTGCTAGTAAAGTTAAAAGTTGAACCAAGTCTTATCTGCATTGCTCTTATTTTGTACTGCAGACCAAAAGGCTGTCTACATATTGAGTCACTGTGCTCTGTACTTGTACAAAGTCCATTTGCACTACTCTATTAGGGGACTCACGGTACATCTGAGGTAATGCTGTGTGTTGAAATCTCTGCCCTAAATAGGTAAATGCTGTGAGAGTTTGAGAGTCAGTGTGCAATTGGACAGAGAAAAATGCATTTTTGAGATCTAATACTGTGAATTGGGTTGCTTCGGTGGGAATATTGTAAAGGATGGTAGCGTGATTGGGGACCATTGGAAATTCTGCTTCTACAATATTATTCAACCGGTGTAAGACCAGAACCATCTTCCAACTTGAACCCTTTGCTTTTTTCACAGGGTATACAACCGTGTTACATGGGGATACTGATGGTTGTATTATGCTTTGATGCCATAATGCTACAATGGTGGCATAGATCCCTTCATCTGCTTCCCTTGACATAGGGTATTGTCTTACTTGGGGTAACACTGCTCCTGATTTCAATTGTATCCAAACTTCTCCTAAACTCTTCAATAACTCTACATAGTGAGGGTTGCTACTCCATAGGTGAATGGGTACTTTCTCCAAGTCCTCCTGCAAGTGTGATGGTAATGCCTTGGCAGTTAGCATAGTGCGAGGTACTTCTCTGTGCTGTATCATTTTTTGGCAGGGTATGCACATTTCAAACACCATTTATCCTGTGTCTTCAGTATCTTCAAACATCTGTTCATTAGACACTCCTCTTAGTGACTGGGTTGGTTAAATGCACAAAACTGTGCGCCATCCCTCCTCTTCCTCATCTGTACCAGACAGAATGACTTTGTCCTTTTTTGTAATCACTGCTTGCCTTTTCCTGGGGAACAGCTGGCCTGAGCAGAAACTCGGCGGGTATGCACAGTGTCTTATCCGTAATCCCAGGCACCTATCCTAGCAATACTGTTTACCCGTAGAGAAACAAATCTGTATGTAGGGATATTCCTCGTGTGGTACTGTCATTGCAAAGTGCTTGTGTTATTGCTGTGGCCCTAGCATGGTATATTCCTGGTGTTGATCACAGTATACCTTTCTCAGTGAATGAAATTGTCATGTTCAGTTTACTCAGGAGATCCCTGCCCAGACGGCTAACTGGGGTATCTTTACAATACAATAAGGGTGCTGACAACTCCTGTGTACCTACAGTGATGGGTACATTTCAGTGAAAGGAACTGATAAAATTACCCCAGCGAATGCCTCCATTATTTTACTTGACAAGGGAAACCTCCCTTCCTTGATACAGGACTTTGAAGCTCCTGTGTCAACCATATACGTGAATGTTCTATCTCCTATCTTCACTTCTACTAGGGTTTTCTCTTCCAAGGTTGAAAGTGACTGGCAGAACTTTGGATGTCAGAGCTCTCTGTGGCTGTCCTATTGGGAATAGACATGCATGCCTGGAAGTGGGAAGGTATTGCTCCCTTACACACTAGCTCCGGTGCAGTGCATCACTGTACCTTATGGCAGGGGATTTTTATCCCATGGCTGTGTAGGGGTCTGCGTGGGTGGTTGCTGCACATAATTCTGTGTGATCTCTGGCATTGGGTACTGGAACGGTTGTGTTTGTGTTGGGCTTTGGGCATGCAGGGGACCAAGGACATATAGGATAACTGGGGACGGTGGATGATAGGTGAGCTGAAGCGCTGGACCGCTGGGGTTGTTGTATGAAAAGGTATTCTTTTCTACATTGTCGTGCAAAATATGTTATCTTTCCACAAGGCCAACACTGTCCTCCAAACATGGGCCACATCCATCTGAATCCACCCCCTCTCCCTCTTTGAAAACCTCCTCTTCCACTCTGAAAACTTCCCATCTCCCTTCTGTCATCTCTGTACCCCTCTACCCAACCCTGCGTCAGTCTCTGGTCAGGCTGCCCTTCTGCGGTACTATTAATCATTGCTCCTTTCATGCTCAACTTAACTAACATTTTCTGGACTAGCTTAGCTTCCACCCTTTGCGCTTGCGCCGCTGTATCTTTTTCTTTCTCTTGCCTCCTTCTTCAATGATGCTCTATGTGCTTCTGTATTTCGTCCCATCCCTTCGCCTAAATACCGACCACTTTATCTAAATAATTTTGTACTTTCTATGGGAGACCCTTTCGTAACATGTGATAAAATATAGCTATATTCTTGTCCCATACTTCCCACCTCTCTGCTCGCCTTTTCTCCTGAATCTGATGAATGTAGAGTGCATTGTCTTCATCTGCCTTCATGGTGCGGGGATTGACTGCATTTTTGTCAGGTGTATCAGGTGTGTCTGGGTATGCGTCCCTCAAAGCTTTCCATATGTGTGCTTGACAGTAGTTAAATGGCGCGCCATCATGATTGTCGCTGTTCAGTTGTATCCTTGAATACCCTGCCTTCTTCCATATTTCGTCTGCCTGCTCCCCCAGCAGTGTGGCGAACAAAATCTTCATGTCCCCTACAGCCAACATGATCCCTGCTGTCTGCTTTTCTAGGGCATATATCTATTTGCCTGTTCCTGCAGTAAATGGGAGAAGTGGCTTCAGTTATGTTTTTTCGATCGCTATGGAGCCAGGTAGTTTGCTGTACATAGTGTGCTCTCCCTAGTCCCTTTTGCAACAACGGGAACTGCATTCCTCTCTTCTTAGCATGGGACATCCTCCCTTCTTTCCCTTTACTTGGGCCATTTGGCCGTGTCGTGGTCTAAGCCTCGGACCCCATGGTGTAATTTCCCCCTGTTGTAACCACTGTTTCTTGTCCGTCTTCCAATCCTCCTCTTGCCTTCTGCTTCCCTTTTGGTGCATACCGAGTCATAATCCATGCTGTGACTGTGCTTGTCCTTCTGCTGTGAAACCCCTTGATCCTCCCCTGGATCACGGGATCCCTCACCCCAATCCACCATAATATCCTGGATATCCGTACTAGCCATTTTAAGAAGTATCTGTCCCTCCCTCCACTCATCTCTGCCTATCACCGTGCTCTGTCCCTCCCCTTGTCTCTGTGTCGCTCATGCCAGCTCTTTCCCTGCCTTCTTTACCACTGCTTCTAGCTCTCTACACACCTTATTATCTACTTCCATAACCAATGGGTCCTGTGTTTTATCTTTAGGTTGTTCTGGGATTCCTGTCTTGGGCTCAGTGGTGGGTTGATGTACCTTGCGGCGGACTGTAAAGCAGAGCACGCATAAGGAGGTGGGGCGGTGGCTTGTGTGCATCTGATTCGCTCCTCCTAGTCTGTAATCTGTGGTGTTCTCTATGTCCGCAAACATTTTCCATAATTCAAATATACTCTGCCTGCTTCTCAACTTTTTTCCTTTATATGTTGATGATAAATGCATACACATATGCGCCAACAGAATTTTATCAAGCCTTGAACATTTTACCCTCCGTTCCCTGAACCCACTCATGGTGGTGCTTCAGCATTTTCTCCCTATACTGCAGCAGTGTCTTTCATATATGTTCCAAAGGAGTACCCATACTCCCTCTCAAATCCAACCTTATTTAAACCAAAAATCCACCAAACACTGAACCAGCGGCTTCTCACCTCAAAACACATGATATTCCAACAAAACCTATCTACCTTTCCACAACTATAATACAAAAAAAATCCCCTTCTTAAAACACCTTTGCTAATATAATCACCACAAAAAGACCTTATCCACACAATGGGCTACTACTGCCCTGCATCAAACCTTTCTCACTACTCAACTACTAACAAAGTCATGAATAAAAACACATCTATTTACACAATGTTGTAGACCTTCCTATGTCTCCTTCTCTCGAGATGAGGAAACTCACCCTTCTCACGCACCTTTCACTCTAGGACTGAAGGATACCGGGTTCTTTCCATAAAGGACCATCACTTCCACTACAGTGCTGCTCTTCCTCGTTTTAGAGGAGATACCCCACATCAATTCTTAATCTTTTATACTATTTATGATGTCATCTTTCCCCGCAGCGGGGAGTTTCACCTCTCTTTTAGTCAAAAGCTCATGCAAAGTAACAACATTGTGTTTCCTCTTCTTTGAGGAGATTCCACTTCTCTCTCATCACTCACTCAAACAAGAACAAAAACTGGCATCCACCCCTTGTTTGTCCCACAAGAGTGCACTCACAGTCTTAAGTGTCCTCCGATCTCCTCCGGTGCGGTGTCCCCTTTCAATTGCCCGCACAGCTGGGTGCAGCGCTCCAAAGATCAGGCAGGCCTTCTGGAAACACAGCGCCTGCAAACCTACTCAGGGTGTACACATGGACTGGTCACTGCAGGTGGGCGCCGCAACCCAGGATGTGCGGCAGGGGAGCCCCAGCTTCTCTGGGGAATCTAGAGATCAAGTCAGGGTCACCAAATTCATAAAGTAGGACCAAAAACTGATTGCTAAAGACAATCCAAGGAGACAATAAAGAGTGCATGTCTTGTAAGGCAAACAAGTGTTATTACGTGCAAATACGGCTGAGCAGCTCAGTCAGATCCGTAGAACTGAAAACGGAGAACTCACTCGACACACTCCCATCAGTTACAGCTTTTAAAGACAGAAATCACAAAAACTACATTGACATGTATCCAATCCAGATTAACCCCACAATTCCTATTGGCTATGCCCTATTCAAAAATCAAAATATCACCTACATTTTACTACCCCATTGGTCAATGAAGTTATCCATGACAATATTAGTACAGCCCCCTGTGAATTACCTAATTGTGCAGTCAGCAAAAAATACTTTGTTCTGATTGGTCCACATTCAGGTAACTTGTTGCAACAGTGGACTTTCCTTATTGGTCAAATCAACTTCAGATAATACGTGAGGTGCATGTCCCTCGAAGGGACCGAATCATGAGCAAGTGTGAACAATTAAGTCAATACTCTGTGTTAATGAAGTGGACTTTCTCATGAGACCAGACAACTTGGCAACCCCAAGCAGCTCTTTGACCTTGCAGCTGCACTCTTTGGCAACATCTCTTATGACTCCCGTCTTGAAACATGTTTCTTTTCTTAGTACACATCCTTGCCTATCTCTCTTGGGTACCAGGTGTCTCTATAAAAAATGCAGCTGAAACACTGCCACTGGGGATTAATTTCTTGGATCTATTTGCTCTTTTTAGCTTGACGCCTGCAGTTCTAATGGACCTGCCACTTCTCAAGGGTTGCATAAAAACCACAACCTAGTTCAACACTTTGGCAATGTCTGGACACCAGGGCTTGTTCTCAGTAAAATGTGTCCTTCGCAGCAGCTGCACTAATCTAATCGTCAGGAACAAAACTGATATAGTGTGATCCGTTCCCAGCTCCTGTGTACTGCTGTGCCTTGTACCACCAACTCCTATATGCACAGTGCCTTGCCTTTCCTTCAGGGACCTTGGCAGTCTAAACGCTCACTCGGGAGAGGGAGGAATACAATCTAACTAAATGAACAGAACAGAAGCTCCAAGATGCAGCCTAATACTCCAGTTGACTGATGCTACAACTGGCAGAACTCTGCTAACATGGCCAACAGCCCTTATGTTACTAAAACATCACCATCTATCCTACTAAATGTGTACACTACGTGGCACTTCAGCCTCCCTTTCACTAACTACCAAAACAACAGATTCTGAATTCTCCTAAATACAGAGGACACTTAATTCACTAATGCTAGCTACAAAGCCTTTAAACTGTAAATATATTCTGCAATATTGTGGCTGCTCCTCCTTTCACCATTTGATGCTTTCTAAAGTGTGTTAAAGCTAACTACAAATAGCATGTGTGCAGAAGTGCTAAACCAATCATCGAAAATACTGACACTAGACGACCTGCTCTCCTTGTTAATAGACTTTACACAGTCTGAACCTCGTTCCACATTTGCGGCGTTGCACTTGCATGCCAACAACCTTTAGCCTTGGAACCACCAGGTTGACTGGAGAGAGATTCTGTCTTTACTATTCTAAATACAGCAATCTAAAGATAAACAATCAAACATTTTGTAGCTCTAAACATGCCCCTTTGTTTTCAAAGCTTTATTTTTCATTTTTGTTCATTATAGACAAGAAGATACCATTACGATGTGGCATAAAATGATTTAAGTAAAATAAATAAAAAATACAGCATAAAAAGTGCTTTCATTGGTTACAGAAAGTGGAATCGCCAGAGCAGCCGCACCATGTAACAGTGTACTTTTAGACCCACTGCCAATGGAACCAGCATTATAACCAATAGGAGTGCATTCTACCTATGCTCGAGCAACCCCTATTTTGCTCTTATTCACATTAATGGAAAACCTGTCCACAGAGTTGGTTTGGGAAGAACATGCTCTTTGACCCTTACATTCTCCATAAATGGGCACCATACCTGGAAATAGTTTACAAACATATTGATGAACAATGTTGACATCTTTTCCATGACAAGAGGTCCCAGATGTTAATCCTCTAGTATGGCATAATGAGGACCTTTGGGGGTCTTCCAAAACTGTGATAAGGGTAGACAAGCAGCATTTGTCAGTCAATATGTTTATTTGAATCCATGGTCCATCCAACACATACAGAATAAAAGGCACAGTAATAATAAAAGCCCATTCACTTATAAAATTCAAAATAAAATATCAATCAGAACAGATTACATAACAATATAAAATAATATGGTGCAGACCGTTCATAAAATACCATACCCAGAAGATAAAACAATATACATAGAGCCTTTCCTAAAATATAGATATTCACAATGGCGACAAATGGCAAAGTCCCCAACTCCTTGGGGAGTAAGCTACATCTTAGTGGGTGAGATCTTATCATGCATCAAGATACTTTTGGTTAACAACCCCTTCCTGTAATGCATGGCTCTTTTGAGAAAAGACAGCAATTCCCACACTATTAAAATGGAGTCAGTAGTCAGAAGAAACAAAACTGCAGGCCTATAAGAATGGATGTTAGTTTCCCGTAGGACCGGCAGTAAGGTGGACCGTCTTATACTGCTGTATCCAGGGCAAAACAGTAACAAATTGGCCAAAACCTCTTTTTCGCCACCAAACACTGGCCAGACCACCAGATCGGGGGAAATCCACTCCATTTCGCTGTTTTAACCTCAACTGGAGGCAGTCACATCTTGTACAGGTAATCAACCAACAATCTTTCTTGGGAGAGCCCCATATTAAATAGGGCTGTATCTCTTTCGCCCGGCTAATCACTGCATGCCCTCTATCAGAGTTGGTTGCTAATTCCATAAAGGTCCTTTCATTATAAACACCTCCATCAGAATAAATTTATACTGCTTTTTCTAGACTTTAGTCAGCAGGGCGTCTGGGGGGGAAAGAACCCTGATATTATCCTGAGACAGAGCTTTATCAATATAATCAAGCCACAGGATTTTTCTCCAACCTTCCCTTGACATTAAAGACCTAATTATAAAGTGACATAGAGATGCACGTCCATTTGACCAGATTCAAATCCAAAATGTTATTGGAGCCAGAGCCCACTGGCCCTCCCAGAATTCCATTCCTAGTTCCCTATTAATAGAGATACAGGAGAGGTGCCTGGGCGGCCGAGTAGCCTTCTGAAAAAACGGTTTTCCTTTGCTTGAATTTCATGTGCTGTCTGACAACACCATAATGGTGCTCCATACAACATGACAGCTTTCGTCTGGGCAGAATAGATTTTAAGGACAACATCTAATGGTTGTACCTGACAGCGGGACAAAAAGCGGGAGAGCCCCCCACTTGTTGGGTGAGCTTGGCCAACAGTTTCTTTAGAGTGCAGTAGTGATTCTGCGAATCTAGTCTCCAGGTAGTCAAACTCCTTGACCCTGGGGATAGTTTCCCCATTGCAAAGTATTGGGCGCATTTTCGCTTGCACCTTTCTGCCCACACAGCCCATTACGGCTGATTTCTTTGTATTGATTTTAAGCCCCAGATTTTCCATAAAGGCAGAGTATGCAGAAATCAGAGTCTGGAGTGCTCTAGGGGTCCTGGCCAGCAACACGGTATCATCCGTCTAAGCCAGCACAGGAAAGGTCCTGCCCCCAGAACCGGGTAATCCACCTTCGTGTTCACCAAGGCCTTTAGGAGCCTGTTAATATACATTGTGACGCAGATTGGTTCCAAAACGTACCCCTGCCGGACACCACAGCCAACTTTAAAACATTCTGTACAGTGCCCGCCGGGCCACTACACACACAAGCCTCATTTTCACTATGTAATTCCTCTAGTACCATCAAAATGTCATCTGGGCAAAAGCTGTGCTGAGATCGATGAATGCAAGGTATACCACCTCCCCCCTGCAGAAAACTGAGTTAGACACAAGAAGGTACAAGATGAGGCTCTGTTCCATAGTGCCCACTCCAGGGCGGAATCCAAACTGTACATCGGAGAGAACCTCCCCCTCAGACAGCCAGGCCTCAATTAACCCCAGCATAACCCTACCAAAAATCTTAAAAGTCGTATCTAGGAGCGAGATGGGTCTGTACGACATAGGGCTTGCTGGGTACCCCTTTTTAAAAATGGGAACAATGATGGCCCTTTTCCACGAAGTTGGATAAAGGCCCGTCTCGATGCAAGCATTGAACACTGCTGTCAACAGCGGGGCCCACAAATCCAGCGAATCCTGAAAAAGGTCAGAGGGGGTCGCATCTGGCCCCGGTGCACGATTACAGGCTTGCTGGGTAATAGCCCGGGACACATCTTCTAGCTTAAACTTCATACATGAGTGACTCCTCCCAGTTCTTTCCACTTGGATCCCTCCATCAAACAGATTACCAAAGTACTCCACCCATGCTGTTTCTTCTACATGAGTCCGCTAGTTCTTTCCATTGCGAACAGGGTTAAACCCCCTTTCACAAATTCCCTGAAGGCTTTCTGGTCATTACACCTAGAGTCATCCAGAAAGTCCTCCCAAGCACCCACTTCAATTTCCAATTTCCTTTGCTTCATCTCCCACCTATAATTAGCTCTAGCCTGAGCGATCTCTCCCCTACTACAGACCAGAGTTTTCAGGGCCTTCAGGAGTGCTTTCTTAGCACCACTGCAGGCCTCAACAAACCACCCTCTTTTTGGTTGCTTTCCTGTTCCTCTTACTATGGGCCACAAAACCTTTAGTCAAGGCCACCAGTAACTTTATAAACTGTTCTACAACCATCCCAGAGGTTGCAGAATTATCCATAATACTATAGATTAAGAGTAAATTAGAGTCCTGAATGTTCTCCCACTTAATTATCCTAGAGAAGGGAGCATTCACATTTGCCCAGCTCACCGAAATATCTCGGGAACCAACCCCCCGTAACAAGCTCTTCACTTTCAGGCGGCTCGGGAAGTGATCACTATTGGCATCAGGCAATACTTATTGCAACCCACACCACTCCTAAGATCCCTATTTCTCCTCCATTCCTCCAGCACTATGAGGACAAACCTGGATGTGTCTTTAGGTTATTTATAGGCTCGCTCCCAAATGTCCAACCGGGGCACGTCTGGGATAGAAACCCTCAGTTCGGGTTTCCATATATTCCTGTATGGCAATATATCAACTGAGAAGGCATAGTTGTGCAACTTATATAGTTGGGAGCTTCATCTATGTGGCTACCCTAAGCTACGGATAGTTCCCCACCCCTTGGTGACCCAACCCTGGCAGTATGAATATTTATATGTGAAAACCAAAGGTGCAGTTGCATAAATGGAAACTGCTCTTCTTCCATCTAGTGAAATGTACACTTACATTCTTCAAATGTGAGTGGGAACCATGGGAATAATGCTGGTATAATGTGAATGATTCTTGTGCCCTCCAAGTACCAAGGTACAGAGTTACATCCAATGTGTCTGATACAGTTATAAGGGGACCGAGACCATGAGGCACCTCTATCCTTTTAAGCCTTTATCCCAACACCTAGTTGTTACCAGAAGGGGTCCTTTTCCAGTCCATGGCCTCTTTGAAAGAAAAGTTAATTTAAGTAGTGGAAATTTGGTGGGCCCTTACTCAATAGCTAGCCAACTTTTCAGCCCCCTGTTTAGAGTTATCCTGGGATTGGGATGTTCTGGGATTGGAGTAAGTATCTTTTTATTCAAGGGACACACAGGCCATCTTAGAGGGTGGGGTGCATTATAGTCTTCCATGGAACTCCAGGTAGTTCCTTGCACCAGATAAAGGAGAACTGACATTTTTTATGGAATTTTAGCCCGGGGAACTTGAAATGCACAGAACAACCTGGGAATTAGTGAAGTTCTAACCGCAGAGACCCAGCCTTTCCATACATCTGCGATATTACATTCATACTGGGAATTGTATGTGGGGGTGATATTAATCCTCTAGTATACCAAATGGTTTGCAGCCAACCAAATTGAATGAGAAACTCTCCTCCAACTATGAAATAACCTCTGGGCAGGTGGGGGTGCTGCAATGTACATGCCCTTTCATTTGCTGGCTGATTTTAAAAATAAATTAAAGACCTACCTTTTTAAGGCTACCTAAGCCTGTTCACTAATTTCCTGCCAAATTCTCCTAGTCGTTGATTCTCTGCTATTTGTTTGTTCGTTGTCTGTCTGTTTATTTCTTGCGTGCCTTGAGGCCTACAGGCAATGTGGCGTGTTATTTAAGAATTTAAATGAACCGATAAATTGGGAGTTATTTACAATGAATCCTGGGACCTCTCTAAATGGGCCCAGTTCCTCTATTGCGGATCTGAAGGAGGAAGCTGTGCCTTTCAAGAAGTAATGTACATTATCTGTGTACAATGCCACCTGTGGAAGGTGCCTTGGATGTTCCCCCTTTTAGACAGCTGTGTAGTCATGAAGGTACTCAAACGTAGTCAGATGTACAACCAATTGATGCAGTCAAATGTCTTCTAGGCTTCAAGTGTCAAAGGGAAAATCCTGCCCGGTGTACCTTCCCCAATCCACTAGATCTATCACCCTTCTAATACTATCATAGACACTACAATTCACTACATAACCCAATTAATTGAGTCTAAATAAGTTGCCAAAAAGTTGATGAAAATGTTAACATTGAGATTGGATGGTAAGAAGCACAACTGCAGGCTCATTGTGGATTCTGTGAACAACTCGAAGACTGACTCTGAAGACATTGTGGAGTTAAATAGTTTATTCATCAGCTGAATCATGAGGGATCTCATACATGCCTTATAAAAGAGGTTAGAGAGACCTTCATCCCAGAGCTTTAGTGGAATTGTATTGCTTGTTTGACCGCTTTTGGAGGAGAGTGGGCATTCAAAGTCTTCCCTATAGTTCCGGGAAAGCCTGGGAAGAGTAAAAGAATCCAAGAAGGTCCACTGTGCAGAGTAGTCTTACGTTTCTGCTCCCACGAGGCTCCTATAATAGGTATCAATAATTTAATTTTTCTTCTCTCTTATAAAGATTGCATCCCTCTACAAATTACAGTTTAAGGAGTCTTTAGCTTAGAGCTAGAAAGGTGGTTTGCCTAGTTCCCTTTTTATCAATATGTTTGTTTCATTTTTAAGATGGACTGAACCTTGCGGTCAGCAAAGTGGGCTTCCAGTTGGTTCCCAACAAGGGAGAAAGTCGGTGCACACCAGGGTAGGGATTGTTTCAAAGAGGTATGTTTAAAGAAAACACCAGGAAGGTGTTATTATTCACATATTAAGAGGCGCAGGGGAGGAAAAGAAGGTTTTGTCACACAAACCCTATAGTAGACAGTAACAGAACAGAGGACTTAAGATTGGAGTTCTCCCGTCCCCTGCACACTGTGGGGGTACACCACAAGGGCGTAATGTTTTTAATGTTAATATTATAACACAATGTATGTGTAGTAATTAAAGATCAGATCTTTCTAATGGAGGAAATGGAACTTTGGTGATAATGGTGTAAAAAGTAAGAGGAGTGTAAACTCCCATTTATTCATAAGACATGGTTGAAGCAAAAAGCAGTATAAAAAACGGCAAATTGTTTACATCATCACAAATAACAGAAATTCACTGTGGTAGGCTGACGTGTTTCAAGGTTAGTCCACTTCTTCAGAAGCCTCTGTGGAATGCATGTTGATCATAATGTAACCAAAACAAACTAGAGAAATGAAACAAAAGTCTTATTAGATGTAGTCACATCAAACTGGTGAAACCTACGATCTAAGTCACATAAGTACATAAGTGATATAACCCTTGTGATAAGGGCCATCTATTTATTTGGAGCCAATACAGACACCGAAAGTCTGTAAACCATTGTATAGTATAGCAAATTACAAAGCATTCAGGATATATGACGGGAAATCTGTTAATCATTGTCTGGAATTTGGAGAATGGCAAAAACGACCTTCAAGGGGGAACATGTAGTATATGTAGCCACCATTAGGTCACAGAAACATAGATACTTAGAGTGAAAGGCATTACCTATGTGATATGTAGTACTGGCGTACTGTGATTTGCTGTCCGTATCTGTATAAAACAGGAAACTAGATCCTAAGTATAGGAGGAGAAAAGCGTCCAGGAACACTAAGGAGGAAAGAAAAACGGATGTATAACTAGTGGGCAGTGGCTGTTGCAACTAAGATAAATCAGAGTAACATGCAGAATCAGTGAATGTACAATCCCCTGAGGGGAGGCCAACCAATGGAATCGAAGACAAAGTCATCATTTGGTGATGGTTACGTTGTGTTAGCCCAGAGAGTATACTATAGAGATTGATGACTATATTTGAAGTGTATGGTACCTAAGCAAAGAATTATGCTCAAATACGCTTAAAATTCCAGGAAAAGTGGGTTATAATGTCAGAAAAACAACCATAAAAAGAGACTCACATGCAGTCTTTGATGGGAGGATTGGCAGGTAATGGAACGCGCGTACACACTGAGTGTGTGTGGTGCCTCATCTAAAGCGGATCTTGTTCCAGGAAGTAGACACGGGAAAGTGTGGGCTATCTGTGAAAAATATATCAACCAGAGATCACCTAAGGGGGTCAAATCGTCTATACTCTGTAGTAAAAGGGAACCCGTATTCATATCCATTCCGTGTCAGTGCAGAACATATAAAAGGACAAAGTGCTTAAATCTAGCAGGATAGAGAGCGTACCTATTGTCTATAGCTTGGGCAGCCGACAGCGTCCTGCACCGAGAACTGTGTCCATGGATACCAGGGAACGTCGAGAATCTGGCGATGTGTGAGGGCTTTCCTTAGTTAACTGGCGACACTCTCAGCGTGCAGGAAAAATAGACAAAAGACTCTACTATTCACAATCTGCAGGCAGACATCTTGGAGATGAATAAGTGCCTAGCTAGTCCAATGGTGGCATATATAGTGCGGCATATCTAACATGTTGATCCCGATTGGAGATCTGTGATTAAGTATATAAAGATGAGCCACACGTTTATGCTTAGTGTACAATCAGTTACAAATTCCCAAATGTAGTCAATTAAATACATGTATAGACATACTCATTGGATAAGTGCTTTAAACATAGTAGGCATGTGCCTACATATGTAAATCTCTCCATGGAGCCTCGTATTTATGCCTCCAAAAAAGGCCTCTTAGATAGTTGCACAGTACCATTAATTAGGTGATTCCTTGAAGCAGTCAATTAAACACATGTATGAACATAAACATTGGGTAAGTCCTTTAAAGAGAGTGCGCATGCGTCTATGAATATCAATCATTGTATGGAATCCCGTAATTATGCCTCCAATAGGGGGCCTCTCGAATTATAGCACAGTACCATTGATTATAAATTACGTGATTCAGCCTATTAGATAAATGTATTGACCTAATCATTAAATGGAAACTATAAACTTAGCGCGCTTGCGTATATACATGGTAATTGTGTAAACAGAAGGTACTCTATGGGTGACTTAGTGCATTTACAAAGCAATCATAAAGGTTAATCAGATAACTTACAGATGCCATATATTACAGATGTGGGCTGTCCATATTCACTCTTCCCTGATATAACCAAATGGACATACATATTGTTATAAAGCTCAGTCCAGGCAGCTTAAGGTTACTTCTTAAGTTTACTTCTGTTCTTATGTTACAGTTACAGTTCCAAGATTAAGACATAAGCAAATAGGAGAAAGAAAGACTAAGGCAAAGAGAAAGACACCGGCACCCATCACCCAGGAAGGGAGGGCTCAACTGACACAATATAGAACTCTCATCACAGCATTCTCCCACTCATGCATCAACATTCCACATGCACTCTGGTGACATCATAAATCACATGACAAACCACATCAGACTAACCAAGCACATCACAACACATCTTCCCCCTTACAAAACACACTTGCAACAAAAGCTTCACAACACATCTCCCTCCTATCAGACATTTTCACAAAAGCACGACGCACATCTCATCCAGACCCAAGAGCAATGGAGGTTTCACTTGAAAAGCCCACAACTATGCAATTTCAGAACTCCGCCTATCATTCCTAAACACCATCAATAACAGCACTAATCACCTCCCATCCACCCCTGCCACGAGCAGACTCTAGTCTCCCACACTAGACACAAACCAGCCCAGATCCAAGGCTATACCTAACCCACAATACCATAACCATCACTAAATAACTTTGGTCCTCCTGCTCGCCCCCGCCACAGGCGAGCCTTCAGGCTGCCACCCTGAAGCACCTACTTGTCACCCCGACGCAATACTAGTCATCAGGATGACAACGAAATCACCATAGACAGATAAGAGGTTCAGTAAAATTCTACAGCTCACTAACACACAATCAGCAACAGGCATGCCTCAGAAATACACAAGCCTATACATATATATATATAGGCGGACCAAGCCAATCAAGCAAACCTGACCATACCATGGTGTAAAACTCCTCAAACAGCTTGGAGATGCTGGCCAGTCAACTCCAAGACCATCTTAAAATACATATGGTTAACTCTAACTCTCTTCTAAATGGCAGAACAATACATTCCCATAATCAAACCCTGACCAGATCGAACAGCCAGGATCAACACATAACACATAAAATAAACAAATCACCCTGGGATTCTTCACCTCGAACAGCTTCTTCATTCTTTTCATAATATTTACTGGAGGGCGTCCCCTGCCAGCAACCCGCTTCACCTGACTTCTACAGCTGTCCTTTAGGATAAGAATCATTTCTTCAAAGATTGCACTACTTCCAAAACAAAAGCACTAGACTCGACTACCGCTATAGCAAAGACACTAGACGCTTGCAGTACCAATCATACCTGTGCAACTCTCACTAACCACTAATTAAAATTCCTGACAAGGCGCTACCCTCAGGATTCCCCTTTCTAACACATAAAACCTACCGAGGCGCTACCTCACTTTAGTTACATCACTAAACTCCATCTCATGACCTAAACAGCGCTAACTAAAACACTGATAGAGTGCACTTCTAAGTGGCGCTACCACCCTACCAAACTCATCTGAACAGTGAAACTTCCTACTGTTAATACCAACGAAGGCGCTACCTCCCTAGTATCTAAAACTTTTAGTTAAAAGAATGAATGTGCACCCACCCATTCTTTTATACATCCATACGCATCCTAATCCCATCCTCGTCGCCATTGTTATAAAGCTCAGTCCAGGCAGCTTAAGGTTACTTCTTAAGTTTACTTCAGTTCTTATGTTACAGTTACAGTTCCAAGATTAAGACATAAGCAAATAGGAGAAAGAAAGACTAAGGCAAAGAGAAAGACACCGGCACCCATCACCCAGGAAGGGAGGGCTCAACTGACACAATATAGAACTCTCATCACAGCATTCTCCCACTCATGCATCAACATTCCACATGCACTCTGGTGACATCATAAATCACATGACAAACCACATCAGACTAACCAAGCACATCACAACACATCTTCCCCCTTACAAAACACACTTGCAACAAAAGCTTCACAACACATATGACCGTATATTTTAAGAGTGAAATGTATATAAAGTGCACATGTGCGCCATCAACGTGTTTGAGACACCAGAGAAGATTATAAAGTATATTACATGTCTAGAGAGATCCTCAGAGTTAACTAGATGAAACATCCATGGCATATGATACATTCTCGTTACATTTTTTACAGAGTAGAGATTCATCTTCTACAACAAATTGTATGGCTTAGAATGGTCAACAGACTCAACCGCTTGTGCGGTCGAAAAGGGACGCTAGTACTGTATGTCAAATCATTCTATACCTTAAGGATATGTGTGTAGCATACTATTGGGATTGGTTGAAGTTTATCTTTACATGGTCAAAGATCCTAGTGCTGCATGGGTGTGTGATGTTCAAATAAAGCAGTTCAAGAATTTTTCTTCGTTAAGCCCAAGGGGATATTTTGTGTCTAAAAGGTATATCCAATACTTTTCTCTTTGGGATAATATCATTGGATAATTGCCCCCACGATGTGTTTTTTGACAACTTCAATGGCCTGAAATCTCAATTGGGCAATGCTGTGTCTAGCCTGCATAAAATGTCTCGCCACTGGTGATCTTTGGTTGTTACACCGGATAGTAGATTTATGTTCTGCTATACGGTCCTTCAATGTTCTTGTGGTCTGTCCAATGTGTAGCTTTCCTCATGGGCGTTTCAGAGCATATATAACCCCTGGTGTCATGGAAGTGGCAAAACATTTGATCTTATATTTTTTGCCCGTTTGTGGGTGGCAGATCGTGTCCCCTTTGATCACATTATTGCAACTAGTGCAATTAAGACAGGGGAAGGTGCCCATCTTTCTAGTCTGGAGAAGTTTTTGTTTGTCTTTGTTCGGTCTTTCTGCCTTTACCAGCCTATCTCTGAGGTTCCGGTTGGTTCCTGCCAATTCATAATGCTCATAGGACCTTATGTGAGTGAGCCTGGTAATTTATTTTCTATTTCACACAGTTTGACCTCAATCTCAAAAGATATACACACTGATTCTCTGGCTTTCAAAAAGTCTGCAGTCATATGGGATAGTTCCCCTCTCGGCACAGCTTTTCTGGCAACCCTGGTCCTTCCCCAATCCATGTTCCATTTGTCATTCTTGGGAATACATTGTGCCAGGGTGTCGGTGGTATGATTTCTCATGTCCCTGTCTTTCATTACCCTATTATGCAGCATCCTAGGCTTCCTGCAATTAGGTGGACTGGGGCAAGGTCAGATAGGAATAGCCAGCCAATTTCAATTGCGGAAACTCTGCGAATCAGCCAGGAGTATATTAAGAGATCAAGAGCATATGACTCCTAGAGAAACATCTGTGAATACATGAATAGTGAGTGTAATCCCTCTGTACTTGATGGAAGAACCTCACCACTTTGATTACTGATGGGTCCCAAATAATCTTCTCTAGGTGATGGCCGTTCCTCAGATCTGTCTGGAATTGAGGGAATTATTTTTATTTCGGGTACAGGACACAATTAAAATACCCACCTATGGCTGTGTCTTCCTCTAGAATGGGAAGGATTTACTTAAAGAACTGATCTTTCTTTCGTTAGGAATGTATGTTGCAATTAGTGTAAATAACTGCCTGTTTAGTTGTCCTTATAATGTATTCACCCAATGCATCCTTCAGCACAGCCTTTTCAGCAAACAGATCTATGTGATCACTGCACCGCACATAATGCAGAGTTTCAAAAAGCTGACTACCATTACGGGTGGCACAGTGCTCACATAGATCACTGTGCCTTGCATCCTTCTACCTGCCTCCCCCTATCCACTTACCTTGATGGGGGCACACACAGAAGTGTGCTGCTGTCTCTTCTCTATCCCTGTGGCGTCAGTTCTCTTCCCTTAACGTGGGTCTGAACTGGCAGGGTCCTTTTTTCTTTTCTTTATCGTCCCCTGCTTCCATCTAATGGAAGCGGGGGATACCCCTGCAACCTCCGACCACCATTACACTGACTAAGGGGAAAGGTAGACACCCCTGCAACCTTAGTCGGTGTAATGTGAGTTACAGTTTTTGGACTGCACAAAGGCGCCGTAATAAAACTGGTCGCAGTTTTCTAGGCAACATTTTGGTACTATCCCCAGCAAACTCGGTTTCCCTAATAAGAAGGATTTTCACTCCCTTCGTTTTCTTTTGGCTGAGTGGGATTTCTGGTCTTTTCACATTCTGTTGTAGGTCTCTTGAAAAGATGTGACAGACACATCAATCTTGCCCAATCAGTGCATGGTACAGCTCCATTTGGCCAGTTTAATTAAGGGTCAGAACATTCATGGTCTCAAGCTGAAAGTCAACCATCAGGACTCTACCAAAAACCGTCAATGATAAATGCATAGGGCCTGCCGTTGATTCTCTCTGCTCCCCAATCCGACAATAAAAAAATGGGAAAATCCCAGCATTAAAAAAATGATCTTGAGCATAGCAACAAGAATAATCCTCTGCACCCAGCCAATTCAAGAAAGAGGGCACGTCTTACACTCAACTACATTTCAGGTATGGGGAGAAGGGTCTGGTCTAAAGGCCTGTAACCCAGATGAGTCCCTTTTCCCCAACCAATCCACCCCTCAACCCCAAATCTCAACATCCCCACCCACACACTTACTGACACCAGGAACTCCCAAACCCTGAAACTCAATGCTTGAAATTTAACCTGCAACCCAGATCAAGCTCACCATTCCCTGTATCGACTTACATTGCTACATATCTGGTGGCACACGATCATCATGCAAATAAATCAACTAGGCTCTTGGAATTACAACTCGCCCTCAAAAAGAGAGGACCTGCAAACAATTCCTCCCATGTCACAGACCCACTCTCTGGAACTTCATCCCTGTACTGGATCAGAATGCCCCAACAATCCTCCCCCAGTCCAAAAATCTCTTAAAACAACAATACCTGACCAATGACCAATCCGATGTACACACAGAATTTCAGAATTACGCCTAGACTCACAGTACTATGCTACTGTTCAGACACTACCCAAATGGTGGCTACCCACATCCAGCACACCACTCCACAGCTCTCGATCTAGGTCCGTGCTTAAACAATAAAATGACATTTAATAGGTCTGTCGCTCAACATCATACAATAACTTCTTTGTTATAAATATTCCAGCCTCCATGAAAACACAAATCATCAGAAAGACGTTCCTAGCACGTGGAGCATGGCCCTGTACAGATCAGTGTATGGAGGGACCAGAGTAAACACAATAATCCCTGCATCCAAAAGAAAATAGATTGCTATCAATGTTTATGATAATGGACTTTTTCTCCATGCTAAACATAGCAGCCGCTCAGCCCTTGCTTCTATCCTCCCTGTTTCTCTGGGAATAGCCTCTCCAGGCGCACAAAGTAGCAGTGCTCAGTAAGGGGACAACCTCTAAGAATGTCACACAGCCTAACCACCCTGGAACTTTGCAGCCTTGCCACTAACACCCCCCACATATCCTACCCACCCCTTAAATCTCCTATCTGTCACCTGTGAGGACTGAATTAACCAGAGTTAACTAGGGGCTGCTGTCATGCACATAAAGAAAAGTCAGTAAGTAAAGCAAAATATGCAGAATCTGTAATGTACCCACATCAGAAATCCAGGCTTATCCAATTTAACTCAGGCCTCCACCTCATTACAAAAACCCAAACCTCCCAATAACATGAATGCTAGATAATCTGCAAAACATTGGCAAAATATTTTTAACAGGATGACGGAGTTACAAATAGACTTCCTCAGCATCTCGGAGACATGGGTTTCTGATAATGTTACTTGCTCTTTAAACCCCTTACCCCCCCCATATAAGATTCTGACATGCAGCAGGAAGGTGAAACCTAGGAGACATGGCTCTGTTCCATCATGACATATACAAAGGCTCATTCGTCTTATCTGACTAAAGCTCCACCCTCGAAGCTCTAGGAAATGCATAGTCAAAGACAATACTACTTTCTCCTTTTTAATAGCATACCATCCTCCTGGACACAATACTAATTTCGTCCATGAATGGGATGATCTGCTTTTTAATAGCCTATGCTCCTCAAATAAAATCCTGTGTGTAGGTGATATTAATCTTTGGTTAGACACAATTTATTTGAGCCAGCCCAACAGTTTACTGTGACTCTGAATAACTTAAACATTATTAACTGGATAGAGGACCCCACACAGAAAGTGGGCCACACCCTGGGTATCATTAGGACCTTCGAAAACCCTTGATCAGCACCTTTAGGAATCACTTTCCTCTCTCCAACCGCTAGATTATTCTTAGTACTTTGAAGCAAACATTTGATATACTACTCTATCAGAGCTTTTTAATCCCACATAAAATTTACCAGATCTATGGAAAAGGTTAACCATATTAACTTCCAACAAACTTTAAATTCCAACAACTTAAGCAAGACTGCTGCAAAGCCTAATATACTATTGGATGACTGCAACAGGGAAATAACATGTAACCTGAACATCCTGGCTCCAGTTACTAGGAAAGCATTCCCCCTGTCCCCCCACAGAAAAGGGTGAATAAAATGTTTGACGATGAACTTAACAGAATTGAATCAGCAATCAACTCATAAATCATTGACTTTGAAATCTTAAATGCTGACCCATGATGAATCCTTATCCAGATCGCTCATGGCTGAGTGACTTTATGAGTCATAAGACCTCTAGATGCCAAGGCCTTTGCCATATTTTATTTGAAGATGAGTATGGAGTGTTTGCAGACGTTAACTACAGTTCAACATATAGCTCACAATACATTTATTTATAGTGCATTGGGTTGTCACTTTAATAACCAAACCAGGGTACTAGGAGCATCAGCCCTTATTGCTGAAATAATTCTGCAGCCACACCGTTGTCCCTTGGGCTTGATCAACTAGAGTTTGGAGTGTCCTCAGTGACCTCACCTGCACTGCCTGTCCTGGTACCATCCGGCGGCGAACAACAGGTCAGGTACCAACCGCATAGGTCCATGCATTAATGTAACCGTGGGCCTCACCAAGCTCCATCCATTTTTTTAATTAGTTATTAGCGCTTGCTATGCGGAAACATAGCACAGAGGTGCATCAGCGCGCCATATCATAAAATCATAATAAATACACAAAACATAAAATTAGATCAAATATATAAAAATGAAAACCTAAATGACAATAGAACAATGACAGTAGAAATCCCCATCTGAACTATGGATTTGTAAATTCACAATCATCATTTAAAAAACTCAGTTCCAGAGCCGGATCTTCAGGTACTTTTGTAACTGGAGCAAATACCGAACCTAGTGAATCTGAGAAATGGGCATCCAGCACCTCCCAGTGGATTCAGAAAGGGATTGTTTTATAGTCGCCACCTGCAGAAACCAATAAACTCCAAATTTAAGATATTTGGAGGACAAATAAATGGGAGACTGGTTGGGAATATCATTGTGACCCAACAAGCCAACTTGAACAGTATTATGGTGCCTAAAGGGAGATAGTGTAGTTGTAAAAGAATGGGGATAACATTCTTGAACTTCCTGGCCCCAGCATCCACCCTGGAAGACCACCTTCCAGGGAACAGTAGTGGATTGAGGAAGTCACAACAAAACTAAATTACAAGTGTCGATGCATGAGATAAGCAAGGCCTGCATTAGCAAATCAACATGAACTAGAGAAATAAAAGGTTTACAAAATGTTGCAGAATGTAACTATAGCCACTTTTATAGCATTAATGTGTGGGTGGAAAGACAGAAACCAATCCATTAAAAGAAAGGATTTCACAGAAGAAGCAAAAAAACCTGGTGCACCAGGGATAGATGTTCCAGACATCATTAAGACAACAGAGTTCATTGTGGCTGAGTGAGAAAATAAAAAAAAGCAGTTTTTAAATTGGTGAGCTTAAGTAAGTGTGAAGAAATTTGCGTCTTGATCTCCTGAAGGCAGCCAGGGATATGATGGGCATCATTGCTAAATGTAATCTGCAAGTACATCTGTGTTTGATTGCCATACATGAGGTTGGTGCGGATGCCCCAGCCAGAAACTAGATCCCCGGGTGGCTCCATGTATAGGCTGTAAAAAATGGATGGACAAGAATGACCCCTTAGGCATCCAGCTACACAAGGAGCACCAGCCCTCATTGCTGAAGGAAACTGACAGCCAATACATCATCCCCTATACTTGCTACAACATGGAGCGTGTAACCTCTTTAGCACCATTAACAGGGCAGGCACTGATCTAATAGGCCCATTCTGTCACATGCCCCTCAGATGAATCAATAGCCATATGTGTCCCATTGCCTGGTGTCTTCAGTGAAGGGCTCACAAGTAATGTCTATTTGGTTCTATTCAGGCTTGTAACGTCCTAGGTCCTAGTGCCTTTTGCCCCAACAGCCCTAATAGACCACGTCTGGGTTGAAAGGATTAGCCCAGAACTAACAGCTAAAGAACTGAAGACTCCAGATGCTCTGTTTATGACAGTCCCACTGCCAATATGATTCAATATTTGGTATTGAAAAATGAATTTTTCTTTACAGTAGGATTCACTATGTCTGCCATAATCCTTGAAGAGAAACTAATAGAAAAATGTGGGTGAGGTCATTTTCAGTATGCAAATTAGTTAAATTTGCATTTTGTCGCAAAGCAATGGGTCACCCTAGTGTATCATATATCACAGCATCCGCAGGGACGAGCCTGTTGCTTTGAGATGGGAAAATAATTTGAATATAAATGTAGAAGTGAGTTAAATGGAAAAATCTATAACTCAGTAATTATTTATGCTATTATGATTAACATTGCATCGATTGATTTGTGCCAGAGAGGGGAATCTGGTGAGTATTTCGTAAAGTGGTCATTAAGGGAGAATCTGGCAATATTTAATGCAAGAAATCCCTGAGATTACATCACATTAAATCAGAAGGAGACTGGGTTTAGAAGTTACTCCCATCAGACTTCCCTCTTCATTAATATGATCAATAACTGTCTACTGTGATGTCACTTTTGGATCACTGTCCAATCACATACATTCACCCTCATTAGGAGTGAGCTGGTCTAGAAATAAGGTGCCGGTGACAATGTTACCAGCATCTTTCCTGGACCGGCTCACTCCGAGTCTGTCAGTTAGCAACAGTGCCAGTGCTTCAGTGTTCCCATTTCCATGGAGTCCTGTGCGAACATGGGAATTTACCGTTCCTCCGCCGCCCATAATCTTCCGGTATTACCAGGATATCAGGCGGCAGAAACGGTAAGCCGAGGTTGCCGGTAGGCCACCGGTAGCATCTGTCACCTACCGGCAACCTTGTAATGAGGGCCATTGACCAATTATATTGGGGAAAGTATACACACCTTAACAAGTTGGGGTTCTTGTTCTGTATAAGATTTACACACACTCATTCAGGGAAAGAGACACTGACAGACTGATTAGCTCACTCAATGACTGATGGAGAGAAAGAAGAATTGATAACAACAGGAAGGAGAAGGAATAGATTTCTCTCCTTTTGGACACATTTGGGATTATTACTGGCACCCTGAAATTGAGGCCTAGAAGGAGGTAAAGCCCCAGTCCTCCTTAAGCGGAAGAAATAGCAGACAGGGTGTGGAGGAAAGCTGATCTCATTTTGCTGACTGATGCCCACCTGTTCCTAGAGCAGTAGAATTGAACCAGTCCTTAAGAGAGTGCCCACCGGTCTGTGAGAAATACAAAAGAAATTCATATGTCGGTAGGTTCTAAAGGGGAAACACTTCTGAGGGGAGAGATGCTATAAGGATAATTAGATTGAATCCTGGCCCTGTTCTTTGTTACTACTGAGGGTGGGAATACATAACTTGATTGTACATCACAAGAAATTAGGCAACATTTCAGAAGTGTATGTGCTTCTGGAAAAACACATATAATCGATAGGCTAGATCCATGGTGTGTCTACAGTGGGATCCCCCTACAATTTCTCTGTGCGAAGACATCTAGCGTGGATGAATTATCAGGGAGTTAAATGGACATCTCACTGTGTGCATACCTAGAAAAGAATATAATTGAAGTCATTCCTGGGCATACCATTGAGTAGAATACTGTTGTTAAAGCTAAATTGTTCCAGACCAAAGGGAGAGGGTGCTCTTTCGCTACCCATTCGTTCACTGTTTAAAGTTTCTCATTGAAAGTGCGAAAGTTACGTTTTTACAGAATAATTAAATATGAAACACCACAGGAAGGAATCTAGCCTGCATACATGTTGAACATACTTTCCTTTCTATAAGCCAAATACATACATGCAGGTCTAGTAGTTTGTTGCAATTGAGATTAAAATGCTTTTTCAATTCTGACATGTCTATTGAGTAAGTAGGGTGGTATTTTGAATAAAGAGGAAGTAGCGAGAATTGGATAGGCAGGGCTATTTGCTGTTTTTTCACAAATGATAGATTACTCCTGAACTCCTGTGCATTTGATCCATGGTGTTTGCCTACTCAGGGTGAATTAAATGCATAGATACCTATGGTGAAGTGTGTGTTACAAAAATCTCTATTTCCATAACTGTAGCATTGAAAACTGAAGTGACTAGTGTGTTGATTATTTCTTATCATTAACTTGTTACGAATAAACAATTTGTTCATCTTTAATCTGTTCAATTATTTCTATTTTGTTAATAAATAGACCTTCTGTGCAACCCTTAATGCTTCTTGTACCAAAAGGGGAGGGAAGCTGTAAGGAATCAATGTTATTAAATACGAGGTTCCAGATTCGTAAAAAGAACTTGATTAAATAAAGGAACATTGTGTGTGCCTTGTTTGGGGTGGGTGGAAAGCTCCCCTGGATTAGATGTTACTTAATTAAAACATCCTGCACACTTCTCACTATCCTGCTCACTCCTTCACCATCTCTGACCCTCAACCAACACTCTCCACTGAAAGCCAACATCTGAAGACAACCATGCCTTATTGCCTACAACACTGACATAAAGGTTGATTTCCTGCATTTCTCACTGACTCTCTCCTTGCACTGTCTAATGCACTTGACAATACAAAACCATCTTGCTGTACTGACCTTAAATCCTCTATCTGCTCACACCCGTCAAACTCTCTATTTCCTTTAAGCTATGCTTTAACCAATTACAAACCTCTTTCTCTTCTCCTTTTACTCCATGAATGACATTCCTTCTTATACTCTTGTTTCTGTACTGTAGAAAGATATGGGGAGCCCCTCAACCTGAGACTGAGAATCAACGGTTGGAAGGCTCAGAGGTGAACAGATAGGAAGTGTGTGGGAAACTCTTTAATCCCAAATTTGAGGTTCCACGGGGAGATCCAGAGAATAGATGGGACGAAAGGTGCAGGACCCTCTATTGGCCTGTACTTGTCTGGTACTGTGGAGGGACCCAGGGCATGAGAAGATTCACCCAGTTTTCTTTGTTTTTCATTTCAGACCCTGGTTGTTGTTTTGCCCACCCCATTTTCTATCCAGTGGTGTGTCCAAACTCTTTTGAATTGAGTGGTCCAAGTGTGGCACTGGCCTATACAGGGGTGGCATGAAGTACAAGCACACACACACACACACACACACACATAATGATCATAGTTTAGGATAATTGGGTGACAACTGGGATGGCCAATCAGATTCCAGGGGTAGCACACACCATCCCAAGCCTCTTCCTTGGACACGCCACTGGTTATATCCCACAAAAAGAGATCACTTTCACCTTATTTCCATCTTGGTCAGGTCATTAATCCATGTCCCCTTCATAACATGTACCTGACGTTAATCTGCACTAAGTCCAAAGTCATCTTTGTCCCTGCATTAATGCTAACACATCACATTTCCCATGCCTTTCCCTCCCAACCTCCTCACTCTATCACCCACTGCTCACAATCTTGGGATCCTCTTTGATGGTGACCCAAGATTCCATTATTTCACTTCAGCAACTGCCACAGATGCCAGGAATAACTTTCTCAACCACCTCACCCAGCACTCAGCCAAACCTCTGACCTCTAAACTTGTATTCAACAAACTGGATTACTGTTTGAGCTTACTCCTTCGACTCAACATATACTCTTGTCCCCTAAGCAAAGTTCTTATATTTTCTACACACACCCTCTCCAACCTACCTTGATACTCCCCCACCTTGTCACTCTGACACCAACCTGCGTGCCTCTGCATGCAAAACCACTCTCTTTTTAAATTAATACTCCTGTTCTACATATCTATGCATGGTCCTGCCCCCCCACTACACTACTGACTGAATCTCTCCCTACTCTCCCTCTCAAGCTCTGCAATCCTGCCCTCTCCCTAGCTTTTCTGCCCCATGCCCGCTCCGACTTCTGCACCTACTCTTTACCTGCCCCCCAAACATTAAAGCCAACCCATCAGTCAAATTGTTTAAGAGCATACTTCACCTTCACCTGTTAGCAACTGCGACTCACAAACTGACCACATTCTACCACTCCAGTAAGTGTTACTCCCATATACACAAAATATAAATATGTACACTATTCCAATGTTTTGGCACTAGACAGTTGATGTACATCTCACATGTGCCTCTCCTTAGTCACAGATCTGTTGTCTGATTGAACTACTAATTCAGCAACCAGTTTACTCTCAATCAGACATCCTCCCTCTAAGAATCTGCAATCTGCCCCTCTCCAGATGTTTTGAACTCTGACTCCCATGATCCCTCACCATTGGCTATGCTGGCTAGGACTGATAGGAGTTGTAATCCAAAACATCTCAAGCACCAATGGTTGCTGACCCTATTGTAAAGCCCTCTTACCCAGGGCCTGATTCGTTCATCTGTAGTGTTTCCGATATGCGTAATTTCTGTTAAAATGACATCCCTATTATTTAATAAATAAATCGAACATTTAAATACATTCTGGAACAATACAAAGAATAATGCACATATATTTCTTTCTCTAGGTAGAAAAGGAGGACTTCTTATCAGTGTTGGAGAAGTTCAACTTACATATCAAGAAGGAGCATTTTAACCTTTTCTTGGCAAGATGTGGCCTAGAAAACAGCCTGACCGGTATCAACTACATGGACTTCCTGAAGAACTTCCAGGACCGAAGCGACAGAGGCCTCACACACAAAATATTCTCCAATCCTAAACATAAGTAAGTATCCAAATAATGAACATCTCCCATCACTTACCTCTGATTTCAACAACAAACGAGCATCTGAGTCAATAAGAGTTGAGGATTAGCAGTGTTCTTGGTGAGAACTCCAGCTGGCCAGTTAAGTACTACCCAGGTGCATTATATTGTTTTTTGACAGTGAACTATATATGGCCAGTGGAAAAAACAGATATTCTACAGGTTGAATAAAAATCTCAAATGAAAACTATCAAAATACAAAATCCAGAGATGTGAGTGAAATCTTCTATGTAGCCGTGCAACAGATATCTCACAACACAAAAGCAGTCATTGAATCCATCAGAAACCATTTGGTTCACGCATGTACATGATGCTATATGTAGTAGTGGCAGTGTAGTTATGGTTAAGTTGCTGTTTCCATAGGAAGAACACTTTTTGGGCGGCCTATAACTCCGCTCCCCCTGGACGAACCCTCACCAAACTTTTCAAAAAAAGTATATGGGGCACTCTGAAAAAGTTTGGTGATATTTGGTGCAAGTGGGCAAAAGTTATGGGGGGGTCCCAAAATGTCTTTTTTTCCCATAGACTGAATGTGGGAAAAACTTTGCGCACGGCTACAGGCCAAACCGCTGGACGAATTTTCACCAAATTTTCGGCAGGGGCTTGGTTCTGAAAGCGTGCTTTTGCAAATTTGGTGACAATCCGTGCAGTACTTTTCTTTAAAATGATCAAAAAGTAGGTCTAAAAAGATTTGTGATATCTATGTCCGCTCCGCGGTCACACTTCCTTGTTCGCTCCGAGGACAAGATATCGATTGGCTAGGGGGGTGGCGTCATGACCGCGGACACGCGACATCTTCGTTGATTGGCTACAGAGAGCCGTGATGTGCGTCAGAATGTGCGGATGCCCCCGACATCTTGGATCTGAAGACAGCGCGCTCGCCACTAGAGGCGAAATGCTGTTTCGTAAACTGTTTTGGTCTCCTGCAGTGCGTTGGGCGGTTCACAGTGTAAGAGATGGGTTAAATGCTGTACTTGTTTAGGCGGCAGGTGTTAATGATGTATTCGCCATGCCAAATGCTGTTTCGGAAACTATTTTGATCTCCTACAGTGCTTAGGAAGGTTCAGAGAGTAAGAGATGGGTGAAATACTGTATTTATTTGGGCAGCAGATGTTAATGATGTATTCTCTATGCCCGCCGTGTTCGGGATGTTTGTACGTGCAGAAAATGAGGGGTCTAATAAGGGAAGTATTTCACTCCGTGCTGTGTACAGGCACCTTGAAAGTGTTCTAAGGAGAGGCGTGGTGTTATCGAACATTGAAATTGAGTACATGTTGTTATTACATTATTTTTTCCTATGGGTGTGCTATTGATTACTACGCCGCCTTGGGTGTGAGACGCTGCGTTGCCTTGGGTGTGAGATGCTGCGGTGGTTGTGGCCAGGGACTAGAGTCTTGGATGCATGGCCGTAGGCCGTAGGCCAAAGGCCATACTTCCAAGACTGTAGGCCCTGGCCACAACCACCGCAGAATGTCACAGCAATGCATATACCTGTAGTATTGCTTATCGATTAGATATTTGTGGGGAGTGTGTACAAGACCAAAGTTATAAGCACTGGAGGTATAAGGCACTGCACACGCACACATTGCAATATCTATGGACATACAGCTAGGACTCTAGCCTCTGGCCAGAACAAGTGAAGCATACGACAACTATCTATACAACCGTACTACCGCACATCACTCAGGTGGTTGTGGCCAGTATGTAGACTTTTGGGTGCATGGGTGCATGGCTGTAGAACCACTACATTGTATTACAGCAATGCATACACCCGTACTACTGCTTAGCAATATGATGGTTCTGGGGAGGGTGTACAGTCTTGGTGCATGCCCGAAGGCCATGCACCCAGGAATGACCTTATAAGCAGTGGAATTATAAGGCAATGTACATCCATACATTTAAATATCTATGGGCATATATCGAAATCTCTAGATCCTGCCCACAACCACTGCAGAATATTAGACAGGCATGCTATTAGCTGTGTTATGATTAAGTTGCTGTTTCCATAAGAGCACTTTTTTAGCTGCCTTATAACTGTGGTCCCCTTAGACGAATCCTCACCAAAGTTTGTAAAAAGAATTTATCGGACACTCTCTTTGGAAAGTTTGGTGATGTTTGGTCCATGTGGGGGAAAGTTATAAGGGTGGGGGGGTTCTCAAAACGTCTCTTTTCCACTTAGACTGAATGGGGGAAAAAGGTTGTGCCTGCTAACATGTGGCACTTTCCCTGATTGGTTGTGGAACAGCGTGAAGTACGTCAGCTTTCTTTGGTGCCCCCGCTATCTTTTATTAATGTTTTGGTATACGCCGACATCGCCAGAAACACATAGAAAACAAGCGAGCACTGCACTTGTCACACTTATGTAATACTATTTCAGAAGGTGACCTTTGAGGGGGGGTGGGATGGGATATGGGAGCACAAACTGAAAAAGTGCAGTATTCTTGTTACCAAAGGCATATGTTTAAATGGAAGGTCGTGCTCACTGTACCACTGCGAATTAGTGCGTGTGGGTTAAAATCTTTTTGGAATATTATTGCCGTTAGACTAGCGTCCTAAGTTTTAAAAACTAAGGCCACCATCTGCACTGTTTGCTGGAAACAGCGATTCAAGAGGTGTATGGGAGTAGCGGTTCTCATAATTAGATTTCAATGTGTTGTTGCAAAGTAAGAATTCTTTTGCCTTCTGAGTGAAGGTCATATTAGTTGTTTTTTTGGTTGGACGCTCAATACGCCCGCGCATCCGAGTGAATGTATAAGGGGCAATTGTTTTTCGACCTTGAGCGAAAGGGAAACCTTTTAAGAAATTCAAGGAATGAAAGGGTAGAAACAAATAGCAATTGATAAGGTTATGTTTTTAAAAGTTTGTAAGGGACATGCAATATTAGTCCACGAAGATTCTTCGATGCAAATACATTGGTGTCTGACTTGCAGTAAAAGAATAGAGGCAGTAAATATTATGTAAGTTTACTTTTGCCGACTGTACATTGTCTTCCGGTGTAGTTGCCATTTTTTTTTATCTTACGCCAAATGCAGAATCTCGGCATTTGTAGCCTGTTACTATAGTTACACATGGTCATTAGTAACATTTCACTAAAATGTCATGTTTGACCACTTACATTTGTGTATTACTTTGCCCATTTTTTGTGTCTTTTTTCAAATTTTTTGGTTGGCTATTGACACGTATTTTCTGTTACTTTTCCTGCCCAGGTACATCTTTCTGTACTGTTCGTGCCATGGTTTCCAGACGCCGAATGAGGGTTTCTTCGGACGGCAAATACAGCTGCTCATGAGCGGTTGCCTGTACATAACAATTATGTGGGATGGCACCCTAAGCCCGCTTTGCCCTTACGCTGAACTTGCTGTTCGGAGCAACATCACATCATTTATGGTGCTGTAGGCTCAAGGCCATGGCGCCTTTTTGGAAATCACTGTGGAAACAAAGCGGCTGCTTTTACCAAGAACCCATAATTTTTGTATAGGCAAAAAACCAACATGTTCCTCATCTGTAACATTTGCAATGCCGCACTTAGAACCATTGTTATCATTGCTTTGAGAATGGGGTTACTCCGATGGTCTCTGACAGTTTGTTGTTAAATAAACCTACTTTACGAACTGTACAATGTTCACGTTTTCTTTTAGAATCCAGTCTAGTACTTCCAAATGTAAGTTATTAGGTTGTACGTCGCTGTTTGTTTATTTACAGGTTCTGCGTCACGACACGTAGCTGTGCTTTTTGCAGCCTGCCATGGAAAGGGAAGAGGGACTATGTATGAAATAATCGCCTTCCCTTTCTATGGTGGCCATCTTGAAAAAGGATTTTGTTTTGTAATCCGAACCGCCAAAGCCGCCCTGGATTATAACAAGTAATCCTCCTTTTTAGTAGCACACCTTACTGCTTTGCAGATTTAGACTTTTAGTGGCAAAGATTATTGCGTCTATGCATTTTACTGAAAAATATACAGTACTTCAAGTGTATGCAATTTTTTTTTAATAAATAATTTACACTGTGAAAGGTTGCTATTAACGCAATACTTACTTTGTTTACGGGTGGCTTTATTTTTTGCTACGGCCGGTAATAAGGTAATTTGCGAACGACAATGAGCAAAGAAGCAACGACCGGTAATATGGGTCGGTAGATGTACAGCGACAAATTATGTGCGTTTGTTACTTGCAAGGTAGCTGCACTGTTTCTCATGCTTCTTCATTACAGCACTGCTGCTGTTTCTTGGGGAGAAAGGATGCTTTTAGCTGATGTCATTTTCAGATAATTTGTTACGCTCACCTGGTATCCACAGGGACCCCACCCAGCCGGGTTACTCGCTGGTATGCTTCTCAGCTTTGCCCTGATGTGGTCTGCGGGGAAGGTTCTGCCTAAAAATACAGGAGGACTGTGTTCAAGACTGACCGACTGGGGTAGGTATCCTCATCCACCTCCGTATGATTTCAGTCCCTCTGGTGCCCTCTCCTCACCTTGTGGTAGAATTAGGCGTGCTCTCCGTCCTGCCTTCTTTGCAGGGGTGCGTTGTCTTTCATGGGCGAGTGCGGTCCAGTTACTTCACTGACGCCGGCCCGTTTGATATTGTTCAGGTAGGTCTTATTGTTGTTATTTAGTTTTGTTGCTATCCTGCATGCCTTTCTTTGTTTAAAAATTCTCTTTTTTCTCCATTAGGCATGCACAGCTTCAGCGCGGCGAACTGGCTTGGTTGAGCCCCGCTGGTAAATGTTGGCGCATTAAGAGCGCTATGATGCGGTAAGTAAGCGCAATGCGCAGCGCTGCGAAGTCTGACCTTTGCTAACCCGTGTTTTCCTTCCTTGTAGGTTGCGGTGTTCTCCAGCACGAGTGGAATGTCCCGAGTGGTGCCAGCCGAGAGGCGACCAGCCAGGTAAGCCTTTTGAGCAGTTTGCAATTTGTAAATGTCTCTACTGCTTTCTTTAATGTTGCCTCTATCTTCCTCTTTCAGGTCGTTCTGTCCGGGAGGCGTGCAGATTCGAGGAAGCTGTTCTCAGTAGCTTCAAGTGTTTAAAGATGAAGACTGCAGGTGAGATGCTGCTGCTAATGATGTTGCTTTTGTCTCTTTGCAGGTTCTGCTTCTCCGAGGTTCGACGGAATAGCTGGACACGGTGAGCGTCACGTTGCAAGCTGCTAAGTAACGCTAAGCGTGTTGTCTTGCTCGGGTGTGGTTTAAATATCCCCAATAAAAGAGTCCAGGAAAAGTAATCCCTAGGCTACCACACCCAAAACACTAAACCGCATAGCTTGGTTCTCCATGTTGGCTGACAATAATAAAGTAGTTCCCAAGCACATTGTTTATTCATGGTGTATGAGCCTGGCCCCATGAGGGCTTTTGAAGAGGATGCCAGGCTCTAGAGGCCCGAGTCCTGACTCCACCTGGCCAATGGGTTTGCCAGAGGGGGTTTTGGGCGAGGGTCGTGACATAAGTACAACTTTTGCTAAAGACATATCATGTGTAGTGCATTGGTAATCGCTGCATACCAATACGTGATGGTGTTCTGTAAGGGAAATGCTGAAGGTGGACGTTCCTATAACAATATAAAATCTATTTCCATACTGTCCACGAGGCATAGATCTTACTGTTAAGTGTGTACTGATTCTGGGACATGTCACTGTGCTGTACGCCAGCATATTGTCATGTGGCATTCTTCGCAAGGTGTACACTGTTTAGCAAAAGACCCTTGCTAAAGGGACATTATGGTTACGTTGCCCTACTGAAAATCTGTGACATTCAGTACAAATATTTTTTATTATCAAGACGTTATACTTAAAATGACGTACTAAAAACCCGTACAATTCACTCAAAAAAAACTTTGTTAAGGGGACATTATGGTTAAGTTGCACTACTAAAAACCTGTGCAATTCACTAAAACTACTTTACAAATGTGCCATTATGGTTCAAAGTAAAACCAAAAAAACCCTACAATTCGCCAGTTAGGACATCAAAGATGACATCACAAATGTCATTGATGACATCACTGATGACATCACATGTATGAAACCACCTTTTTTACTTTACTGAGATATCTAGGCCACGTGGTTTTCTTCAGTAACAGTCAGGAACTAAAAATTGAAAAGCTGCTATATTCATAGACTTATCCTTGAAGTATGTTCTTACAGTAATTCTCTTAGGGTCCAGAACCATCATATGAAACATATACATAGGGGAAGACACAGGCTTGAAAGACAGCAATCCTTTCTGTGCATGAAGATAATCAGTAGGGTTATCAGCACTTTCTGTTTTTTTATTACTGTAGTTTCCCTGTATATGCTCATATTGGTATATATTGCACTCACACTACTTTCCTGAGGGTCCAGCAGTCACATCATGTCATACATATACATAAGGAAAGTAGCAGCTTTGAAACAGAGCCATCATTTCTGTGCATAAAGATAATCAGTTAGGTTATGAACACTTTCTGCTACTACTGCTGCTTTTTTGCTTACTTCACTTTCCCTTTATATACTCATATTTGTATGTGTTGTTGTCTCATTGTGTTTTGTCTGTAATAATGCAATTATGTAGTAAGTGGGTTTTATTAGCTACTTATTACATGTTTCACAGTACGCAAAACTCTAATAAGAAAGCAGTTATCATTTCACTAATCACCATGGCAAGATTATGAATATTGCACCTCCATCATGTATGCTGCACACAATGCCTATGTTTCTGCATGAGTAGCTTAGTATACTGGATAGAACTTCATAATAGAATGCTATTTATATTAATGCATTGTTTAATGCACTAAGTAGCTCATGATATTTATTCCAATGATCCTTGACACTTTTTTGTCAACATTATAATAAGAATCCCTAGTACAGACTATTCCGGAAAAGTAAATGCACATGTGATGTCATCAGTGATGTCATCAATGACATTTGTGATGTCATCTTTGATGTCCTGGGTGTTAGTCTTAGCAGTGCACGGTGGTGGCGCGAGTTATGGTTGCTTAGCATACTCTGAACCATAACGTCCCTTTAACAAAGTTTTTTTACTGAATATACATATATATGTATTTACTGAATATACATATATATGAATATATGTATACGCTTTGGTGTAAGGTGCTTTATAAATCAATAAATAGAAATACAAATACAAATATATGGCAGTGAACAAAAACAAAGGGGCTACACATGTCATATCACCAGTGATATCATCAATGACATTTGTGATGCCATCTTTTATGTTCTGGGTGTTAGTGCTAGCAGTGCACAGTGGTGCAGGCAGGTATGGGTGCTTAGCCTACCATAACTGGCGAATTCAAGGGGTTTTTGGGTTTTACCTTGAACCATAATGGCATGTTTGTAAAGTGGTTTTAGTGAATTGCACAGGTTTTTCGTAGTGCAACTTAACCATAACGTCCCCTTAAGAAAGTTTTTTTAGTGAATATATATATATTACATGGATGCGGTAGCGTCCATGTAGTTATGGTTAAGTTGGTGTTTCCATAGGAAGATCACTTTTTGGGTGGCTTATAACTTCGCTCCCTCTGGACGAATCCTCACCAGACTTTGCAATGGCCCACTCTACATTTTTTTGCAAAGTTTGGAGAGGTTTGGTTCAGGGGGGTCAAAGTTATAGGGGGGTCCCAAAACTTTTGTTTTTTCCCATAGACATAATGGGAAAAAACTTTGTGCACGCCTACAGCCCAAACCGCTGGACGGATTTACACATAATTTGCGGCAGGAGCGGGGGCTTGGTCCCGAAAGCGTGCTTTTGCAAATTTGGTGTAAATTCGTCCAGTAGTTTTTTTAAAAATGACCAAAATGTAAGGCAAAAAAATTAGTGATATCCCCGTTCGCTCCGCGGACGGACTTCCCGGTTCGCTCCGCGGACAGTGCCGTGATTGGCCGAGCGGCTTGCGTGATGTCCGCGGACATGCAGCAACATGTTCGCTGATTGGACGGCATGGTGCGTGAAGCGCATCAGATTTTCTGTGGCGCCCGCCATCTTGCATTCGCGGACAGCGCAGTGAAACTTGAATTAAAAATTGTATTTAACGGAATGTGTTGGTGTGTAAGAGTGTTTGGGGAGGGTGGGGGAGTCTGAGATAGGTTCAATGTTCTGTTTTTTTTATGTGCTAGACACTTTTGTTGTGTTCGATTTGTCTGCGGACAACACGGCTGTTCTCAAATGTTCTATATAAACTAAATGATGTGGTGTTCTGAGGACGGAGTATGTGTCTGTTTTGTTCGCAAGCAAGCTAAAATTGAGCTAAGAACTCTCGCAGTGTCCTTAAATGTTCATACATAAACAAAATGGGGGTGCCCTGAGGACGCTGTCCGTATTGTACTCTGGCAAGTTGAATGTGTTCTAAGAACACTGGCGGTGTCCTGAAATGCTCTGATTACTTACCGGTAATCTTCATTACTCCTATTCCTACTCTTCCTTGTCACAGTACTGACGACCCTCCTCACCCTCCCTGCGGGGAAGGTCCCATGCTCCGGCTTGGTAATATGAAACTGAGTGATGTGGATGTGGGGGCAGAGTTATAGGAATTTAAAGAAATAGAAGAAGGTCCTGTGTCGGAGGCAGGGGCCTCATGAAGTATGTACTGGGACGAGGAAGAGTGGACGTGGAGGTAATGTTTGCAATTAAACAAAATGGGGGTGGTCTGAGAACGCAATTTCCTATGGCCCTTACCCGACTTTTTGTCCACTAAACAAATGATAAATCAGGCTGCTGTGCGCCGACATTATGTGATAATCCTATCACTTGCCCCATCGACCTAGCTGACCTCCTTTTGCGACACTAAATCATATCTCCCGCCCCTAAGCCTGACATTATCAAAGCATTCATATTCCCCCTCTCTCTCCGTGACGTTACAGGGTGCGTAGCCAAATGCGCCCAGTCGTCTCCAGTCCTACACGACTTTACACAGAACCCAGAAAACAACACACATCATCTCACAACACACCATGCCACAATTCGGAATATGAAACTGTGATTTAAAAGCAAACAACAAGATTGTACATTTCGTAAACTACTTTTATTTGACATCAAATGTTTAGAGAATATTCAGCGATTTGCATTTGTCTTTGCTATCGATCCGCAAAAGTTCATCTTGAGTCAAGCGCTGTTCCTTTGCGGTACACAGGGTGTTGGTTTATGATAAAAGAAGCACTATGGTCGCACTGATAATCGGAAGGCTGTTCCAACAACGAGGCATTAGACCACCATAATGGTTGGTATGTTGATTCTAGCCGCTAGTACCGAGTAAGGCCCAGTCGTCTCCAGTCCTACGCGACTTTATACAGAACCCGGAAAACAACACAGATCATCTCACAACACAGCGCGCCACAATTCGGAATATGAAACTGTGATCTAAAAGCAAACAGCAAGATTGTAGATTTCGTAAAGTACTTTTATTTGACATCAAATGTTTAGAGAATATTCAGCGATTTGCATTTGTCTTTGCTGTCGATCCACAAAAGTTCATCTTGAGTCACGCGCTGTTCCTTTGCGGTACACAGGGTGTTGGTTTATGATAAAAGAAGCACTATGGTCGCACTGATAATCGGAAGGCTGTTCCAACAACGAGGTCCTAGACCATCATAATGGTTGGTATGTTGCTTCTAGCCGCTAGTACCGCGTAAGGGCATATTGGTACTTGGCGATTGTCCCATAAGATGGTGAGGGTCATGAAGTTGTTTAGAAGTAGCTGCACCTGGCAGTTGAAGAATCAGTCGGCCGGGGTCTGAAAATCGTGGCATTGACAGTAGGGAAGGATGTACCTGTTTTAAAAACATAAATTAGTCTCACAAGGCGATCTTCATTAAAAAAATTCATTTTATTTATTAGGGCGTTTTAAAAACATAAATTAGTCTCACAAGCCGATCTTCATTAAAAATATTCATTTTATTTATTAGGGCATGAAACTATTTGCTAGCAAGGATAGTGCAACGGAGTATGTTAACTTATTCCCACTAACCCACCCTCTCTCCTCTGACTTTTTCAGAGCCGTCTGAGCGCCAGGGGACCACTTCGGCGGTGATATTGCGCGGTACAAAACAATATGCCACATTGAACGAACAAGTACAACTTAACCGGTTTTAACGCCACGCTATTGTTATTACATTCCAGTATAAAATAATCTAAAGGGTTACTTACATTATATTGGCATTTTCCATTGTCTGAGCGTAATGCAGTCCCTAAATACGACTCCGTCTGTGCCAACGATCTTTCTCATAGTAATATAATATAAAAAAGCGGTTTAGTTTCAGAAATGTCATCCTTATCGTCTCTTACGTATTTGCACCCTCCTTCAAAAGAAGTCTTTTGGCACGATCCCTGTCTGTCAAGGTCAAAAAACAATATAACCTTATAGTGCGAGTCGTGGGCCACTCCGGCCCGCGAGCAAAAAATGGAAGCAGCTGACCTTCACTATGAACGAGCATAAATTCTTACTTTGCAACATTCTGTGTAAAGCCATCCCTGAGAAATTGCTTTTTACACTCCGTCTTTGTATATTGTCTGTGTGCTAATGAAAAAAGTTTGTTAAAGGGAGTTTATGGTTAACTTGCGCTACTAAAAACCTATGAAATTCAGTAAAAAACCTTTGTTAACGGGACGTTATGGTTAAGTTGCGCTACTAAAAACCTATGAAATTCAGTAAAATAACGTTGTTAACGGGACGTTATTGTTAAGTTGCGCAACTAAAAACCTATGAAATTCAGTGAAAAAACTTTGTTAAAGGGACGTTATGGTTAAGTTGTGATACTAAAAACCTATGAAATTCAGTAAAAAAAAGTTTGTTAACAGGACATTATGGTTATGTTGTGCAACTAAAAACCTATGAAATTCAGTGAAAAAACTTTGTTAAAGGGACGTTATGGTTCCAAGTAAAACCAAAAAAACCCTGAAATTCGCCAGTTATGGTAAGCTAAGCACCACCGTGCACTGCTAAGCCTAACACCCAGGACATCAAAGATGACATCACAAATGTCATTGATGACATCGCTGATGACATCACATGTGCATTTACCTTTCATGAAAAGTCTGTACAAAGGATTCTTAGTGTAATGTTAATTAAAAAAAGTGTCAAGGATTATTGGAATAAATATCAAGTGCTAATCAGTGCATTAAGCTATGCATTGATATAAATAGCATTCTATTATTAACTTCAATCCAGTATACTAAGGTGCTAATGTATAAACATAGGCATTGTGTGCAGCATACATAATGGAGGTGCAATAATCATTTCACTATTCAACATGGCAAGCTTATGAAAACTGTTTTCATAGTACAGTTTTGCGTACAGTGAAACTTGTGATAAGTAGGTAATAAAACCCACTTACTACATAATTGCATTATTATAGACAAATCACAAAGAGACAATACCAGATACAAATATGAATATATACAAGGGAATTGAAGTAAGAAAAAGAAACAGCAATAGTAGCAGAAAGTGTTCATAACCTAACTGATTACCTTTATGCAGAGAAATGATTGCTCTGTTTCAAAGCTGTTACTTACCCTATCTATATATATCACATGATGTGTCTGGATCCTAAGGAAAATAGTGTGAGTACAACATATAAAAATATGAGCATATACAGGGAAAGTACAGTAATAAAAAAACATCAAAACTATCAGAAAGTGCTGATAATTTTAATGCACAAAAAGGATTGCCTTCTTTCAAGGTTGTGTCTTCCCCTATGTATATGTTTCATATGATATGAGTGGACCATAAGGGAATTATAGTAAGAACATACTTGAAGTATAAGTCTACAAATATAGTACATTTACAATTTTTAGTTCCTGACTGTTACTGAAGAAAATCATGTGGCCTAGATATGTCAGGAAAGGAAAAAAGGGAGCGTCAGACATGTGATGTCATCAGTGATGTCATCAATGACATTTGTGATGTCATCTTTGATGTCCTTGGTGTTAGGCTTAACAGTGCACGTTGGTGGCGCGAGTTATAGTAGCTTAGCTTACCATAACTGGCGAATTTCAGGTGTTTTTCAGTCCCTTTAACGAAGTTTTTTCACTGAATATATGTATATATCTTTCAATTACAAGCAAAAGAATTCCAAAGAAGACAACAATCATCTCTAATTTCATTGGACACTTGAAAAACATAAAAGTATATAATATCCCCTCAGAAATGGTAAGCAGTCAACATTTCTAAAAACAGGCGTTAGCAAATGACATATGCACGATCACTACTGTGGTTTGGCTTGGCTTGTAACTCATTCTGAGAGCTGCCTCCACTCTGTCCAGTGTTGCTTTGCTTCACAAAATCATTTTGCATGTGCATGCTACAAATGGTTAGACGATAACCACAATATAACATAATATAGCATAACATCACTGTAATTTCCTCTCAAGGATTAAACCTAGGCAGAAGTACAACTAGAGAAATGTCATGTGAACATGACTAAGTATGGTTGGGGAGAAAGGAAAGGAAGGAAGCAGAAAAGATTAAGATGAGGGATGAGTGCACATTCTGGCGCAAAGAGAGACAGAGGACATTGACCAAATGGGATAACACTATGAGAATAAGAATTCATGAATACAAATAGTGACTTTGTAACTGCGCAAACATACGTTTGTGCCAATCTGATCCATCCAAACTGTACGGCGTTATTCGGCACAAGTACACGACAAATGGCTATGAGTGCTGATGCAGCCCATGCTGCCCACAGTGTTCTGAAAGCTTCTCGCTACCGCCGCTGCACTTGACCGTCTGCTTCTGTGCACCTCACTTTGTTTAATCTGGATCCCATTATGGAAGATTGCCTCAAACTCACTGGCTCCATTACTGTTTATATCAGGCTGCTTTATTCAAGGCAACTTTGCCTGGAACTTGACATAAAAACCTTCAATTTCGTGTCCATCAACTTGCCCCCCACCCCCTTCTTTCCCTTTGAAGCCCACTATTGTCTTGTGCTTCTTTCCTGGATGCCTTCCCTGCTTGGTTCCCCTGAGCCTTGCATCTCTTTGTTCTTTGCCTTTCCTTCAGTGCTCTCCTATGTCCCTTTTCTTTTTTCGATCATACCTGGCCACCGTAGGACCAAGTACTGCTGTGCTTTTCTCTTTGTTCTACTAAACCCATCTATTTTTCTTTCAAATTCCAAAGTGGTAAACCATTCTTTCGTGCTCTCTATTCTAAATGCCAGCACACAGCGATCCCCTCCCCAGATTGTCTCTCACTGCCCCCACCAATCTTGTTTACCACCTGTCCACATCAATTAAGTTAATCAGGTAGATTTTGTTTCTAAAAAAGGCAAATGTACTCTGTTCTGCTTAAAGTCCACTGGATCTTTAAATATTATTGCCTTGTTGCCTAATACCCCTATTTCAGCAGCCCTGCAAAAGCCAGACACTTCTCTTTTTATTTCCTTCCTAGCGTTATCAATACCTGACAGCTTCCGTGCGCCTCCCCAAACCCTCCCTGGAAGTACCTTTGTCAAGACAATTCTAGTTCCCATCCACAACGTTCTTATAATTCCCAAATGTTTCTTCATCATTTTAATTATTTCCAGCCCAGTCCATTCTACCAAGTCATTTTCTCCCAAATGATACATGCATTACATCTAATGTTATATATGCTTTTAAAGGCCCTTGTGGACTGTTGTACATAGGACAAACAACCAGGAAATGGCAGAGAGAGTGGTGGGATGTTAGAATGCATATCAGAAATCCACTGTTGCTAGTCATTTTATGGACAAAGGTCACATTTGACAGATATGTTTTATAATCCTAGAAATTGTTAAGTGCTCCACGAGGGGTGGTGACATGGTGAGATGATTGCTCCAATGTGAAGCATTCTGGATTGAAATGTTAGACACAATTTCACAGAGAGGTTTGATCGAGGAATTTTCCCTTTACTTTTTTATTTGAATGGTTGGTTTTCTGCTATGTTTGACTATTTTTGAATAACTGTAATTATTGGACATTAGAAAGCTACGTGATAACATCTTTATTTAAGGTTTGGACTATTTCTTGGTTGTTGATTTTTATGGTACTCAAGCATGATTATCCAACTTCCTACCTAAGAGTCCTGCTTCTTGATCCCAACAGTGGCTTCTCATGAGCCATTCACATTTTATCATTATCTGCCAAGAATAATAGCCATGACTATAAATGTACGAAAGAACTAAACATGTATCTTTGGTACTTGTTATTTAGGTATGTCCATTTCCTGTATAAACTCTGGCCACATCATATTTACATATATGTGTTATATAGTGAAGACTATGCCCCCGTCATCGGCAATGTCTTGGATATATGTACCACTTTGATATACCAGTCTTTTGTGTGTTATTTCAACATTCAAATTATTTTTGCATATTTGAAGAACCTAGGATTTTAAGCTATTTGCTGTTAAGGTTTGTCCTTTATCACCTGTGAATTCTGTTCTAATAATATGTAGATTGTGCATGTGGTGTATAGTGATGTTGAAGATTTCGCCAAGTAAATATGTATTTTCTTGTCACCAGTTTTGTGACTGTAGATTTACCATTCGACTCACTTTTATGAGTCTTTATTAAATTATACTTTTTTTCGTGTTTCCTTGACAGTCATGTATCTGGTTTACGTGTGGGTATAATGTTAGCTACGATATTGCATTTTGGTTTTAATCTCGGGTAACATTTGACTACTTTTAACTCTAACTTGGTATTATATGGACCTTCGTGTCCGATTACTTGTTGAAGCCCTCCCTTTCTTCATGGCAGCCTAGGGCATACTTTGCGATTTAGTGTTTACTAGCCACAATCCTCTTCTGATCTTCATTCTTTTCTTTACTTATTGGGTCGCTCATCAGCACGACAAATATTCATGGCATGACATCATCAGGGATATACACATTAAATTGTGATCGCAAGTTTCTTACTTTTAAGCTCACTTACGGGCGATATGAGATAACGATAGTCACTCAGTCAGAGCTCTGTTACTCTGGTTCTATTGCTTTATTTGAGCGTGTATAGGAGTTTCTCTTTGAGATTTGTAAATCATCTCACAATCCTTATTTTGACCTGCAGATTATCGCTAGGGGCATTTCCTTCCATCTGACATTACTCTAAATGTTGATTACTCACCTTTTCTAGAATTTGATGCAGGTTCGAGACCACTTCTAATTCATGGCTTTATGCATTTTCACACAGTTTCTTCACAACTTTTTTTTCAATTCACGTTCTCTCACGGGTTGGCTTGTTCGTTTTACTTTGTTTTAGATTTCTTTGTTATTCCGAACCATTGTCAAAGCTTGGACTCTTTACCAAGTGGTACCTGGGTAATTTGGGTGAATTATGTATGTCCTATTTTTCCTCTTTGAATTGTCTTTCAACATCTGATAACTCCACATAAGGATTGCTGTGTTAGACATAATATGTTAAAATGAGACTATGTAGACTTGTAAGTGATTTCAATCCGGCACACACCCAAGTCAATGCCTAGCGTGTAATGCACAACTGAAATCCTTATTTATTTTTGTCTAAAAGTTCTTTATTCTGAACGATATACCACTCATATCACGCCCCTCTCCTGGAACCCCCCGGACACACTGAACCAGGAATCAGGCTGGTTTGCAAGGTTAAAAATATTGATTAATGTATTTACAATTTAATCACACTATGTTTAATGGGTACACAATAATCACCAATGGGGTGATGTAACACTGAGTAATCTCTTTAATACACAAGGAGTAATAGTGAACAAAACAATTCAGCACAGAAATAATACTTTTGTGTGTGTGTTCAGATCAGATAGCACTGTGGTTAAAGGTTCCCCCTGCACATCCCCTCAATCCCCCAATAGGCAATGTAAAGAGATAGGAGAAGAGAACAGGTTTCAGGAATGGCAGAATTCAAACAAAATATCAATCTCACTTTCCCCCAGCAAACACGAGAAAAACAGAATTGATTGTCAAGCTGTCAGAATGGCTTTTAAAGTTATCTTAGAATGGACTGAGCAAAAACACTAAATATGGTCAAAATTTCTGAAATTGCTATAAATTCTCATGAGAGCCGCTTTGGATAGTTGCACACAAACACAAGCAATGATTTAATACCAAGAAACAATTTGAAATCTTAAAATTCAAGTCGGAAGCAATCAAAAGCTGTTTTACACGTGTCCGAATTTCCCCAAAACGAAATTTGCTGCTAATTTTTCACTGCCCGATAACGGGAGAACCGTAGGGATTTGGGATACGGTTTTAGATGCGATTTAAAGCTGTGGATGTTAACTGAGGAAGTTATGGGCGTTTTAGTGGAGGTAATTTTTTCATGCAAGAATGGAAAACAGGAATGCGCTTTTAAAAGGACAAATGGATTTCATACACTAGAGGATGACTATGAACAAAACGAATTCCCCACAGGAACACAGCCACTTGATCAGAATGACTGCCTGCCAAGGACTCGCCTTCTTCAGATGAGAAAAGATCAGCGCGAAGATAGTTTTAGCAATACTAGTACAGGAGGAAGATAGGAGGGACAGGATAGAGGGTTCAGACAATTCAAAAGTACTCCTAACAATGCGCTTTCTGAACACAAGATAGGATGGGCTTAAGATGGGGATTAACTAAGCAAGGTACATATGCTAGTGACACAGTTCTTTCTATAGATACTCAGTAGATATGTTTTTTAAACGGAACCGTCAGGATTCTGGTCTGTCAAGATTCTGGTCAGGGAATGGGATCTGGTTCTAGGACAGAGAGCTTGGCACATGATATTGGATCTGGAATCAGCAAGGCACTCTGGTCACGGCACGGCACAAAACTGGACTTGATCTGCAATGTACTCTGGTCACAGCACGGCACAGGACTGGACTGGATCTGCCCTTCTTGGTTCTGATGATAATTATTTCAGCAGGGGGGTGCGTGGCTAACTGCCATGTAGAGCGAACATGTCTCCTGTGAGCTCTGCGCCGATGTGCCATCATAAGCTGTTTTCATGTATTTTTGCTAACGTTTAAACGTTGCAACTTGCACCATTCACCGCCGGATCCCATCCGCAATCGTTTGATCCATCTCTCAGAAGGCTGGGAACAACTAACGCCGTCATACGCCGAGTGAGCAGTGCCAGAGCAGAGAACGAAAATGGCGGCTCCCGCGTCCTGAGTCTCGAGGGACCGGAGCGCGCAAGCACCACAGAGGACGTTGCCCACCGGAGCGCATAGGGGAGCCGGAGCAGTCAGCCTGCGCCAAGGTCGAGGGAGAGGAGCGGAGCAGCTGTGCTCGCAGACGGAGCGGGCCGGCCCTTGGGCCTCCATCCAACAGCGTCCTGGCCGTGGAGCCCTGACAAGACCAGCGGCCGGCCGGTGCCGCGAAGGTAAGCTGGGAGGGGGGTTAACCAGCCCTGACTCGTGCTTCGGGAGTGGAGGACCCGTGGTCGCATGGTGCTCTGTCCCCCTGCTGCAGGGCTGGCCTCCCCGAGTTGCTGGGACCTCGGCCCCCTCCCCACTGCCAACGCGAATCTACATTAGGGAGTGTCACAGGAGAGGATCCCAGTAGTCCCCCGCCTTGCGCCCTGCAGTCGACACCGAGGGCGGTCCATGCCCGGCGCACTGTGCGCCCACAAGAACTTGTCATCCCACAGGCGGCCGTAGCTGACCCGCCGCCCAACATTGACTACACAAGCGCCTACACCCACAGGATGGGGCGTGGGCACAGCGCAACTCCCTGACCCCGCCACCTGGCACCTCGGATGTACGGGGCTCCACCTTGGCGCCCAGAAATCACTGCCTAAAGGCCCCTCTGCTCACTCACCATGGAAAGGGGGTGCCAAACAATTGCAATACGGTGAGGGATCAGAGCATGACCTCCTCTGCGCAGCCTGCGTATTACCCCTTCCTTGACATCTGAAACGGGCGCTGTCTCCCACCTCACTGGGCCTAAGCTTCTCCCCCCTCTACAGCGACCCCTGGGTCCCCTTGGGACACACGAGCAGCCTCACACCTTCACCTCGGCCCCGGGCGGTACTGCCTTGTGGGCCCTGCAGCAACAGTGAGAAGCACCCCTCCGTGACTGTGACTAGCGGCCTACCACCTGCGCCCCCGGCGCCCTCGCCGTGAGTGGACTGTGTGCCCACAAGATGGCTGGTAAAAACGGCAGGCCCAAGCAGCGACAGACCACCATGGACACTTACGCAGCCAGCGAATCTCCGAACCTTGAGAGCTCGAATAGTGCGACCACAGACGTTCAATCAGACCCTACGGCAACGGCGACATCCGAACCCAGTAACACCCAGTTCCTCGAAGCCATCAGACTACTCCAAACAACGATGGAACATAAAATCGATGCCGTTGCCATAGACCTGGGCCTCCTGTGCCAGTATGTCCGCTCCTGAGCCGGCAGGACTGAGGTGCTCGAAACACAAGTCAAAGAAAATACCGAATCCAAAACGCACCTCCTCCGAGACGTCCACGAGCTCGAACAAAGGGTCAAGAATTTAGAAGATAGGGCAGAGGAGGCGGAGGGAAGAGCCCGTCATAATAATATTTGTCTCCTCAGGCTGCCGGAGGGTTCTGAGGGCTCCGCCCCCACTAACTATGTAGAGAACCTCCTGCTGCAGGAGGTGGGAGCTGGTAAACTCTCCCAAGGCTTCACCATTGAAAGGGCCCACAGATCCCTCGCTAAGAAACCTCCACCGGGCACCCCACCCAGGCCGGTGATGGCAAAAGTTCTTAACTACAAGGACCGAGAGATAAACCCGGCCTTTTCCCGCGCAGGTGGTCAAATCAAACGGGACTCTGCCACAATCACTATCTACCCTGACTATACCTTCCAGGTTCAAATGAACAGAGCCCAGTTTATACACACGAAGGCCAGATTGAAGGCAGCTGGGTTGCGTTATATGCTTTTGTATCCTTCAAGACTTAAACTGCTGCACAACAATAGGGCACACCTGTTCGACACTCCGGCACAGGCCAGAGACTGGATGGACGACTGCAAATACCTGATGTCGAGGAAAGAAAGCGGAAACCGAGATAACGTTCCTCCCGCCATCTCGATAGGAATCATGCAGCCTCTACCCACCGCCGGTGGGCGAATTGAGCTTCCACACAGCTGATCAGATCCTTACACAGAGACACTGGAGTCAAGGTTCACTCCACCCCCTGGAAAATTTCTTCCCCTTTTTTTTGGGTGTACATACCCACCCGTAGGGCACCTGGAGAACTATGCACAGTCCTACAGAGCAGAAACGGGATTGTCATAACGAGGGTGACCTTGCTGGGCTAGTTCTATGTTTGGGTTGTTTGCAGTTAAAGGGGGGGGTGGGAAACAGGGAGTTATTATTACAGTTGGGAACTACAAACGGAAATTACCGAGACCACGGAAGCCCTTGATATGCATTGCTGCACTAACTAGATCCCGAGTCCTGCTGGCCCCACGTGTCCGTCCACGTAACACCTATGGCTGACACAGTAAAGATCGTTACTTGGAACGTCAGAGGCCTGAACAGCTTCGTCAAACAACAACGCGTCCAATCCTACTTGAAGAGATGTGGGGTCGGAATCGCCATGCTCCAAGAGACTCACCTAACAGCCAAAAAGCTAGATGCCCTGGCCAAAACCTGGCATGGCACCCTAGTGGGTTCCTCTTACTCCTCCTATGCCAGAGGGGTCTTGATCTGGATTCCCCCCACGGTCCACTTCAGGCTTACTAGTACTAAATCGGACAACGAGGGGAGGATGGTTGTGGTTTGTGGCTCTATCGAGGGCAAAGAGCTATGCCTAGTTAGTTCTTACGCACCAAACCACGACGCAACTGTCTTCTTCCACTCCCTCTATACACGGCTCACCCCATATATTATGATATGGGGAGGCGACCATGCACCCTTGACCCTCTACTGGATAGATCCGACAATAAGTGCGATCGCCCCTCCCCCCCGGCCAAAATACTTTCCAAACTAGTCCAACAGTTGCAACTCAGTGATATTTGGAGGAACCAGCACCTAGAGCAACGCGAGTACTCCTTCTACTCCCCACCACATGTCATGCATACCAGGCTAGATTATATTTTTCTCAGCCAGATACACCAGTCTGCATTTGTTGACGCACTATTTGCCGAGGGTACTGTTCAATCACTCTCCCCTGTTGGTCACCTGGGAGGTGTTCCTGCCAAAACCCCCCATTCCCACGTGGAGATTGAGAGCTGAAGCCCTACTTGATACAGCATTCAGAGAGCGCATAAGAGATAGCATGCAGCATGCAGAGAGCGCAATAGGTGGTCATGAGGGGTGAGATGATCGCAGCAGTTGGGGGTGCCCAAAAATCCATCACAACCCAGTTGGAACGAGCCGAGAGAGACCTGTGTGCCCTCGAGGGCAGGGCTGACCCATCCCCTGATCATTTACATAAAATTACCGAACTTAGACAAACCTGCCTAAAGCACTGGGAAGCCCTAGGTAAACTAAGCTACACCAAACACACAGAAAGAGTCCATGCCCTGGGGGACAAACCCGGGAAACTCTTAGCCTGGCTCTATAAAAGGGAAACTCCCAGGCCACCCATTTGCCACATACTCACGCCAGACGGCACTGCCGTGCATACCCAACAGGAAATTAATTCGGTTTTCTCTAACTTCTATCGCAACCTGTACTCTGAGACCCCCCCCTTCTGACACAGGGATCGAAGACGCCCTCGACGTCATCAACCTGCCTAAACTAGACTCGCATATGGCTGAGACCCTCGACGAGCCTATCACTCCCGACGAGGTCAGGGTGGTAATCAGATCGCTACCAGCTGGGAAAACCCTGGGCTCGGATGGCCTCCCCGGGGAGTTCTATAAAACCTATGAGGAAACACTCACCCCTATATTGGCTCAGGTCTATAATGAGGCCTTCGAGCGTGGCGCCCTCCCGGACTCCCTGAGCGAGGCCATGATTATACCCCTACTCAAACCAGGGAAGGACGGGGCAGATTGTGGCTCATACAGGCCCCTCTCTATGCTAAACGTAGACTGCAAGATCCTCACAGCACTGCTCGCTAACAGACTACGCAGAGTGATCCCACTGTTGATTCACCAAGACCAAACCGGATATGTCCCCGGACGATCCATCACTGAGAACCTGCGTATGTTACATCACATCATTTATAGTACCGAGGGAAGACCACAGAAACTTGCAGTGGCCTCACTGGATGCCACCAAAGCTTTTGATTCTGTGAGGTGGGAATGGCTGTATGCTACCATGGCAAAGATGGGAATAGGCCCCGTATTTCTGAAATGGACTCAGCTGGTTTATGCCAACCCCACTGCAAGGGTACGAACCAATAGAACCTTTTCCGCGAAATGGTCCCTACACAGGGGCACCCGTCAGGGTTGCCCTCTGTCCCCCATGTTGTACATCATTGCCGCTGAGCCTGTAGCAGCCTACTTGAGACAGGAATATGGAGATGGGGGCATTAAAATAGATGGAACGACTCACCTCGTCTCTATGTACGCTGATGACACCCTCTTGTACTTACAGGACCCTGAACACCTCCTACCCTACATTCTTGAAACCCTGGATAGCTTTCACAAGCACACCAGGATCCAGATTAATAAGAGTAAATCTTGCCTCTACCCCCTAGCTGCACTACACAGTGAACATTATGGATCTCTCCCCCCCTAGACCTCGAATGGCAGGCGACATCGTTCAAATATTTGGGGATAACTATACATCGAAACCCCGGCACGGAACATATTCTTAACACCGTTAGGGCCAAAGACTCTCTCTTAAAATCCATGGAGTTTTGGAGGCGGCTCCTGCTTTCGGTGGCCGGGAGGGCAGGCCTCCTTAAGATGGTCGCCCTACCCCGCCTATTGCATAACTTCACTAACATTCCCTTCTACATCCCCCACGCGTTCTTTAAAGATCTCAACAAACTCTGTAGGGGCTTCCTCTGGCAGGGAAGCAGGCACAGGGTTGCATTGGAGACTCTCCAGAGACCATACGAGAGGGGTGGACTGAAGATCCCCAATTTCGAACTCTACTTCCTTGCTAGCCAGTTAAGACACATTGTGCAGTGGATGGCCGATGAAATCACAAAAGACACTCGCCTCCTCCAGCCGGCCCTCCCCCAGCTGTTACTTAGGGATTTGCTGTGGACCAGAAAGAGTGCCCTCGAACATTGCCCTTACCTTGCTAAGTTGGGAATCCGACTCTGGAAAAGGGCCTGCAAGCTAGTCGGGTCTGAGGATCCGTACTCCCCACAGATCCCCATTGCAGCACTCATGACCAATCATTCCTGGGGGCAACTTGAGACTCGTACACAATGGGAGCCCTTCGGCGTGGCCATACTGGGGGACCTGATCCAAGAACAGGCGGTTTTGGCCTTCCCGGATCTCTGCGATGCCACGGGCCTCCCAGCCGGGCAATTTCTGTTGCACAGAGCGGTCATACAGGCCTTGAATAGCAGATGGCCTGTCGCTATCGATCAGACTGATGAAAACGAATGCATCGAAACGATACTGAACGCTGCTGAGGGGGGCCATGAAACATCACGTATTTATGAGGCCCTACTGTGGGGCTCCACCAAAGATGATCTCAAATGCCGGGACAAATGGGAGACCGAATTAAACCTTGTTTTTGAAGACAAAGCCTGGGGTGATATAACCCACTACCACAAAAAAATCTCCCGAAACGCCCGCTTACAGCTCATCCAACTGTATATTATGAACAGAGCGTACCTCACCCCGGAAGCTATATCAAAATTTACCGGCGCGGGCACCCAATCATGTCCTAAATGCAGTGAGCCCAAGGTTGGTATGACCCACATGTTCTGGGAATGCCCAGTGATAAGAGAGTTCTGGACACAAGTGAAAGAAAGAGTGGCTGGTGCAGACATTGACATTGAAGTGGACGAACCCTCGGCATGTATCCTTGGCGGGTATAGGCGCAGCAGAAAGAATAAACCCCTCAATAAGCTTATAGACCTTATATATATAACGGCCAAAAGGCGTATAGCCATGGGGTGGAAAAGCCCCAAAGGCCCGCTTATGCCCCTATGGTGGGGAGATCTTGCGAAGTGGATGACAGCCGAAACCGCGGCATGGGAGATGGCGATCCAAGTGCAGAGACTTGATTCTAGCGAGGAACTACACCGTTGGGTGGCCTTAACAGTACCCCTGCTCCATCCAGAGTCGCAGGAGGGTGAGACAATCGGGGAGGGCGGCCCAGGCCCGGGCACGGACTCATGATGAACAAGAACTAACCGTGGTCTTGGAGGGGGAGGGGAGGGATGGGTGGAGGGGAGTTGGGGACTTTATTTTTTGATATGCTTGACCTATTACCACTGATGCAAGTTCTGTTATCTTATGTTATGAAACAAATAAAATATATTTTAAAAAAATATATATATATTTCAGCAGGCAAGCAGTACAGCACAGCCCGGCTGTATTTTGACGCTTTTCCTTAGGTTTGTGGGGTTCCGGAATTTGAGGCCTAGCTGAAAATGGTTCATCTACGCAATGGGTTTCTGCTTTGCCAATTTTCTGTAGTCTGGAGCAAGGAAGATGTAGAGTTCTGCAACAGGGTGCTCTGCCAGTATCAGGGTAGTGGGTGGATCTGTCTGTCTTTTGAGTGGTGAGCTGTCTCTTTTTATGCTATGATAAAGGGGTGTGTGTTCTGGTTTATCCTAAGCTTGCCCCTTTCACAGGCGATTGGGTCAGAGTCTCCTCTCTGCCTTGATAGGAGGAGAGAACTAGGGTGTCACCTTTACGGTGTGATTTTATGAGGCTGAGAGTCCACCCCTTGAACACAAAATCTACTTTTGGCACCATGCATATTTTCACATGTGCAACCTCTATAAGAATCACATATACAGATTATATATTTTATATAGCAGCTATCCCTCCAAACCCCGTAGCCGTGGGATCTTGGCCCTGCTTTTCACTGAATTCTGCCCTTTTCATCAGGAACACAATGTCCAATATATGAAAATTTCTACAAGTGAGCGTGTTTACCATGGGCATAAGTGTATAAAGTTTCATACTTCTAGCAGCAATACATTTTGTGGAAAATCACGTTTTCTGCTGTTTCTTTCCAGAATATGTCACACGATTTTGCCGCCTCTTGAAACGTGCAGCCAAATATTAAGATTCTCAAATCTTTTACTTTAATATTTTTCACAATTTCAACTGGAAAATTATAAGTCTTTAAAGAAAGTGTTCTTTTTGAAGGTTCAGCCACAGATGGTTGTTTGGGTCCGCCTCCTTCTGTCTCCCTGACGTTCAGGAGCAGTCTCCTCCTTGTATGCTCTTGGCAGAGGCCATTTACGACTGTCCTCACACCTCGCATTTCCTTAACCGTAGATGTCCATTGTTCCCTTTTGCCTCTGTAGACCAAGTTCTTTCCAAACCCTATAATTATTGCTTTGGTGTGATTTCCTACTGGAGGAAAAGGCCCCTGTGAGGAAACCTGTTATTCCAGTTTGGTTAGCTTTAGCCAGGCTTGATGTTCAGCCTGATTCATGGAATTATTTGTGTGAAAAACGCAGATTTGCACGTCTTTCTGCCCGAAAATCCCTGTTTGAAGTATGAAGATTTTCGGGCAGAAAGGCGCCTAATTCTGCGTTTTTCATGAAAATAATTCCATGAATCAGGCTGTTAATTGTTAATTCTGTTGCATTTTTCCTTAGCTTAAAACAAACTTGTGATTTCAAATTGCAGCTAGAATTCTCATTCAAGATTTTACCCATGGAATAAAACAATTACAGCATAGATTACTCTCAGTAACAGGCCTCTTAGATTGCAAACATTTGATTTCAGTTTATACATGTTTAAAGTTTAATCAGGCAGGCTTCCTGGCAGCTGTCATCCCTGCAGTCGACTGCTGCACAGAGATTATGACATCCACAGTCAGGCCACTTCTGCTGTGGAAATCCCTTTATGCTTTCAACTTTTCAGAACCTTGCAAGTTCACAATTATTTCTCAAACTAAGTGAATTGTAGTACCCAGCAAGAATTTCTGGATGTTTGAGGGTGTTTTGTACCGGCCTTTTGCAGTTTTAGCAACAAAGAAAAAGGGATGTAAAGCAAGATTTTGGGGTTTCATTAGCAAAGCACTGCGTTTTCCTTCTGTACTCCATTTTCACTTGTTGTGGTGCCAGGTGACATATTCCAGGAGTGAGATCTCTGTTCCACCACTGACAACCTGCATGGTAGATTGGGCAGCCATCTTTTTGTGCTTTGCAAAGCGCGATTCCAGAGGTTTGGGCGCGCACCAGGGTTTTGCAGCCATTTTGTGATTTCTGGCACCATCATAGCACAGTGATGCTGCATGGCAGAGCAAAACGTGGGTTCAAACATCCCACAGAGCCCCCCTCACAACTTCAGTTTGACCGCCCGTCAAGGGGAAGTCGGGAGATTGGGATGTTCTTTCTTTCTTTGGTCCAGGTGAAAAAGTCGTCTGCTTCTCCCATCAATACTGGATCGACATGCTCTCCTCGTCGGTTCTGGATGGGAGTATGGAGCGATACTCCAGGCTCCTTGGGTCTTTCCTCCCGGTCCCCGAGTGGTCCTCCTTGGTAATTAGAAATTCTTGGTTCCAATGCTATGAGACAGAACAGAGCATGGTTATGGAAATTTCCCCACTACTACTCATGTAGTGGGGCAGATGCATACATTAAATATAATTTACAATATTCCCTTCCTGGATTTACTACTGCTTTTAACAGGTTGATTCTTCTAGGTATCCGGAATGTCCCACTCTGGGTTTCCGGTTGGCTCCTCTATTTGCTTCAAAGTATGCCTGGGATGGCAACTCTTCAGCTGGTTTATGTGGACCCACTTGTCTTCCCCTTCTGCCAAACTGCCCTTGGGGATGCAGATTTTGTAGGCGACAGGTGAGATTCTGTCTACAATTTTAAAAGGACCCCGCCAAGTTGGAAGGAATTTGCGCTGTTTGGCTTGGTTCCTTTGGAAATTGCACAAGTAGACCCGGTCTCCTACTTGGTATTCTTTTTTAGTTGTCTTAAGGTCATAGTAGGTCTTCATACTGTCTGCAGATCTTTCTAGATTCCGCTGAGCGTAGGCAAAAGCATGTTGAGGGTGTTTTCTCAGATTCTCAACATAATCATGAGTTGTGGAGGCATTTATCAAGGTCTGCTCTTGGGTTCTGTAGAGCATATGCTGGGGTAGCACCATCCTTCGTCCAGTCATTAGCTGAAATGGAGACATTTTTGTTGCAGAAGAAGGGGTAGATCTGATGGCCATCAGGACAAGGGGTAATCGAATGTCCCAACTTGGCCCAGAATCTGCCACACATTTTTTAATATGCTCACAATATTTTTGTTGTATCTCTCAATCCACCACTAGAGGCTTGCCGGTAGGCAATGTGTAGTTTCCTTTTGACCCCAAGTATCTCCCACATCTTTGTCATCACTTCGCTTGTGAAGTGGCTACCTCGGTCTGACTCAATCCTTCTTGGTAGTCCAAAATGCAAGAAGATGTAGTTGATCATCAGGGCAGCTGCTGTTTCTGCCCTGCAATTTGGGGCTGGGAGACATTCCACCCATTTAGTTAACAAGCATGTTACGGTCAACATGTACTTGTTCTCCCTAGAGGAGCGAATCACGGGCCCGATAAAATCGACCTGTAAATCTGACCAAGGCAGTGTCATCCCCCTCTTTTGGAGGGGAGCATGGTGGGTGAGTGATGTTGGCTGAAATTGTGCACACAAAAGACACCCCTTCAAGTATTGGTCGAGGTCCTGCCCCATGTGTCGCCAGTATGCAACCTCTCACAAGATTTCCAATGTCGTATGAAACCCCCGATGACTGGCTGTGGCCGCATCATGGGCGTCACTTAGCATCAGGCTTCGGAATGAGGTAGGGACCACCCACTGGTCATGGCCAGCTATGGATCTCCTCACCAGCAAACCATCTTGGATTCAGAACATTTTTTGGACATTTCATCAAAACTCTGAAGTCCTACTTTCCAATATAATCAGTATCCATCAGGGGAAAGTTCTCGGGGTCCTCAATGTGTTGATAAAACTTACCAATTATTGGATCCCCCTTTTGAGCCGTAATCAAATCAGCATCTGGGGTCTCCTTACTCAATTGTGCAGTTGAGAGTTCATTGTGAGCATTAGTCTGGGACCTAGTTATAGCAGTGACCTGGATTTCCCCCAACAGGGACTCGATCTCAAGTAGATCCCCTTGGATGGCTCTGGTTTTGGCCAGCTGATCAGCTAGGTCATTTCCAGTTTTGTCTGGTCCCTCTACTTTAGAATGACCCTTGATCTTTTTCCAGTAGATGGTCATCCCATTCAAGGTGACCAGATCATCAATATTTTGTATTAATTTTCCATCTTTCAATGGTTTGTTGTTAGCACATAGCATGCCTCTGGTGTTCCAATTTACTAGGTGCTCCACGAACCCGTTCCGTACATAATCTGAATCTGTGATTATGACCAGTTTGTGGAGTTGGTGTTGGACAGCAGTGAGGATGGCTTGATGCACAGCCATCAGCTCTGCCACTTGACTACTTCGGGGACCAATTTTGTACCCAGCGGAGGGTTCTGAGGCATCATTCACCCATGCATTCCCTACGCCGGCCACAAGTTCCTTTTTCCCATTGTTGTCAACATGGTAGGAGCACCCATCCACATAGACAGTGGGCATTCCCTCACAGTGGTCTTCTTCATAGACTTTGTGTGGGGAATTAAGGTAGGCCTCCATGTTGTCCGTGATTTTAAGACTTTCGTCCTCGAGACAGTTTTCTCTGGCACTATCATGCAAGTCAGTCAGACCTTGCGCGAGGGGACTCTTCTTGTTTTGGCCATATCTGACCTCCACAAGAAAGCCTTGCATTGACAGAATCCAGGAAGTAATTCGGGAATTACTCACATTTCCGGCCCGGATTCTGTCACTTTGAAGATATTGCAAAGGTTGGTGTGGAGTCTCCACTATGATGTCTTGCCCCTAGATAGACAGGCGGTAATTCTTCATTGCCCACATCGTTTCCAGGAGTGCCTTCTCACAATCGTTGAATTTTTCCTCCACAGAGGATAAAGTTTTACTCGCATAGGAGATTACTTTATTGATCTTTTCATGCTTTTGATATAATACTGCAGTCAAGCATGTATTTGAGAACCCTGGCTCCAAGAAGAACTCCTTGTTTTTGACAGGGTAAGCTAGGCAATGCACTTGTGAGAGGCTTCTTTTGAGTTGTCTTACTGCCTCGGCTTGTTCTGGACCCCACTCCCACTTGACCCCCCTTTCAAAAGATGGATCAGGGGTCTCGTGATCTCTGCATAGTCCTCAATGAACTTTCTGCTGTAATTAGTTAGTCCAAGGAGGCTCCTTAGTTCCTGCAGATTTGTGGGGTCTTTTATTTTCTGGGGGGCTTCTACTTTCTTTTCCTGGGGACAGAGACCCTGAGGAGTTATCTCATGCCCCAAGAAATTGACACAGGTTCTGCACCACTGTGCCTTTTAAAAGGAGAGTTTTGCTCCGGCAGCCCTCAACTGTGTCAGGACATAACGGATCTCCACTATGTGTTCCTCCACAGTTGAGCTTTTGACTAGAACAGCGTCTACATAGACCAGGTTACCCCTTTCACCCAGGTCGGGCATGGCCTTATGAGAAAGATGTTAAATTAATTGCCGGAGTTGATGTATCCAAAGGGAGTCCGGGTCCAGGTGTACTGCTGCCCCCGAAGGTAAAAGGCCAGCTTGTATTGGTCCTCCCTACTGACAGGTACAGTATAGTACCCATTGGTCAAGTCAATTGCAGTGAATACCTTTGACCCCTGGATTTGGGCCAGCCCTTGGTCAATGTAGGGAAGAGGCCATCGGGAAGTATGGACCCGTTTGTTGAGCTCCCTTAGGTCGGCACAGATTTTGCAACGGCCGTTAGGTTTCAAAATCCCCAGCACCTGATTATTGAAGGTGCTGTGGACTGGACGAATTATCCCACGGGACTCAAGGTTCTTAATTATTTCAGTAAGGGACTCCATTGATGCGAGAGGCAAGCGATATTGCTTCACAAACACTGGAGTCATGCCAGGGTCCGTGGGAATTGTTGTGTGGATGTCGGTGTAACCACAGTCATATGAGTCCACCGCAAAGAGATCTTGAAACTCTAAGAAAACTTGTTTCAATTTTTGCTTTTGCTACAGAGTCTCACAGGCATCAGCTAGGTTGACTCTTGCTTCAACCATCTGCCTGAAGCCTGGAAAGACTTCCGGTTTGGGTATCTCAGCGGCCTCCTCCAGCTGGGTGGAGAAGTCCCTGGTCAAAGTGCTGATTTGGGCTGATGGCTTCAGGTGGGGAAGGCAGTCCTTGTGGACTTGAAATATCACCTCATCCCTCCTGAAGTAACAGGTTACATCTTCCTTACTATAAGGGCAGGAAGAGTACACCAGGAAATTTCCCCCATGCCGGGTGAAGATCCTGTCTGGTGTTGTGTCATCGTCGCTATCACTGTCAAAACAGTCCTTGGGGGATTGGTCCTAACAGTTTGTTACCTAAATCTATGGAAAAATGTCAGTCATCAACCGCCATTCCAATAATGGTGCCTGCGCCCAGAGTGATACTCTTTAAGTTGCTGTTATCCACCTCTATTCGAATGGTGTCGTGTTGTATGTTGGCTAGTGGTGTTGGGTTTACCCCAACCCTTGCTGTTGGAATTGAGCATTGAGATGTACATAGGCATCAGGGTTTTTCCGTTTCTGTCCTCTTTTAATTTTTACTTCCAGTGAGAATTGTCGGGTCCGGTCTGAGATGGTGACTTCCTCTCCAATCTGAATTTCAACTGCATATGGCAGCAGTTGAGCTGACCGAAATGCTTTCTCTGGGTCATCAAAGTCCATGGGATTACCCGGTAATCGGGACCAAGCTTTGAAGTTTATTAGGTCCAAACTAATGGCAAAGTGATTGAGAACATCACTGCCTAAATAAAATGCAGCAGAGACATCTCACACAACCCAACAATTATGGACTATGGTCTTGTTGCCTATGGAAATTTTGAGCATATACCTGCTAGGCAGGAGATGTTTGGAATTGGGTGTTTCCAGGTCCATTTCCCATTTGTCTATCAGTTTAAATGTGGGAATGGCGGATCTTTTGGGAGTTTGCGGAACATGGCCTCGCTGATGAAGCTCTTACCATTGTTCACACATACTCCGGAGAGAACAGAGTCCTTCCCCTCCTTTAACTGAATAGGGATGAACAACTGCTCTCCAATTTTCTGAATATCAGCCAAGCTTTGAGCTGATTTCTCATCGTTTAGGACTGTAGGAATGGGATTTTCTGATTGTGAATTTGTATAGAATTTCAGAGTGTTTCCTTCCAGTGTGGAATGCCACCTTAGACTGGAAGGAAGGTTGATTTTCAGAAATATAGAGGACTCCCCATCACCAGTTTGTTGTCCTACTGCAATTACTGTCACGTCTGGGATTTGATTATTCTGGAAGTGAAATTCTTTTTGGTCAGGTTTTTGTTCAACCATATGGCATGTGCCATTTAAACTAACATGGTTGACACTATGTTTCAATTTTATTGGTCGGCTAGTCTAGGTCCAGAGGACCTTGTTTACACAATCTATGAGGGGAGACAACCTACGCAGGATGTCATTCCCTAGTAAACAAGGTGTGCCCTCTGGAGTCACAACTATAAGCGGGTGCTTCACCTTGTGTCGCCCAATTTAATGTCCAAATCCGCAGTCCCCTCAACGGGAATTTCCTTCCCGTCGAAGTTCTAAAGTTGTCCAGGAAGAGGGGTGAGAGGAATTTGGTATTTCTCCCCCATCCCGAATTCAGTTGATCAAATGCCCTTTTTGACAGAAGGGTAGCTTGGGATCCAGTGGCCACCAGTGCCAAAATTGTACCTCCTTTTCCTCAAGACGGCAAAGATAATGTACATTTTTGGCCAATTGGTAGGTTAATTTCTTTGCTTGGGATACTGACAGGGAGGTGATTTGGGCTGGGTTTTGTTTGGGATCTTGGGAACCTGTAATAAAAAGGTGACAGCTACATATGGGGGATGCTTTGGGTTCCCCTGGTTCTGATTCTGGGCTGCCCCCTCCTCTTTTGGAGGCAGTCACCAGGATGGGTTTGAACCAGGGGATTTTCGTACTGGTCATTCTGGGTACTGATGATGGGTGGTTTTAACTAGGTCCCCACATCTACCTAGTCTGGATTTGGATCCTTTGGGACCCATTTTTCTTTGGGAGGAGTTCCCCCATCCCTGAAGGAGAAGATCCTTTTCCCAGGATCCTCTGAGGACCCCTCTCCTTCAAACTGGAAGATTTGCACCTCCTCCACAAAATGGGTCTTTTAGGCTCTTTAGTTCTCCTACCCACCCTCTGCTCCTTGGGTTGCAGACTTTCGGGGGCAGGAGATTTTGGTTCCGGTTCCTGGGTTTTCCAGGGGCTTTTCACAAGTGGGGAAGGAAACTTCCTCCAAGGCTTTACACCCCTCTTCTCCTTGTGCCTCCTCCCTGGGAACCGGTGGGTTGTCAGGTTCTTCCCCCGTCATTGTTCTGGAGCACCAGACCCTGGATTTGAGGAGTTTGATTTCCAGAGGTTTTGGCACGCACCAGGGTTTTGCAGCCATTTTGTGGTTTCTGGCACCATCATAGCACAGCGATGCCGCATGGCAGAGCAAAACGTGGGTTAAAACATCCCACAGAGTATGTAGAGGCTGTTTAATTAAGCTGGTGGCTCTTTTTTTTATGTTCCTTTAAATGTGATTGATTCAAAAAATAATTTTCAATATTGGATCGATATGTTGCCTCCTTTGCATATGTCATTAAGAAATGCTAATTCATTGTTTACTTAATATTGTAGCTGACCCCTGATGAAGGGACTCTTCTATGAATACACTTGTACACTGGAATTACAATTTTTTTTCAAAAACTTGCTTGATGCTAATCTGTTATATTCATAAGCATTGTGTTTAATATTGACTGTTTATAGTATGTGCCTATGTTTTCTGAAAAAAACCTATTTCCTACTGACCCTCTCTTACCCCGTTCATCTCCTCCTTCCCTAACCCTGCGGGAGTGGATGCCTCCCAGCTCATTCGGTTCATTTGAGTTTGTTTCTGCAATCCACATGCACACCCGTTTCTTTGTTTTATGCCCAGGATGTTCCATCATTTCCAAATCCTCCTCATTTACCACCCAATTCCTCTCTGGATGGAACAGTCTGAAAGGGCACCATGGCACCGGCATCCCACCAGCCCTATGCGTGCCTGCCACTGGCCTGGAGGGGGGAGGGGGCATACATTACAACAATAACTCTGTCAATTTCCCCATTCTTCTCCCTCATCGTCTGCCATTTGTGACCTGAATTCTTCGTCATATTGTAGACATGCAATACCTCCAAAATGAATCTTAGTTTTTCTAATTACATCCATATGCTTGAAAAGTGCAACACTCCATTCATGAAACTTCTCGCAGTATACACTACCGTATATCAGGAAGGTCGAAAACCAAATGGTCGAATTTTTTTTTTATTTATATATTTATTTTTCGGGTTTTCGTTTAGTTAAAAAAGGGGTTTTTAGAGAAAAAAAGGGGGCTGGGGGGACCCCCCCCCAAAAAAACAAAAAAAGGGTTAAAATAAAAAAATAAAAATTTCGACCATTTGGTTTTCGACCAAATTGGTTCGACCATTTGTCTGGTCGACCAATTTTTTTCGACGAAATGTCTGGCAACCTGAAATATCCCTACAAACTCCTTTTACCAAACCTTTCTTTCATTGCAATTGTTAAAGGTGACCCCAATGGCTTAGCTATGCTCCATCGTCCAAGCAAGACAACCTACTATCTCTCTTCTTTCTTTTTTTCCTCACTCCCTCCTCCATGCTGTCCTTGTCCTTCGTTTCCTCTTCCTTCTAATCTCTCTTCCCTTTCCTTCCCTCCTCTATATCCTTCTCCTTCTCTGTACCTTAACCCAATTAATATTCTGCTCTTCTTTCTCGTTTCCCAACCCTTCTTTTCCCCTTCTTTCTTCCTTTCTCTCTGTTTTTGTTATATTCCTGCCTTTTTCTACCATTCCCATTCTTCCCTTTCGCTTGCAGACTCTCACCCTCACTCTTTTCGGTTCTTCTATTTACATTGCTAATACCTGCCATTCTGGAGTCCTGCCTTCTGTTTTATCCACATCTGAATCAGATGTTTTTCTCCCCTCACCTTCTTCACTTGGCATGGATCTCGCCCTGCTCCGTCCATGCCCCTCTCACTATTTCCAACCCTTTTGCACTATTATCTTTGCTCGCTTCAGTTCGTTTTCTTACCTCCTTTCTCATTGTGCCACTGGCCATTTCTTTACACGAATCTCAGTTTTTCTAATTACATCCATATGCCTGAAAAGTGCAACACTCCATTCATGAAACTTCTCGCAGTATACACTACTGGATATCAGGAAGGCCTGATCATATCATATGCATGGTGGAAAATTCCTAACACTCTGAATCTCCTCACCTTATGTCACACCCCTGGCTCGAGGCTGAACTACAAGGAGGAACTATATCTATGCTTCTATGTGTGCCCTTGGTCTTGCACTAGTCTCCTGTGCCCCTGAATGCTTCCCCTGTTCTCCTCTTTCAAACCTATTTCTTTCTTCCATTTCAAACCTACTTACCCTTTCCTTACCTTACTTTCCTGTCCCCTTCTCCTCTTCACTCAGATCCATTTCTGCATCCCCGTTTTTCTTTTTTCTTTTGCTCTTGTTTCTGCCTTTTTATTCCTTGCTTCTGAACCTACCATCTTGCACTCTTTCCCTTTTTTCTTTTCTTGTACCTCCTCTGACCTGGACCTTTTTATTGGCATGCTATCCTCTTTATTTCCTGCTGTCTTATTTCCCCCCCCCTCGACCTTCTTTCTCTTGCCCCAAAGGGTCTGTGGCCCCCTGCACTACTCCTCTTCTTGGGGCTACCACATGCCAAAATGGCTGCCGCCACACTCACCGATCCAACCCTTTTTAGGCCTTCCCTGCGCCCTTCTTATATGTTCTTTATCTCCTCTCTCATTCCCTCCCCATTCGACCTGCTGGCTTTAAAATTCTAATGGGGGCTGCTATCTACTCTTCTGAGGGAGCCGCTGCTTGCGCCACCATTGCTCCCTTTTTCAACTCTTTTTTTCCATGAAAGGAACTCGCTTTCCTTTCTTTCGCACAACGCCAGCCCACTAACCAATCTGTATATGCCGGCGCCATGTATCACTGTATTTTCCTCTCCCATTTCTCATACAATGCCCCCGTGGACGGGATAATTCCCACCCACCCATGGGGCCCTGTTACTGTCCTTCTTTGTGTTCTTTGCCTGCGCTTCCGGGACTGGGCACGTCATGTGTGCCAGTGGCTTCACGAATTTGATTCCAGCCATGGTGCATTCATACTTTGTTTTTGGGGAGCTCCTGAAGTGATGAGTCCTCCATATGGAGGCGCCGCCATGGGCCTGCAAGAGCAGCATCATTAGGAGCTGCCTTGTGCGCCATGGCTGGGCCTTTAGGGCTATTAGTTAGAACTACCGGGGGGAGAAGGGGAAGGAGCGCAGCGACGGAAGATGAGGGTCTTGCCTGCATCGAGTGGGCTGCCGCTAAAAAAGGTGCCGAGCTGCGGCATCAAGTCCAGGATCGGACTGGGACAAGAAATAGACCATAGACACCTCCAAAAAAAGTGGCCCTCACACGCCCGCATCCGTGAATCGCGTAAAATCACAACTTTACAGAAAATGGTACTTATGAAGGGTTAATGATGTTTGTTGCATGTAATGTTTTGAGTAAATCCTTGAGAAAACCAGTCATAACATTCTTTTTTTTTTCTTTTTTAATAAAGACAACATCACATAGCTAAATCCTATACTTATTTTGCAGAACCAGAATCAAGGCATGTCTACTAGTTGCCACCAGTGATGAAAATAGATTGCCATTTAATAAGCAATACAGCCAAATGATGACACCGGAAAGTATCTTGCCTGTTGCATTTATGCTCAAACATTACAACCCAACTCATAAAATAAAATAACTGCGTATTTACAGTTCTGCAGAAAGTCTTTTTTTCTGTTGAAAGTCCTGTAGATCGAGGCAAAATCTGATGATACACAAAGATGTAAAGCTGATTGATTCATATATTGTCCCCTACAACTTGCAGAAAACCACATATTTTTCCCGCAACCCAAATACAGGGCAATTGGCACATTCCGGTAAACAATTACTTTACATTAAAATGTCCGTATTTTCTGTGCAAGGCCACACTAAAGATATGACCATTGTAAATTAGCATAAACAATTTCAGATTATTGGGGATTTTATGTGATAAGAAAGAATAGGAATACAACAAATCAATGGGTAGCTAGGAAGTCACTGTCGGCTATTGCAAGAGAAAAATAGAAAGAAAGACGAGGCTAGGAAAATTGAGGATGCCAAGCTAGTTCAGAGGAAATTGTCAAAATATGCCATAGAAGGGGTGGTATTGACAAGCGTAGAAGGATTGCGAATGCAGGAAGCAATGGGTACATCGCAGGTGAATAATCGGTGCCCGATGGACCAATGTGGAAATGGGTTTTTGCCACGAGGCAGAGGTATGGGTTATAGAGGAAGAGGAGGATTTCACAATAATCAGTAATCTTGCGATACTATTCTAGATGCCCCTGTCGTTGCTTCCTTTATCGGAAGGAACTCTTCCGTTCTGTCCCATCGTATTGCTCGGCTTGGCCCTGCTGGTTCCTTACAAATGTGACTAATATCAAGATCCTGCTGTCTTCTCCTTCGTTCTAGTTCTTTATCTAATTCCCTTTGTTTTCTCGCCTGCCTTCTAATTCTGTCTTCCTCTTGTCTTTGGTCTGCTCTCCTCACTCCTGCCCTCCTTTCTTCTTCCTCTCTTTGCCTCTGTATTCTTTTGTCCCTTAATTTCTGTGCTTCCTCCTCTCTCTTCCTTTCTTTTATCCCTCTCTTCTATTGCTCTCTGCCTATTGTCATACTTTCTTTGCTCTTCTGCCCGTTCCTCCTTTTTCGCTTGCTCCTCCTGATACATCTGTCCTCGTCGCTCCCTGCTCTTTCTTTTATGCTCATCTTCCTTCAATCTCTTTTCTCGTTCCCGGTCTTTTCTATCGTGTTTGTCCTTGTCTTCTCTTTGCCTAACTTCCTCAATGCCTTTTCCATCTAGCTTGAGTAGTATCTGTCCTCCCATCCATTCGCTCTGCACGAGCGTTACCTCATCAGCTTTAACCTTCTCTCCCTTCCATCTCTTAATCTCTCGTTCTATTTCAGTCGATGCATACCATTGCTCACTCTTCTCTTCTTTGTCTTGTATAATCTTAAAGATCTCATCTTTTCTCTTATTCTCCTCCGGGCTATTATTGCTGCTATCAGCGGACGGTTCGTATATCGGATTTGTTTGTTTGTTTGTTTATTTTACTTATATAGCACACCTGACACAGGGGTATCTGGGCGCTCGTGAGGTAAAAAGACGGTTACGAATTACAATCAATGAAACAGTGAATTACAGATTACAGTGATGAAAGCAGAGAGGGTTAGGATACCCCGTCGCCGCTTTTAGTTCCTTGAAAGGATACAACCCTACTTCTTCCACAAGGGCGCCTTTCCATTCAGGCGAGCTAAGGGGAGTTGAAGGCTCAACACCTTCCTCCTCACACTGGCTAAGCATCCACTCCTCAGGTGGCGGACCTTGCCTCTCTTCCTGGTACATTTTCCACAGCTATAAGATAGCTAGTCTTTTCTCTAATTTCTTCCCCGTGTAGGCAGCATGCAAGTACGTGGTCATTAGTTGCAATACCACTCTTGACAGTGATCCCCCTTGTGGCCACGACATGAACATCTTATCTGCTGTGTCTTTCACCTATTCTGCACTATACTTTTTTAACTTGGGCTTGTGCTTTGACAGTGTCTTGCATAAGTGCATCCAGAGGAGTGTCCCCCATTGTGACATGTCTCAATTGACTGACAATACTTATCAGACTTTATAAAATGCTCTCACCACTTTTTTCAATACTTTTAAAACAACAAATAGGAGCACACACCAACAATCGTCGCTGAAGCCTCTACGTTTTCAATTTGCTATTCCTAACTCTGGATTGGTACCAACCACTTCACTAGATAGTCACTATAGCTCTTTGACTTTGTCTTAATTCCTTCACAACTTTTAGCAGCCTTCAACACCTTTACTTAATACATAAAATAAACACTGTGATCACACTTTTTCTTTTCCCTCACCTTT